>NC_092707.1:390745355-391468222 GCF_047496885.1 Scyliorhinus torazame
AAGGCCTTCTTTAGGCAGGTCAACAGGAGCATAACGGGGTTTGTGTGGGCACGAGGGACTCCGAGGGTGAGAAGGGTGTTCCTGGAGCGGAGTAGGGATGAGGTATACCACGAGCCCGGTGGTGGTGGCGGCCCTCAAAATCTGGGGGCAGTGGAGGCGGCACAGGGGGGCCTCGGCGTGGACCCCAATACAGGGGAACCACCGGTTTGTCCCAGGGAGAACAGATGGAGGGTTTTCGGGGTGGCACAGGGCAGGGATAAGAAGGTTGGGGGACCTGTTTGTGGACGGGAAGTTCGCGAGCCTGGGTGAACTGGAGGAGAAGTATGGGCTCCCCCGGGGAACACTTTTAGGTACTTACAGGTAAGGGCGTTTGCCAGGCGGCAAGTGGTGTAATTCCCGCGGCTGCTGCCACACACAGTACAGGACAGGGTGCTCTCGGGGGGGTGGGTTGGAGTGGGGAAGATCTCGGGAACTTACCAGGTGATGCAGGAGGAGGAGGAGGCCTCGGTGGTGGTGTTGAAAGGTAAGTGGGAGGAGGAGTGGGAGAGGAGATCGAAGAGGGGACGTGGGCAGATGCCCTAGGGAGGGTGAACTCTTCTTCTTTGTGCGCGAGGCTCAGCTTCATACAGTTTAAGGTGCTGCACAGGGCACACATGACCGGGACAAGGATGAGCCGGTTCTTTGGGGGTGAGGACAGGTGTGTTAGGTGCTCAGGGAGCCCAGCAGCAAATCACATCCATATGTTCTGGGCATGCCCAGCGCTGGAGGAATTTTGGAAGGGCGTAGCGAGGACGGTGTCGAGGGTGGTAGGATCCAGGGTCAAACCGGGCTGGGGGCTCGCAATATTTGGGGTGGCAGAGGAGCCGGGAGCGCAGGAGGCGAAAGAGGCAGTATTCTGGCCTTTGCGTCCATGGTAGCCCGGCGAAGGATTGTTCTTCAGTGGAAGGATGCGAGGCCCCCAAGCGTGGAATCCTGGATCAATGATATGGCGGGGTTTATTAAATTGGAGAGGGTGAAATTCGCCTTAAGGGGATCGGTACAAGGGTTCTTTAGGCGGTGGCAACCGTTCTTGGACTTCCTGGCAGAACGGTAGACAATGGTCAGCAGCAGCAGCAACCCGGGAGGGGGGGGGGTTCTATTTTATTTTTGTTTATTTACCCTGGGGGATCTGAGGGGGTGTATATATTTGCTATGTTTGCTTTGTGTTAACTCGGGGTGTTAATTTATTATTTATGTATCGGGGAGGAGGGGGGCACGGGGGTTATTTTATTTTGTTCTGTATTTAATTCTATTGGGTTTCTTTTTCATTCTGTTGTTGATATTTTGTGAAAACCCTAATAAAAATTATTTTTTTAAAAAAAGGTTGCTGCATAAGATAAAGATGCATGGCATGAAAATCGCTTATTGTCACAAGTACGCTTCAATGAAGTTACTGTGAAAAGCCCCTAGTTGCCACATTCCGGCACCTGTTCAGGGAGGCTGGTACAGGAATTGAACCATGCTGCTGGCCTGCCTTGGTCTGTTTTAAAAAGCCAGTGATTTAGCCTAGTGTGCTAAACTAGTAGCATGGATAAAGGATTGGTTAATTAATAGAAAGCAAAGAGTGGGGATTAATAGGTGTTTCTCTGGTTGGCAATCAGTAGCTAGTGGTGTCCCTCAGGGATCAATGTTGGGCCCGCAATTGTTCACAATTTACATAGATGATTTGGAGTTGGGGACCAAGTGCAATGTGTCCCAAGTTTGCAGACGACACTAAGATGAGTGGTATAGCAAAAAGTGCAGAGGATACCAGAAGTCTGGAGAGGGATTTGGATAGATTAAGTGAATGGGCTAGGGTCTGGCAGATGGAATACAATGTTGCCAAATGTGAGGTTATCCATTTTGGTAGTAATAACAGCAAAAGGGATTATTGTTTAAATGATAAAATATTAAAACATGCTGCTGTGCAGAGAGACCTGGGTGTGCTAATGCATGAGTCTCAAAAAGTTGGTTTACAGGTGCAACAGGTGATTAAGAAGGCAAATGGAGTTTTGTCCTTCATTGCTAGAGCGATGGAGTTTAAGACTAGGGAGGTTATGCTGCAATTGTATAAGGTGCTAGTGAGGCCACATCTGGAGTATTGTGTTCAGTTTTGGTCTCCTTACCTTAGAAAGGATGTGCTGGTGCTGGAGGGTGTGCAGAGGAGATGCACTAGGTTAATCCCAGATTTGAGGGGATTGGATTATGAGGAGAGGTTGAGTAGACTGGGACTGTACTCGTTGGAATTTAGAAGGATGCGGGGGGATCTTACAGAAACACATAAAATTATGTAGGGAATAGATAGGATAGATGCAGGCAGGTTGTTTCCACTGGCGGGTGGAAGCAGAACTAGGGGGCATAGCCTCAAAATAAGGGGAAGTAGATTTAGGACTGAGCTTAGGAGGAACTTCTTCACCCAAAGGATTGTGAATCTATGGAATTCCCTGCCCAGTGAAGCAGTTGAGGCTCCTTCATTAAATGTTATTAGGATAAAAATAGATAGTTGTTTGATGAATAAAGGGATTAAGGGTTATGGTGTTTGGGCCGGAATGTGGAACTGAGTCCACAAAAGATCAGCCATGATCTCATTGAATGGCGGAGCAGGCTCGAGGGGCCAGATGGCCTACTCCTGCTCCTAGTTCTTATGTTCTTCTGTTCACATGACCTGTTCTGCCGAACAAAGACCAGCACACAGTACTTATACAACATTCAAAAATCAAGAGCCCACCCCAGTTGGACGCGATCCAATCCCTGAAGCTGTTACTTTTAAACTTCTCCAATAGAATTGCAAGCAGTGTTTAAACTTCACCCAATAGAATCGCAAGCAGCGCATTATTGATCCTCATCCTGACAGCTGTGTACAATCCCAGCTGCCTCTGCTGACTGTTTGTGAGAAACAGAACAACAGAACCAGCACCCTGGATTGTTTCACAAAGACAAGGGGCGGGATTCTCCTACCACCCACCGGGTCGGAGAATCGCCGGGGGGGGCGGCATGAATTTCGCCCCGCCGCACCGACGGCAGCTACCGAATTCTCTGGTGCCGGGGTTTTGGCGGGGCAGGAATTGCGCCGCGCGGGTCGGCGGCCGCTGGCAGCGGCCCCCCCGGCGATTCTCTGCCCCGTGATGGGCCGAGCGGCCGGCCATTTCCGGCCAGTCCCGTCGGCGTAAATCAAACCAGGTCTGTACCGGCGGGACCTGGCTCTGATGGCGGCCTGCGGGGTCCTCGGGGGGGCGCGGGGGTATCTGGCCCCGCGGTGTGCCCCCACAGTGGCCTGGCCCGTAATCAGGGCCCACCGATCCGCGGGCGGGCCTGTGCCGTGGGGGCACTCTTTCCCTTCCCGCCGGCCGCTGTACCGGTCCGCCATGGCCGGCGTGGAGACGAACCCCCCTGCGCATGCGTGGGATCACGGCAGCACACGCTGGCGCTCCCGCGCATGCGCCAACTCGCGCCGGCCGGTGGAGGCCCTTCGGTGCCGGTTGGCGTGGCGCCAATCCCTCCAGCACCGGCCTCGCCCCTGAAGGTGCGGAGGATTCCACATCTTCCGGGTGGCCCAATGGCAGAGCGGTTCAGGCCACTCCTCGGCGCTGGTGCGACCGCCCCGCCGGTTATTGGAGAATCCCGCCCAAGATGTCAGAAGTAATGTCCTTTTGGTCATGTTAGCTATCCTAAATCCCATTTCATTACATATTACTGCTATGTCCTAAAAATACATGATTAATGGTTAATAATGATTACTCAGTCCTATAATTCATCTCAATCCTTAATACAGTAACTTATGTAAAAGTACTCTAGTGGCTTGCCAACTATTCAGTTTTAAGAGGTATCATCGCTGAACCCCCCTTCAGACCACCTGGCCTCGACCTCGGCACCGGAAACAACAACGGCAAACTCAGCCCTGTTGACCCTGCAAGGTTCACCCACTACCATCTGGGGGCTTGTGTCAAAATTGGGTGAGCTGTCTCACAGGCTAGTCAAGCAACAGCCTGACATAGTCAAACTCATGGAGTCATACCTTACAGATAACATCCCGGATGCCACCATCACCATTCCTGGGCATGTGCTGTCCCACTGGCAGGGGTGGTAGGACAGTGGTATACAGTCGGGAGGAAGTTGCCTTTGGCGTCCGCAACATCAACTCCAGACCCTATTAAGTCTCATAACATCAGGTCAAATATGGGCAAGGGTACCACCTGTTGAATACCACATACTGCCACCCCACCCGCTCAGCTGATGAATCAGTACTCCCCCCATTTGGAGGAAGCATGAGAGTGGAAAATGCACAGAATGTAATCTGTGTGGGGGACATCAATGTTGTCAACAAGAGCGACTCAGAAACAGCACTATTCACTGAGCTAGCCAAATCCTAAAGGACACAGCTGCACAACCGGATCTGCAGCAAGTAATGAGATCCCATCCTCACCAACCTGCCTACCGCAGATGCATCTGTCCATGACAGTATCAGTAGGAGTGATTACCGCAAAATCCTTGTGGAGATAAAGTCCCATCTTCACATTGAGGATTCCCTCCATCGTGTTGTGTAGCACAACCATTGTGCTAAATGGGATAGATTTCAAACAGATCTAGCAACTCAAGACTGGGCATCCATGAAGCGCTGAGGGCCATCAGCAGCAGCAGAATTATATTCAACCACAATCCGTAACCTTATGGCCCAGCATATTCCCCACTCTACCATTACCACCAAGCCAGGGGATCAACCCTGGTTCAATAAAGAGTGCAGGGGAGCAAGCCAGGAGCAATACCAAGCATACCGAAAAATTGGATGTCAACCTGGTGAAGCTACAACACAGGACTATTGTGTGCCAAACAACATAAGCAGCAAATAATAGACAGCTAAGCAATTCCACAGCAAATACATCAGATCTAAGCTCTGCAGCCCTGCCACATCCAGCCGTGAATGGTGGTGGACTATTAAACAACTCACTGGAGTAGGAGGCTCCACAAATATCAGCATCCTCAATGATGGAGTCCAGGCATCTGTGAAAAAGACAAGGTTGAAACAAAATATCTTAAGCCAGAAGTGCCGAGTGGATGATCCGTCTCAGCCTCCTCCAAAGGTCCCCAGTATCGCAGATCCTCAGCCAATACGATTCACTCCACGTGATACCAAGAAACAGCTGAAGAACTGGACATTGCAAAGGCTATGGGCTCTGATAATATCCCGGCAATAGCACTGAAGATTTGAGTTCCAGAACTTGCTGATCCCCTAGCCAAGCTGTTCCAGTACAGCTACAGCACTGGCATCTACCCGGCAATGTGGAAAATTGCCCAGGTGTGTCCTGCACGCAAAAAGCAGGACAAATCCAATTACTGCCCAATCCGTCTACTCTCAATGATCAGTAAAGTGATGGAAGGGGTCATCAACAGTGCTATCAAGTGGCATTTGCTAAGCAATAACCTGCTCACTGATGCTCAGTTTGGGTTCCGCCAGGCTCACTCAGCTCCTGATCTCATTGCAGCCTTGCTTCAAATAATGACAAAAGAACTAAACCCAAGAGGTGAAGTGAGAGCGACTGCCCTTGACATCAAGGCAGCATTTGACCGAGTGTGGCATCAAGGAGCAAAACTGGAGTCAATGGGAACCGGGGGGGAAACTCTCTGCTGGATGGAATCAGATCTATCACAAATATAGATGGTTGTGATTGTTGGAGATCAGTCATCTCTGTCCCAGGACATCACTGCAGGAGTTCCTCAGGGTAGTGTCCTAGGTCCAACCATCTTCAGCTGCTTTATTAATAACCTTCCTTCCAAGATTAGGTCAGAAGTGGGGATGTTCGCTGATGACTGCACAATGTTCAGCACCATTCGGGCTCCTCAGATACTGACTTGCCCTTGTGGTCATAGTTATTATTTGTCTAGTTCAGTTCATTTTCTGGTCAATAGTAACACCTAGGATGTTGATAGTGGGGGGTTCAGTGAGATAATACCATTGAATGTCAAGGGGTGGTGGCTAGATTCCCTCTTGTTGGAGATAGTCATTCCCTGCCACTTGTGTGGTGCAAGTGTTATGAGCCAGTTTTTGGCCTAAGATTGTCCAGGTCTTGCCGTATTTGAACATGGATTGCTTCAGCACCTGGGGAGTCGTAAATGGTACTGAACATTTTGCAATAATCAACGAACATCCCCACTTCTGACCTTAAGGTGGAGGGAAGGTCCTGATGAAACAGCTGAAGATGGTACACAACCTCTCTTGATCCAATCTAGTTAGTCTTCTGATGAAAAGATTTTCAAATCTTTCCCTTTCCCTCAAAGCCAAATGAAACCAAATACCAGAATATAATAAAAACAGAAAATGCTCAGCCGGTCACTGACATCTGCGGTGAGGGAACCAGAATTAAACATTCTGGTTGGTCACCTTTCATCAACGTACTTATATCCTACATTATGCAGCTTCAGTCTGCTTCTTTAGTGTGAGATTTTGATGACTACAGCATCTTTCGAACCCATATGTTCCAAACATGGTGAGACCATCTCTCTCTGTTTGTAAACCTTCACCTTGTTCTAACCATCCCAATTCTTCCTTGCTCTTTTCTCTGATGTGACTCAGAACACCGTGTGGTCAATGTGCTGTCTGAGTTTGTGTGTGTGCTTCTAGCAATGTGCCAATTCATTGTTCCATTCTCCAGAGGTGAAAAAGAACTTTAGAAACAGTCAATAAAATCTCCTGAGCTCACTGTGTTTTTACTCCTTTTCATATATTAAGTAGAATTATTGGAGAAAACAGCAACCTGCAGCAGGGATCGTGAGTTTGAATGTCTGATGACATTTAATCCTGGTGATTAGTGAGTGCACACAAAAACTTGGCGAAATGTAGTGAGGCACCAATGGGGTTACTCAAAGACTCACAAAGTATATTAGACACTACATCAGCCCTGGGATATTGACTTTTCTTAAAAAAAACAAGTTTTTCAGGAATTTGAAGAATTTAAAAAGTGGGACCAAACCAACAAGAGATGAACACAAATTGTGGACAATGCAATTCGGGAATGATTCAGTGATGACGGCACAAGGGATTGTTCAGTGTTGGTTATACACAGTACATATGAAGGGAATAGCAGGTACTATAAATGAGCTGCTGCCATGGAGAGGACATCCGGCAAGATGGATAGGGCCCTAAATGAAGATAATCACCAGACTTTCTCATCGGGGGATCAGTGGCTAAATCCAAGATTTAGATTAAACAATCCACCAACACTCAAAACTAGGCTAGTCCAATTTTCAGAAGGCAGTGTGCCCACTGGGAATTGCTTCAATAAGCTCTATATGAGTATGGGACGGTGATGCATGGGAAATTATACAAGATACCCACTGAGGAGCTTTACAATGCAGTCGGACAACTTTCCAATTATTCACTTTACTGTCAAGCTGTCAAACTTCAAACAGGATCTCCTCTAAAATAGACCCCCTTGTTTAGTGTGGCTGATGTCTTGATAAAAAGTTATTTGGCGGGCCAATGTCACTTTCATTACTGCAATATTGCCGAAAAGTAACAGAAAACGGTATCTCCAGTCCGATATTCACTATCGCTGTGAGTGTTAGCAGGCTAACAAAATTAAATCTCGCAAACACTATTCTACAATGCAAATAATGGCTTATATTGTACAGACCTGGACCCCAGGCCCCCTCCTCCATTGTACAGGACCAGATCGCAGACCCCGCCCTCTATTGTACAGACCTAGACCTCCAGAACCTCCAATTGTACAGGTCTCGACATCTTTCCCTTCTCCCCCATTGTACAGGTTTAGAACACCCCCTACTGTATAGACTCCAGACATTTCCCGCACCCCACTCACCCGGCCCCTGGATAGGTCTAGATCCCACACCCACCAGGTCTAGACCTCAGAACTGTCCAGTTCACCCCCAAGCTTCTGCAGCTCTAGTTTCCACACCCACCTTGTCTGGGCCATGCCCAGCACTGAATGCAATGATTCACCCTCAGTAACGGATCATTATAGTATTAGTTCTGATGCTGGTGATAACGTTCTCGTCTGAGTCAGAAGGTTGTGGGTTCAAGTCACACTACTGTTATGGGCAAGGGTTTAGAAAGCTCCAAAGTATATCATGGAGTCCACCTGACCTACAACGGTCTATTGAATTTTGCTAGGGTGAGCAGAAGAGCCTGCCCTTCCGGTGTTATTCAACAGAGTTCTTAGGTGCTTTTAATCCAAAAAAACAAGCTTTATTCTAAGAATTTAGCTAACATTTGTATAAACACACACAGTAAATGTTTTTATCAATTGCAACCATAATGACCCCACACAGCTACAGTAATCTATGTATAACCTTCAATGAATTTCCCCTTAACTGTTCCAATTCAATAACAAAATCCAAGTAAAACCAGCAACCCCAGCACACGGCGTTCTTACTGGTATAAGACATGTTAGTGATACTCTGTTCCCCTTTCCAGAACAGCAGATTTGAATTCCTTCCAGAAAACAATTATCTCTTTTGAGTTATCAAGCAGTCTGGAAACAGCTTTTAAAATGATGATAGAGAAACACTTCTTTCAACCTGCGCAGTTCAAAACCAGTAGAAACTCAAAGTGAAAGTAAAGCTCAGAGCCACAGCCCAGCTCTACCCACACAATGACATCACTGAAGCCATGTGATAAGACAGAAACAATTCTTTTTTAAAAAAATATATTTTATTAAAGTTTTCAAACACAATTTTTTTCCCTTACAAATCAAAGAAATAAAAATAAAAGTAACATGATAACTGCAATATAACATTTTGTAACTAACATGGTAAACTAACCAAATAAGACAGAAACAATTCTTAAAGGGACATTCCCATGACACTACGAGGATGTAAGCAGAAACATCAAGACTGTCACTCCAGTGCAGTACTGAGGGAGTGTCACCCTGTCAGAAGTGCTGCCATTCACATGAGGGATTAATCCAAGGCCTCGGCTAACCTCTCAGGTGGCTGCCAGATCCCACTGTTGGAAGAATAACAGTAGAGCTCTCCTTGGTATCCTGGTCAATATTTATCCCTCAACGAATCCATGGAAAGAAATGATCTGGTCGCAATCACATTGCTTTGTAAAGGATACTGCTGTGAGCTGATTGGTTGCTGCATTTCCTACGTTGCAACAATGACTACACTCCAAAAATGATTACATTGGATGGAAAGCCTTTTGGGACATCTTTAGGCAGGGGGGGGGGGGGCATCATAAAAGGTGCTACAAAGATGCAAGCCTTTCCTTTTTCTGTTTCCTGCTGGAAATAAAAACTGGCTGGAAATACTGGAAATACTCAAGAGACCCGACAACAACATCTGTGGAGGTAGAAACAGAGTAAATGTTTCGGGTTTGATTTGCTACATTTATCACATCTTGCCTTTGTTGCTGCTGCCTAGACTTTGGGTTCTGTTCTGGGTGTTCATGTACATGCTCACTGTGTGACTGACTAACTGTCCATTCAAGAGATCAATTCTACAACAGCAAAGTTTTGTTTACTTCCTCCCCCCACCCCCATTATTTTTTGGTTGGGTAGTTTGGCAAACTGTCAATAAGTGGGTGATAATATCTTTGGGTTGTGGTGAAAGGTCACCATTGACCTGAAGTGTTTAACTCTGTCCCTCTCTCCACGCCTGACCTGTCGAGCCCCTTTCAGCATTTTCTGTATCATTTCCTGCCCCTCAAGAGTGCTGACACAGACACGATGGGCCGAATAGCCTCCTCCTGAGCTGTAGCAGCTCCCTTATTTTCTGCAGTTTAGAATTTCCCGCACATTGTGGTATTTCCCATTGGGTTCTGTCATTAATTTTATTTCTCTTACAGGAATTCAAATCTGGAATTCCTTCACGCCAGCCCTGGTGCTGCCTGGCTGGGTAGTAAAGCTTTAGAACTGTCCTGCGTGTGTGTGTGTGTGTGTGTGTGTGTGTCTCTCTCCCTCCCGCTTCCTCTTCAGATCCATCTCCATGTCCCAGCCTTTGGTCAAGTACCCTGACCTCCCAGAGTGGGCTCAGGGATGTGGCTGACTGGGACCTCCCATTATGTTAAATGTTTTATCCCGTCCTTAAAGTTATGAAGCCAATGCGCAGAGTGATGGGGCAAACCCTCAATCCATCGCTCCAAAAATCAATTCAAATTCAAATTGAAGACAATTGATGGGATTCGCTAAAAAGGCGGCTAAGTGTTGACGCTGGCGTAAACACCAGAGTGTTTCATGGCGGGGTCAACGGGCCTCTTGGCCCAGCGATTCTGTAGCCTACAGGGGGCCAGCACGGCGCTGGAGTTCTCCGCGCTGCTCCAGCCGCCGCACGCGGCCCTTCACTGCTTGCCGCAGGTCCGTGCGTGTGCACGGCAACTAGCCGCGGCTTCCCGCATGCACGTGGCGGCCGCTTGCATGGCGGTGCCACGCAACATGGCAGAGCCACACAGCGGGCCGTCGCGGAAGAAGGTAGACCCCCCCAGATCACAAGCGCCCGCCGATCGGTGGCCCCCGATTCGCAGGCCTGGCCGTCGTGGAGGTCCCCCCGGAGACTGATCCCCCCACTCCCCACCAGTACGGCCATGGCAGCCGCGACGCCGAGCTCCCGCTGGGTGGAACCATATGTGAACCACTCTGGCGGGGACTCGGCCAGTCGGCCGCGGAGAATCGCCGCGGGGCCTCTTTCGGACCCGATTGTGTGTCTGAGGCCCCATTCTCCGCTCCCGCCCCGAGTGCCATTTCGGCGCGGAGAATCCCGGCCATGGTCTCCACAAGAGAGACATATGAGACCCAAGCTGACAGGAAAAGACATTGCATCTCACTTTGGGCTTGATCTTAGTGGGATTGTATCAGTGGGCGGCACGGTAGCACAGTGGTTAGCACTGTGGCTTCATAGCACCAGGGTCCCAAGTTCGATTCCTGGCTTGGGTCACTGTCTGTGCGTAGTCTGCACCGTCTCCCCGTGTCTGCGTGGGTTTCCTCCGGATGCTCCGGTTTCCTCCCACAAGTCCCGAAAGACGTGCTGTAAGGTGAATTGGACGTTCTGAATTCTCCGTCCGTGTACCCCAACGGGCACCGGAGTGTGCCGCCTAGGGGCTTTTCACAGTAACGTCACTGCAGTGTTAATGTAAGCCTACTTGTGACAATAAAGATTATTATTATCAAATTGTGGTTGTTGAAGGAGTTCAGGCTCTTCTCTAAGCCCTTCTGTACTCGCTACCGGTCTCTTAACATCTTCCAGGTCTGATGAAAAGGGCAGCCAGCTGAGATTTTAACTCTTGTCACACACACACACACAGTATCTGCAGGATTTGCAGTAATGAAACTAAACCTCTGTCGGTGCCCCAGCAACCCCCCCAGCCTCCGTTGCCAAAGGGATTGAGGGGGAGGGGGGAGTTTGCACTGCCCACTCCCCCCACCCTTTGATGGCAGTGGGAGGAGAGTGGGGGCTCTGGGTGCCAGCAGGCAGGGAGGAGGCAGGTGCATCGCAGACGCTGCTGCCTCGGGCAGTGTGGGACCCAATGGGGGAGATGGAAGATGTTTTAACGAGAGGGGAATAAACATACACACCACACACAGAGAGGCTGACTTTACAGCAGACAGCTCGGTGGAGAGTGGAGCCATTGGACAGGCAGAGAGGGAGAAGAAACTTCACTGCCCCGTGCAGCCTGCCTGCAGGATTTTCCGAGTGGATTTGGGATTATTTGAAAGGAGCTATTTGGACACAGACTCGGATGCTGAGAGGGATTCACCCGCTTGCCGCCGGCTCGGTTTGAATCGCCGCTTTGGTCTGAGCGCCACTTTGTGAGCTGGAGCCGGGGGGAGGAGCTGCAGACACCGACTCGTGGCCGCCTCTCCTCCCCGGGGAGCAGCAGCCGGGGCTGGGCAGCGCCTCCCGGCCATGGCAGCGGAGCGGGGCTGTGCCCGGGGAGGGAGGGGGCGCTGACAGCCCGGGCCGGCTGCTCGGCTGCGGGGGGCAGCGCCATGGAGCCCGCTCTGCCCCCGCTCCTCGCCAACCTGTCGCTGGCTGCCGCCGGGACGGGGCACAGCCGCCCGCCGCCCCCCAGCGCCTCCACCCCCGGCACGGGCTCCGGCTCCTCGGCGTCGATGCCGCTCAAGATCCTGCTGGAAACCATCATGGTGCTGATGTGCCTGGCGGCGGTGACAGGTCTGCCCATCACTAACCTCTCCCCTCACTGCATGTGTCCACTACAGACAGGGAGCTGGGTGTCCCCCACACACCCTCACACACACCCTCACACACACACCCTCACACACACCCCCTCACACACACCCTCACACACACACCCTCACACACACCCTCACACACAAACACCCACCCTCACACTCACCCTCACACACCCTCACACACACCCTCACACACAAACACCCACCCTCACACTCACCCTCACACACACCCTCACACACAAACACCCACCCTCACACTCACCCTCACACACCCTCACACACACACCCTCACACACACACACCCTCACACACACCCTCACACACACACACCCTCACACACACCCTCACACACACACACCCACCCTCACACTCACCCTCACACACCCTCACACACACCCTCACACACAAACACCCACCCTCACACCCACCCTCACACACACCCTCACACACAAACACCCACCCTCACACTCACCCTCACACACACCCTCACACACAAACACCCACCCTCACACTCACCCTCACACACCCTCACACACAGCCTCACACACAAACACCCACCCTCACACTCACCCTCACACACCCTCACACACACCCTCACACACAAACACCCACCCTCACACTCACCCTCACACACCCTCACACACACCCTCACACACAAACACCCACCCTCTCACACACCCTCACACACACACCCTCACACACACACCCTCACACACACACCCTCACACACCCTCACACACACACCCTCACACACAAACACCCATCCTCACACACACCCTCACACACACACCCTCACACACAAACACCCACCCTCACACACACCCTCACACACACACCCTCACACACAAACACCCACCCTCACACACACCCTCACACACACACCCTCACACACAAACACCCACCCTCACACACACCCTCACACACACACCCTCACACACAAACACCCACCCTCACACATACCCTCACACACCCTCACACA
Organism: Scyliorhinus torazame; assembly: GCF_047496885.1. NCBI lineage: Eukaryota > Metazoa > Chordata > Chondrichthyes > Carcharhiniformes > Scyliorhinidae > Scyliorhinus > Scyliorhinus torazame. Next base: position 390,758,496 of record NC_092707.1, read on the forward strand.
CACACCCTCACACACCCTCACACACACACCCTCACACACACACCCACACACACACCCTCACACTCACCCTCACACACCCTCACACACAGCCTCACACACAAACACCCACCCTCACACTCACCCTCACACACACTCACACACACCCTCACACACAAACACCCACCATCACACTCACCCTCACACACCCTCACACACACCCTCACACACAAACACCCACCCTCACACACACCCTCACACACAATCACCCACCCTCACACTCACCCTCACACACACCCTCACACACACACCCTCACACACAAACACCCACCCTCACACACACCCTCACACACACACCCTCACACACAAACACCCACCCTCACACACACCCTCACACACACACCCTCACACACAAACACCCACCCTCACACACACCCTCACACACCCTCACACACACACCCTCACACACCCTCACACACACACCCTCACACACACACCCTCACACACAAACACCCACCCTCACACACACACTCCCTCACACACACACACCCACCCTCACACACACCCTCACACACCCTCACACACACACCCTCACACACACACCCTCACACACACCCTCACACACACACCCTCACACACAAACACCCACCCTCACACACACACCCTCACACACACCCTCACACACAAACACCCACCCTCACACACACCCTCACACACCCTCACACACACACCCTCACACACACACCCTCACACACAAACACCCACCCTCACACACACCCTCACACACACACCCTCACACACACCCCCTCACACACAAACACCCACCCTCACACACACCCTCACACACCCTCACACACACACCCTCACACACAAACACCCACCCTCACACACACCCTCACACCCTCACACACAAACACTCACACACTCTCACACACACACTCACACACCCTCACACACACCCTCACACACACACCCTCACACACAAACACTCACACACACATCCTCACACACACCCTCACACAAACACCCACCCTCACACACACCCTCACACACACACACTCACACACACCCTCACACACACACCCTCACACACACACCCTCACACACAAACACTCACACACCCTCACACACACACACTCACACACCCTCACACACACACTCACACACCCTCACACACACCCTCAAACACACACCCTCACACACAAACACCCACCCTCACACACACACTCACACACAAACACTCACACACCCTCACACACACACCTTCACTCACACACCCTCACACACACACCCTCACACACAAACACCCACCCACTCACACACACACCCTCACACACACACCCTCACACACACCCTCACACACAAACACCCACACACTCACACACCCTCACACACACCCTCACACACACACCATCACACTCACACACCCTCACACACACACCCTCACACACAAACACCCACCCACTCACACACCCTCACACACAAACACCCACCCTCACACTCACACACCCTCACACACACCCTCACACACAAACACCCACCCACACACTCACACACCCTCACACACACACCCTCACACACAAACACCCACCCACTCACAAACCCTCACATACACACCCTGACACACAAACACCCACCCACTCACACACCCTCACACACACACCCTCACACACAAATACCCACCCACTCACACACACACCCTCAGACACAAACACCCACCCACTCACACACACACCCTCACACACAAACACCCACACACTCACACACCCTCACACACACCCAGACACACCGTCACACACATCCTCACACACAAACACCCACCCACACACTCACACACCCTCACACACACCCAGACACACCCTCACACACATCCTCACACACAAACACCCACCCACACACTCACACACCCTCTCACACAAACACCCACCCACTCACACACCCTCACACACACCCACACACACCCTAACACACCACACACACACCCTCACACAAATCCTCACACACACACCCTCACACAGACACACCCACACACACACCCTCACACACACGCACCCTCACACACACACCCTCACACACACACCCTCAAACCCACACACACCCTTACACATACTTACACACACACCCTCACACACACCCACACACACACACCCACACACACCCTCACACGCCCCACACTCACACCATCACACACACCCACACACAGCATCACACAGCCTACACGCACACCCTCCACAACCCTCACACACACCCACACACGCCCTCACACAAACTCTCAAACACACCCACACACACACTCACACACACACCCTCACACACCCACACACACCCTCACACACACATACTCCCCACACACTCACCCTCACACCCACACACAAACCCTCACACACACCCACACACACACTCACACACCCTCACACTCACCCACACCCCCCTCACACCCACCCACACACACCCTCACACACACCCTCACACACCCATACACCCACAGACACACCATCACACACACTCCATCACACCCCCTCACACACACACTCAATCACACACCCTCACAATCACACACCCACCCTCACACACCCTCATACACACCCTCACACATACACACACATACCCTCTCACACACACCCTCACACACACCATCACACACACACCCTCAAACATATACCCTCACACACATATCCTCAGACACACATCTTCACACACACACACCCTCACACACAACTCCCCACACACAAACCCTCACACACACCCTCACACACAACCCAAATAAACCCCCCTCACACACACCCTCTCTCACACACACACCCTCACACACACACACACCCTCACTCACACCCTCACACACACCCTCACAGACACATACACATCCTCACACACACCCTCACACACACATCCTTACATACCGTCACGCACACATCCTCACATACCCTCACATGCACTCTCACACACACGCACACACCCTCACACATCCATACACCCTCACACACCTACAACACACACTAATACCCCCACACACACACACACCCACACACACACTCTCACACCCACACACGCTCACTCACACACACCCACACACACATTCCTTCACACCCACCCACATACACACACACCCTCACACACACACACACCCTCTCACACACCCACGCCGACACACACACACTCCCTCACACACACCCTCACTCAGACACACCCACACTCACACTGTCACACCCAAACACACTCCCTCACACTCTCCCCCCACCTTCCCCCCACAGACACACTCACACACACACCCTCACATATACACAGACACAAGCACTCATACCCTCATACACACTCACCCACACCCTCACCCCCCCCACACACATCCTCACACACACCCCACACACACACCATCACACACACACACAGCATCACACACACCTACCCCCACACACTCACACTCACCTACACACAAACCCTCACACACACCCACACACACACACCCTCACACACACTCCCACACCCCCCTCACACACCCTAACACATACCCACACACACCCTCACACACACAATCCATCACAAACCCTCACACACCCTCACACACACACCCTCACACACACACCCTCACACGCACACACACACACACTCCATCACACACCCTCACACACACATCCATCAAACACCCACCCTCACACATACACACACATACCCTCTCACACACACACTCACACTCACTCATATATCCTCACACACATATCCTCACACACACATCATCACACACACCTCCCCCACACACACACACCCTCACACACAACCCTAATACACCCCCCTCACACACACACACACCCTCACACACACACACACCCTCACACACACCTTCACACACACATACACACCCTCACACACACATCCTCACATACCCTCATGCACACATCCTCACATACCCTCACACACACCCTCACACGCACTCTCACACACACACACACCCCCTCACACCCATCCTCACACACACACACACTCCTACACCCTCACACACACCATCACACATCCACACACCCTCACACACCTACAACACACACTCACACCCCCACACACACCCTCACTCACATACACTCTCACACCCACACACACTCACTCACACACACCCATACCCTCACACCCACCCACATACACACACACCCTCACACACACACGCCCACACACACACCCATGCCCACACACACATACCCTCACACACACACTCACTCAAACACACCCACACACACTCCCTCACACACTCCCCCCACCTTCCCCCCACACTCACATACACACCCTCACATATACAGACACAAGCACACACACCCTCACACACACACACACACCATCACACACAGCCTCACACACCACCCACACACACATACACACCCCTAACACACATACACACTCACATCCCCCCACACACACTCTCACACACACAAACACATACCCTCACCCCCCCACGCATACCCTCTCGCACCCCACACATATACACCACTCACACCCTCATGCACCACTCAGACACACATACATATCCACACCCACTCACACCCACATACACACACATACAGACCCACCCACACACTCACACCCACATACAGACCCACCCACACACACACACACGCACATGCACCCACACACCCTCACACTCACCCACACACAACACCCATACACACTCACACTCATACGCACACACACACACCCACACACCCTCGTGGCAGCAGGGTGGCGCAGTGGGTTAGCCCTGCTGCCTCACGGCGCTGAGATCCCAGTTTCGATCCCGGCTCTGGGTCACTGTCCATGTGGAGTTTGCACATTCGCCCCGTGTTTGCGTGGGTTTCGCCCCCACAACCCAAAAATTGTGCAGGGTAGGTGGATTGGCCACGCTAAATTGTCCCTTAATTGGAAAAATGAGTTGAATACTCTTGAACAAAAAACTCAACCACACTCACACCCATACTCACGCCCACTAACACACACCCACACTCACTAACACACACACACACAAACCCCCCTTTAAAACAAGACTTTATTACCAGCCACGGTTAACATTGAAGCAGTTTGAGAAATAACTGCAGAGCCAACATTACAAGACTCGTAAACCTGACACACACACACACCACAATCATTCGACATGGTAATGTGTGCGTGTAGATTTGAATGGGTCTAGATAGGAAACGGTGCAGGGCAAAAAATCTGAAGCTACTGGATTTAGCAAAACTGAATTGAAATAATCGTTTGCAGACTTGAATGTTAGTTCCAGTGAAACAGTAAGAGTTAAATTACTCATTCTGTAACCCTTTCCAAAGCGGCGGTGCGCTGCAGTGTCTGTACTGTCCAGCACCGCCACCAATCTCTCTCCTGCTCAATGTTTCAGTGCTGAGAATCCTCCTGCTCTCCTCTGCCTCTCCGCTAGATTAGCTGGCATAACCGGGGACCCACACTCGCATTCCCAATGTTTCTCATGCTCATTTTGTTCGATATGGAAACAAAAAAGAAACATCGCGCGAGTAATGTTGCTAAAATAAGTTACATCTGGGGTGTATTTGGGGATGTTTTGGTTTTCCGAATGGCCGAACTACTCCCGAACATCGCAATTATATCTCCGAACTTGGATGGGCAGGTCCGGACCTCGATCCCCTTCCCCCATTACTGAGATCTGTACCCAGACCCACCTTCCGTAGATACAGATCGCCAGATCCCCATCTCCGTTAGAGAGGTCCATACCCAGACCCCCTCCATGTACAGGTCTAGACCCAGTCCCCCTCCATGTACAGGTCTAGACCCAGACCCCCTCCATGTACAGGTCTAGACCCAGACCCCCTCCATGTACAGTTCAATACCAAGACCCCCTCCATGTACAGGTCTAGACCCAGACCCCCTCCATGTACAGGTCTAGACCCAGACCCCCTCCATGTACAGGTCTAGACCCAGACCCCCTCCATGTACAGGTCTAGACCCAGACCCCCTCCATGTACAGGTCTAGACCCAGACCCCCTTCATGTACAGGTCTAGACCGAGACCCCCTCCATGTACAGGTCTAGACCCAGACCCCCTCCATGTACAGGTCTAGACCCAGGCCCCCTCCATGTACAGGTCTAGATCCAGACCCCCTCCATGTACAGGTCTAGACCCATACCCTCCAAGTACAGGTCCAGACCCAGACCCCCTCCATGTACAGGTCTAGACCCAGACCCCCTCCATGTACAGGTTTAGGCACAGACTCCGCCATGTACAGGTCCATACCCAGACCCCCTCCATGTACAGGTCTAGACCCATACCCTCCAAGTACAGGTCTAGACCCAGACCCCCTCCATGTACAGGTCTAGACCGAGACCCCCTCCATGTACAGGTCTAGACCCAGACCCCCTCCATGTACAGGTCTAGACGCAGACCCCTCCATGTACAGGTCTAGACCGAAACCCCCTCCATGTACAGGTCTAGACCCATACCCTCCAAGTACAGGTCCAGACCCAGACCCCCTCCATGTACAGGTCTAGACCGAGACCCCCTCCATGTACAGGTCTAGACCCAGACCCCCTCCATGTACAGGTCTAGACGCAGACCCCTCCATGTACAGGTCTAGACACAGACCCCTCCATGTACAGGACCATACCCAGACCCCCTCCATGTACAGGTCTAGACCGAGACCCCCTCCATGTACAGGTCTAGACCAAGACCCCCTCCAGATACAGGTCTAGTCACAGACCCCTCCATGTACAGGTCTAGACACAGACCCCCTCCATGTACAGGCCTAGACACAGACCCCTCCATGTACAGGTCTAGACCCAGACCCCCTCCATGTACAGGTCTAGACCCATACCCTCCATGTATAGGTCTAGACCCAGACCCCCTCCATGTAAAGGTCTAGACCAAGACCCTCCATGTGCATGTTTAGACCCCACACCCCCGCCATGTACAGGTCTAGACCCAGACCCTCCATGTACAGGTCTAGACCCAGACCCCGCCCATGTACAGGTCTACATCCCAGACCCCGCCCATGTACAGGTCTACATCCCAGACCCCCTCCAAGTGCAGGTCTAGACCCAGACCTTCCATGTACAGGTCTAGACCCAGACCCCCTTCATGTACAGGTCTACATCCCAGACCCCCTCCATGTACAGGTCTAGACCCAGACCCCCTCCATGTACAGGTCTAGACCCAGACCCCCTCCATGTATAGGTCTACATCCCAGACCCCCTCCATGTACAGGTCTACATCCCAGACCCCCTCCAAGTGCAGGTCTAGACCCAGACCTTCCATGTACAGGTCTAGACCCAGACCCCCTTCATGTACAGGTCTACATCCCAGACCCCCTCCATACACAGGTCTAGACCCAGACCCCCTCCATGTATAGGTCTACACCCCAGACCACCTCCATGTACAGGTCTAGACCCAGACCCCCTCCATGTACAGGTCTACATCCCTGACCCCCTCCATGTACAGGTCTACACCCCAGACCACCTCCATGTACAGGTCTAGACCCAGACCCCCTCCATGTACAGGTCTACATCCCTGACCCCCTCCATGTACAGGTCTAGACCCAGACCCCCTCCATACACAGGTCTAGACCCAGACCCCCTCCATACACAGGTCTAGACCCAGACCCCCTCCATGTACAGGTCTACATCCCAGACCCCCTCCATGTACAGGTATGGATCCCAGATCCTCTCCATGTACAGGTCAAGACCCCAGGCCCCCTCCATGTACAGGTCTAGACCCAGACCCCCTCCATGTACAGGTCTAGACCCAGACCCCCTCCATGTACAGGTCTAGACCCAGACCCCCTCCATGTACAGGTCTACATCCCAGACCCCCGCCATGTACAGGTCTAAACCCAGACCTCCTCCATGGACAGGTTTAGACTCAGACCCTCCATGCACAGGTCTAGACCAAGACCCCCTCCATGCACAGGTCTAGACCAAGACACCCTCCATGTACAGGTCTAGACCCAGACCCCCTCCATGTACAGGTCTAGACCCAGACCCCCTCCATTTACAGGTCTAGACCAAGACCCCCTCCATGTACAGGTCTAGACCCAGTCCCCCTCCATGTACAGGTCTAGACCCAGACCCCCTCCATGTACATGTCTAGACCCAGACCCCCTCCATGTACAGGTCTAGATCCCAGACCCCCTCCATGTACAGGTCTAGATCCCAGGTCCTGTCCATGTACAGGTCTAGACCCCAGACCCCCTCCATGTACAGGTCTAGACCCCCCCCCCCCCATGCTCAGGTCTAGTCTCAGCCCTCTCCATGTACAGGTCTAGACCCAGACCCCTTCATGTACAGGTCTAGACCCAACCCCCCCCCCCCCCCCCCATGCTCAGGTCTAGACCCCATACCCTCTCCATGTACAGGTCTAGTCTCAGCCCTCTCCATGTACAGGTCTAGACCCAGACCCCTTCATGCACATAGACCCAGACCCCCTCCATGTGCAGGTGTAGACACGCTGACCCCTCTCTCCATCATACAGGTTTACATCTCCCCTGTATCGGTGTTGACCCCAGGCTCCACCTGCCCCCACTCCGACCCTGTCCAGGTCAATATTCCAGCCCCACCAAGCCTAGGACTCAGAACTCTCCAGTCTCCCCCCCCTCCCAGCTTTTATAACACTTGTTTCCATACCTACCCTATATGCCAGCCTGGCCCCGGTTTGTGTGCAATGTTGAGCCCTAGTCCCGGATCTCAGAGCGATTCCTTATCCTCCCCTCTTACTGCCTCGACAATGTGGAATAATTTTACTTTTAGAATTTGGCATTTTTCAAAATGCATTTGTCGTTTCAGGTAACGTCCTGGTGATCGCAATAATCGCTGTGACTAAGCACTTCCACTCAGTGACGTCGGTGTTCCTGGTCAACCTGGCAGTCAGTGATTGTTTGGTGGGACTGGGCGTCATGCCCTTTGTTGTCATGTCTGTGTTTTACCAGGACTGGAACCGATACAACGTGAGTGTCATTTTCAAATTCCCGCTGTTTGGAATTAATTATATTAGAAACCGGATTTGCGCGGAGACGGCACAATCTAGAATGGAAGTGATGTCCACGCTTGAAAAGATTAATTTGTGTTCCATTGAAGGGAAATCTGAGCCGCCAGTCAATATCTGGGAGGGGATGATGACTAGATCAAGCTGGCAATGCCACAGAGCCACGAAAGACGAAACTGACTCAGGAATAAGCTTGATATAATTTTAGCCAGAATGCCAGGATCACTGATGTTGTTACACGTGGAAAACCTTTCTAGTTAGAGTTTGACCATCTTTGTCCCAATGCTAATCATCATAATAATAATAATCTTTATTATTGTCACAAGTAGGCTTACATTATCACTGCAACAAAGTTACTGTGAAAAGCCCCTCATCGCCACATTCGGGTACACGGAGGGAGAATTCAGAATGTCCAAATTACCTAACAGCACGTCTTTCGGGACTTGTGGGAGGAAACCGGAGCGCCCGGAGGAAACCCACGCAGACACGGGGAGAACGTGCAGACTCCGCGCAGACAGTGACCCAAGCCAGGGATCAAACCTGGGACCCTGGCGCTGTGAAGCAACAGTGGTAACCACTGTGCTACCGTGCCTCCCCAGTAACCTTTCCACAAACATGACCTGCAACGCATGAGTAGCCGTTCTATGTCAACAACATTTATATTGAGACTTTAGCATATTAAAATGACCAAGAGCCTTGATCAGAGCATTATCAGACACAGTTTGACACCCAGTCATGTAAGGCAATATTAGAGAAGAGAGCCACAAACCTTGGCCAAAGAGGCTGGTTTTAAGGATGGAGGAGAGAGAAGTCAAGAGGTTGAGGGAGGCAATTCCAATGCTTTCGGCCTGGGCAGCTGTAAATGTGACTGGCAGTGGTGGAGTGATAGAAATTCGGGATGTGCAAGAGGCCAGTATCGGAGGAGCGCAGCGAACTTAGACTCAATGCTGTTTTCTCAATACAGAGCATGTGCAGAACTCCTGAAAGTGAATTTCAAGTAACTTCCGGTTTCGGCTATGCGGAGCTAAGTCGCACGTTCGGCAGCTCCCGCTTGGAATGGACTTTTGGGCTCTTTTCTGGGCCCCGAACGGCATTTTTCCGACATTTCCCGGTGTGGGAAGAAGACTGCAACATTCCCCCGACAGTGTATGGCTTGGACCAGGAGCGGGGTGACTAAAAAAGTGGTGGTGAAGCCAAAGAAAGTGCGAGGGAAGAAGATCAAGATGGCGGCGGGTGGGGACCAGGCAGCGTGGATGCAGTGGGCGCAGGAGCAGCAGGAGGTTATCCAGCGCTGCTTCAGGGAGCTCAAAGCGGACCTGCTGGAACCGATGAAGGCTTCTATTGATAAGCTGCTGGAGACCCAGACAGCCCAGGGGGTGGCGATCCGCGAGGTCCGACAAAAGATCTCCGACAACGAGGACGAGATCTTGGGCCTAGCGGTAAAGGTGGAGGCGCACGAGGCGCTCCACAAGAAATGGCAGGAACGGTTGGAGGAGATGGAGAATCGGTCGAGGCGGAAGAATCTGCGGATCCTGGGCCTCCCGGAGGGGCTGGAGGGGTCGGACGTGGGAGCCCATATGGTCACCATGTTAAACTCGCTGATGGGAGCGGGGTCCTTCCAGAGGCCCCTGGAGCTGGAAGGGGCCCATAGAGTGTTGGCGAGGAGGCCCAAGGCTAACGAGCCGCCGCAGGCAGTGCTGGTGCGGTTTCATCGGTTCGCTGATCGGGAGTGCGTACTCAGGTGGACCAAGAAAGAGAGGAGCAGCAGGTGGGAGAATGCGGAGGTTCGAGTATATCAGGACTGGAGCACGGAGGTGGCGAAGAAGAGGGCCGGGTACAACCGGGTGAAGGCGTTGCTGCACAGGAAGGGGGTGAAGGTTGGCATGCTGCAGCCGGCGTGACTGTGGGTCACCTACAAGGACCGGCACCATTATTTTGAGTCCCCGGAGGAGGCGTGGGCCTTTGTTCAGGCCGAGAAGCTGGACACAAACTGAGGGTCGGGATGGGGGGGTCGGGCGTGGGGATGGTCGGGGATTGCTGTTGTTGTGTTACATTTTGAGGGGGGGGTTCTTTGTTCTTGTTCAGTTTTGGTTCGGTGTGGGTGGTTAGGGTGGGTTGGGCACGGTTTTGGTTGGGTCTGTCGTGTGGGCTCTTGGAGGGGGGCAAGTAAACGGAGTAGGGAGTGGATGGTTGATAGGGGGGATGGGGCCCCACGGGGGAGGAGGAGGCCAGAGTCGGGGGTGAGGGGACTGGGCCTGTAAAAGGAGCTGCGACAGAGGAGGCAGGGCCGGGCAGGTGGAAAGCGCGGGCTTTTTCCCACGCTGTAGGTTGGAGGGGGCAGGGCCGGGGCGGGAAAGCGCGGGGTTTTCCCTGGGCTTGGGATGGAAGGGGGAGGCGGAGAGCCTGCTGGTGGGTAATGGAGGGGGAGGGGAAGTCCCACAATGGGAGGAGTCGAAGGAGAGGCGGGAGCAGCCGGGGTCAGCAGGAGTCAGCTGACTTGCGGGAGTGCAATGGGGGGAGCAATGCATCTAGGAGGGGTCCTAGCTGGGGGGGGGGGGGGGGGGGGGGGGGGAAACCAGGTTGCTGCCGGTATGGTCAAGTGGGAGCTGGAGCGAGTAGAGGGTGTTGGGCCGGGTGTGTGGCGCGGGGCGTGGTTGGCCAAGGAGGGGTTATGGCTAGTCGGCGGGGGAGGAGGGCGGGTAGCCCCCTGATCCGGCTGATAACCTGGAACGTAAGGGGGCTGAGCGGGCCGGTTAAGCGAGCCCGCTTGTTCGCGCACCTGAAGGGGCTGAAGGCGGATGTGGTCGTGCTCTAGGAGACACACCTGAGGTGGCAGACCAGGTAAGATTGAGGAGAGGCTGGTGCGGGAGATGGTGAGGGTAGACAGGCGGTATGCGGAGGTGCCGGAGGAGGGACTGTTGAGGGAGAGGCGTAGCCTCCTGGCCGAATTCGACCTGTTGACCACCAGGAAGACGGAGGCGCAGTGGAGAAAGGCCCAGGGGCCGATTTATGAATATGGGGAAAAGTACTTTCGGTTGCATCGAGGGACGAGGCAGGGGTGTCCCTTGTCCCCCCTGCTCTTCGCGCTGGCGATTGAACCCCTGGCTGTGGCACTGAGGGAGTCAAAGAACTGGAGGGGGTTGGTGCGGGGCGGGGAGGAGCATAGGGTGTCGCTCTATGCGGACGACTTGCTGCTGTATGTGGCGGACCCGGTGGGGGGAATGCCGGAGATAATGAGGATCCTCAGGGACGTCGGGGATTTCTCAGGGTACAAGCTCAACATGGGGAAGAGTGAGTTGTTTGTGGTTCACCCAGGGGACCAGGAGAGGGGGATTGGCGAGCTCCCCTAAAAAGGGGGAGAGGAGCTTCAGGTATTTGGGGGTCAGGTGGCCAAGAGCTGGGGGGCCCTGCATAGACTTGATTTCACGAGGCTGGTGGAGCAAATGGAGGAGTTTAAGAGGTGGAACGCGTTGCCGCTGTCCCTGGCGGGTAGGGTGCAGTCAGTCAAGATGACGGTGCTCCCAAGGCTTTTGTTCCTGTTCCAGTGCCTCCCCATTCTTATCCCGAAGGCCTTCTTTAGGCGGGTCAACAGGAGTATAATGGGGTTTGTGTGGACGCGAGGTACTCCGAGGGTGAGAAGGGTGTTCCTGGAGCAGAGTAGGGATGGGGGGGTGCTGGCGCTGCCCAACCTCTGTGGGTACTACTGGGCCGCCAATGCGGCGATGGTGTGCAAGTGGGTGATGGAGGGGGAGGGGGCAGCATGGAAGAGGCTGGAGATGGCGTCTTGTGGGGGTACGAGTCTGGAGGCGCTGGCAATGGCGCTGCTGCCGCTCCCTCCAATGAGGTATACCACGAGCCCTGTGGTGGCGGCTGCCCTCAAAGTTTGGGAGCAATGGAGGCGGCACAGGGGGGAAGTGGGGGCCTCGATGTGGACCCCGATACGGGGGAACCACCGGTTTGTCCCAGGGAGAATAGATGGAGGGTTTTCGGGGTGGTACAGGGCAGGGATAAGAAGGTTGGGGGACCTGTTTGTGGATGGGAAGTTCGCAAGCCTGGGTGAGCTGGAGGAGAAGTATGGGCTCCCCCCTGGGAAACGCCTTTAGGTATCTACAGGTAAGGACGTTTGCCAGGCGGCAAGTGGTGGAATTCCCACTGCTGCCGCCACGCACGGTACAGGACAGGGTGCTCTCGGGGGCGTGGGTTGGAGAGGGGAAGATCTCGGCAACATACCAGGTGATGCAGGAGGAGGAGGCCTCGATGGAGGTGCTGAAAGGTAAGTGGGAGGAGTTGGGGGAGGAGATCGAGGAGGGGACGTGGGAGATGCTCTTCGTGCGCGAGCTCAGCCTCATACAGTTTAAGGTGCTGCACAGGGCACACATGACCGGGACAAGGGTGAGGCGTTTTTTTGGGGGTGAGGACAGGTGTGTTAGGTGCTCAGGGAGCCCAGCAAATCACACCCATATGTTCTGTTCATGCCCAGCGCTGGAGGAATTTTGGAAGGGCATAGCGAGGACGGTGTCGAGGGTGGTAGGATCCAGGGTCAAACCGGTCTGGGGGCTCGCAATATTTGGGGTGGCAGAGGAGCCGGGAGTGCAGGAGGCGAAAGAGGCCGGAATTCTGGCCTTTGCATCCCTGGTAGCCCGGCGAAGGATTCTTCTTCAGTGGAAAGATGCGAGGCCCCCAAGCGTGGAATCCTGGATCAACGATATGGCAGGGTTCATTAAATTGGAGAGGGTGAAATTTCCCTGAAGGGGATCGGTGCAAGGGTTCTTCAGGCGGTGGCAACCGTTCTTGGACTTCCTGGCAGAACGGTAGACAATGGCCAGCAGCAGCAGCAACCCGGGGGTGGGGGGGGGGTGTTCTATTTTATTTTTGTTTGTCTATATTGCGGGATCTGAGGGGGTGTATATATTTGCTATGTTTGCTATGTGTTTAGGCGGGTGTTAGTATATTATTTATGTATAGGGGGAGGGGGCACTGGGTTGTTTTGTTTTGTATTTAATTCTATTGGGTTCCTTTTGCATTTTGTTGATATTTTGTGAAAACTTTAATAAAAATTATTTTTAAAAAAAGAAAGTGAATTTCAAAACAAAAAGCCGATAAGAAAAGAACATAAGCACAGTTCCCTTTAAGAAATAGCCCCCTTTAAAATGAAATTGTAAATTTAGGGCATATGTGAAGGGAAATATCTGATGGCCTAATATTGCTCATTTCGTAACTGGATGACCCAGTAACACATCAAAACCTCTGAATCCCTTTGAAATCAACTCTGCACCATTAATTATTTCAGTTTTCCTGAGAATGTTTCAGAACAGACCCATAGAATCCCGACAGTTCAGAAGGAGACCATTCGGCCCATTGAACAAAGAACAAAACAAAGAAATGTACAGCACAGGAACAGGCCCTTCGGCCCTCCAAGCCCGTGCCGACCATGCTGCCCGACTAAACTACAATCTTCTACACTTCCTGGGTCCGTATCCCTCTATTCCCATCCTATTCATGTATTTGTCAAGATGCCCCTTAAATGTCACTATTGTCCCTGCTTCCACCACCTCCTCCGGTAGCAAGTTCCAGCCACCCACTACCCTCTGCGTAAAAAACTTGCCTCGTACATCTACTCTAAACCTTGTCCCTCTCACCTTAAACCTATGCCCCCTAGTAATTGACCCCTCTACCCTGGGGAAAAGCCTCTGACTATCCACTCTGTCTATGCCCCTCATAATTTTGTGGACCTCTTTCAGGTCTCCCCATAACCTCCTTCGTTCCAGTGAGAACAAACCGAGTTTATTCAACCGCTCCTCATAGCTAATGCCCTCCATACCAGGCAACATTCTGGTAAATCTCTTCTGCACCCTCTCTGAAGCCTCCACATCCTTCTGGTAGTGTGGCGACCAGAATTGAACACGATACTCCAAGTGTGGCCTAACTAAGGTTCTATACAGCTGCAACATGACTTGCCAATTTTTATACTCAATGCCCCGGCCAATGAAGGCAAGCATGCCGTATGCCTTCTTGACTACCTTCTCCACCTGTGTTGCCCCTTTCAATGACCTGTGGACCTGTACTCCTAGATCTCTTTGACTTTCAATACTCTTGAGGGTTCTACCATTCACTGTATATTCCCTACCTTCATTAGACCTTCCAAAATGCATTACCTCACATTTGTCCGGATTAAACTCCATCTGCCATCTCTCCGCCCAAGTCTCCAAACAATCTAAATCCTGCTGTATCCTCTGACAGTCCTCATCGCTATCCGCAATTCCACCAACCTTTGTGTCGTCTGCAAACTTATCAATCAGACCAGTTGCATTTTCCTCCAAATCATTTATATGTACTACAAAGAGCAAAGGTCCCAGCACTGATCCCTGTGGAACACCACTGGTCACAGCCCTCCAATTAGAAAAGCATCCTTCCATTGCTACTCTCTGCCTTCTATGACCTAGCCAGTTCTGTATCCACCTTGCCAGCTCACCCCTGATCCCGTGTGACTTCACCTTTTGTACTAGTCTACCATGAGTGACCTTGTCAAAGGCCTTACTGAAGTCCATATAGACAACATCCACTGCCCTACCTGCATCAATCATCTTAGTGACCTCCTCGAAAAACTCTATCAAGTTAGTGAGACACGACCTCCCCTTCACAAAACCATGCTGCCTCTCACTAATACGTCCATTTGTTTCCAAATGGGAGTAGATCCTGTCTCGAAGAATTCTCTCCAGTAATTTCTCTACCACTGAAGTAAGGCTCATCGGCCTGTAGTTCCCTGGATTATCCTTGCTACCCTTCTTAAACAGAGGAACAACATTGGCTATTCTCCAGTCCTCCGGGACATCCCCTGAAGACAGTGAGGCCAAAGATTTCTGTCAAGGCCTCAGCAATTTCCTCTCCAGCCTCCTTCAGTATTCTGGGGTAGATCCCATCAGGCCCTGGGGACTTATCTTCCTTAATATTTTTTAAGACACCCAACACCTCGTCTTTTTGGATCTCAATGTGCCCCAGGCTATCTACACACCCTTCTCCAGACTCAACATCTACCAATTTCTTCTCTTTGGTGAATACTGATGCAAAGTATTCATTTAGTACCTCACCCATTTCCTCTGGCTCCACACATAGATTCCCTTGCCTATCCTTCAGTGGGCCAACCATTTCCCTGGCTACCCTCTTGCTTTTTATGTACGTGTAAAAAGCCTTGGGATTTTCCTTAACCCTATTTGCCAATGACTTTTCGTGACTCCTTCTAGCCCTCCTGACTCCTTGCTTAAGTTCCTTCCTACTTTCCTTATATTCCACGCAGGCTTCGTCTGTTCCCAGCCTTTTAGCCCTGACAAATGCCTCCTTTTTCTTTTTGACGAAGCCTACAATATCTCTCGTTATCCAAGGTTCCCGAAAATTGCCGTATTTATCCTTCTTCCTCACAGGAACATGCCGGTCCTGAATTCCTTTCAACTGCCACTTGAAAGCCTCCCACATGTCAGATGTTGATTTGCCCTCAAACATCCGCCCCCAATCTATGTTCTTCAGTTCCCGCCTAATATTGTTATAATTAGCCTTCCCCCAATTTAGCACATTCATCCTAGGACCACTCTTATCCTTGTCCACCAGTACTTTAAAACTTACTGAATTGTGGTCACTGTTACCAAAATGCTCCCCTACTGAAACATCTACCACCTGGCCGGGCTCATTCCCCAATACCAGGTCCAATACCGCCCCTTCCCTTGTTGGACTGTCTACATATTGTTTTAAGAAGCCCTCCTGGATGCTCCTTACAAACTCCGCCCCGTCTAAGCCCCTGGCACTAAGTGAGTCCCAGTCAATATTGGGGAAGTTGAAGTCTCCCATCACCACAACCCTGTTGTTTTTACTCTTTTCCAAAATCTGTCTACCTATCTGCTCCTCTATCTCCCGCTGGCTGTTGGGAGGCCTGTAGTAAACCCCCAACATTGTGACTGCACCCTTCTTATTCCTGATCTCTACCCATATAGCCTCACTGCCCTCTGAGGTGTCCTCCCGCAGTACAGCTGTGATATTCTCCCGAACCAGTAGCGCAACTCCGCCTCCCCTTTTACATCCCCCTCTATCC
This sequence comes from Scyliorhinus torazame, assembly GCF_047496885.1. Classification (NCBI taxonomy): domain Eukaryota; kingdom Metazoa; phylum Chordata; class Chondrichthyes; order Carcharhiniformes; family Scyliorhinidae; genus Scyliorhinus; species Scyliorhinus torazame. The sequence continues at coordinate 390,775,510 of NC_092707.1, forward strand.
TTCCTGAAACATCTAAATCCTGGAACGTTTAGCTGCCAATCCTGCCCTTCCCTCAACCAGGTCTCTGTAATGGCAACAACATCATAGTTCCAAGTACTAATCCAAGCTCTAAGTTCATCTGCCTTACCCGTAATACTTCTTGCATTAAAACATATGCACTTCAGGCCACCAGACCCGCTGTGTTCAGCAACTTCTCCCTGTCTGCTCTGCCTCAGAGCCCCACTGTCCCTATTCCCTAGTTCTCCCTCAATGCTCTCACCTTCTGACCTATTGCTCCCATGCCCACCCCCCTGCCATACTAGTTTAAACCCTCCCGTGTGACACTAGCAAACCTCGCGGCCAGGATATTTATGCCTCTCCGGTTTAGATGCAACCCGTCCTTCTTATATAGGTCACACCTGCCCCGGAAGAGCTCCCAGTGGTCCAGATAATGGAAACCCGCCCTCCTACACCAGCTGTTTAGCCACGTGTTTAGCTGCTCTATCTTCCTATTTCTAGCCTCACTGGCACGTGGCACAGGGAGTAATCCCGAGATTACAACCCTAGAGGTCCTGTCTTTTAATTTTCTGCCTAGCTCCCTGAACTCCTGCTGCAGGACCTCATGCCCCTTCCTGCCTATGTCGTTAGTACCAATATGTACAACGACCTCTGCCTGTTTGCCCTCCCCCTTCAGGATGCCCTCTACCCGTTCGGAGACATCCTGGACCCTGGCACCAGGGAGGCAACATACCATCCTAGAGTCTCTTTCACGTCCACAGAAGCGCCTATCTGTGCCCCTGACTATAGAGTCCCCTATTACTATTGCGCTTCTGCGCTTTGACCCTCCCTTCTGAACATCAGAGCCAGCCGTGGTGCCACTGCTCTGGCTGCTGCTGTTTTCCCCTGATAGGCTATCTCCCCCGACAGTATCCAAAGGGGTATACCTGTTCGAGAGGGGGACAACCACAGGGGATTCCTGCACTGACTGCCTGCCCTTTCTGGTGGTCACCCATTTCTCTGCCTGCACCTTGGGTGTGACCACATTTACATAACTGCGATCTATAACGCTTTCCGCCACCTGCATGCTCCTAAGTGCATCCAATTGCTGCTCCAATGCAGTCTGTGAGGAGCTCCAGTTGGGTGCACTTTCTGCAGATGAAGCCATCCGGGACGCTGGAAGCCTCCCGGACCTGCCACATCTCACAGTCAGAGCACTGCACCCCTCTAACTGACATTGCGTCAATTAATTAAAATTAAAATTAAAAATGTTTTTTTAAAAAAAAATATATTTAAAAAAAAATTTCAAAGTTACTGTTAACTATCTGTTTCCTAGCACTAGATTTCTAATAGAAATGCGAAAGCTAAATATAGTACTCTCCGATCTCTGGCTTAGATACCCCTCTAAATTATAATTAAGTAATTATGTTTAATTAGTTACCAATGCTTAATTTTTTAAATTTAGTGTAGATTCCCAACCAGTCACTCAGGTCACAGCTTTTCTGTGATGTCACTTCAGTTTCCCCCCGACACACACAATTTGAAAAAGGTATAAAAGTAAAAATGAGTAAAAATCACTTACTTACCTTCTTACCTTCTGAGTGTCTTAGATGTTCTCAGGTTCTCTCCCTGACAGAGACTGCTCCTCCACCTCCGAACCTTGACCTGCACATTGCTAATAATATAATATAATAATAATATAATATGGCACTTACCTCACACCAATGGGTCTTATTATTAGGTTAGAGGAGGAGGGCGGGTCGGAGACACTACACGTGTAGTGTCTCGGGTTTCTGTATCAGTCTCGAGTCTGTATCAGTCCTCTGAAAGAGCACCGAGGCCCACTTCCCTCGCCCTACTCCCGTAACCCCACCTATTCTGCACATCTTTAGATAGTAAGAGGCAAGTTATCATGGCTAATCCACCTAACCTGTTCATCTTTGGACCGTGGGAGCAAACTGGAGCACCCAGAGGAAACCCACGCAGACACGGGGAGAACGTGTCTCCTCACCCAAGGCAGGAATTGAACCCTGGTCCCTGGGGCTGTGAGGCAGCAGTGCTAACCACTGTGCCACCGTGCTGTCAAAATTCCAGATTTACGCTCATTAGAAGTGTGTATTCAATGTACTGGGCTATCTCGAGAGTTCTTTAAAAGCTAAAACACCAGCAATATTATTTAATTTTAAAGACAGCTTTTTCTTAATAAAATCTATCCTGATATTCTTTTCTGTTCGTCTTTTTGTTTTGCAGAATGCTTCAAATAGTTCCCCAAAATGTAATGCTGGAATTAGGCTTTGTAATTATATGGGTTTAATCAAGGGCATTGCTTTGTGATTTCACAGAGAGGCAGATAAAATTGCAGAATTTAAGCTGCAAAAACACTGGTGAGGAATCCAGGAATCTGTAATAAAAACATAACATGACTCATTTAGCCACCGTAAAACAATACTTTGGAATATAAATGGGCAAAGTCACGGAAAACAAACTCCAAAATGCCTCTCACATTTCTGGAGACCCAGGCAATAAAAACGAAAATGAACTCATTTGAATCACCATAAACCAGTCACGATTCTTTGAGCTATTGTCTTTGAGGAGACTTCCGCTTGGTGAAAGAGCTGAGATTTGAAATATTAAATCATTGGAGTTTAAATGCCCATTTCCATACCTTTGCAGTTAAGGTTATCCAAATGTGTTTCTGGAAAAAAAAGTCTGATTTGTGAATCGAAAAGCAGTTATTTTAAGCTCCCCAAAGTGTTTGTAAAAAGAATGTGGCAGAACCAATTGAGTGTTTTTTGATACAGCTGTTCTGTGTAGTGGAGTGCTGAACTGGGCGCTGAAGGACAGCACTCATGGGGTCGATTGATGAACGCTGCTCCATCCACTGAGGATTTCAAAAATAAGGCGAGGAAAATTTAAAAATCTGGCACCTTTCGGACCCCCCCCCCCCCGCCCCGCAGAATGTCCCAAAGACCTTTACTGCCCATGAAGTGTTGACGTGTAGTCATTGTTGTAAGGGAGGAAACTTACATGTAACATGGTTTTCTTGCAAAGAATTTGCTTCTTTCAAAGAAAGACCTGTGTTGATGTCCTGCACGATTGGATCTTTCAGAAACATCACAAGTTAACTCATTGTATATGAAATGCAACGACTTGTTATGCTGACAAATCTGACAGCCTCTCACCACATGCCCAGATCTCAGAGCAGCAATGAGATGAGTGGTCACTGAACCCGTTTGCAATTGTGTAGTGCAGACTGGTGTCCCGCTTACGCCCATTGTCATCGGGCTATGTTAAATATCAATGGGAATGAGTAAGGGGAAACTTTTACAGAATATAATGGCAGCACGGTAGCACAGGGGTTAGCACTGTGGCTTCACAGTGCCAGGGTCCCAGGTTCGATTTCCGGCTTAGGTCACTGTCTGTGTGGAGTCTGCACGTTCTCCCCGTGTCTGCGTGGGTTTCCTCCGGGTGCTCCGGTTTCCTTCCACTAGTGTGCTGTTAGGTCATTTGGACACTCTGAATTCTCCCTCTGTGTATCTGAACAGGCGCTGTGGCGACTGGGGGCTTTTCACAGTAACTTCATTGCAGTGTTACAATGTAAGCCTACTTGTGACAGGTTGCACTCCGTTGGTGTAGAAGATTGAGGAATGTTCAAATTGAGGTGTTTAAGACAATTAGAGGATTTGATACCATGGATGAATTATTTCAATTAATAAATCTGGAATATAAAGCTACTCAGTAATGGTGACCATGAAACTATCATCAATTGTCGTAAAAACCCATCTGGTTCACTAATGTCCTTTAGGGAAGGAAATCTGCCATCCTTATCTGGTCTGGCCTAGCTGTGGCTCCAGACCCACAGCCATTAACCCTTAACTGTCCTCTGAAATGTTCAGTTCAAGGGAAATTAGGGGTGGGCTTTTCCCGTCAGGCCCACATCCCATGAAAGGATAAGGAAAGTGAAAAATTGATAACGGGCACGAAAATGGGACAAAGGTTAATGTCCGCTCTTGGATTTTGGATTTGTTTATTGTCACGTGTACCGCGGTACAGTGAAAAGTATTGTTCTGCGTGCAGCTCAAACAGATCATTTAGTACATGAAAAGAAACGAAAATACATAATAGGGCAATACAAGGTACACAATGTAAATACATAGACCCCACACACTTTCAGCACTCCTCTCAGCATACCTCCATTGGACAAGCCCGCCCCCGGACCTGATCCCTGGCACTGGCAGCCAGGCACCGTGGCAAGTGAGAATCTGGCATTCTCTGTCCTGAGGGTTAGCCTGGATGGAAAACTGAACATTTCTAAACTGAGACTGATAGTTTTTTTGTTAGGCAAGGGTGTTAGAGTAAATGGAGTTAAGCTGTAGATCAGCCATGATCTAATTGAACGGTGAAACAGGCTAAGGAGGTACGTGCTGCTACGTGTATTTTGTTATAGAATAGCCATTCAGTGACATCTCTGTCCATGAGGTTGGCTGGATTTTCATCCTCAAGGTGGATAATGGGAGTCTGCACCTTGAGGCGACTCAATGCGTCCTCGTCGTGTGCCAGGCTTAGCCTGATACAATTTAAGGTGGTCCACAGGCCGCACATGACTGTGGCCTGGATGAGCAGGTTCTTTGAACGGGTGCAGGATCGGTGTGGAAGGTGCGCGGGTGGGCCTGCAAATCATGTCCATTTGTTTGGGCATGTCCGAACCTCAGGGGATTTTGGCAGGGATTCGCCGACGTCATGTCGGAGGTACTGAAGATACGGGTGGTTCCGAGTCCAGAGATGGTGATTTTTGGTGTGTCAGAAGACCCGGGATGCAGGGGGCGAGAGAGGCCGATGTCTTGGCCTTTGCCTCCCTGGTAGCCCGGAGGTGGATCTTGTTAACAGGCAGGGACCTGGAGCCCCCTAAGTAGGGGAGTATGGGTCAGTCAGTGACATGGCTCGAGAAGATCAAGTTCGCCCTGAGGGGATTGATGTTAGGGTTTGCCCGGAGGTGGCAGCCGTTTATAGACTTCTTTGGGAAAAATGAAGCTGTCAGCAGAGGGGGATGATTAAAAAGGGGCATGGGGAGTTGGGTAAGGTGGGGGAAGGTTGGTGGGGAATTGGGATTGGGGGGTTGTTTATGTGAGCCAGGCTGGGTTTTGTCATTTGTTTGGTGCGCGGTTGTTTATTTTGTTAAAATTTAGAATAGAAACGCCTTAATAAAATATTTTTCCAAAAAAAAGATAATGGGAGTCTGGAAAATTCCCAGCTAGGCTCGCCTGCCTTGAGAGAAAGTCCCGGAAGGACAGGGTTTCCAGTGTGTGAGTTGGGTATGGGCTGCGGTCAGGCCAGCCAACCAGAAAAATGTTTGTAGGTGGCCGCGGTCCACTTTGGTGCTGTGGAACTCCACCCCCAGTTGAAATAAAAACTGCAAGGCCCTCCAGCCCTCACCTCTCCTCACCCCTACATAGTCTCCATGCCCCACTCATGCCACCTCATGCCATGTCATGTATGTCCCCAAAACAATCTCTATGAGCCCTCATGTCCCTCCATGCTAAGGTACTCACTCCCTATGGCCCTCATGCCACCCATGTCAACCTAATACCCTGAAATCAACCCTTATGGCACCTCATGCCCCCATGTCAAACTATGCCACTTTCATGTCCATTCGACGAACGCTGTACATAAGCGATGGATGTTATGTGACATTTGGATGTGTAAAAAATCTTTAAAAAAGTAATTCCCTGCCAAATCTCATTATGTATTCTTGACTCAGTGCCCATAATTCCATTTCCCTGTTGAAACACCTGTGCACCAGGGAAGATATTATAGAATCGGTGATTCAGTGTACAAGGAGGCCATTCAGCTCATTGAGTCTGCACCGACCCTCTGCAAGAACACTCTACCCAGGACCCCGTCCTATTTCCGCAACCCCACCTAACCTGCACATCTTTGGACACTAAGGGGCAATTTAGCATGGCCAATCCACCTAACCTGCACATCTTTATTATTTGCTTGACAGTTCTTGCTCTTTGATCTATGCTGTCAATTGCACAATATTTGTAGACACAAGATAAAGAAGTTTTAAGTGCTTGTAATTTTAGTTTTTGACACTTTAGAGGATTTGGATGATTAACACTTTTATTTGGGCTACAGTAAAAGGAAAGTGGAAAGTTATTAATAAGAGATTTTTAAAAAGCTTTTTTAAACACATCTGACTGTACTTAGCATTCATCAGTGTCAATATATGGGTTATGCTGCACCACAGTGTATAGCTGAATAATGGACATGGAAGTCCTATAACAGAGCATTGGGTCATGAGGGGTTATAGGGGTTGTTTGTGGACCTTGGCATGAAGGGCATGAGCAGAAATAGGAGGTGGTTAGGGGCCATATCATGGCATAGGGATGCATGAGGGGGATCTTTTGAGTGTTCTCTTTTCAGACTTTGGGTAGAATTTTAAGGGTGGCGAGAGATTGGGGCTCACCATCTCAAACGTCAGCGCATAGTGCACTATCTCCGACTCCTGAAAGTCCACAGCCATTAAACGCTCATTTGAGTGTTGATTGGCAGTGGGCGGGAATTCTGTCCACTCTTGGAAGGACGTCCCGTCCATGTGAGCTGTCGGCCAATCAGGTTGGATGACAGCTCTCCAACCCGGCCAGTCTAACAAAATCCATTGATCACAGATTTAATATGATTAATTAATTTAACATCTACTACATTTATGTGGGAGAATGATTCACACTTCTACCATACTCTGCGAGAAGTAGACTTTCCTATCTTCTCTGCTGAATGGCTTGACAGTGATTTTCAGATCATGCCCCCCCCCGACCCCCACCCCGCCGTCCCAGACTTTCCCACCAGTGGAAAAGATTCACTCTATCGACCCTTTCAGAACTGCAAATTCCTCAGTTAATCCGCCCTTTCACCTGATATATTCACCTGATATATTACAAGCCTCCTTTATATAATCTATTCTCAGAATTTAACCATTGGAGCCCTGGTAACATTCTGGTGAATCTGCGTTGCGTCCCTTCCCAGGCCAATATACCCGACCCAGAACTTCAGATGATGACTAACCAGGGTTACAGACACCTGCAGCAAAAGTCCATTCGCCTTTTTGATTATGTTTTGTACCCGATGACTACATTTTGTGATCTGTGTTCATTGACCCCTAAATCCCGTTGGGTTTCCACCATTCTTAATTCTTCTTTTTTTAAACGCATTTTATTACAAACTTGTATCAAAGTAGGTTACAGCAAATAAACACCCTGGGAAACATACTTCCCGACAATCAGCTATACAGTTTGTACAGATTTTTCTCCTTTTTCACCACCCCACTCTCCCCATCAGCCCCCCCCCCCTCCCGCCCCCACCCCTCCCCCCCCACCCCCCTTCGACGAACAGCTCCTCAAACACGGCCACAAACATCCCCCACCTTTTCTCAAACTCCCCTGCTGAGCCCCTTAACTCATACTTTATCTTTTCTAACCGCAGGAAGTTGTACAGGTCACCCAACCATGCTGCTACCCCTGTGGCGATGCCGACCGCCACTCCAGCAAAATTTGTCGCCGTGCAATCTGAGAGGCGAAGGCCAGGACATCGGCTTCCTCCTCTCCATGAGCTCCGGCTTCTCTGAAACCCCAAATATCGCCACCAAAGGGTCCAGGTCCACCTCCTCCTCCACTTTCCTGGCTAAGACTGCGAACACTCCCGGCCAAAATATTCCCAATTTTCACAACCCCAAAACATGTGCGCATGATTCGCTGGCCCCCGCCCACACCTCTCACACTCATCGGCTACCCCCTGAAAGAACCCACTCATTCTCGCCCGAGTCATATGCACCCTGTGCACCACCTTAAACCATATCAGGCTCATCCTTGCACAAGAGGAGGTCCCGTTCACCCTTCGCAGTGCCTCACTCCATACCCCCCAATTGATCTCCATTCCCAACTCCGCTTCCCATTTCTCCTTGATCTTCACCACCCGCTCGCCTCCCTGCTCCCCCAGCCACTTATATAATTCTTAATTCTTTTATTATTTAAATAATACTTGGTTCTGTCCTTTTTTGGGGATACGAAATGGATGGCCTCACAGTTCTTTAAAAAGTTATTCTTTTGCAGGACCTGAGTGTCGCTGGCTAGGCAAGGATTTATTGCCCATCCCTAATTGCCCTTAAGGTAATTAAGGTGGCGGCCTTCTTAAACCGCTGCAGTCCAAGTGGCGTAGGTGCACCCACAGTGTCGTTAGGGAGGGAATTCCAGGATTTTGAGCCAATGACAATGAAGGAAGGGCGATATATTTCCAAGTCAGGGTGGCAAGTGGCTTGATGGGGAACTTGCAGGTGGTGATGTTCCCATGTGTCTGCTGCCCTTGTCCTTCTAGGTAGTTGAGACTGTGGGCTTGGAAGGTGTTGCTGCAGGAAGCTTGGTGAATTGTAGCAATGCATTTTGTTGATGGTATCACTGCTGTCACTGTGCGTCGATAGTGGATTGGGTGAATGTTTTAAGCGGTGGACGGAATGTCGATAATAATCTACTTAAGTGTCACAAGTAGGCTTACATTAACACTGCAATGAAGTTACTGAGGAAACCCACGCTGCCTGTGCTAAAATCCATCTACTACAACTTCATTCCCTCACTTAATGTATCAATGATGTTTTGTAATTTTATTCTCCTGTCTGCACTACTTACTATATCATCAATCTTTGTGTCATTAGAAAAGTTGAACATGCAGCTCTCCATTATGTTATCTACATTATTAATAAATATAATGAATAGTTGAGGCCCCAGCACAGATCCCTGTGGGACACCACTAATCACTTCCTTCCAATCTGAATACATTTCCATTGACCCAACTCTTTCCACCTCCGAACCAATCTTTTAACGAGGTCTTCCTAATTAATCTTTAATTAGCCTTCAATTCTATGCGCTTTAACTTTAGCTAACGGTCTCTTATGTTATCGAATATCTCCATTGCAGCATCTAATTGTTTTTTAAACAAATCCCGGAGTACTTTATTTCACTCCAAAGCTTTATCTGGAAGTCTGTTCCATGTTTCGGTCTTATTTAAAGTGAGGAAGAATTTTCTGATATCTGTCCCTAATGTTATTTACAACATGACAAGTATCCACTTGACCCATTCTTGCAGTTTAATTTATAAAACTGAGATTGATAAATTTGAGTGAAGGTATTAGGGAAATGGAGCTGGAATTGAGATACAGATCAGCCGTGATCAAATAGAATGGCAGAACAGGTTAGACGAGCTGAATGGCCAATGTTCCGAACTTGGTGAAATGTTCCATTTTTCTTGGGTCTGGCAGTGGTGGCTTACATTTACTTTTTAATTGTTGGATTGGGAACCTCGCACTTTATTTGGTCTGGTGACTCGCGCCACATTTCCCTCCTCCTCTGCTGCCACCTTCAGTCTTTCAGTCCACGTGTATGGGAAACGTGCTCGTTCCCCGATCTCTCCTGTGCGTAACCAGCTGTTAGATAGGGCAGGATTCTCCGGCTGCGTCCGCCCGGCAACCGGAGAATCCCGCCCGAGGTCAGTGGATTTTTCCATTGTCGGCGTCTCGCCCCTGGCGTTCCTGCGGTGGGCGGGGTGGGAGAATCCAGCCCATCGAGTCATCATGGCACAGAAAGAGGAGGCTATTTGACCCATTAAGCCCAGGTCTAAGAATGGCCGAGATTGAATTAACCTTCCAACACCTTCCTTGGGATAAATTTGAAGATAGTGTGGAATGGGCAGCATTGACTCAGTCTCCTGTTCCATATCTCTCGTTTCCACTGACCTCAATGGTTTAATTGTCGACGTTTTACATTAATTCCCTATGTGGAGTCACAGAATTTTACAGCACAAAAAGAGGCCCTTCGGCCCATCGTGGTTGTACTGACCATCAAACACCCATGTATTCTAATCGCATTTCCCAGCACTTGCTCTGTATGCTATGGCGTTTCAAGTGCTCATCTAAATGCATCTTAAATGTTACGAAGGTTCTCACCTCTAACACTCTTACAGACAACGAGTTCCAGATCCCCATCACCCTCTGAGTGAAAAAGATTTTCCTCAAATCCCCATTGAATCTGCTGCCCCTTACCTTAAATCTATGTCCCCTGGTTATTGATCGCTCTACTAAGGGTTTTTTCATAGTTCCAGCCCAGGCAACATGCTGGTGAATATCCTCTTGCACCCTTTCTAGTGCGATCACATCCTGCCTATAGTGTGGTGACCAATATCAATATTAACCCCTTTTCATTCCATGAGGTGCTGAATGTTTATAAATTTTATAAAACTCAAAAATTTAAGTCTGCACTCCATTATTTTACACACATGGCATCGTTAGAAAGGTGACTGTATTGGACCTTTATTTATATTAACAAAACCTGGGGTCAGTTCATTTTCTTTGAGAAATTAGGACGGCTCGGTGGCACAGTGGTTAGAACTTTGGCTCCGATTCTGACCTTGGACTGTGTGGAGTTTGAACGTTCTCCCCGTGTCTTATGTGGGGTTACAGGGTTGCGAGGATAGGGCTGGGAGTGGTCCTAGGTCGGGTGCTCTTTCAGAGGGTCGGTGCAGATTCGATGGGGCGAATTGCCTCCTTCTGCACGGTAGGGATTCTATGTTTCTATAAATTTGCACTAATTTCTAATACAGTGTTAAAAATTCATTCATTGAGGGAAGCACAATAGCCCCTTCTAGGTTCAGCCGACAATATTAATACCAGGAATTGTTACATTCAGTAATCTTCATCGTCCTCCCAGGAAGTCAGGTCAGCACAGGTAAAACCAACTGGGACAAGGAAAAGATTCTGACGAAGATTGTGTTCGCTGTTCCCAGAGAATCAAAACAAAATCAGGCCCCTTTTACCCCTTTCAGCGGAGGTGAAACGTCTGACAAATGGCTAAGCCAATCTATCCAATATGGAAGAATGAGGAGGACTGAGATGCCAGCGCAATCTGTAAAAGATGTTGTAACATATAAAAGGGAGTGCGTTATTTTTTCATTGAAACACAGCCATTCCACCAGTTAATTTTGAACTATCCTGTCCCAACATAATACAACAATGTTGCTCAAAAATACTCTTGTGTTGACGCTCATTCGTTCAGATAAAGTGCATCCACTTCAGGAATCAATTTGTGTGGATATATAAATGCTGGTGAATCACACCCAACTCAGTATCCTTGTGGAGAGGTTGTATTTAACCAGGATTAACATCGGTAAGAAAGTACAAAGGAGGGAGGAAGAGAACAGAGAAAGAGCAACGCTCTTAACATGACTGATCTCTCTACTGACTTCATTGCGTCGCTCTTTACCGCTACACCTTGCACTGCGCTGTGAGATGTTCACTTATACCCAAGGACTTGTTGCTCTTCCTTTGTCTTGAGATGAGGCACTGTAACTTTCATTATGGATTGGTCTTATTCCATGTTTGACCAATTTTCTCCAATGAATTAGTTATCTCTCTGAGAAATCTGATTCTTTGAGGAAAGCTAGAATCTAACCTTTACAAATTGGGTTGTTTTTAAGATAAAGTAGGAGGTTGGAGCATTGGTTGTGCAGTGGTGCCCACGATGAGCTCCTGGAGTCACTTTTAACCGGCCTTATTTGAACATACGAACACACAAAATTGGAGCAAGAGTGGGACATTCGGCCCCTCCAGCCTGCCCCGCCATTCAATAAGATTTTGACAGATCTGCGTGGGTTTCGAATTCCATGTTCCCATCTACCCCCCAATAAACCTTCGATTCCCTTCCCCTAACAAGAATTTTATCTACTTCTGCCTTAAAAATATTCAATGACGCCCCCCCCCCCCCCCGCCCCCCCCCCCCCCGTCCCGTCAACCTCCACCACCTTCTGAGGCAGCGAGTTCCAAACTCTCACAACCCTCTGAGAGAAACATTTATGATTCTCAGTTGCATTGTGGTACTTCTGACTCTTCAACTAAAGCCCACTTGCAGTACGAGTGTTATTAAAGCCACTTAATGGGGAGATTTACAACAAGTAATGCGTGCATGCTGAACTATGCCATGTGGGCTGAGTGGGATGTGCATCTTCAGGATCACTTCTGCAAAGTCCATTACAATTTGCTAGCAGCCATCAACTTGACTAGTCCAATGCTCTCCTAGTTGTCCTTCCATCTTTCATTCTTCATCAGCTTCTTTCAAAATTCATCTATGGGATGTGGGCATCACTGGATGGCCACGATTTATTGCCCATCCCTTGCTGCCCTTCAGAAGGTGGTGATGAGTTGCCTTCTTGAACCGCTGCAGTCCCTGAGGTGTAGGTACGCCCACAGTGCTGTTAGGGAGGGAGTTCCAGGATTTTGACCCAGCGACAGTGAAAGGAACGGCAATATAATTCCAAGCTTGGGCAGTGAGTGACTTGGAGGGAACCTCCAGGTGGTGGGGTTCCCAGGTATCTGCTGCTCTTGTCCTTCTAGATGGTAATGGTCGTGGGTTTGGAAGGTGCTGTCTGAGGAACCTTGGCGAGTTTGTGCAGTGAATCTTGTAAATTGCACACACGGCTGCCACTGTTCGTCGGTGGTGGAGGGTTTGAATGTTGGTGGAAAGGGGGAGCAATCAAGTGGGTTGCTTGGTCCTGGATGATTTTGAGCCTCTTGGAGCTGCACTCATCCAGGCAAGTGGAAAGTATTCCATTACACTCCTGTGCCTTGTAGATAGTGGACAAGCTTTGAGAGGGTCAGGTGGTGAGTTACTCGGGGTAGGATTCCGAGCCTTTGACCACACCTTCCTGAAATATCCACTCCTCCAATTCTGACCTCTTGCACATCCCTGGTATTAGTCGCTCCATCATTGGCGGCTATGCCTTCAGATGCCGAGGCCCTCAGCCCTGGAATTCCCTTTCTAAACTTCTGCATCTCTCTACCGCACTCTCCTCCTTTAAGTTGGCTGTTAAAGCCTACCTCATTGACCAAACTTCTGGTCATCAGTCTTAATATTTACTGCTGAAACATGGTATTAAATTCTGCTTGATGACACGTTTGTGGAGTGCCTTGGGATTTTCCGCTGCATTAGTGATGCTATGGGAATACCGATTGGGGGTGACGTTGTTGTTTAGAATATTCCTAATGGTACCTTAGCTGTGCAGAGGTCAAAGAGTTGATAGCCAGATAATTTAAGTGAACTAGTTAATTGTTATTGTTTTGTCCAGCACCTTACCATTATTATAAATAATGTTTAATAAATAAATATTATAATTCGTCTACAAAATTATGAGAGGTATGGACAGGGTGGATAGCAACAAGCTTTTTCCAAGAGTGGGGATGTCAATTACAAGGGGTCACGATTTCAAGGTGAGAGGGGAAAAGTGTAAGAGAGATGTGCGTGGAAAGTTTTTTACGCAGAGGGTGGTGGGTGTCTGGAACGCTTTGCCAGCGGAGGTGGTAGAGGCGGGCACGATAGCATCATTTAAGATGCATCTAGACAGATATATGAAGGGCGGGGAACAGAGGGAAGTAGATCCTTGGAAAATAGGCGACAGGTTTAGATAAAGGATCTGGATCGGCGCAGGCTGGGAGGGCCGAAGGGCCTGTTCCTGTGCTGTAATTTTCTTTGTTCTCTTTGTTCTTTGTTCTATAAATGTTAAGAGAAATATATCCACATCTGTGGGGCAGCACGGCGGCACGGTGTTTAGCACAGTTGCTTCACAGCTTCAGGGTCCCAGGTTCGATTCTTGGGTCACTGTCTGTGTGGAGTCTGCACGTCCTCCCCGTGCCTGGGTGGGTTTCCTCCCACAGTCCAAAGATGTGCACGTTCGGTGGATTGGCCATGCTAAATTGCCCTCAGTGACCAAAAAGGTGGGGTGGGGTTGCTGGGTTGCGGGAATAGGGTGGAGTTGTGGGCTTGGGTAGGGTGTTCTTTCCAAGGGCCGGTGCGGACTCGATGGGCCCAATAGCCTTCCTCTGCACTGTAAATTCTATGATTCTATGATCTGTCTAAGCCACTGCAGAAACCCAATTCTCCAATATCTACATAGTGGCTCGCACAGCACAGCAGGAGACCATCCGTCCCATTTTACTTGTGCTGGTTCGATGAAAGAGCTATCCAATTAGTTCCAGTCACCTGCCCTTTCTCCGCAGGAGTCACTCAAATCAACATCACTTCAAATAGATTCTGGTCATTGCCCCATTGCTGTTTATGTGATCTTGTTGTGCACAGAATGGCTGCCACATTTTTAACATTACAACAGTGACACCACACTTCAGAAATGAACTCCGTCATCTGTAAAGCACTTTGGGGATATCCTGAGGTTGTGAACGATGCTATATAAATGCAAGTCTTTATTTTTCATATTTGTAGAGAAGTTTCCTTGCGTACCTTGGTATGAGCCAGTCCCCCATTATTATTAATACCAGAAATATAACAGGCAGGAAATTCCTGCAGAGGAACCATTTTCTAATGTTTCTTTTCTATGTGGAAAAGAGGTAGATACTTCCATCGTTAAGAGGTTGGCTCCCTGCCTCCACTTGAGTTAACTGGAGCGAATGCCAATCCCCTGACCGTGTGGTGTCAGGGAAACGGGGTCAGTCTATATGCAAATGGGTGGGAACTCGAAACTAGAGTTTGCTGGAATTTATTTTTTATCAGTCAGTGGGTGGCAGAGTCACAAGATGAACAATTTCATCACCAACAACTCTGAATTAGCGCACATACAGCTCATTCTCACATAGCAAGAAATAATTTCTAGCGGATAGATAGATGGGAGCAAAAAGCAACCAGCGAGGTTCTGGGAATTTGTTTTATTATGTGTTTGCCGGATGGCTGGGCCAGCATTTATGGCCCATTCTTAATTGCCCTCGGGAAGGTGGTGGTGAGCTGCCTTCTCGAACCGCTGCAGTCCATGTGGTGTAGGTACTCCCACCGTGCTGTTAGGGAGGGCGTTCCAGGCTTTTGACCCAGCGACAGTGAAGCATCGGCGATATATTCCCAAGGCAGGATGGTGTGTGGTGTGGAGGGGTACTTAGTGAAGGTATACCCAGGTATCTTGCCCCTCAAGATGGTAGAGGGTGTGGGTTTGGAAAGCGCTATCAAAGGAGCCTTCAGGAGTTGAGTTGCCGCAGTGCAACTCAGTAGGTAGTACACCCTGCTGTTACTGATCATGGGCGCCAGAGGCAGTGGATGTTGGAGATGGTGATGTGTGCCACTCAAATGGGCTGCTTAATTCTGCATGGTGCTGAGCATCTTGAGTGTGGCTGGAGCGGCATTCACCCAGGCAAACAGGGAGTATTCCGTCACACTCCTGACTTGTAGATGGGAGAACAGACTTCGGAGTGTCAGGAGGTGAATTATTCTCCACAGTATTTCCACTTAATATGTCAAAAAGTAGATCTGGGGAAACTATTTTCTCCGCTGCGGGAATGTCAATGAGAGGATATAAGACTGCAATTAGTGCTGGGTTGTTCAGGAGCGAAATCAGGAAGGACTTTTTCACACAAATGGAGTGGAAGTCTAGAATAATATGACCCAAAATGCTACGGATATTGGCAGACAGTTGGAGCTCTCAAGACTGTGATTTATAGAAATTATGTTGGGTTAAGATATCAAGGGACATGGAGCCATGCCTGGTAAATGCAGATGAGATACAAGTCAGCCGTGATCTAACTCAATGCTGGAGAAGGCTCGTGGAGCAGAATGGCCTCCTTCTGCATATTTCTAAGAAAAGATCTCCCATATGAAATGAAATGAAATGAAAATCGCTTATTGTCACAAGTCGGCTTCAAATTCAAAACTACAGAGCTGGTCATTGACTTCAGGAAGCAAAATACTGTACACACCCCTGTCAGCATCAATGGGCCCGAGGTGGGGATGGTTAGCAGTTTCAAATTCCTAGGGGTGCACATCTCCAAAAATCTGTCCGGTCCACCCACGTCGACGCTACGACCAAGAAAGCACAACAGCGCCTATACTTCCTCAGGAAACTAAGGAAATTCAGCATGTCCACATTAACCCTTACCAACTTTTACAGATGCACCATAGAAAGCATCCTATCGGGCTGCATCACAGCCTGGTATGGCAACTGCTCGGCCCAGGACCGCAAGAAACTTCAGAGAGTCGTGAACACCGCCCAGTCCATCACACGAACCTGCCTCCCATCCATTGACTCCATCTACACCTGCGCTGCCTGGGGAAAGCGGGCAGTATAATCAAAGATTCCTCCCACCCGGCTTACTCACTCTTCCAACTTCTTCCATCGGGCAGGAGATACAGAAGTCTGAGAACACGCACGAACAGACTCAAAAACAGCTTCTTCCTCACAGTCACCAGACTCCTAAATGACCCTCTTATGGACTGACCTCATTAACACTACACCCTGTATGCTTCATCTGAGGCCAGTGCTTATGTAGTTACATTGTATATGTTGTGTTGCCCTATTATGTATTTTCTTTTCTTCCCATGTACTTAATGATCTGTTGAGCCGCTCGCAGAAAAATACTTTTCACTGTACCTCGGTACACGTGACAATAAACAAATCCAATTCAAATGAAGTTACTGTGAAAAGCCCCTTGTCGCCACATTCTGGCGCCTGTTCGAGGAGGCTGGTACGGGAATTGAGCCGTGCTTCTGGCCTGCCTTGATCTGCTTTCAAAGCCAGCGATTTAGCCCTGCGCTAAACCAGCAATATATTTCCAGTGTTCCTTCAGATGTTAAACCCATGGCCTTTGTGTGGACAACTTTTCAAGGTGCTGGAGCCACCAAAATTGTGAATTGGGTCCTTGTCCTGCAATGCCTTAATTTTAAAATTCTCATCCTTGTTTTCAAACCACTCCCTATCTCTGTAACCTCTTCCGGCACCTCAACATCCTGGGATCTCTGCGCTCCTCCAATGTTGACCTCTTGTGGGTCCCTGATTTTAATTGTCCCATCAGTGGTGGCCGCGCCTTCAGCTGCCTGGGTCCCTAAAGTGGGCGGAGTGGTAAAACAGCGGTTAGCACTGTTGCTTCACAGCTCCAGGGTCCCAGGTTCGATTCCCAGCTTGGGTCACTGGCTGTGCGGAGTCTGCACGTTCTCCCCGTTTGTGCGTGGGTTTCCTCCGGGTGCTCCGGTTTCCTCCCACAGTCCAAAGATGTGCAGGTTAGGTGGATTTGACATGCTAAATTGCCCTTAGTGTCCAAAAAAGGTAGTTGGGGTTACTGGGTTACGGGGATGGGCTTGGATGGGGTGCTCTTTCAGGGGCCGGTGCAGACTCGATGGGCCGAATGTCCTCCTTCTGTACTGTAAATTCTAAAAAGCTCTGGAATTCGCTCCCTAAACCTCTCTCCTCCTTTAAGACACTCCTTAAAACCGCTGCATCTGTCCGGTTAACTTCTCAGGTGGTTTGATGTCAAATTATGTTAATGAGAGCGCCTTGGGATGTTTTACTATGTTAAAGACACTATCTATATGCAAGCTGTTTTATTTTAATTGTGCGGAACAGCTAATGAGGAAATGCAGGAAGCTTTCTGCAGGGTGCTGAATGGAACACAATCAGAAGATTCAGCTCGTTAAATAAATGGGGGAAATCATACGGGAATGGAAGCAGGAGGCATCCGCCAATTCCTGATACTGAAAATATAACGTTTTAATTCCCACACATTTATTGTCTATGAGGGCTTTGAGAATCTGCGGCGGGATTCTCTGATCCTGAGGCTAGATGTTGGCGCCGTCGGAAACACCGTCCCGTTTCTCGACAGCGTCAACACGGCCTCAGGATCAGCAATTCTGGCCCCTACAGGACGTCAGCGCGGCAATGGAGTGGTTCACGCCGCTCCAGCTGCTGATCCTGACGTCAACTGGGATCCGCTCATGCGCAGTGGCACCGGCGCCAACAGGCACATGTGCAGTGGCTTCCTTCAACGCGCCAGCCCCGACGCAATATGGCGCAGGACTACAGGGGTCAGGGCAGAGGAAAGGTGGCCCCCAGCCAGAGAGCCGGCGCCGCTTATACCCTTGTGCTTCTGATTCCTAAGCATTTCCCCATTTAGAAAATAGTCTATGCCTCCATTCCTCCTCCCAAAGTGCTTTTCCACATTGTATTCCATCTGCCACTTCGTTTCCCACTCTCCTAGCCAGTCCAAGTCCTTCTGCAGCCCCCCTGCTTCCACAATACTACCTGTCCCTCTACAGATCTTTGTATCATCTGCAAACTTAGCAACAGTGCCCTCAGTTCCTTCTTCCAGATCATTAATGTATATATTATGCCAGTGTATGAACTATATACTGATCATTACACATATAATGGGCTGGATTCCCCCAGCCGTGTGTTTCTTGGCGGCGTGCCGTTCACTGACGGTGGGATTCCCTGATCCCGCCGCCTGTCAATGGGATTTCCCATTGAAGCCACCCCACCCTGCTGGGAAACCCCCGGGGGGGGGGGGGGGGGGGGGGGGGGGGGGGGGGACACTGCCAGCAGGAACAGAGATTCCAACGGCCAGAGTATTCTGACCAATACATAGATTTTTTTTTTTTTTAAATAATATTTTATTGAAAATTTTTGGTCAACCAACACAGTACATTGTGCATCCTTTACACAACATTGTAACAATACAGATAATAATGACCTTTTTTAAATTTAAACAAAAACAACAACAAATAAATAAATATTAAATAACAAAAAAATAAAAACTAGCCCTAATTGGCAACTGCCTTGTCTCAGGCCACCCCCCCCCCCCATCCCCCCCCCATCCCTCCCCCCCCCCCCCCCAAGTCCTGGGCCGCTGCTGCTGCCTTCTTTGTTCTCCCCTATCTATCTTTCCGCAAGATATTCGACGAACGGTTGCCACCGCCTAGTAAACCCTTGAGCCGACCCCCTTAGGACGAACTTAATCCGCTCTAACTTTATGAACCCCGCCATATCATTTATCCAGGTCTCCACCCCCGGGGGCTTGGCTTCTTTCCACATTAGCAATATTCTGCGCCGGGCTACTAGGGACGCAAAGGCCAAAACATCGGCCTCTTTCGCCTCCTGCACTCCCGGCTCTTGTGCAACCCCAAATATAGCCAACCCCCAGCTTGGTTCGACCCGGACTCCTACTACTTTCGAAAGCACCTTTGTCACCCCCATCCAAAACCCCTGTAGTGCCGGGCATGACCAAAACATATGGGTATGATTCGCTGGGCTTCTCGAGCACCTCGCACACCTATCCTCCACCCCAAAAAATTTACTGAGCCGTGTTCCAGTCATATGTGCCCTGTGTAATACCTTAAACTGAATCAGGCTTAGCCTGGCGCACGAGGACGACGAGTTTACCCTGTTTAGGGCATCTGCCCACATCCCCTCCTCAATCTCCTCCCCTAGCTCTTCTTCCCATTTCCCTTTTAGTTCGTCCATCATAGTCTCCCCTTCATCTCTCATTTCCCTATATATATCCGACACCTTACCGTCCCCCACCCATTTCTTTGAGATGACTCTGTCCTGCACCTCTTGTGTCGGGAGCTGCGGGAATTCCCTCACCTGCTGCCTCGCAAAAGCCCTCAATTGCATGTACCTGAATGCATTCCCTTGGGGCAACCCATATTTCTCGGTCAGCGCTCCCAGACTCGCAAACTTCCCATCCACAAATAGATCTTTCAATTGCGTTATACCTGCTCTTTGCCACATTCCATATCCCCCATCCATTCCCCCCGGGGCAAACCTATGGTTGTTTCTTATCGGGGACCCCCCCAGTGCTCCGGTCTTTCCCCTATGTCGTCTCCACTGTCCCCAAATCTTCAGTGTAGCTACCACCACCGGACTCGTGGTATAGTTCCTTGGTGAGAACGGCAATGGGGCTGTCACCATAGCCTGCAGGCTGGTCCCCCTACAGGACGCCCTCTCTAATCTCTTCCACGCCGCTCCTTCCTCCTCTCCCATCCACTTACTCACCATTGAAATATTAGCGGCCCAATAATACTCACTTAGGCTCGGTAGTGCCAGCCCCCCCCTATCCCTACTACGCTGTAAGAATCCCTTCCTCACTCTCGGAGTCTTCCCGGCCCAAACAAAACCCATAATACTCTTTTCTATCCTTTTGAAAAAAGCCTTCGTGATCACCACCGGGAGACACTGAAACACACAAAGGAATCTCGGGAGGACCACCACCTTAACTGCCTGCACCCTCCCTGCCATTGACAATGCTACCATGTCCCATCTCTTGAAATCTTCCTCCATCTGTTCCACCAACCGCGTCAAATTTAGCCTGTGCAATGTGCCCCAATTCTTAGCTATCTGGATCCCCAGGTAACGAAAGTCTCTTGTTACCTTCCTCAACGGTAGGTCTTCTATTTCTCTACTCTGCTCCCCTGGATGCACCACAAACAGCTCACTCTTTCCCATATTCAATTTATACCCTGAAAAATCCCCAAACTCCCCAAGTATCCGCATTATTTCTGGCATCCCCTCCGCTGGATCCGCCACATATAGTAGCAGATCATCCGCATATAAAGATACCCGGTGTTCTTCTCCTCCCCTAAGTATTCCCCTCCATCCCTTGGAACCTCTCAGCGCTATCGCCAGGGGCTCAATCGCCAGTGCAAACAGTAATGGGGACAGAGGACATCCCTGCCTTGTCCCTCTATGGAGCCGAAAATATGCCGATCCCCGTCCATTCGTGACCACACTCGCCACTGGGGCCCTATACAACAGCTGCACCCATCTAACATACCCCTCTCCGAACCCAAATCTCCTCAACACCTCCCACAGATAATCCCACTCCACTCTATCAAATGCTTTCTCGGCATCCATCGCCACTACTATCTCCGTTTCACCCTCTGGTGGGGCCATCATCATTACCCCTAACAACCTCCGTATGTTCGTGTTCAGCTGTCTCCCCTTCACAAACCCAGTTTGGTCCTCATGAACCACCCCCGGGACACATTCCTCTATTCTCATTGCCATTACCTTGGCCAAGACCTTGGCATCTACATTGAGGAGGGAGATTGGTCTGTAGGACCCGCATTGTAGCGGATCCTTTTCCTTCTTTAAAAGAAGCAATATCGTTGCTTCTGACATAGTCGGGGGCAGTTGTCCCCTTTCCTTTGCCTCGTTGAAGGTCCTCGTCAGTAGCGGGGCGAGCAAGTCCAAATATTTTCTGTAAAATTCAACTGGGAATCCGTCCGGTCCCGGGGCCTTTCCCGTCTGCATGTTCCTAATTCCTTTCACCACTTCTTCTACCGTGATCTGTGCTCCCAATCCCATCCTTTCCTGCTCTTCCACCTTGGGAATTTCCAGCCGATCCAAAAACTCCATCATTCTCTCCCTCCCATCCGGGGGTTGAGCTTCATACAATTTTTTATAAAATGTCTTAAACACTTCATTCACTCTCTCCGCTCCCCGCTCCGTCTCTCCATCTTCGTCTCTCACCCCCCCTATTTCCCTCGCTGCTCCCCTTTTCCTCAATTGGTGTGCCAGCAATCTGCTCGCCTTCTCTCCATATTCATACTGTACACCCTGCGCCTTCCTCCATTGTGCCTCTGCAGTGCCTGTGGTCAGCAAGTCAAATTCCACATGCAGCCTTTGCCTTTCCCTATACAGTCCCTCCTCCGGTGCTTCCGCATACTGTCTGTCCACCCTCAAAAGTTCTTGCAACAACCGCTCCCGTTCCTTACTCTCCTGCTTCCCTTTATGTGTCCTTATTGATATCAGCTCCCCCCTAACCACCGCCTTCAACGCCTCCCAGACCACTCCCACCTGAACCTCCCCATTGTCATTGAGTTCCAAGTACTTTTCAATGCATCCCCTCACCCTTAAGCACACCCCCTCATCCGCCATTAGTCCCATATCCATTCTCCAGGGTGGACGCCCTCTTGTTTCCTCCCCTATCTCCAAGTCTACCCAGTGTGGGGCATGATCCGAAATGGCTATAGCCGTATATTCCGTTCCCCTCACCCTCGGGATCAATGCCCTACCCAACACAAAAAAGTCTATGCGTGAATAGACTTTATGGACATAGGAGAAAAACGAGAACTCCTTACTCCTAGGTCTACTGAATCTCCACGGGTCCACCCCTCCCATCTGCTCCATAAAATCCTTAAGCACCTTGGCTGCTGCCGGCCTCCTACCAGTCCTGGACTTCGACCTATCCAGCCTTGGTTCCAACACCGTGTTAAAGTCTCCCCCCATTATCAGCTTTCCGGTCTCTAGGTCTGGGATGCGTCCTAGCATTCGCCTCATAAAATTGGCATTGTCCCAATTCGGGGCATACACGTTTACCAACACCACCATCTCTCCCTGTAATTTGCCACTCACCATCACGTATCTGCCCCCGTTATCCGCCACTATAGTCTTTGCCTCGAACATTACCCGCTTCCCCACTAATATAGCCACCCCCCTGTTTTTCGCATCCAGCCCCGAATGGAACACCTGCCCTACCCATCCTTTGCGCAACCTAACCTGATCTATCAGTTTCAGGTGCGTTTCCTGTAACATGACCACATCTGCTTTAAGTTTCTTAAGGTGTGCGAGTACTCGTGCCCTCTTTATCGGCCCGTTAAGCCCCCTCACGTTCCACGTGATCAGCCGAGTTGGGGGGCTTCCCACCCCCCCCCTTGCCGGTTCCCACGCGGCTGTATTTCTCCCAGACGGTGCCCCCCCGCCCATCCTTTCCCGCACCCACTCCCCCCTTTCCCCAGCAGCAGCAACCCAGTAATTCCCCCCTCTCCCCCCCCCCCGCTAGACCCCCTGCTAGCGTAATTACTCCCCCCATGTTGCTCCCAGAAGTCAGCAAACTCTGGCTGACCTCGGCTTCCCCCCGTGATCACGGCTCGCCCCGTGCGGCGCCCCCTCCTTCCTGCTTCTCTATTCCCGCCATAATTATCATAGCGCGGGAACCAAGCCCGCGCCTCTCCCTCGGCCCCGCCTCCCATGGCCAACGCCCCATCTCCTCTCCCTCCCCACCTCCCCCCATCACCACCTGTGGGAGAAAGAAAAGTTACCATACCGCAGGATTAATCATACAATCCCTCTTCGCCCCCCCCCCCCCCCACTCGTCCCACCACTTTGTCCAAACGTTCATTTTCGTAGTCCAATCATTCCAATTTTTCTTCTACAATAAAAGTCCACGCTTCATCCGCCATCTCAAAGTAGTGGTGCCTCCCTTGATATGTGACCCACAGTCTTGACGGTTGCAGCATTCCAAACTTTATCTTTTTTTTATGAAGTACCGCTTTGGCCCGATTAAAGCTCGCCCTCCTTCTCGCCACCTCCGCACTCCAATCTTGATAGACGCGGATCACCGCGTTCTCCCATTTACTACACCGAGTTTTCTTCGCCCATCTAAGGACCATTTCTCTATCCTTAAAACGGAGAAATCTCACCACTATGGCTCTGGGAGCTTCTCCTGCTCTCGGTCCTCGCACCATAACTCGGTATGCTCCTTCCACCTCCAACGGACCCGTCGGGGCCTCCACTCCCATTAACGAGTGCAGCATCGTGCTCACATATGCCCCGACGTCCGCCCCTCCACACCTTCAGGAAGGCCAAGAATCCTCAAGTTGTTCCTCCTTGCGTTATTTTCCAGTGCCTCCAACCTCTCCACAGATCGTTTCTGGTGTGCCTCCTGTATCTCCGACTTCACCACCAGGCCCTGTATGTCGTTTTCATTCTCTGCTGCTTTCGCCTTCACGACCCGAAGCTCCTGCTCCTGGGTCTTTTGTTCCTCTTTCAGCCCTTCAATCGCCTGTAATATCGGGGCCAACAACTCTTTCTTCATTTCCTTTTTTATCTCCTCCACGCAGCGTTTCAAAAACTCTTGTTGTTCAGGGCCCCATATGAAACTGCCACCTTCCGACGCCATCTTGGTTTCTGCTTGCCTTCCTTGCCGTTGTTCCAAAGGATCCGCTGCAATCCGGCCACTTTCCTCTCCTTTTTCCATCCGTGTCCAGGGGGAACACCCTTCTGGTTTACCGCACGGTGTTTTCAGCCGTTAAAATTGCCGTTGGGGCTCCTATCAAGAGCCCAGAAGTCCGTTTCACAGGGAGCTGCCGAAACGTGCGACTCAGCTGGTCATCGCCGCACCCGGAAGTCTCCTGACCAATACATAGATGACTAACATGCATAATATATTATTTATTAAACATATAAAATAAATAGATTAATTTCATATAATATGCTATTCATTACGTATGTATAATATATAGATTAATAAAATATATGGGGACTTTCTTAAAGAGGGATTGGCGAGGATCTGGAATGCCCTGAGTGCAGTGGAGGCAGATTCAATCTTGGCTTTTCAAAGGTAATTGGGTAATTATCTGAAGAGAAGGAATGTGCCGATCCACGGGAGTAAAGGGCCTGCGAATGGAATCAGCTGAGCTATTCCCGCAAAGTGAGCCAGCACGGACTCGACAGGCTGAATGGTTTCCTTCTGCACCGTAACCATTCCAGTCCTTTTGTGCTTCTATAGAATACATATACCAATCTTACAGCTTAAAAGAAGATTCGGCTGTTTAATAATATGTTGTTCAAAAACCCCGCAAACAAAACCATTGCCGCTCCCTGGGTTCAAATGCACTCACAGATTCAGGAAGGTATAAGCTTGGGACTTGGGAGTCTTTGTTCACGATTCTCTTAAGGTTAACATGCAGGTTCAGTCGGCAGTTAGGAAGGCAAATGCAATGTTGGCATTCATGTCAACAGGGTTAGAATACAAAAGCAGGGATATACTTCTGAGGCTGATAAGGCTCTGGTCATACCCCATATGGACTATTGGGCCCTGTATCTAAGGAAAGATGTGCTGGCCTTGGAAAGTGTCCAGAGAAGGTTCACAAGAATGATCCCTGGAATGAAGAGCTGGTCGTATGAGGAACGGCTGAGGACTCTGGGTCTGTACTCGTTGGAGTTTAGAAGGATGAGGGGGGGGATCTTATTGAAACTTACAGGATACTGCGAGGCCTGGATAGAGTGTGGAGAGGATGTTTCCACTTGTAGGAAAAACTAGAAGCAGAGGACACAATCTCTGACTAAAGGGACCATCCTTTAAAACAGAAATGAGGAGGAGTTTCTTCAGCCAGAGGGTGGTGAATCTGTGGAAATTTTTACCGCAGAAGGTTGTGGAGGCCAAATCACTGAGTGTCTTTAAGACAGGGTGTTATGGGCCAGGGTTTAGAGAACCCAAAGTGTATCATGGAGTTCACCTGATCCACAACTTTTAATAGATTGTGGTGTGGGGAGCACACGGCCCACTCTAGAGATAGTCTTTTCATGGCAGAGAGAACAACAGTACACCTGCTTTGTCTGGCTTCAGCTCCAACACTGAAACGAAACCAAAAAAAACACAGACACACCCAAGTTTTTCTCAAAGTGAAACTAAAAAGCAGAGCCAGAGTTCAGCTCCACCCACACTCTGACATCACTGCAGTAACATGAGCAGCCAAACATTTCTTAAAGTGACATTCTCATGACACCTCCCCCACCAGAAAAAAATACCCATCAACTTCAAGGTGGTTTCATTTTTCACCTTTTCACTATTCTTTAAGAAATGCACACAGTAAATATACTTTTTTGTTTCAAAAAACAACACACGCGAACAGGTACATTAATATAGTCCATTTTTGTTCTTCCTCCAACCGGAATCCCTCTCGATTGACAGTCTCTCTGAACAAGAAGGTCTCTGCATGATCCGTCCATTTCTCTACACCTCGGCATGTCTCTTTAAAGTCAGATACTTTAGTTCAATCTGATCTCAGAGTCCCTTGTAATTCTCCAACACAGGAGCATTGGTGATCACAGCTTTCAGGCAGCCTGTTGAAACTCCGCTGTCCACTGAAATTTTCGACTTTTCTTCAGCAAGTCCATCAGTGGAGCAATCACGCTACAAAACATTTGCACAAATGTTCGATCAAATCCACTCATGCCTAGAAATCGCATTATTTTCCGTCGTGTCGAGGGTATCGGAAACTCCCCAATAACTTTTGTTTTCACATCCCGTGTGACCATTCGACCCTGTCCGATTGTATGGCCAAGGAAAGTGACTTGGGCTTTTCCAAATTCACTTTCGGCTAGGTTTATCACCAAACCCGCCTCCTGAAGTCGATCGAATAACTCCATCAGATGTTTTAAATGTTCTTTCCATGTCTGGCTAAAAATTACCAGATCGTCGATGTATACCGCACAATTGGGTAATCCTGAAATGACTGTGTTAGTTAACCGTTGAAATGTGGCTGGGGTGTTTTTCATGCCAAATGGCATAACTTTGAATTGGTATATACCATCTGGAGTCACAAAAGCTGAAATCTCCTTCGCCTTTTCGGATAAGGGTACCTGCCAGTAACCTTTAAGTAAATCCATTTTGGAAATAAAAGCTGATTGTCCCACTTTCTCAATGCAATCCTCCAAACATGGGATAGGATAAGAGTCCGTTCTTGTAACTGCATTAACCTTTCTATAGTCCACACACAACCGTTGGGTACTGTCTGGTTTAGGTACCATTACTATGGGTGAGCTCCATTGGCTGCAACCCACTTCAATTATGCAATTTTTAAGCATACTCTCAATTTCTTTGTTAACCCATGCCAATTTTAAAGGGTTAAGTCTATATGGATGTTGTTTGATTGGAACAGCATTTCCCACATCTACATCATGTATAGCCATTTTAGTACTTCCCAATTTATTTCCACAAACTTGCCCATGTGATATCAATAACTCTTTCAGGTCAGTCCGTTACTCTTTCAAGTAACTCCTCCACAATCTTTTTAGCTGTAATATTATGTACTGGAATAGCCTCTGGAAACCTAGTAGACACATCCATTATCATCAAAAGATATGAAATGAAATGAAAATGGCTTATTGTCACAAGTAGGCTTCAAATGAAGTTACTGTGAAAAGCCCCCAGTCGCCACATTCTGGCGCCTGTTCGGGGAGGCTGGTACAGGAATTGAACCGTGTTGCTGGCCTGCCTTAGTCTGCTTTAAAAGCCAGCGATTTAGCCCTGTGCTAAACCAGCCCCCAGTTATTGATTCCCACTTTTTGTTTTAGGAAGAGGTCCTATGCAATCAATTAGGACCCTTGTAAAAGGTTCATCAAATGCTGGAATGGTTATTAAGGGGACTGGTTTTATCACTGCTTGAGATTTCCCTATCACTTGACATGTGTGACATGATTGACAAAATTTAACTACATCTTTATGTAGTCCAGGCCAATAAAAAAATGTTGTATTTTAGCTTGAGTTTTCCTTACTCCCAAATGACCTCCCACTGGTACCTCATGAGCAACTCGCTACACCTCCTTTCTATACCCTACCAGCAATACTACTTGATGAACTTCTGCCCACTTTTCATCCACCTGCATATGTAAAGGTGTCCATTTTCTCATCAAGACATCACTTCTACGGTAATAACACTCTAGTATACACTCAGATTCCTCTCCCGTATATGCTTTCTGATACATCCGTTTTCTTTCTATATCTTTCTGGTGTAACTCCACCAATTTTCCTGAACTAAAATTATCCGCCTCATCCTCCACCTGTTCTTTTCGAACCATCTGATCAAAAATCGTTTCTGATAATTGCCCTTCACCTTTATCTTCACACTCTGATTTCTCCTCTTGTCTTAACCTGTGACTTTGCGACCTTGTTACTACACAATCATGAAAAATCCCAGGATATTCGTCCTTCAACACTTCAGTTGACTGATTTTCCACTGGCTTATCAACCACAGTAGGCATCACTCCCACCTGCGATCCAGCTATATCATTACCCAAGATAAACTGTATTCCTGGACAAGATAGTTTCTCTATTACTCCTACTACCACTTCACCACTCTTCACTGGACTTTCCAACCTTACCTTATATAATGCAACACTACTCCTCTCACCCTGAATTCCACATATTACCACCTTTTCTGGCAACATTCTTCCCAAACTACATGACTCCTCATCTCTTACCATTAAAGATTGACTAGCTCCCGTATCTCTTAAAATTGTGACTTATTTACCTACTCCTCCTGATACACATGAGTAAACTTTACCCACACAATTAAATTCTTCAAAGAGATCTGGCACCTCTTAATCAGGCTGTACAATTTTTTGCACCTCCTTCGCTTCACTTGGGCTTTCCTTTACCACTTTAACAAACCCCACTGTCTTATCCTGTTTTACCACATCAGCCTTCACAGTGCTTTTCTTCAACCACCAACACTGTGACTTTACATGACCTAGTTTATTACAGTGAAAACATTTGAAACTTTTCATATCTCTTCCACCCTTCTGGATTTCTTTTTTAATCTGAGGTACACTCTCCTTATTATCTTCCATCAGATCACCTTTACCTTTACCACTCAAGTATTTCTCATGTCCCCAGTTTCTATCCCTCACAGGCTGAAACTGATGTCGGAAACCAAGCTTTAATTTATGAACTAATGCATAGAACAGGGGCTGTTTAGCACAGAGCTAAATCGCTGGCTTTGAAAGCAGACCAAGGCAGGCCAGCAGCACAGTTCAATTCCTGTAACAGCCTCCCCGAACAGGCGCCGGAATGTGGTGACTAATGGCTTTTCACAGTAACTTCATTGAAGCCTACTTGTGACAACAAGTCATTTTCATTCATCTGCCATTTCTGCTGCTAGTCTCGCCGTTTTAACCCTCTGCTCTTCCACATGAGTTCTCACTACATCAGGAATTGAATTTGTAAACTCCTCCAAAAGTATAATTTCTCTGAGAGCTTCATACGTTTGGTCTATTTTCAAAGCCCTTATCCACCTATCAAAATTACTCTGTTTGAGCCTTTCAAACTCCATATATGTTTGACCAAATTCTTTCCTTAACCTTCTGAACCTTTGTCTGTAAGCTTCAGGCACTAGTTCATATGCACCTTAGATGGATTTTTTCACCTACTCATACATCCCAGATACTTCCTCCGGTAGTGATGCAAACACTTCACTAGCCCTACCTACCAGCTTTGTTTGAATCAGTAATACCCACATGTCCTGTGGCCACTTCATTTTTTTAGCTACCTTCTCAAATGAAATGAAAAAGGCTTCCACCTCCTTCTCATCAAACCTTGGCAATGCTTGGACATATTTAAATAGTCTTCGACTATGACGCTCTTTCTCACTATCCTCATCACTATCATCCAACTGTACGTTTTCCTTTACGTCTGCCAATTTTAACTGACTGTCATGTTTCATGGCCATTTTCTGAAGTTCAAACTCTCTCTCTTTATTTTTTCCCTGATCTGTATCTCCCTGTCTCTTTCCTTTTGTTTTGCTGGGGCTATTCTTTCTTTTCCCTTTTCTTCTCTCTCCTTTTTTCCCCTCTCTCTCTCTTTCGTATTCAAGCTGCTTTAATTCTTTCTCATGTTCCATTAGTTTAATTTGTAACTGAATTTTTACCATTTCCAATGAGTCAAACTATCTCAGGCAACTTTAAATGCTTAGCCACCGCCATAATTACCTCATCTTTTTGCATTTTGTCAGGTAATGTTAACTGCAATGCTTTTGCCAAATCTAACAGTCTGCTTTTAGTCTCTGTCCGTAAGGTACTGCGTGTGACCGTCTCATCCCCAAAAACTTCAGAGCCTCTGAAAGAGCCATTGTCCACAACACACTCCCCACATAAACTAAAATACCACACCTGAAAAGCAACCACAATATGCTCACCCCTCACTGTCTTTAATTTCACTAAGCCAATCCAATAGATAGACTTTTATCCCCCTCGAGCCCCCAATTTGTTATGGGCCAGGGTTTAGAGAACCCCAAAGTGTATCATGGAGTTCACCTGACCCACAACTTTTAATAGATGGTGGTATGGGGAGCACATGGCCCACTCTACAGGTGTGGTACAGCAGAAATTAAAAAGTATTTTTTAAAGCAAAACAATGTTTAGTCTATGAAATCAAGCTAACCTTTTTAAAACATACAGCGAACATCTTAGCAACCATTAATTCAAATACAACCCCCAAAGAATACAATACTAAGTAATCCTTAATAAATTCCCAAACAACATCCAAAAGACAAAATAAACACCTTTTAACAGAAGCACATCAGGTTTAAATTCACTACTGAGAACATTTATAATTCTGAATTCACCAAATGATCAAGAGATAGTCTTTTCATGCAGAGAGAACAACAGTACACCTGCTTTGTCTGGCTTCAGCTCCAACACTGAAACAAAACCAATAGATAGATAGGTTCTTAATTAATAAGGGGATCAGGGGTTATGGGGAGAAGGCAGGAGAATGGGGATGAGAGAAATATCAGCCATTATTGAATGGCGGAGCAGACTCGATGGGCCCAGTGGCCTAATTCTGCTCCTATGTCTTATGGTCTTATGGTGTTATAAATGGACAAACTGATTTGCTTCAGTTTGCAAAGAGTTGTAAACGTGAGTTCACTGTCACATCCCCACAGAGCAGAAATGCTGGGAATGTGAAATTGTTGCAATATATGAATAGATCACAATCATTATTCTTCCGGGTGCTCCGGTTTCCTCCCACAATCCAACAATGTGCAGGTTAGGTGGATTGGCCATGCTAAATTATCCCTTAGTGTCCAAAAAAGGTTAGGTAGGGTTACTAGGATAGGGTGGAGGCATGGGCTTCAGTAGGGTGCTCTTTCCAAGGGCCGGTGCAGACTCGATGGGCCGAATGATTCCTTCTGCCCTGTAAATTCTAAGATTCAATGATTCTCTGTAATGTGACAGTACAATTTAAACAATTCCTGTTTTTTCCATCTCTGAACAACTCACAGAGTTTGGAGGTGCTACACTCACAGGTGGGCACAGATTCCTCAGCGCCACTTGAGAAAGAGCAGAGGAGTTCTAGCCTGGAGTCCTGCCCAATTTTATCCAGTAACCCACATTTCTGCCTCTACGTCTTATGGTCTTATTCCTAAAAGAAAATCATCTGGTGATTCCACATTGTTCTTTGTGGAGGCTTGCTGTGTTCAACTTGTCTTCTGCGCAATATATTTGGGGTGGCATGGTGGCACAGTGGTCAGCACTGCTGCCTCACAGCGCCTGGGACATGGTTTAATTCTAGCCTTGGGTGACTGTGCAGAGTCTGCACGTTCTCCCCGTGTGTGCGTGGGTTTCCTCCGGGTGCTCTGGTTTCCTCTCACAGTCCAAAGATGTGAGGTTAGGTGGATTGGCCGTGATAAATTGTCCCTTAGTGTCCAAATTGTTAGGTGGTGTTACTGGGTTATGGGGATATGGTGGGGGCATGGGCCTCGGTAGGGTGCTCTTTCAGAGGGCTGGTGCAGACTTGATGGGCTGAATGGCCTCCTTCTGCGCTGTAGGGATTCTATGATTCTATGAATGGTTATAACCCGGCAGGTCCATGCTTCCTCTCTGCAACAGCAACCGAGCCACCCTACTCGTCTGCCCTTTCCCATAACCCTGCAATTTATAAACATCTCATCAGATAATTAATCAATTCACATTTGAAAGCCTTGACTGAATCTGGCTCCACCATATTCTCAGGCAGTGCATTCCAAACCCTAACCACTCGCTGCATGAAAATATATTTCCTCATGTTGCCTTCATTCTTCTGCCAATCACCTTAAATCCACGTCCCTCAAGTTGTCGACCTTTCACCAATGGGAACAGTTTCTCCCTGTCGGCTCAGTCCAGACCTCTTGTGATTTTGAACACTGTTATCAAATCTCCGACTCTTCTCCAACGGGAACAACCTCAGCTTGTCCAATCTATCCACATATTGCATGGCGAAGGCCTTTCCAGAGGGACGGGCGATGGCCTCCATTGCGCTCAGCCTGGGAGGCTGATAGCGAAAGCAAGAGCCCACGAGGTCCAAGCAAATTTGGCAAATTGGATCCAGAATGGACTGAGTGGTAGGAAGCAGAGGGTAATGGTCAAGCCATGTTTAAGAGCAGGGAGGTTATGCTGGAACTGTACTAAATGTTGGTTAGGCCGCAGCTAGAGGATTGTGGGCAGTTCTGGAATCCACATTATAGGAGGGATGTGATAGCACTGGAACGGGTGCAGAGGAAATTTACCAGGATGTTGCCTGGGCTGGAGAGTTTTAGTTATGAAGAGAGACTGGGTAGACTGGGGTTGTTTTCCTTGGAGCAGAGGAGACTGAGGGACATAGATAGAGTAGACAGGAATAAACCTTTCGCCTTGGTGAAGAGATCAATGACCAGGGGGCAGAGATTTAAGGTAAGGGGCAGGAGGTTTAGAGGGTGGCGGGAGTTTGGAACTCACTGCCTGAAAGGGTGGTGGAGGCAGAGACCCTCATAATATTGAAGATGTATTTAGATGCGCACTTGCAATGCCACATTTTACAAGGCTGTGGGGCAAGTGCTGGAAAATGGGGTTAGAATAGTTAGGCAGTTGTTTTTGATCAGTGCACATGTGATGGGCTAATGGGCCTTTTCTGTGTTGTTGACCTCTATGACACTATGGCAGCACAGAGGGAACAAATGGTCGACTCCTGATCCTATTTCTTCGGACACTGTGTCGCACTTCACAGCCAATAAAGTAGTTTTGGAATATACTACCAGCTGCAGTCAAGGAATCAATGGAACCAGTTTGCACAAAGTACGGTCCCTCGAATGACAATGAAATAAATGACTGTCTTAGTGATGGATAAACAATGGCCTGGACACCAGGTGAACCCTTTTGCTCTTCAAACAATGCCATAGAATATTCTTTAGCCACCTGAGGAGGCAAACGAGGCTTTTGGGTGCAATTCAGCGGAGTGTTTAACGAGGTGTTTCTCAGCGGTTGCAGCAAGGAAGGCCTCTGGGAACTCCCCCCTCCCCCCAGCGCAATGGGCTGAAAGAACTCTGTGTTGTACAGTAGTTTCTCAGTTTCTACATTGTAAAATTGCTCATGTTTTTAATCGGCATTTCCTCAGATCTATTTATCACTGCTGAATTGTTTGCTCTTGCTCAACACTGCAGCCCCGGCGATGTCTCACTAACTAGCTGCCAGGTAATGTGCTTTTCTGGACAAACAGAGTGGGTAAATATGGCACAGAGCTTTCCATTAGCTCCAGTTATTTGAATCCATTCAAGCTCAAATGCGTTTTAAAAATACAAGTTGTTACGGAAGCTCACCTCAGCATGCATTCCCATAATGCTCCTCTTGTAGATTCATAGAATCATAGACAGTATCATAGATTCTCTACAGTGCAGAAGGAGGCCATTCGACCCATCGGGTCCACACCGACCCTCTGAAAGAGCACCCTACACAGGCCCATTCCCCTACACTTTCCCCATAATCCCACCCAACCTGTACAGCCCTGGACACTAAAGGGCAACTTAGCATGGCTAATCCACCTATCCTACACATCTTTGGACTGTGGGAGAAAACCGGAGCACCCGGAGGAAACCCACGCAGACATGGGAGAATGTGCAGACTCTGCACAGATAGTTACCCAAGGCTTGAATCAAACCCGTGTGTTTGGAGCTGTGAGGCAGCAGTGCTAATCACTGTGCCCCCCCTCCCCCCGCCCCCCCCCCCCTTAGTGGTATTATAGGTATTACGGTACCTCATAGGCTAAAGCACCATTGGTGGAAACTGTATTCTTTCTATTGGTTAGAATGTATGATAGCTCCGCCCTGATAGGCGGGGTATAAGGACCCGTGCCGTCCAAGCAGCCTTCATTCTGTACCTGAGCTGCTGGGGGAAACATCTAGCTTATTAAAGCCTTCAGTTGGACTACAACCTTGCTCTAGTGGTCATTGATCGTGCATCAATTTAATAAGCTAGTTTTTCAAGAAGAAAGGATGGAGCTCCGAATCAAGCCGGAGTGTCTGCAGCTTAGCCCCCACGCGGCGAACTCAGCGGCAATCTTTAAGTACTGGCTAGCGTGTTTTAAAGGGTATCTCGAGACGGCCGAAAACGCACCCATGGGAGAGCAGAAACTGCACGACCTGCACTCAAGGGTGAACCCGGAGATTTACACCCTCATCGATGAAGTGGAAGACTTCGAAGCAGCAATAGAGCTGCTAAAAGGGCACTATATTCGCCCGGTAAACCAGGTCTACGCCCGGCACCTGCTTGCAACAAGGCGACAAACCCCTGGGGAATCGCTGGAGGAATTCTACCATGCACTCCTGGTGTTGGGCAGAAGCTGCGGCTGCCCGCAAGTTTCAGCGACGCTTTCGTGGCAGGTATGCTATCGTCAGAAATCCGCCAGCACCTGTTAGAGAAGGACACCCTGGGTCTCAGGGAGGCACGGGCCCTTGCAGGCTCCCTGGACGTGGCCTCCAGGAACGCCCGCGCTTACGTTCCCAACCGCGCGGCAGCCCCCTGGGCAGCGTGGAACCCCTCCGCGGGCAATTCCGAGACTTCCCCTATTTCCCCACAAGACTGCGCTGCAAGGCGGCCTGGCAACCCCGAGGGGCCCCGCTGCTACTTTTGCGGGCAGGCCAAACACCCCCGCCAGCACTGCCTAGCCCGCGCATCCATCTGCAAGGGATGCAGCAAAAAGGGCCATTTCGTGGGGGTATGCCAGGCCCGGGCGATTGCCGCGGTCTCCAGCGGCGAATGCTGACCGCAATCACAAACTTCTCCATGAGCCCCGTGTGGCCAGCGGTCGCCGCCATCTTCATATTCCAGGGCCATGTGTGGACCCCGGGCGCCGCCATCTTGTTCCACGGACGCCATGTTGGAGGGATGGGCGCTGCCATTTTGTGCACCCCCAGCCATGTGCGACCAATGGGAGACGCCATTTTGGATGAACCCCCAGGACCCCAGCTCGGCTGACCACACACTGCCCGAACAGAACTCCCAACTGCTGCGACTAGCCTCAGTGACTCTGGATCAGTCTCGGCCTTGAACACTCTCAATGAATGAAATGAAATGAAATGAAAATCGCTTATTGTCACAAGTAGGCTTCAATGAAATTACTGTGAAAAGCCCCTAGTCGCCACATTCCGGCGCCTGTTCGGGGAGGCTGTTACGGGAATTGAACCGTGCTGCTGGTCTGCCTTGGTCTGCTTTCAAAGCCAGCGATTTAGCCCTGTTCTAAACAGCCCCTGTGCAAAACCGCTACGACCATCCTATGCTTCTCCCCGGTCTTTACCGCCACTACTTGAGCTCTCCAGGGGCTGTTACTGGCTTCAATGACCCCTTCCCTCAAAGCACCATTGGTGGAAACTGTATGCTTTCTATTGGTTAGAATGTATGATAGCTCCGCCCTGATAGGTGGGGTATAAGAAACCGTGCCACCCAGCAGCCTTCATTCTGTACCTGAGCTGCTGGGGAAACATCTAGCTTATTAAAGCCTTCAGTTGGACTACAACCTCGCTTTAGTGGTCATTGATCGTGCATCATCCTTTTTTTATTTTATCCTCCCGCAGATGAACACCACCCTCTTCTGTCAACTCCAAACTATTCGACTCTCCTCCCTTAATTGCCTTCACGTTAGATTATTTTCCCCAGTGTATTCTTATTTACAATACAGGACTATTTCAGTTCTCTCCAAATGAACGTACAGGGATCGTTTGTACGTACACACATGAATACTGTATAGCTCTGTTTGTGTACATGATTCTAATATGTGTCTGTTTGTGCACAATATTCCAGTATGTGTCTGTTTGTATACACGTAGTTCCAGTACAGGTCTGGGTGTGTATTTGATTCCAGTACCGGTCTCTGTGTGTGTTTTTGATTCCAGTACGAGACTGTGTATATTTGATTCCAGTACAGGACTGAAATGAAAATGAAAATCGCTTATTGTCACAAGTAGGCTTCAAATGAAGTTACTGTGAAAAACCCCTAGTCGCCACATTCCGGCGCCTGTTCGGGGAGGCTGATACAGGAATTGAACCGTGCTGCTGGCCTGCCCTGGTCTGCTTTCAAAGCCAGCGATTTAGCCCTGTGCTAAAATTCCAGTACAGGACAGTGTGTGTATTTGATTCCAGTACAGGTCAGTGTGTGTATTTGAATCCAGTACGAGACTCTGTGTGTGTGTGTGTGTGGGGGGGGGGGGGGGGGGGGGGTGTCACTGCCCCATCAGAGGTGACCACAGAGCATACCCAGTACTGAGGCAGCCTGGGTAAAAGGTGCTCTTGGACCTTAGCTCAGTTGTTTCCTTCAACATTAGACCCTGTATGCTTCACCCGATGCCGGTGTTTATGTAGTTACATTGTGTACCTTGTGTTGCCCTATTATGTATTTTCTTTTATTTCCGTTTGTTTTCATGTACGTAATGATCTGTTGAGCGGTACACGTGACAATAAACAAAATCCAATTTCAACAGGAATAGGTCCCTCGGCCTTGCTCCGCCATTCAATAAGATCATTGCTGATCATGGGCCCATTCCCACCGATCCACAATAACCCTTTAACCCCATTGTTAGTCATGAATTTATCTCCCTCTACATTAGAAATATTCAATGACCCTGCCTCCGTGTTCTCTGGGAAGAGAGCTCCAAAGATTCACAACCCCTTGAGAAAAATAATTTCTCCTTAACTCCATCTTAAATGGGAGACCCCTTATTTTTAAACTTTGTGCCCTGTTTCTAGCCTCTCCCACAAGGGGAAACATCCTTTCAATCCATCCTGTCAAGTCCCCTCATGATCGTGGGGCTGGATTCTCCAAAAATGGGGCTATGGCCCTACGCCAGCGTCAAAACGCTGGCGTTTCACCCTGGACTTTCCTTAAGAAAGTCCTGAGCGATTCTCCTACCTGCAGGGGGCTGTCAGGGCCCTGGTGAGAGTTCCTCGCAGCTCTGGCTGCTGATATGGGGCCCCGCACTTCCGCCCGGGAGTACGCGCATGCGCATGGCGGAGGCCCGCGGCGGCAGCCCCGCGCGACATGGCGGACTCAGCCAACGTACCTGGACCAGGGAAGAAGGTCCCATTGACCGGCCGCGCACCGCTCCATATTACCCACCCGATCGCCCCCCCCGGCCGCCCATAAGGCCCCCCCGGTACTTGATCCCCCGCCCCACACCAGTCCGCAGCCGCCACCCAAGATTCCTGACGGCCGTCGGGAACCACGCCGTCGGGAACTCAGCCAGTTGCGCGCGGAGAATCGCAGGGGGAGGGGCCTCTGTCAATGGCCCCCTACCCGCGCCGCGTAGATCACGCACGGACATTCCCGAGCGATTCTCTGGAGACCGGAGAATCGCTTCAGCGGCGCTAGGCACGATTTCCGTGCGAACGCCCATTGTGCACCCCTCCGCTGAACACGATTTTGGCGCGGAGGCTCGGACAATTCAGCCCCTTATGTTTCAATAGATTCCCCTCTCCTCTCATTCTTCTAAATGCCAATGGATGCAGGCACAGCCTATCCAGCCTTTTTTATTAGCTACGCACTCCCCCCCCCCCCCCTCCAAG
Organism: Scyliorhinus torazame; assembly: GCF_047496885.1. Lineage (NCBI taxonomy): Eukaryota > Metazoa > Chordata > Chondrichthyes > Carcharhiniformes > Scyliorhinidae > Scyliorhinus > Scyliorhinus torazame. The sequence continues at coordinate 390,812,691 of NC_092707.1, forward strand.
GTAACTGTCGAGTGTACCTTCTCTAAACAATTTCTAACGCATTTATATTCTTTTTTAAATAAGGAGACCACAGTACTCCAAATGTGGTTTCACCAACACACTGTACAACTGCAGCAAAACATCTCCTCTGTTATATTCTATTCCCCTCACAATAAATGACAACGTTCCATGAGCCTTCCTGATCACTTTCTGTACCTGCAGCCAACTTTTTGTGATTCATGTGCCAGAGCAACCAGATCCCTCTGTACCTCAGAGTTCTGCAGTCTCCCTCTCCATTTAAATAATAAGCTGCCTTTCTATTCTTCTTGCCAAATTGGATAAGTTCACATTTTCCTATGTTGTACTCCATCCGCCAATTTTTTGCCCATTCACTTAACCTATCTATGTCCATTTGTAGACTTATGTTTTCTTCACAACTTACTCTCCTACCTATTTGTATCATCAGCAGATTTGACAACCATGTGTGGTAGTCTGTGTAGAAGTATTACGGTACCTAGTAATGCTGGAACACCATTGGTAGATAATGTATGTTTCTTATTGGTCAAGCTGTATGGTAGCTCCACCCTGCAAGGCGGGGTATAAGAGCCCGTGCCGCCCAGCAGCTTTCTTTCTGTATTTGAACTGCTGGGGGAAACATCTAGCTTATTAAAGCCTTCAGTTGGACTACAACCTTGCTTTAGTAGTCATTGATCGTGCATCAATTTAATAAGCTAGATTTAAAGAATGAACCTCCGCAATGAAGCCGGAGTGTCTGCAACTCAGCCCCCACGCAGTAAACTCGGCGGCGACTTTCAAGCATTGGCTGGCGTGCTTCAACGGCTACCTCGGAACGGCAGAAAACACACCCACAGGAGAACAGAAACTGCAGATCCTGCACTCGAGGGTGAGCCCAGAAGTCTACACCCTCATTGAGGACACCGACGACTTTGATGCGGCAATGGAGTTGTTGAAAGGACACTACATTCGCCCTGTAAATCAGGTCTATGCCCAGCATCTGCTAGCGACGAGGTGACAAATTCCTGGTGAGTCACTGGAAGAATTCTACCGTGCGCTCCTAGTGTTGGGGAGGAACTGCAGCTGCCCGCAAGTTTCAGCAAACGACCATACTGAACTGTTGATTCAGGACGCTTTCGTTGCGGGTATGCTGTCCTCTCAAATCCGCCAGCGTTTGCTGGAGAAAGAGACTCTAGGCCCCAAGGAGGCACGGGCCCTTGCCGGCTCCCTGGATGTGGCCTCCCGAAACGCCCGCGCCTAAGCCCCCGACCGCGCGGCAGCCCCCTGGGCAGGTTGGAACCCCCCTGCAGCTGACTCCGAGGCATCCCACATCCCCCCACAAGCTTGCGCTGCAAGACGGCCCGGCAACCCCCGCTGCTATTTTTGCGGGCAAACCAAACACCCCCGACAGCGCTGCCCAGCCCGTTCGTCCACATGTAAAGTGTACGGCAAAAAGGTCCATTTTGTGGCGGTATGGCAGGCCCGGGCGGTCGCTGCGGTCTCCGGAAGCGAATGCGGGCCGCCACCATAACCCTCTCCATGGACCCCTTGCGGCCAGTGAACGCCGCCATCTTCCTCCCCCAGGGCCACGTATGGCCTCCGGGCGCTGCCATCTTGTCCCGCTGATGCCACGTATGCAACCACAGCCATGTGCGACCAGTGGGCGCCGCCATCTTGGATGGACTTGCAAAACCTCGGTGCCGATGACCACACACCGCCCGGCGTGGACACCCAGCTGCTGCCGCGATTAGCCTCGGTGACCCTGGACCAGTCTCGGCCTCGAACACTCTCAACTGCTGCAACAACGGTACTAATCAACGGGCACGAGACGTCCTGCTTAATCGACTCTGGGAGCACGGAGAGCTTCATACACTCCGACACGGTAAGGCGCTGTTCTCTCCCCATCCACCCCGTTAATCAAAAAATCTCCCTGGCCTCCGATTCCCACTCTGTAGAGATAAAGGGGTTTTGTGTAGCAAACCACATGGTCCAGGGAAGGGAGTTCAAAAATTACCGGCTCTACGTCCTTCCCCACCTCTGCACGGTCACACTCCTAGGGTTAGACTTCCAGTGTAACCTCCAAAGTCTAACTTTCAAATTCGGCAGTCCTATACCCCCTCTCACTGTCTGCAGCCTCACGACCCTCAAGGTCGATTCGCCTTCCCTGTTTGCGAACCTCACCCCGGATTGCAAACCCGTCGCCACCAGGAGCAGACGGTACAATGCCCAGGATCGAATCCTTATTAGGTCAGAGGTCCAACGGCTACTGAGGGAAGGGGTCATCGAAGCAAGCAACAGTCCCTGGAGAGCTCAAGTAGTGGTGGTAAAGACCGGGGAGAAGCATAGGATGGTCATCGACTACAGTCAGACCATCAACAGGTTTACGCAGCTGGACGCGTACCCTCTCTCCCGCATATCCGACCTGGTAAACAGGATCGCACATTACAAGGTCTTCTCCACGGTGGATCTTAAGTTTGCCTACCACCAGCTCCCCATCCGCACTAGTGACCGCAAATACACTGCCTTCGAGGCGGATGGGCGGCTCTACCACTTTTTAAGGGTTCCCTTCGGTGTCACTAACGGGGTCTCGGTCTTCCAGCGCGAGATGGACCGAATGGTTGACCGGCACGGTTTACAGGCAACATTCCCATATCTTGATAATGTCACCATCTGCGGCCACGAGCAGCAGGACCACAATACCAACCTCCGAAAATTCCTCCAGACCGCAAAGATCCTTAACCTTACGGAAAACAAGGATAAATGCGTGTTTAGCATCGACCGCCTAGCCATCCTCTGTTACGTAGTGCAAAATGGAGTTATAGGCCCCGACCCTGAACGCATGCGCCCCCTTATGGAGTTCCCCCTCCCTCACTGCTCCAAGGCCCTGAAGCGCTGCCGAGGCTTTTTTTCTTACTATGCCCAGTGGGTCCCCAACTATGCGGACAAAGCCCGTCCCCTGATCCAATCCACAGTTTTTCCCCTGTCGATAGAGGCCCGCCAGGCCTTCAGGCGCATCAAAGCAGACATTGCAAAGGCCACGATGCACGCCATCGACGAGTCCCTCCCCTTCCAGGTCGAGAGCGATGTGTCCGACGTAGCTCTGGCGGCCACCCTCAACCAAGCGGGCAGACCCGTGGCCTTCTTCTCCCGTACCCTCCATGCTTCCGGAATCCGCCACACCTCAGTCGAAAAGGAGGCCCAGGCCATAGTGGAAGCTGTGCGACATTGGAGGCATTACCTGGCCGGCAGGAGATTCACTCTCCTCACTGACCAACGGTCGGTCGCCTTCATGTTCGATAATGCACAGCGGGGAAGATAAAAAACAATAAGATCTTGCTCTCCACCTATAACTACGAGATCTTATATCGTCCCGGGGAGCTAAACGAGCCTCCCTGATGCCCTGTCCCACGGCACATGTGCCAACGCACAAGTGGACAGCCTCCGAGCCCTCCATGAGGACCTCTGCCACCCGGGGGTCACTCGCCTCTTCCATTTTATCAAGACCCGCAACCTGCCCTACTCCATCGAGGAGGTCAGGCCAGCCACCAGGATTTGCCAAATCTGCGCGGAGTGCAAACCGCACTTCTACAGGCCAGAGAAACGCACCTGATAAAGGCTTCCTGTCCCTTTGAACGCCTCAGTATGGACTTCAAAGGCCCCCTCCCCTCCACTGACCGCAGCACGTACTGCCTGAACGTGATTGACGAGTACTCCCGATTCCCATTCGCCATCCCCTGCCCCGACATGACTGCAACCACTGTCATCAAAGCCCTCCATAGCATCTTTACGCTGTTCGGGTTCCCCGCTTACATACATAGTGATAGGGGGTCCTCCTTTATGAGCGACGAACTGCGTCAATTCCTGCTCAGCAAGGGCATTGCCTCGAGCAGGATGACCAGTTACAACCCCCGGGGTAACGGACAGGTAGTGAGGGAGAACAGAACGGTCTGGAAGACCGTCCTACTGGCCCTACGGTCCAGGAACCTCCCAATCTCCCGCTGGCAGGAAGTCCTCCCGGATGCCCACCACTCCATCCGGTCACTGCTGTGTACCACGACCAACCAAATACCTCACGAACGTCTCCTTGTCTTCCCCAAGAAGTCCTCCTCTGGGACCTCGCTCCCGACCTGACTGGCAGCTCCCGGACCCATCCTGCTCCGAAAACACGTGCGGGCGCACAAGTTGGACCCATTGGGCAAGAGCGTGCATCTTCTCCACGCTAACCCCCAGTACGCCTACGTGGCGTACCCCGACGTCCGACAAGATACGGTCTCCCTACGTGACCTGGCGCCCGCCGGATCCCCACGCACACCCCAGCCATCAGTCCCACCCTCCCTCCCACCAGTGCACCTTACAGCCACCCCCTTCCCAGGAGGATCGGTTCTTCCGCCGGCCCCATCTAGGCCCCCTTGCCCACCGACGCACCCCGCAGACGCTCCCTTCCCAGGTCAATCGGCTTCCCCACCAGCGCCGCCTAGGGGTGTTGAAGCTGCCACAGAGATCGAAACCACGCTCCCGGAGTCACAGACACCCAAATCTCCACCGGCGTCACCACCAAAGCTTTGACGATCACAGAGGACGACCAGGGCCCCCGATCGACTGATTGCTTCATTTTAAAGTGTACATAGTTAATTGTGAAATTGTAAATAGTTACGATAATAAGACAAAATGCTGTACGGAGGTATTACGGTATCTCCATAACTATAACTTCTACAACGTTACCATGTTGTAATACCAAGCCACCACTCCCGCCGGACTCTTCTTTAACAGGGGGTGAATGTGGTAGTCTGTGTAGAAGTATTGCGGTACCTAGTAATGCTGGAACACCATTGGTAGATAATGTATGTTTCCCATTGGTCAAGCTGTATGGTAGCTCCGCCCTGCAAGGCAGGGTATAATTGCCCGTGCCGCCCCAGCAGCTTTCTTTCTGTACCTGAACAGCTGGGGGAAACATCTAGCTTATTAAAGCCTTCAGTTGGAATACAACCTCGCATTAGTAGTCATTGATCGTGCATCACCATGCATTCATTGATATAGATTGTAAATAGTTTAGGCTCCAGCACTGATCCTGCGTCACACCACTCGTCGCATTTATCCCTACTCTCTGTTTCCTGTTGGCTAACCAATCCTCAATCCATGATGATCTGTTACCCCTACACCATGAGCTCTTATTTTGCATAGTAACCTTTGATGTGGCACCTTGTCAAATGCCTCTGGAAAACTAAATGCAGCACATTCACAGGTTCCCCTTTATCAACATTGCTTGTTACTTCTTCAAAGAATTTCAATAAATTCTTCAAACGAGATTTTCTTTTCACAAATCATGCCTGACTGCATTGAGATTTTCTAAATGTTCGGCTACAACCTCCTTCGTTATAGATTCCAGCACATTCCCTATGACAGATGTTAAGATAACTGGCCTGTAGTTTCCTGCTTTTTAGTTCCAATAATCTCCTGATAATTGCAACTGTTTTAAGTTCCCGCCTCCTTTTCACCTCCTGATTCACAAATATTTCTGGGATATTATTTGTAAACTACAGTGAAGACAGACACAAAATATCTGTTCAGTTCATCAGACGTTTTCGTATTTTCCATTATTAATTCCCACTCTCACTCTCTAGGTGACCAACATTCCCGACATTTACTCTTTTCCTTTTTGAAGACCTGTAGAAACTCTTCCATCTGTTTTTATATTTCTAGCTAGCTTTCTCTCATAATCTCATTTTTCCCTCTTTGTTAATCTTTTAGTTATTCTTTGCTGCTCTTTATATGTGATCCATCTTCTGACCTGCCACTCACCTTTGTGGAATTATATGCTTTTTCTTTGCATAAGACTATACAAGATAGGAACAGGAGGAGGCACTTTGAGCCTGCTCCGCCATTTATTCATTTATTCATGGCTGATCTAACACTCATTAAGTCCACTTTCCTGTATTATCTCCGTAACGCTTAATTCCCCTACTGAATAAAAAACTATCAATCTCAGGCTTCCCAGGGCAAAGAATTCCAAAGATTCCCACTCTTTGAGAGAAGAAATTCTGCCTCAAATCCATCTTAAATGAGCACCTCCTTATTCTGCGAGTGTGCCCTCTGGTCCAACACTCTCCCATGAGTGGAAACATCCTCCCAACATTTACCCTGTCTAGCCCCCTAAGAATCTTTTCACCTCTCATTCTCTAATAATAATCTTTATTATTGTCACAAGTAGGCTTACATTAAACTGCAATGAAGTTACTGTGAAGACCCAACCTGTTTATTCTTTCCTCATATGGCAATCCCGCGATACTCGGGATCATCCTAGTGAATCTGTGTACTGCCTCCAATGACAATATATCTTTCCTTAAATAAGGGGACCAAAACTGTACACAGTATTCTAAATGTGGCCTCACTAGCACCTTGTACAATTGCAGCAAAACCTCCTTGAAATAAAAGCCAGCAGTCCATTTGCCTTCCTAATTACCTTCTGCACCTGCATGCTAGCTTCCTGGGTTTCATGAACACGGACCCCCACGTCTCAGCTTTCTGCAGTCTATCTCCGTTTAAATAATATTCCACCTTCTCATTCTTTCTTCCAAAATGAGCTATCTCGCATTTTCCCACGTTGAATTCCATTTGCCAATTTTCTGCCCACTCACTCAAACTGTCAATATATCGGTGTAAGCTACGTATACCCTCCTTACACCCTGCCTTCCTTCCCATCTTTTTATCATCCTCAAATCTGGCATAGTACACTCTGTTCCTTCCTCCAAATCAATAATAGGGGCTGGTTTAGCAGTGGGCTATACAGCTGGCTTGTAATGCAGAGCAAGGCCAGTAGCACGGGTTCAATTCCCTTACCGGCCTCCCCGAGCAGGCACCGGAATGTGGCGACTAGGGGCTTTTCACAGTAACTTCACTGAAGCCTACTTGTGACAATAAGCGATGATTATTATTATTATTATATATTACGAAGAGCTGCGGTCCCAGCACTGATCCCTGTGGCACTCCCCTCGTTACTGCCCTCCAACCTGAGAAAGACCACCTTACCGCTACTTGCTGCTTCCTGTTAGTTAGGTAATTCTCTACCCATGCCAGAATATTACCCCCAACACCATGAGCTCATATCTTACGATTTGTGCGGCACCTTATCAAATGCCTTTTGAAAATCCAAATATACAACATTGGTTGGTTCTCCTCTATCTACTCTGGCTGATACCTCCTCAATCAACTCTGGTAAATTTGTCAGGCATAATTTCCCCTTCATGAAACCATGCTGACTCTGCTCGATCAGATTATTACTTTCCAAATGCACGGCTTTCCCTTCGTGATAATCGATTCTAACATTTTCCAATAACTTAAGTTAGACTAACTGGCCTGCAGTTTCCTGCATTTTGCCTCCTTTGCTTTTTGAACCAGGGTGCCACATTGGCAGTTTCCCAATCCTTTGGCACAGTCCCAGAGTCCCAAGGAATTTTGGGAAATGACTACCAATGCATCCACGATCTCTGTAGCTACCTCCTGGGGTGCACACCATCAGGTGCAGGGGACTTGCTGGCTTATAACCCCATTAGGTTGCCGAAAACTAATTCCCAAGTGATGGTGAATGTATTTAATTCCTCCGCTGTATTTTCTTTCTGTCTGCCTGTAATATCCTCTACAGTAAAGGTCGATGCAAAATATCTATTCAGCTTTTCTGTCATTTCCTTGTTCCCACTAATTACTTCCCCAGTTTCATTCTCTAAGGGGGCAATGCTTACTTTTACTTATCTTGTTCTTTTAAGGTACTTAAAAATGCTCTTATTGTCTGCTTTTATGTTTCTCAATAGCTTGACCTCACAGTTTATTATCTCCTTCCTCATTATTATTATGTCGCAATCTTTGCTGAATTCAGAATCTATCCCACTCTTTTGTCTAACCATTGCCATCTTATATGTTTCCACTTTCATACCCTCCATAACTTCCTTGGTTAACCATGGTAGGTTCTTCCTCCCCGTAGAGTCTTTCCTCCTCATTGGGAAGTAGTCATGAATTCTCTCCCTGTCATTGCTCATCTATTGTCTTACCTATTAATCTATATGACCAGTCCACTTTGGACAATTCCACCCTCGTACCTTAATAATTCCCCTTAACACTGATATTTCTCACACTTAAGCTGAATGCTAAATTCAATTTGATATTACCTTTAACTTCCTTAATGTGGAGATGCTGGCGTTGGACTGGGGTAGGCACAGTATGAAGTCTTACGACATGGTTAAAGGGGCTGGTTTAGCACAGTGGGCTAAACAGCTGGCTTGTAATGCAGAACAAGGCCAGCAGCGCGGGTTCAATTCCCGTACCAGCCTCCCCGAACAGGCACCGGAATGTGGCGACTAGGGGCTTTTCACAGTGACTTCATTGAAGCCTACTTGTGACAATAAGCGATTATTATTATTGAAGTCCAACAGGATGTTTGGAATCACTAGCTTTTGGAGCACCGCTCCTTCCTCAGGTGACTCGCCTGAGGAAGGAGCTGCGCTCCGAAAGCTTGCGATTCAAAACAAGCCTAGTGTTGTAAGACTGTTAGCTTCCTTCGTCAGCCACAGGCAGTGTGTCCTTCCCTTCTAGTCTTTCTTTCTCGCTGGAATGCATATTTTCTGAGTTTTCTGACTGCACAGTCTGTTCTATGTTCTAGAAATCTCCGTCAATTTCTGCAGCTGCATCTCTACTGACCTGTGCCTTAACCGAGGGGGCGCCTTCACCAAGAGGTTATTAATTAATCCTGCCTCATTGCCTGTTACCATATCTAGTAAAGCCTGCTCTGTGGTTGGCTCGAGAATATGCTGCACTAAGAAACTCCCAAAACACTCATCAGCCAGGCTATTTTTGCCAATCTGATTCATCCAATCTATCTGTAGATTAAACTCGCCCATGATTATTGTTGTACCTTTCTCACAAGCCCCCATTATTTCATCCTAGGTCTGGTTACTGTTTGGGGGCCTGTAAACCACTCCAACAAATGACTTCTTACCATTACTATTTGTCAACTCTTACCCAAACTGATTCTACATCTTCATCTCCAAAACTAAGGTCATCCCTCTCTTTTATCATAGAATTTACAGCGCAGAAGGAGGCCATTCGGCCCATCGAGTCTGCACCGGCTCTTGGAAAGAGCACCCTACCCAAGGTCAACACCGCCACCCCATCCCCATAACTCAGTAACCCCACCCAATATTTATTTTTTGATAAACATTTTATTGAGGTAATTTTTGGCATTGTAACAGCAGCAATATAAACAATGTACATGAAAATATAAACAGAGTGCAAATACCACCTCCCTGCTCAACAGGCCCCACCATTAATTAACCCCCTAATCTACGCTAACCTAACCCCCCCCCTCCCCGCTGACGATTAATTCTCCGCGAAGAACTCGATGAATGGTTGCCACCTCTGGGCGAACCCTAACAGTGACCCTCTCAAGGCGAACTTAATTTTCTCCAGACAGAGAAAGATAGCCAGGTCTCCGACTTCGGGGGCTTTGAATCCCTCCATGCTAGTAATATCCGCCTCCGGGCTTGCAGGGAAGCAAAGGCCAGAACGTCCGCCTCCTCTCCTCCTGGATTCCCAGATCCTGCGACACCCCGAAAATCGCCACCTCTGGACTCAATGCCACCCTTGTTTTTAATACCTTGGACATGACGTCAGCAAACTCCTGCCAAAATCCCCTCAGCTTTGGACATGCCCAAAACATGTGGACATGGTTCGCTGGTCCTCCCGCACATTTTGCGCACCTATCTTCCACCCCAAAGAATCTCCTCATCCGGGCCACTGTCATGTGAGCCCAGTGAACGACCTTGAATTGAATCAGGCTGAGTCTGGCACAAGTTGCGGTTGTGTTGACTCTACTCAACAGGTCATCCCTCTCTATTGTACCAATGTCATCCTTAATTAACAGAGTTATCCCTCCACCTTTTCCTAGCTTGCTGTCCTTCCTAAATGCCATTTACCCTGGAATATTGAGGTTCCAGTCTTCCTCGCCCTATGGCCATGTCTGTGTAATGGCGATCAGACCGTACATATTTATTGTAATGGCTATCTGGCCGTACATATTTATTGTAATGTCTATCTGGCCGTACATATTTATTTCTATTTGCACCCGTCACTTCATCTGTTTTGTTAGGAATGCTTTGTGCATTTAGGTACAGAACCTTTAGCTCTGTTCTTTTATTATTTTTGTAACCTCTAGCCTTATCTGCTGATACACTCTTTGGAAGATGTGATAAATTAACTCGAGAAGACAAGGCAGGAACGAAAGGTAGCAATAAGGGCCGTGATGATCAGAGTGCAGCAGGGAGGCACAGAGTGGATCAGCAAATAAATCTAGAGGTTATAAAAATAGCAAAAAGAAAGGGGTGGCACGGTGGCACAGTGGTTAGCACTGCTGTCTCACAGTGCCAAGGACCCGGGTTCAATTCCAGCCTTGGGTGAGTGTGTGGAGTTTGCACGTTCTCCCCCGTGTCTGCGCAGATTTCCTCCGGGTGCTCCGGTTTCCTCCCACAGTCCAAAGATGTGCTGGTTAGGTGGATTGGCCACGCTAAATTGCCTCTTATTGTTTTCAAGGTTAGGTGGGGTTACGGGGATGGAATTAGGGCGTAGGCCTAGGTAGGGGTGCTCTTTCAGAGGGTCGGTGCAGACACGATGGGGCAAATGGCCTCCTTCCACACTGTAGGGATTCTATGACTAAAAGCTCTGAACAGGATTCTCCGCCAGCGGGATTCTTCGTTTCACAGGCAGCGCACCTATGCGCGCGGGTTTCCCGCAGCGTGGGGTGGCCACAATGGGAAATCCCATTGGCAGGAACAGAGAATCCCGCTGCTGGTGAGGGTACCTCGCTGAAAAACATGCGGCTGGCAGACCAGAGAATCCTGCCCTCTATATCTGAATGGTCTGAATGCACTTAATGGCCTCCAATGTGTTGTATGGCTCTGTAATGGTTAGGAAATGGGATTGGAGAAGGCAGCCTCCTGTGCTCGTGGGTTGATGAATGTGTCATGAAATGAATTCTAACTTTATTTCACCTGCTCCAACTTTTAGCTACAATTGGGCTTTTTCTTCTTAATCGTTTTCCCTCCCCAGCCCCCTAAAGGTGCGGATTCATGCAGAGTATTGGCTGCGTTCTGACACCTTGCCCTCAAGGCCATTTTCCTTGAGTAAGTTTATGCCACTGTAAGCCAAGGTAACCAGATAGTGACCAGAAACCTGCGTCATTTCCTTCACCTCTCTGTCAGGGCGTGGAGACCAAGTGAATGGTTGCTGTTGCCAAAGTGGTTGAGAATGAGCTGATGACACCGAATCTCAAGGGTTTCCAAATAAATGTTGCTCTCCTGGGCGGCATGTGGCGCAGTGGTTAGCACTGGGACTGCGGTTCGAATCCCGGCCCCGGGTCACTGTCCGTGGGGAGTTTGCACATTCTCCCCGTGTCTGCGTGGGTTTCACCCCCCACAACCCAAAGGTGTGCAGGTTAGGTGGATTGGCCACGCTAAATTGCCCCTTAATTGGGAAAAAAAAATAATTGGCTACTCTAAATTCATTTTTTTTAAATGTTGCTCTCGTCCTCCTTAAACCTTCCTCTTTGACCAAACTGTTTCGCCATTTGTCTTAATGTTTCCTAATTTTCTGAAGATGCTCCAAAGAAGCACCTTGGATCCTCTCACTGTACTGAAGATCTTTTTTACTTTATTCTTTCCTGGGATTTGGACGCGCTGGCAAGGCCAGTATCTGTTGTCCATCCCTGATTACCCGTAAACTGAGTGGCTTGTTAGGTCATTTCAGAAGGCAGATAAGCATTAACCACACCACTGTGGGTCTTTAGTCACATGTAGGCCAGACCAGGTGAGGATGGCAGATTTCCTTCCCGAAAGGACATCAGTGAACCAGATGGGTTTTTGTGATAATCGCTAATAGTTTCTTGGTCATCATTACCGAGACTAGCTTTATATTCCAGATTTATTAGGGGCTGGTTTAGCACATTGGGCTAAACAGCTGGCTTGTAATGCAGAATAAGGCCAGCAGCACGGTTCCATTCCCGTACCGGCCTCCCCGAACAGGCGCCGGAATGTGGCGACTAGGGGCTTTTCACAGTAACTTCATTGAAGCCTACTTGTGACAATAAGCTATTATTATTATTATTAATAATTGAATATAAATTCCACCAGCTGCCGTGGTGGGATTTGAATGTACGTCCCCTGAGCATTAGAATTACTAATCACCACATTACCATTAATCACCATTACCAATCTCCATTACTAATCACCATTACCAATCACCTTTACTAATCACCACATTACCAATACACCACCGTCACTCTGGATACTGGATGAATGCAAATTGTTGTTGTTGAATGTCACACTCGGTATCGCACTCACACAACCATCAGGGAATCCCAAACGGATTATTATTTTTCCAAGCCTGCATGTATTCAGGTTTTGCAACTTGATGTTTAAAAGGAGCTTCCAATCTTTAGGTCAGAATTTATATAAAATAAAAGCAGAACGTGCTGGAAATACTCAGGCAGTGGGGCAGCATCTGTGGAGAGATAAACCTCAGAGTTAATGTTTCGAATCCAATATGATTCTCCTTCAGAGTTTGTACATAAAAATAAATTTAGAGTACCCAATTCATTTTTCCAATTAAGGGTCAATTGAAAAATTGAAAATCGCTTATTGTCACAAGTAGGCTTCAATGAAGTTATGTGAAAAGCCCCTAGTCGCCACATTACGGCGCCTGTTCAGGGTACTGTTACGGGAAACTAAAATTTAGTGTGGCCAATCCACCTACCCTGCATATCTTTGGGTTGTGGAGGCGAAACCCACGCAGACACGGGAAAAATGTGCACACGGACAGTGACCCAGAGCCAGGATCGAACCTGGGACCTCGGCGCCGTGAGGCAACCGTGCTAACCACTTGTGCCACCGTGCTGCCTCCATTGAGGTATTTTAAGACAAAGGATTTGTTGTATTGATGGAGAGGAACAATTTCCTCTGGGTGGAGATAGAGGGGTCTATAATGATGGGGTAGAACATGATCTGAGGCCATTTATTCAGGGGTGACGTCAGGAAGCATTGCTTCACACAAGAGGGACAGGAAATGAGATTTCCCTCTCCCTGAAAAACTGTTGGCGCAAGGGGTCAGTTGAAAATTTCAAAGCTGGCATCAATAAATTATTATTAGTCAAGGGTATTCTGGGATATGAAACTAAAAGGGGTCAGTGGAGTTTTGGGTACAGATTAGCCACGATCCAACCTGGGGCTGGCTTCTGGAAGAATAGAACTGAAAAGCAGAGACTCGTAAGAACCTTGATTACACCACGTGTGGATGGAATACAAGAACACAGAGACGATGAACAAATTCAAGAGAGATCAGGAATATTCCACAAAAAAGGATCTGAGCAGTGACCTGTTCCAGTGGTCACAGCTCCAGGGTCCCGGGTTCAATCCCAGCTTCGGGTGTCTGTCTGAGTGGAGTTTACACGTTCTCCCCGTGACTGCGCGGGTTTCCTCCGGGTGCTCCCGTTTGCTCCCACAGTCACAAAGATGTGCTGGTTAGGTGGACTGGCCACGCTAAATTGCCCTTCGTGTCCAAAAAGGATAGGTTGGGTTCTGGGGATCGGGTAAGGGGTGTGGTGCTCTTTCCCAGGGCCGGTGCAGACTCGATGGGCCGAATGGCCTCCTTCTGCACTGTAAATTCTCTATGAAAAAAGGATTTGATAGGTCGAAAGAGAAAATATCCATGGGTTTGTGGAGACCGAAACTGGGGTGAATAAATATGAGTCACTCATAAATCCATTGGGGAATTCATGAGAAACGTCTTTACCCAGACAGTGGTTAGAATTTGAAACTCCTTACTTTGGGAATAGTAAGGAACGGAAGACCAGACTGCAGCCAACTAACACTCTTCAGCGTGTTAAATAGCTGGGGTGCTGAGGGTGACCAAGTGCCCTTAATTTGACGGGGTTGCCCTGCATCTGAATGCCGTGGCGCAGGCTGCATGGGTGCCATTGCTTGGCCCATAATTCGCACATTTTAATTTCAGGCACACACAGTGCCCTCCCTCTTTCGCACGCTCTCACAGCTCCCGTAGCAACCCCCACCGCCCCACTCATACAGACCCCTATGGTAGGATACCCCATAATTTTCTCAATGAGAGTTAGTCACACTGACGGAGCTGTTGCGATCAGCGGCATTGCGTCCCTCGGCAAACTCTTCAGGTGGCAACCCTGCCACCTGTAAAGTCCAGCCCCTAGATGAATCGAATTGAATGCTGGATCAGGTTGGGGTTGAATGGTCTACTCCTGTTGTTTGCAATGATAGGGGCACAAATTTGTTTTTTCTTTCATGGGACAGGCGTGTCGTCGGCAAGTCCACCGCTTGTTGCCCATCCCTAATTGTCCTTGAACGGAGTGGACTTGCGAGGTCATTTCAGAGGGCAGCTAAGATTCAGCCATATTGCTGTGGGTCTGGAGTCACATGTAGGTCAGACCAGGTAAGGTGGGCAGATTTCCTTCCCTGAAAGGTATTAATGAACCAGGTGGGTTTTTAACAACAATGGCTGATAGTGGTCGCAGTCACCATTACGGAGACTAGCTTTATAATCCAGCTTCTGCTTGTATTGATCTTTACTCTTCCTGTCTCTGGCTGCAGGATCTGTGCCTCTATGTGGGTTATACCTCCTCGGTGTACTGCACGGCCTCGGTGCTCACCCTGGCTGCCATAGCCCTGGACCGTTATCACGCCATCATCGACTGCCTGCAGTACAATTCGCAGAGTACGGTGCGGCGGACAGTGGCCACCGTGGTCTGGATCTGGCTGCAGTCTGCCATCAGCAGCTGCCCTCCGCTGCTGGGCTGGGGCCGCTTCGGCTACTCTCCGGCTATCTACAGCTGCTCGGTGGAATGGACGGACAGCCTGAGCTACACGGGATTCGTGGCCGTCTTCTCCTTCCTGCTGCCCGCCTCCGTCATGATCTTCTGCTACGTCCGGATAGTGAAGGTGGCCCGGGGACACGCCAAGAGAATTCACCACATGGAGAACCAACTGCATCGCAGAGGGGGAGGCCGCAGCCCAGGCTCCGAGCGGCCGACTTTCTCCCGCTTAATCAGCAGTGTCAACTCACGGATCATCGTGGAGGAGCGTCGGGGCGGCGGCTGCAACCTCGGCCATCACCCTCACGGTAAAAGGTCGGACATCTTCTCCAAGTACAGTTCACCGGGTCGCGAGCACCACGGCGCTTTCCGCCTCTTCCTGGTCATCTTCGCCTTCTTCTGCTGCTGGGTGCCCTATGAGGTGGTGGGCCTGGTGCAGGCGGTGGAGACGGCCCTGGGCGGCAGCGGGCGGCCCTCCCGCATCCCCCCCGGCCTGGTGACCACCGTGCACTGGCTGGCCCTGCTCAACTCGGACATCAACCCGCTGCTCTACGCACTGCTCAGCCGGCGTTTCCGCAAAGCCCTGCGGCACTGGCAGCGGCGGCTGGAGGCCAAGGTGCGCCTGGGCGTCCCCCCACCGGCCTCCCGGTGGCGGGACCAGGAGGAGGAGGCAGGGGGCACTGCCACCGTCTCTCTCTTCCAGGCCGGGATGCCCTCCAAGCAGAGGAGGACCAGCTCTAACGTCACGGGAATAAGCCAGCTTAGCCCCCGGGAGCCTCGGCTCCAGGTCCGCTCCTGCTCCGTCTTCTCCATCAGCTCCTTCCCCCATAGTCTGCCAGATGAGCACTTGGAGGACTTTCTGACCGCCCAGATCTCCGGCACGGCTTCAGCGAACTCCCTGGTGTTTGTGCCGCCTGACAGGACATCTGAGAAACACAGGGACCCGAAGGGCGACATTCCTGCCTCTCAGTATTTAAAAGTCCCACAGCTTCCACCAGAGACCGACAGTATCGTTTTACCCTCACAAACATTCAGTGAAAAACATCCCTCTACATATGTATTTGGAAATATAACAGTTAAGGTCGAAAACGATGCAATTGACTTGTAGATGATTTACACTTTCAATATTGCCACGTATACCTGAACCTTGTAAGCCACTGAAGGAGTTCTCTCTCCTGTAGACAATAGGCGCGCCAAAGCAATGAGCCTTTTACATGGCCAGGTATTGACCCAAAGGTGGGATAAACATCACTTTCTGGTACAAAGTGCAGGGTAACGGCCCATAATCGTTGCACAGGTACAATCCACCGCCAGAAACATATTTTACACAGATAGGTGGTCAATAAAGGGAGATAGAGAAGAAAGAATCAGAATAAAGAAAACAATAACAACATGTAAGGTTTACAGACAGGAAAAGGCCGACAGCTCCATTTAAAACAATATTTGATGGGATGTGTGCTTTACTGGCAAGGCTAACATCTGTCTCTAATTCACTGAGTGACTTGCTCAGCCATTTCAGATGGCAATTAAGGGCAACCACATTGCTGTAGGTCTGGAGTCACATGTAGGCCAGACCAGGTAAAGCCGGCAGATTTCCTTCCCTAAAGGACATTAGTGAACCAGATGGGTTTTGATGATTGATGATCATTTTATGGTCGCCATTAGCTTCATATTACAGATTTTATTAATTGAATTTAACTTCCACCCGCTGCCGTGGTGGGATTTGAACCCAGGTCTGCAGGGCATCAGCCTGAGTTTCTGGGTTACTACTAATCTAGTGAGGTTACCACAATGCTACTGTCTCCCCTCATGTGTGCCCCACATTTACTGCTCACCTGACTCCAACCCCCTCCCCTTTTCACCTGCTATCGTATAATCTCCTAATCTCAAACACACAGCACAGTGGTTAGCACAATTGCTTCACAGCTCCAGGGTCCCAGGTTCGATTCCCGGCTTGGGTCACTGTCTGCGCGGAGTCTGCACGTTCTCCCCGTGTCTGCGTGGGTTTCCTCCGGGTACTCCGGTTTCCTCCCACAGTCCAAAGATGTGCAGGTTAGGTGGATTGACCATGCTAAATTGCCCTTAGTGTCCAAAAGTGCCCTTAGTATTGGGTAGGGTTGCTGGGTTATGGGGATAGGGTGGAGGTGTGGGCTTGGGTAGGGTGCTCTTTCCAAGAGCCGGTGCAGACTCGATGGGCCGAATGGCCTCCTTCTGCACTGTAAATTCTATGAAATCTATGAAACAGAAAAAAGAGCACAATAAGGGAATAAATATTTTGGAGAATTAAACTTGCATCCATCAAATTTTTATTGAATTCGGTCAACATCTCAGGGGTGAAAGGGCACAAGTATACTAACCATTTTTTGGAAGCAAATTCACATTTGCTCCGTGCTGACTGCATTTGAAACGACCTTGTGACACTTCAAACTCGCCTCCAGTCCCACACAGACAGGCTTCCACCACACTGCATAGATACTTAGAACATGTGACGTGGTACCATTTTACACTTAACATCTGCACATAAACTGGAGGCTCTTTGCACATCTTGCACAGGGTTCAACATGAGGTGACTCTGCCCCTAGTTCATTATATTGGCTCCAAAAACCCTTCCCTTTGGTCCCGCCAGTCTGGCAATTATAATAGTAATGTAAGAATAATCCTGCAGGTGCTGGAAATCTGAAGTAAATTAAAACCTGAAATAAAAACAGAAAATGTTGGAAACACGCAGCACGCCAGGCAGCATCTGCGGAGGGAGGAGGAGAGTTAACGTTTTCTGTTCGTATGGTCGTTCTTCAGAAGAAGTCACGCTCGACCCGAAACGTTAACTCTCGTTTCTCTCTCCACAGATGCTGCCTGACCTACTGAGTTCTCCCAGCATTTTCTCTTCTTAGTATCAAATCACATGTTTTGTCTAATGGGCTATAAAGGAATGGAAACTTTATTGGATGGGTTAGAGGTACAAGATGGAGGAATGGGAGTGGAGTTCAGCTCCACATTTCAGTTCAATGTCCTGGAGCTGGGCTGGGGGAACAAAGGTTGGGACTCACCCCCTGAAAATCAGGCTCCAAGAGTCATGTGCATCCTACATCACTGAGTATTATTTGTCATATGATTCCTTCATTAGCTGGTTGTTTTGGATAAGATAAATAAGTTCATAGAATTTTTTTTTCAAAAAAATTATTCAAGTCTTGTGGTGATTGTTCAGAACCTGCATTATAATAACAAACGGTCATGGATACTGACTCGGGGACTGAATAGCTTACTCACGTTGCTATGTACAAGCTTTGATGGTCAAACACTAATGAATTAATCAATTAAATGTCATTCCTTTGCTATTAAAAGGAGTGTTAACCTGATAACTTTAAATGGGTTAATGCCTCTGTTAAATTAACGGATCAAGTCATTTCATCCAGTTAACACCAAGCTCTGCCTCTGCACCACCTCTCTCGCAGCACCCCCGCATCTCCCCCCCCCCCCCCTGCACCCTCACTGCCACTGCGCTACCCAGCTGTTTGACTTGTAATTTTGGATGAATTGTGATTCTCTTCAATTAAATGTTGGTAAGACTCACTGCTCATCCTCGCCACTGGCTACCCCTATTCCATCCACTAACTCTGTATCCTTACCACTGGCTCCCCCTACTCCATCCACTAACTCTGTATCCTCACCACTGGCTACCCTGCCCCATCCACTAACTCTGTACCCTCACCACTGGCTCCCCCCTACTCCATCCACTATCTCCATATCCTCACCACTGCCTCCCCCTACTCCATCCACTAACTCTGTATCCTCACCACTGGCTCCCACCATCCACTAACTCCGTATCCTCACCACTGGCTACCCCTACTCCATCCACTAACTCTGTATCCTCACCACTGGCTCCCACTACTCCATCCACTAACTCTGTATCCTCACCACTGGCTCCCCCCTACTCCATCCACTAACTCTGTATCCTCACCACTGGCTCCCACCATCCACTAACTCCGTATCCTCACCACTGGCTACCCCTACTCCATCCACTAACTCTGTATCCTCACCACTGGCTCCCCCTACTCCATCCACTAACTCTGTATCCTCGCCACTGGCTCCTATCATCCACTAACTCTGTATCCTCGCCACTGGCTACCCCCATCCACTAACTCTGTATCCTCACCACTGGTTCCCACCATCCACTAACTCTGTATCCTCACCACTGGCTACCCCTACTCCATCCACTAACTCTGTATCCTCACCACTGGCTCCCCCTACTCCATCCACTAACTCTGTCTCCTCACCACTGGCTCCCCCTACTCCATCCACTAACTCCATATCCTCACCACTGGCTCCCCCTACTCCATCCACTAACTCTGTATCCTCACCACTGGCTCCCCCCTACTCCATCCACTAACTCTGTATCCTCATCACTGGCTCCCACCATCCACTAACTCCGTATCCTCACCACTGGCTCCCACCATCCACTAACTCTGTATCCTCACCACTGGCTACCCCTACTCCATCCACTAACTCTGTATCCTCATCACTGGCTCCCACCATCCACTAACTCCGTATCCTCACCACTGGCTCCCACCATCCACTAACTCTGTATCCTCACCACTGGCTACCCCTACTCCATCCACTAACTCTGTATCCTCATCACTGGCTCCCACCATCCACTAACTCCGTATCCTCATCACTGGCTCCCACCATCCACTAACTCTGTATCCTCACCACTGGCTCCCACCATCCACTAACTCTGTATCCTCACCACTGGCTCCCCTACTCCATCCACTAACTCTGTATCCTCACCATTGGCTCCCCCTACCCTATTACCAACTCTGTATCCTCACCACTGGCTCCCACCATCCACTAACTCTGTATCCTCACCACTGACTACCCTGCCCCATCCACTAACTCTGTATCCTCACCACTGACTACCCTGCCCCATCCACTAACTCTGTATCCTCACCACTGACTACCCTACTCCATCCACTAACTCTGTATCCTCACCACTGGCTACCACCATTCACTAACTCTGTATCCTCACCACTGACTACCCTACTCCATCCACTAACTCTGTATCCTCACCACTGGCTACCACCATTCACTAACTCTGTACACTCACCACTGACTACCCTACTCCATTCACTAACTCTGTATCCTCACCACTGACTACCCTGCCCCATCCACTAACTCTGTATCCTCACCACTGACTACCCTGCCCCATCCACTAACTCTGTATCCTCACCACTGACTACCCTGCCCCATCCACTAACTCTGTATCCACACCACTGGCTCCCACCATCCACTAACTCTGTATCCTCACCACTGGCTCCCACCATCCACTAGCTCTGTATCCTCACCACTGGCTCCCACCATCCACTAACTCTGTATCCTTACCACTGGCTCCCCCTACTCCATCCACTAACTCTGTATCCTCACCACTGGCTACCCTGCCCCATCCACTAACTCTGTATCCTCACCACTGACTACCCTGCCCCATCCACTAACTCTGTATCCTCACCACTGACTACCCTACTCCATCCACTAACTCTGTATCCTCACCACTGGCTACCACCATTCACTAACTCTGTATCCTCACCACTGACTACCCTACTCCATCCACTAACTCTGTATCCTCACCACTGGCTACCACCATTCACTAACTCTGTACACTCACCACTGACTACCCTACTCCATTCACTAACTCTGTATCCTCACCACTGACTACCCTGCCCCATCCACTAACTCTGTATCCTCACCACTGACTACCCTGCCCCATCCACTAACTCTGTATCCTCACCACTGACTACCCTGCCCCATCCACTAACTCTGTATCCACACCACTGGCTCCCACCATCCACTAACTCTGTATCCTCACCACTGGCTCCCACCATCCACTAGCTCTGTATCCTCACCACTGGCTCCCACCATCCACTAACTCTGTATCCTTACCACTGGCTCCCCCTACTCCATCCACTAACTCTGTATCCTCACCACTGGCTACCCTGCCCCATCCACTAACTCTGTATCCTCACCACTGGCTCCCCCTACTCCATCCACTAACTCCATATCCTCACCACTGGCTCCCCCTACCCTATTACCAACTCTGTATCCTCACCACTGGCTCCCACCATCCACTAGCTCTGAACCCTCACCACTGGCCACACGCTCCCCGTTCCAAACTGAATCAGACTGTTCAAAATGTCATTGTTCTCAATCTGAGCTTCCAACTCCATATCCTCTCTGCCACGGAGACCATCCTGTCTCCACCTCCGTAACTTTACCTACCACTTATCTCAGTCCATCTGCGGTTGAAACCCTCATTCAATTCATTGGTACGTCCAAGTTCAATGACTGCCTGGCTGTCCCTCCAATCTTCACTGTCCACAAATGTCAGCTCATTCAATGGCATAACTCTGCATTTGGGAATCTCACAAGTCACACTTCCCCATCAGAACTATCCTTTTCTACCTACATTATGTCTGGTCTTCCAACACCACAAGGCACATTTCTGATCTTTATGTTTAAGTGCCTTCACTGCTTAGCTTGTTCCTATCTCATTACCGACCACTGGTGTTGCAACCCCCAAACTCACTGCTACTCTGAGTCTGACTGAGTCTGGCCTCTTAGACATTGCCCACCCATGAGCATGCCATCAGCTGCCTGGATTACAGTGTGTGATTCCCTCTCTAAACCCCTCCAACACCCTCTCCTCTAGTGGGACCCTCCAAACCCAGGTCAATGAGCAAGCCTTTGGCCCAATCCTTACCCAATCCTTCCTCCTTGGCTCAGTTTGATCCTAACAGCCTTGCGACATTTTCTTTTTGTACATTAAAGGCTCTAATGGAAGCTGTTGGCGTTATTAACTATTTTTACACACCGTTGTTTTATTTAACATGGCGGCTCGTTTCCTCTGCCTGAGTGTGAACTTCAGTCGAATGCTTCAAGTTGCCTCTTGCCACCCTGACACCAATTCCCGAAACACTGAAGGTTAAAACTTGCGACGCGTAGAGTAAGAATGAACATAACTTCAAGCATTATTTTTCCACAAATAGCCCGTGGGTCATTGCTGGTTGGGTTGCTAGGTGATGGGCTCATGAAATGAATCAAAATGGGTACAGACAAATTCCTTGTTGATAAGTACTCCTGACAGCACAAACAGTTTTCTCAGAGGGACTCACTGTGCCTTTCCTGTTAAGAGACGCCGTATGAATATTAGTTGATTGTAGTTCAATTGACAATAAAAATGCTTCAAAAATGAAACTACTCGGATGGTCCTAACATTCACTCATGTGGTCGGCCGGCTGCTGATTCATTGTTTATGTCAAATGTTCTAAAGGTCGCCTAAGCTTTGGTTATGATTTTGGACAAGAAGATTCAAAAACATAAGAAATATGGGCAGGAGCAAGCCTCCTCGTTGCTCTACTGTTCAATAAGATCATGGCTGAACTTACAAAAAGACAATGAAAGAATACAATGCTTTTCACGGCCGCTGTACATCTCAAGTGTTTTATAGCTAATGAAATACTTATTTCACTGTGCAGTCACTGTTGACATGTAGAAAACGCATACACCAATTTTCACACAGGAAGCTCCCACAAGCGGTAACGTGACAATGAGCAGAAAACCTGGTTCTGCAATGTTGATTGAGGGATAAATATTGGCCAGGAACCGGAGGGAACTCCCCCCCCCCCCCCCACCCCACCCCACCTCTCCTTCGAAATGCTGCCATGAGATCCTTTGTATTCACCTGAGAGGACAGAATGGGTTTGACATCTCATCTGAAAGACATCACAGTGCGCCCTTGGCAACGTACTGGAAAGTCAGCCTCAGATCCCAATCCAGTCCTGGAAAAGGACTTGAACCCACAACCTGGCAGATTTTGCAGCACTTTGGTGCAACCGAGTGGCTTGCTCGGCCATTTCAGAGGGCATCTGAGAATCAGCCACATTGCTGTGCGTCTGGAGTCACATGTAGGCCAGACCAATTAAGGATAGCAGATTGCTTTCCCTAAAGGATATTAGTGAACCAGATGGGTTTTTACAACAACTGACAATGTTTTCATGGTCATCATTGCTGAGACTAGCTTGTCAATTCCAAAATTTTGTATTAATTGCTTTTACGTACCTGGATGAGTACTTTTTTAAAAATCTTTATTGTCACAAGTCGGCTTACATTAACACTGCAATGAAGTTACTGTGAAAAGCCCCTAGTCGCCACATTCCGACGCCTGTTCAGGTACACAGAGGGCGAATTAAGAATGTCCAATTCACCTAACAGCACGTCTTTCAGGGCTTTTGGGTGGAAACTGGAAGACCCGGAGGAAACCCACGCAGACACGGGGAGAACATGCAGACTCTGCACAGTGTCCCAAGCCGGGAATCGAACCTGGGACCCTGGAGCTGTGAAGCAACAGTGCTACCCACTGTGCTACCGTGCTGCCCTACCGTACTTGACACTTCATAACATTCAAGGCTGTGGGCCAAGTGCTGGCAAGTGGGATTAAGTTAGGTCAGGGCCTTTCATGCATCGGTGCAGACTCGATGGGTCGAAGAGCTTTTTCTGCACTGTAGCATTCTGTGATTCAGTAAATTCCACGAGTTGCCATGGTGGGATTTAAACCTGTGGCCCCAGGGTATTAGTCTGGACCTTCTGGATTACTAATGCAGTGGCATTACACAGTGAAATTGCATCCCCTCCAGGACACTGTCTCAAGGGCAATTAGGGGCAGGCAATAAATGGCTGGCCTAGCCAAAGACACCCACAACCCACAAAAGAACATAAAACAGCCCTGTGATTCAGAGATGAGTGTTATAAAACGAGCCACAGCTGGCATACCTCAAGAGCTACAATAAGGTCACTTTTCCGCCCAATTCCCATACCATTGATTTCCGTACTGCGACTGTTCCATGACGCACATGAAGTCGTTACACCTGTTTCAACGGTGCACATGAAGGATCATTCCAGCTCCCGGCTGCCATTTTAAGGATCAATCTTTTAAGTTCACAAATTGTGCATTATTCCCAATATCCGGAGGGAGCTGCTCCCAGCTTTTTAACTATCCAGTTTGTGACTCTTTTGTGGCCAAAGTGTAGCTTTAACACTTTATTTTCAATCAGTTGATGATACAGACCACATCAGAAACACATCATGTAGGAATAGTGAATAAAACTCATTTCTGTTTAGACAATTTACTTGGATATTTCAGAAAGCGTTTGACAGGTGTCACGTGTGATTGTTTTCTTTTAAAGGTGATTGACGTGCATAAAATGAGAGAAAAATGAATACCTGGAATGCAAGAATATCTCTTTTAGTGTTGCTAACGTGGTGGAAATGATGGAAAATATGTCTTCCATGTTCTCACTGCAAACTTCCTGCCTGCCCTTATTTGGTGGGCAGTTGTAGAATTGGCATCACCATTGACAGGAGGCTGAACTGGACGAGTCATCTAAATACTGTGGTGACCAGAGCAGGTCAGAGGCTGGGAATTCTCTGGCGAGTAACTCACGCCCCGATTCCCCCAAAGCCTGTCCATCATCTACAAGGCACAAGTCAAGGGTATGATGGAATACCCGCCACTTGCCTGGATGAGTGCAACTCCAGCAGTTCTCAAGAAACTCCATGCCATCCAGGAGAATGAGCCCTTTCAGTGGCATCCCATCCGCCACCTTCAGCATTCACTCCCTCCACCACTGGTGTCCAGTAGCAGCAGTGTGTACCATCTACAAGATGCATTGCAGCAACTTGCCAAGGCTCCTTTCATCAACTTCTAAGCCTGCGACCTCTACCACCGAGACGGACAAAGACAGCAGATGCGCGGAATACCAAAACTGGCAAATTCCCCTCCAAGCCAAACACCATCCTGACTTGTGTCTATAGCGCC
This sequence comes from Scyliorhinus torazame, assembly GCF_047496885.1. Classification (NCBI taxonomy): domain Eukaryota; kingdom Metazoa; phylum Chordata; class Chondrichthyes; order Carcharhiniformes; family Scyliorhinidae; genus Scyliorhinus; species Scyliorhinus torazame. The sequence continues at coordinate 390,837,422 of NC_092707.1, forward strand.
TTCACTGTCACTGGGTCAAAATCCTGAAGCTCCCTTCCTAACAGCACTTTGGGTGTAACACACTGTTTTTTTCCTTCTCGCCAGTTTTCTCTTTTGTTGTATCTTTGAGTTTGCGGCAAAGAGAAAATGTATGGAGGTGCCCACACTCTGGATTCGTACAAATATAGTGAGAGGTTTTATTAAGGATGTTGCTCATACAATCTAAGATGGAGAACTGAAGCCTGCGCACTCTCTACTGACGTCACTACGGGTCACGTGATGCTTTACCAGCAGGGATGTATTAACTGATACCTGACACCCCTCCCCCTTTACTTCTTTAGTGCAATGACAACTGCTCACATATTTTACACAGACCCACTTACACATTGTCTCTATACAGATACATACAACTCAATTAGACAGTCTCTCAGGTGGACGTCTATTCTTTTTAGGTTGTATTTGACGTTCTGGAGCCTGCCGATTCAAGACCTTGGAAGTGTCCTCTTTTCCTTAAGGAGGTGGTACTTCTTAGGAAGTTACTCAAGTGTCCATCTCTATAGGTATTGGGAAGTCCTCAGAAACAGAATCTGAACCTGTCTCTGCGTCTGGCTTCTGTTCTGAAGCCTCACTGCCTTCTTGTCCAAAGGAAATACGCCTTGAGAAGTCTCCCTGATTTCACTTTGTGAAGCTGGTAGCTGGTCAGCAGGACATCGCCAAACTCTTTCGTCATCCCTCAGTACGATGAATATCTGTCTTTGCTAGGATCGCAGCTGGTACTCAGTTCTTTGTGGTGTATTGTTCTGGCTATTTAGAGTGTGCATCCACAATTACTGGTAACTTGTGGCGCTCTACTGGATCAGCATAGCTATGTGTATTCTCTGCCGTGGCTGTCTGCCATTCCCACGGAGGTAACGGTTGCAGTGGTGGAGAATGAAGTCAGTGGTGGAGCGTTTCTTAGTTTTGTACAGGACTGGCATTGCCCCACTTTCTCTTCGATTTGAGCATCTAATCCTGGCCAAAAATAACTGCGTGCCAGTTCCTTCAACCTCATCAAGGTGCCCCTCATGCAGTTGGTCAAGGACTTTACTACGCAAGCACGGGGGTACTATCACACGGATTCCCCATAACAAAACTCAGTTCTGAACTGTTAACTCAAGTCTTTGTGTGATGTAGGGCTTGAGGTCTGGATTTTTACGATGAAAATCTGATATACTTCCTTTTTGGACTATTTCCGTGACCTTCCCCGTCACTGGGTTGGCAGTTGTGTATCTCTGTACTTGGAATGAATCCCAGTTACATTATCCATGAGTGAGAAATGCAGGATATTGATGAAATGTCCTTCAGGTTCTTGTTTGACTTGTAACGACAATCTTGACAAAGCATCAGTGTTTGCATGTTGCTCTGACTTACGATTTTGGATGTCGTATGTGTGCCCCGATAATATCAAAGACTCTCTGTAACCTACTAGCTGCTAAAGAAGGAATACCTTTATACCGGCCAAAGATTGTCGACAAGGGTCGATGATCCGTCAAAAGAGTAAAATGGCATCCAGAAAGGTAGTGGTGGAACCTTCTTACCCCAAAAATGATGCTCACAGCCTCTTTTTCCAGCTGAGCGTAATTCATTTTCGTGCTAGTAAGTGTGAAGCAAATGCTGTTGGTCATTCCTTTCCTGAAGCTATTATATGTGAGACGACTGCACCAACCCCACAGGGTGAAACATCGCAAGCAGTTGCAACTTCAGTTTGGGATTATAATGAACCAACAGCTCTGACTTCAGTGGGGCACCTTTTACCTCATTGTATGCATTCTCACATTCTTCTGACCAGTGCCATGTCTGTTTGAAACACAGCAACATGTGTAAAGGCTTCAATCACGTTGCTAAATTCAGCACAAATTTACCATAATAGTTGATCAATCCTAAAACCGACCTTAGTTGTGCCATATTCTTGGGCCGCAATGCTTCTAAGATTGCTGACATTTTCTTAGGCTCCTTGTGTAAATCATCTATCGATGATGTGGTCCAGATAATTTATGGATGTCTTGAAAAAGTCGCACTTTTCCTTTCTAACTCGGACATTATGGTTTTGTAGATTTTTCAGGTTAGCCTCCAAATTCTTCAAATGTTCCTGTTCACTCCAACTGGTGATGAGAATGTCTTCGAAATAACATTCTGTCCCATTCAGCCCACTTAGAATTTGATGCATGAACCACAGAAAAAGAGCAGGAGCAGATGTTATTCCAAAAGGAAGTCTCCAGTAAAAGAACTGACCTTTATGCGTCACGATGGTGATTAATGGTTGTGATTTTTCAGCCACATTCACTTATAAATACACCTATGATAAATCAATTTTACTGAATTTCTGTCCTCCAGACAGTCCAGCAAACAGGTCTTCAATCAGTGGCATTGGCTCGTTTTCTGCACACAATATCGGGTTAATAGTTGCTTTAAAATCACTACATACTCTCACTGAGCCATCGCATTTCAGCACACGTGTTGCCCAATCAGTCATAGCAACTGGTTCAATTACTCCTGCTTGGACTGGTCTTTCTAGTTCTTCTTGGCCTGATGACATATGGAACGGTTCTATCTTTGAGACATTTTGGTGCACTGTTTGACTTGATCTTTAATTGTACTTCAACCCTGGCCGTAGATCCGAGTCAATCTTCAAACACTTTCTCATACTTCTCTCGGAGTTGTTGCAGGTGGTTCTTGGACTCCACTAGTTGATTTTCTGCTCCCTCGTTGAGTTCAAGCCTCGTCAGCCATGTTCTACCAAGCAAAGCAGGAAAGTTTCCCACGGACAACGTAACGAGGCAACTTCGGCATCTGTCCATTTACTTCTACTTTCACCGTAATGCATTCTTTTAATGGTAAAACCTCTTCTGTGTACGACCTTAGGATCACAATTGACAGTCTTAAAGGAAGATTTTTCGACTTTTGATTATAAATTGTCTCCAAATTAACAATACAGCTGCCCCCAATATCCACTTCAATCTTAATTTGATGTCCGTCAAGTTTTGGAAATGCCCAGAAACGTTGCTGACGCCGCACCGACAAGACACCTAGTTTCAACTCCTGTAGTTGCTCGGGTGCGGTGGCTTCTGAGTCACCTTGAACTTTGTCTATTTATAGACATGACTAGTTTGTATAGACATGACTAGTTTGTTTTCTTTCTTGCACAGCCTTGGTGTTGGTGACGTTTTCTGAGCCCAACATGCCATGGCAGTATGGCCCTTTCTGCCACATTCTTGCACTTATTTTCTCTCTACTCCAGTATACTGAGTGTCCGCCCTTTGTACAATGGTGACAAGATTGTCCCCTTGGAGCCATGTTTCTTGTGGTATCCATTTTGTGGATCTTCACTCCAGCCCTTATCTGTGAAGCTTCTTTTGTTTCAAACTCCATAGTTGTGGCAACTTCCACAGCAGCTTTGGGAGTTAAATCTCTTACAATAAACAACTTCCTTCGAATAGCTTCATGTGTGTGTGTGTGGGCGTGTGTCTGCTGCCGAGAATCTTCTCCACTCTCAATGCCATCTCCACCGATTTTGTCGACAATTTTTTTTTTGTTCACCAATTCCGTTTTCTTGCCTCAATCCTCATCGCCAGTTTTCTCTTTTATTATATCTTTGAGTTTACCCCAAAGAGAAAAGGTACAGAGGTGCCCACAGTCTAGATCCTTACAAACACGATGAGAGGTTTTACCAGGGATGTTGCTCATACAATCTAAGATGGAGAACTGAAGTCACGCACTCTCTGCTGACATCACTACAGATCACGTGATGCTTCACCAGCAGGGATGCATTCTTTGATACATAACAGACCATAAGACATAGGAGCAGAAGTAGGCCACTCGGCCCATCGAGTCTGCTTCTCCATTCAATGAGGCCAATACTGACCTGATCTGATAATCCTCGACTCCACTTTCCCACCTTATCCCCATAACCCTTGATTCCCTCAGTGATTAAAAATCTGTCTGTCTCTGCCTTGAACATAATTGTGATCAGGATTTTACGCTCGACCCGCCGTGTGTTTTCGCCAGTGGAGCAGGCCTGTCTTTGGCCGACAGTGGGATTTTCTGGTCCTACCAATTCTGGCCAACGACACAGCCTCTACTGCCCTCTGTGGTAAAGAATTCCACAGATTCACTACCCTCTGAGAGAAGAAATCCCTCCCCATCTCTGTCTTAAATGGGCCATCTCCAGGATCAACCAAGTGAACCTTCTCTGGACTGCCTCCAATGCCAGTATATCTTTCCTTAGATAAAACTGTTCACAGTATTCCAGGTGTGGTCTAACTAGTGCCTTGTATAGTGTTAGCAAGGCTTCCCTATTTTCATATTCCATTCCTTTTGAAATAAAGGCCAACGTTCCATTTGCCTTGCTTATTACATTGTTATGGGCGAGGCGTTTTCAGAACCCCAAAATGTATCATGGAGTTCAACCAACCTCTCCCTTTAATGGATTTGTTGCTTTTCCGAGCACGCGGCTTTTTCCCTAGGTGTGGGATTACAATTATGGACACGTGGTTTTTTAAATTATTTTTTTATTCTACATTTTCACATTTTCCTTCAAAAATTTACACCCCACCCACAAACAGTAAATGGTAACAAATACAAAATCAATCCCCTTAACAATACATATGAGCCCATCCTCCCACCACCCCAAACAACGGCCCACCTGTCAATATATGCATCCAATAAACCAAACCCTCCCATGGTGGAAACAAAAAACAAAGGAGAAAAAGAAAAAGGAGTCTGGGACCGCCCATGGTCACCATTGACCTATAGAGTCCACTCCCCCTCCCCCACTACACTCAACGCCATCCAGCCTCTGAAATAGTACCGTATATGATACCCAAGAGTTGTACACCCCCCCCCCCCCCCCCCCACCCAAGTCTCCAGCTCCTCCCGTCCACTGCCTCTTGTAAAACTCCTCCTCCCAACCTCGGTTCCTTCCCCCCAACTTTCCACCCCGGCTAGACCACTCGGACCCTGTTCTGCCAGGCTCCGATGGCCGCAGCCCCTCCCCCCACCTCACTCCCGTTCACTGGCCGGCTTAAACCGGCCAGCGTGGAGGCCCCCACCCGGGTCCCTTTCCCCTTGCCCGGCCCTAGGAAATCCCAGAGATCCCCTTTTAGCACACACACCCCGCCTATCCACCTACACCCCAAAGAGCCCTCATTTCGAGTGAAAGTCCCATCCCTTCCCTTATCCAAATATATACAACATTGGCTCCTTTAGCCCCTACACCCGCACGCAGTGAAACAAAAAAGAAGAAAATACAGTCATGAGGTTACATCGGCACATGGCCATTTCTCAATTTGTCAGTTCTGCCACAGTCCTTCTGCCTTCGCAAACTCCTCCGCTGCTTCCGCCGTTCCAAAATAAAAGTCCCTGAGCTTATAAGTCACCCTCAGCTTCGCTGGATATACAATGCCGCACTGCACCTTGCTAATGTACAGTGCCCTCTTCACCCGGTTGAAGGCAGCCCGCCTCCTCACCAGCTCCACCGTAAAGTGCTGGTATACACGTATAGCAGCTCCAGCCCACTGCACCACCCGCTTCTGCTTGGCCCAGCTCAGGACCTTCTCCTTCACACTGTACCTACGGAAGCACAGAGTCACTGCCCTTGGCGGCTCACTCGCCTTTGGTACAGGCCTCCATGACCGATGAGCCTGATCCAGTTCATATCGGGAGGGATCCTCCCCCTCCCCCAATAGTTTCGCCAGCATCGCGGCAAAATACTCAGTCGGCTTCAGTCCTTCAACTCCTTCGGGTAGCCCCACAATCCTCAAATTCTGTCGCCTGGATCTGTTTTCCAGATCTTCCATTTTTCCTCGCAGATCCTTGTTAATGTCCATCACCTTCCGCATCTCTTTCCCCATCGAGGCAAGTTGATCACCGTGCTGCAATAACGTCTCCTCCACTTCCTTCAGCGCCTCCCCTTGCTCTCGCACCTCCGCCACTGCGCTCGCCACCGCCGTCATCACCAGGGCCTCCCCTGGTGCTCCAGCCTCCATTTTCTTTACTGGCCCCGCAGTGACCTTTCCACTCCCCGACGGACTTTCAGTTGCCTTTTCACGGCCGTTTTTTTGCTGGTCTTCGACATTCCCCTCCTCGGTGCTGTCTCCCGACTTTTACTGCCTTCGCTGGCCCTAGGTCCGGGCATTAACCCTTGACAATGCCGTTCCCGAACGGGAGCCCTCCAACGCGCGGCTGCCTCCCGTCCGCCGTCACCGGAAGTCAGACACGTGGGTTTTTAAACACAAAACACTGTTTATTTCATGAACTCAACTGAACATCTTAAATAAATATTGGATCTCTTAACACCCCTTCCTTCAAAGATAACTCAGAAAATATTGCAACAGTAAATAATTCCGTAAAATGTTCCTTCAAACTTCCAAGAGAGACTTAACACCTTTAAACAAAATCACATCAGGTTAAAGGCTTCACTATTATAAGTTTAAATCACCCAAATGATCCAGAGATAGTCTTTCATGGCAGATATACAGTTCACTGCAAAACACAGACACACACCCAGCTCTTTTCAAAACTGAAACTACAAACCTGCAAAACTAAACTGCAAAATGGCTGACCTGACCTCAGCCCCACCCACTCTCTGACATCACTGTTTTCTTAAAGGTACATTGTTTAAACATCCATGTCTTTAAGGTACTCTCACATGACACCTCCCCGCAAGATAAAAAAATAAACCATCAACTTCAAGATGGTTTCATTTTTCACTTTTGCACCATCCACTAAGAAATGTACACAGTAAATATACCTTTTCGTTTTTTAAAAAAAACAGCACATGCAAACGGGTATAATAATATAGTCCATTTTTCTTTGTTCTTCTTCCTCCAACCAAAATCCTTCTCGATTGACAGTCTCTTTGAACAAAGTCTCTGCACGATCCATCCATTCCTCTACTCCTCGGCATTTCTCTTTAGAATCAGATACTTTCGTTCAATCTGACCACTGAGTCCCTTGCAATTCTCCAATACAGGAATATTGGTGATCACAGCTTTCAGGCAGTCAAATGGCTATTGAAAGTCCGCTGTCCATTGAAATTTTTTAGGTTTCTTTAGCAAGTCCATCAGTGGAGTAATCACGCCACAAAACTTTTGCACAACTGTTCGGTCAAAGCCATTTATGCTAAGAAATCGCATTATTTCCCTTTGTCTTGAGGATAACGGAAACTCCGCAAGGAAAGTGATTCGGGCTTCTCCAAATTCATTTTCGGCTAGGTTCATCACCATACCCGCCTCCTGAAGTCGACTGAAGAACTCCATACGATGTTTTAAATGTTCTTCCCATGCCTGGAAGTTGGAAATAAAAGCAGATTGTCCCACTTTCTCGATGCAATCCTTCAATGGTGGGACAGGATAAGAGTCCGTTCTTGTAACTGCATTCACCTTTCTATAGTCCACACACACCAGTTGGGTACCATCTGGTCCAGGTACCATCAGTATGGGTGAGCTCCATTGGCTGCAACCCACTTCAATAATGCCATTCTTCAGCACACTCTCAATCTCTCTGTTAACCTGTGCCAATTTTAAAGGGTTAAGTCTGTATGGATGTTGTTTGATCGGAACAGCATTTCCCACATCTACATCATGTATAGCCATTTTAGTACTTCCCAATTTATCTCTACAAACTTGCCCATGTGATATCAATAACTCTTTCAGGTCAGTTCATTTTTCCTCTGGAAGGTAACTTAACAATTCATCCCAATTTTTAAGAACATCCTCATTTTCCAATTTAACTTGAGGTATGTCAAATTCACAGTCATCTGCATTTGGTTCGTCACTTTGAGTTAGAATTATTAAAAATTCCCTTTTCGCCCCTTCCCTTTCACAGTACCTTTTAAGCATATTCACATGACACACTCGGTGAGTCTTCCTTCTTTCTGATGTTTTTACCACAAAATTCACCTCACTGAATTTCCTTTCAATCTGATATGGTCCACAAAACCTAGCTTTTAAAGGCTCACCTACCACTGGTAACAACACTAAAACTTTATCCCCACTGGCAAAACTACGAAATTTGGATTTCTTGTCCGCTACCCGTTTCGTCACATTTTGTGCAACTTTCAAATTTGTCTAGCCAACTCACCTGCTCCATTTAATCGTTCCCTAAAATTTGACACGTAATCCAATACTGTAATTTCCGATTTCTCACCCACCAATTTTTCCTTAATCAATTTAAGTGGTCCTCTTACCTCATGACCAAAAATGAGTTCAAAAGGACTAAATTTGGTAGACTCATTAGGTGCATCCCTAATTGCAAACAGTACGAATGGAATTCCTTCATCCCAATCCTCTGGATAATCTTGACAATACGCCCTCAGCATTGTCTTTAATGTCTGATGCCACCTTTCTAACGCTCCCTGCGATTCTGGATGGTACGCAGTTGATTTAAATTGTTTTATTCCTAAGCTATCCATAACGTCTTTGAATAACTTTGAAGTAAAATGTTATCCTTGATCCTATTGAATTTCTGTGGGTAGTCCATATCTAGTAAAGAATTTAAGTAACTCCTCCACAATCCTTTTAGCTGTAATATTACGTACTGGAATGGCCTCTGGAAACCTAGTAGACACATCCATTATAGTCAAAATATATTGATTCCCACTTTTTGTTTTAGGAAGCGGTCCTACACAATCAATTAGGACCCTTGTAAAAGGTTCCTCAAATGCTGGAATGGGTATTAAGGGCGCTGGTTTTATCACTGCTTGAGGTTTCCCTATCACTTGACATGTGTGACATGATTGACAAAATTTAACTATATCTTTATGTAGTCCAGGCCAATAAAAATATTTCTGGATTTTAGCTTGAGTTTTCCTTATTCCCAAACCTCCCACTGGTACCTCATGTGCAACACGCAACACCTCCTTTCTATACCCTACCGGCAATACTACTTGATGAACTTCTGCCCACTTTTCACCCGCCTGCATATGTACAGATCTCCATTTTCTCATCAAGACATTATTTTTACGGTAATAAAACTTCCAAGAGACTTAACACCTTTAAACAAAATCACATCAGGTTAAAGGCTTCACTATTATAAGTTTAAATCACCCAAATGATCCAGAGATAGTACAGTTCACTGCAAAACACAGACACACACCCAGCTCTTTTCAAAACTGAAACTACAAACCTGCAAAACTAAACTGCAAAATGGCTGACCTCAGCCACACCCCACTCTCTGACATCACTGTTTTCTTAAAGGTACATTGCTTAAACATCCATGTCTTAAAAGTACTCTCACATGACAACCTGCTGAACTTGCGTGCTAGCTTCTTGCGATTTATTCACGAGGATCCCCAAATCCCCTTTGGGCTGCAGCTTTCTGCATCTTCTGAAGATAATGAAAGATGGACAACAAATGTTGGCTGGCCAGTGACAATCACATCAGGAATAATTGCTTCACATCCCAATTTTCCTTCTCTCATCTTGCCAGTTTTCGCCGGATTACTGGTGCAAATTATTGGGAAGTGAATTCAATTTTAACGATTATTTACCAATGGCATAGAGGTGGCCAGATTTGAACAGTGTGGATTGTAGGGTCACGTTAGTATCCTGGAGAGTTGACCTTACTTTCTGATTATCTCTCTCAGGGGATTGAACGAGTTGGGTCATGTCCAAAGATGGGGTAAATTGTACACGGTTTCTGAAAGGCAAAATGGATATCTGTAATTTTCTTATTCATCATGTTTTGGAGTACCGTCAACTCGCTCTACATTAGCCACTGAGAATCACAAATATCATGGGGTTGTGCATTGACCTGAGGAAGCAAGAGGGGCTGCAGAAGAACCTGGACAGACTAGGAGAGTGTACAGAGAATAAACAGATGGAATACACTGTGGAAAAGTGTGAGGTTGTGCATTTTGATGGGAAGAATAGAGCCATAGACTATTTTCTAAATGGAAAAGGCTATGGAAATCAGAAGAACAAAAGGGACTTGCCGGTTCAGTTGGCAGTTAGGGAGGCAAATGCAATGTTAGCATTCATTTTGAGAAGGCTAGAATACAAGGGCAGGGATGTACTTCTGAGGCTGTATAAGGCTCTGGTCCCATCCCATTTGGAGTATTGTGAGCAGTTTTGGGCCACGTATCTAAGGAAGAATGTGCTGGCCTTGGAAAGGGTCCAGAGATGGTTCACAAAATGATCCCCGGAACGGAGGATTTGTCATATGAGGAGCGGTTGAGGACTCTGGATCTGTACTCGATGGAGTTTAGAAGGATGAGGGGGGATCTCATTGAAACTTACAGAATACTGAGAGGCCTGGATAGAGTGGACGTGGAGAGGTTGTTTCCTCTTGTAGGAAAAACTTGGACCTGAGACTAAAGGGTCGATCCTTTAAAACAGAGATGAGGAGGAATTTCTTCAGCCAGAGGGTGGTGAATCTGTGGAACTCTTTGCCGCAGAAGGCTGTGGAGGCCAAATCACTGAGTGTCTTTAAGACAGAGATAGATAGGTTCTTGATTAATGAGGGGATTAAGGATTATGGGGAGAAGGCAGGAGAATGGGGATGAGAAACATATCAGCCATGGTTGAATGGCAGAGCAGACTCGATGGGCTGAGTGGCCTAATTCTGCTCCTATGTCTTATGGGCCTGTGACGTTAATGCTCTATAGATGCTGCCTGACCTACTGAGTATTTCCTACATTTTCTGTTTTTATTCAGGATTTCAGCATCTGCAGTTTTTGTTCTTCTAACAAATATTATGTTGCTGCCTTTTGCAGTGAAGGTTCAAGTTGCTGCTTGTCATTGTCACCATGTCTATATTTCACGCTCCCCTCCCCCTCTTTTTAACTGAGTTTTATATAAGTGTCACACTTTGACTGGGTGAGTCACTGGTGATTGCTAATTATAACATGTTTTTAAACAGTCCGAGTGAGAAGCAAGTTGCACAGTAACTGTGTTTTTGAATGGCGCGACAGGGCCACTGATTGGGCTGTTTCAATAAAGCACATTCAAAAATCACAGGTCCTCTCGTAATTCTAGGGCAAAAAAAATAATAGCTTGTTGACTGAAATGTAACTCTTCAATTCCAGTTGGCTGTGATTGGTTACTTTCGGCTCAAGCTGTTGGTTTAGATGGGGTTTTTTTTTCGCACACGTTATAAATAATTTTACTTGACTTCATGATTTAATGAACTTTATACATAGAATAACAGAGCGGCTGGCGTGATATGGGAAGAATTAAATTGAACGGTTCCTGTGAAGCCCTTGCAGTTCAGATATCTGGATAACTGGGGCTCTTTCTGGGGAAGGTGGGACCTCTACAGACAGGATGGTCTACATCTGAACCTGAGGGGCACAAATATCCTGGGGGGGAGATTTGTTAGTGCTCTTTGGGGGGGTTTAAACTAATGCAGCAGGGGCATGGGAACCTGGATTGTAGTTTTAGGGTAAGGGAGAATGAGAGTATAGAGGTCAGGAGCACAGATTTGACGTCGCAGGAGGGGGCCAGTGTTCAGGTAGGTGGTTTGAAGTGTGTCTACTTCAATGCCAGGAGTATACGAAACAAGGTAGGGGAACTGGCAGTATGGGTTGGTACCTGGGACTTCGATGTTGTGGCCATTTCGGAGACACGGATAGAGCAGGGACAGGAATGGATGTTGCAGGTTCCGGGGTTTAGGTGTTTTAGTAAGCTCAGAGAAGGAGGCAAAAGAGGGGGAGGTGTGGCGCTGCTAGTCAAGAGCAGTATTACGGTGGCGGAGAGGATGCTAGATGGGGACTCTTCTTCCGAGGTAGTATGGGCTGAAGTTAGAAACAGGAAAGGAGAGGTCACCCTGTTGGGAGTTTTTTATAGGCCTCCTAATAGTTCTAGGGATGTAGAGGAAAGGATGGCGAAGATGATTCTGGATAAGAGCGAAAGTAACAGGGTAGTTATTATGGGAGACTTTAACTTTCCAAATATTGACTGGAAAAGATATAGTTCGAGTGCAATAGATGGGTCGTTTTTTGTACAGTGTGTGCAGGAGGGTTTCCTGAAACAATATGTTGACAGGCCAACAAGAGGCGAGGCCACGTTGGATTTGGTTTTGGGTAATGAACCAGGCCAGGTGTTGGATTTGGAGGTAGGAGAGCACTTTGGGGACAGTGACCACAATTCGGTGACGTTTACGTTAATGATGGAAAGGGATAAGTATACACCGCAGGGCAAGAGTTATAGCTGGGGGAAGGGCAATTATGATGCCATTAGACTTGACTTGGGGGGATAAGGTGGAGAAGTAGGCTGCAAGTGTTGGGCACACTGGATAAGTGGGGCTTGTTCAAGGATCAGCTACTGCGTGTTCTTGATAAGTATGTACCGGTCAGGCAGGGAGGAAGGCATCGAGCGAGGGAACCGTGGTTTACCAAGGAAGTGGAATCTCTTGTTAAGAGGAAGAAGGAGGCCTATGTGAAGATGAGGTGTGAAGTTTCAGTTGGGGCGATGGATAGTTACAAGGTAGCGAGGAAGGATCTAAAGAAAGAGCTAAGACGAGCAAGGAGGGGACATGAGAAGTATTTGGCAGGAAGGATCAAGGAAAACCCAAAAGCTTTCTATAGGTATGTCAGGAATAAGCGAATGACTAGGGAAAGAGTAGGACCAGTCAAGGACAGGGATGGGAAGTTGTGTGTGGAGTCTGAAGAGATAGGAGAGATACTAAATGAATATTTTTCGTCAGTATTCACTCAGGAAAAAGATAATGTTGTGGAGGAGAATGCTGAGCCCCAGGCTAATAGAATAGATGGCATTGAGGTACGTAGGGAAAAGGTGTTGGCAATTCTGGACAGGCTTAAAATAGATAAGTCCCCGGGACCTGATGGGATTTATCCTAGGATTCTCTGGGAGGCAAGGGAAGAGATTGCTGGACCTTTGGCTTTGATTTTTATGTCATCATTGGCTACAGGAATAGTGCCAGAGGACTGGAGGACAGCAAATGTGGTCCCTTTGTTCAAAAAGGGGAGCAGAGACAACCCCGGCAACTATAGACCGGTGAGCCTCACGTCTGTAGTGGGTAAAGTCTTGGAGGGGATTATAAGAGACAAGATTTATAATCATCTAGATAGGAATAATATGATCAGGGATAGTCAGCATGGCTTTGTGAAGGGTAGGTCATGCCTCACAAACCTTATTGAGTTCTTTGAGAAGGTGACTGAACAGGTAGATGAGGGTAGAGCAGTTGATGTGGTGTATATGGATTTCAGCAAAGCGTTTGATAAGGTTCCCCACGGTAGGCTATTGCAGAAAATACGGAGGCTGGGGATTGAGGGTGATTTAGAGATGTGGATCAGAAATTGGCTAGCTGAAAGAAGACAGAGGGTGGTGGTTGATGGGAAATGTTCAGAATGGAGTACAGTCACAAGTGGAGTACCACAAGGATCTGTTCTGGGGCCGTTGCTGTTTGTCATTTTTATCAATGACCGAGAGGAAGGCGCAGAAGGGTGGGTGAGTAAATTTGCAGACGATACTAAAGTCGGTGGTGTTGTCGATAGTGTGGAAGGATGTAGCAGGTTACAGAGGGATATAGATAAGCTGCAGAGCTGGGCTGAGAGGTGGCAAATGGAGTTTAATGTAGAGAAGTGTGAGGTGATTCATTTTGGAAGGAATAACAGGAATGCGGAATATTTGGCTAATGGTAAAGTTCTTGAAAGTGTGGATGAGCAGAGGGATCTAGGTGTCCATGTACATAGATCCCTGAAAGTTGCCACCCAGGTTGATAGGGTTGTGAAGAAGGCCTATGGAGTGTTGGCCTTTATTGGTAGAGGGATTGAGTTCCGGAGTCGGGAGGTCATGTTGCAGCTGTACAGAACTCTGGTACGGCCGCATTTGGAGTATTGCGTACAGTTCTGGTCACCGCATTATAGGAAGGACGTGGAGGCTTTGGAGCGGGTGCAGAGGAGATTTACCAGGATGTTGCCTGGTATGGAGGGAAAATCTTATGAGGAAAGGCTGATGGACTTGAGGTTGTTTTCGTTGGGGAGAAGAAGGTTAAGAGGAGACTTAATAGAGGCATACAAAATGATCAGGGGGTTGGATAGGGTGGACAGTGAGAGCCTTCTCCCGCGGATGGAAATGGCTGGCACGAGGGGACATAACTTTAAACTGAGGGGTAATAGATATAGGACAGAGGTCAGAGGTAGGTTCTTTACGCAAAGAGTAGTGAGGCCGTGGAATGCCCTACCTGCTACAGTAGTGAACTCGCCAACATTGAGGGCATTTAAAAGTTTATTGGATAAACATATGGATGATAATGGCATAGTGTAGGTTAGATGGCTTTTGTTTCGGTGCAACATCGTGGGCCGAAGGGCCTGTACTGCGCTGTATTGTCCTATGTTCTATGAGTCCAAGATTAAATGTGACGCCACCCCATCCATTTACTTGCGAATATTTCTAACTTGTTTGAAGGGTATGGGCCAAGTGACAGACACGTTACTTTTGAGTTTTGAACATGATCAGGACAATTCCGATTATAACTATTCGTATATCGGATGTGTTTACAACCCCTGTATTTTTGCTTCATTTCATCATCGTTAAGTTATAAAGTGCTCACATTTGACTAAAGGGGAACGATAGTACACAGGTATGAATTAAAAACTGCTCTAAATTCTCGATCAATGGGCCCAGTTTTAATGCTTATTTGGAGGAACACGCCCACAGTTTGTGCATCAGCCAGACTTCTGGAATAATAATGGAAAATGCTCCAAACCTCATCGGCCTGAAACGTTAAATCTGTTTCTCTTCAGAGGTGTCTGACCTCTTTTTTTAATTCATTTGCGGGATGTGGGCATCACTGATTAGGCCAGCATTTATTGCCCATCCCTAGTTGCCCTTCAGAAGGTGGTGGTGAGTTCCCTTCTTGAACAGCTGCAGTCCCTGAGGTGTAGGTACACCCACTGTGCTGTTTGAGAGGGAATTCCAGGGTTTTGCCAGTACAGTGAAGGAACGGCGATATATTTCCAAGTCAGGGTGGTGAGTGACTTGGAGGGGAACCTCCAGGCAGTGGGGTTCCCAGGTATCTGCTGCTCTTGTCCTTCTAGATGGTAGTGGCCGTGGGAATGGAAGGCGTTGTCTAAGGAACCTTGGTGAGTTACTGCTGTGCATCTTGTAGATGGTATACACGGCTGCCACTATTTGTCAGTGGTGGAGGATTTGAATGTTTGTGGAAGGGGTGCCAATCAAGCGGGCTGCTTTGTGCTTTATGGTGTCGTGCCTGGATGAGTGTTGTTGGAGCTGCACTCATCCAGGCAAGTGGAGAGTATTCCATTACACTGCTGACTTGTGCCTTGTGGATAGGTTTTGGGGGGGGGTCAGAACATAGAACAGTACAGCACCGTACAGGTCCTTCGGCCCACGATGTTGTGCTGAACTCGTCTGAAACGAAGATCAAATCAACCTACTCCCAATCATTCTAGTGCACTCCATATGCCTATCCAATAACCGCTCTAAAGTTTCTAAAGTGTCCGACTCCACTACCATAGCTGGGAGTGCGTTCCACACCCCAACCACTCTCTGAGTAAAGAACCTACCTCTGACATCCCTCCTATATCTTCCACCATGAACCTTATAGTTATGCCCCCTTGTAACAGCTACATCCACCCGAGGAAAAAGTCACTGATCGTCCACTCTATCTATCCCTCTCATCATCTTATACACCTCAATTAAGTCACCTCTCATCCTCCTTCGCTCCAATGAGAAAAGCCCTAGCGCCCTCAACCTTTCCTCATAAGACCTACCCTCCAATCCAGGCAGTATCCTGGTATATCTCCTTTGCACCCTTTCCAATGCTTCCACATCCTTCCTATAATGAGGTGACCAGAACTGCACAAAATACTCCAAAGTGGTCTAACCAAGGTCTTGTACAGTTGCAGCATAACCTCACAGCTCTTAAACTCAATCCCCCTGTTAATAAATGCTAACACGCTACAGGCTTTCTTCACGGCTCTATCCACTTGGGTGGCAACTTTCAGAGATCTATGGACATGAACTTCGAGATCACACTGCTCCTCCACATTCCTCAGAACCCTGCCATTAACCCTGTAATCCACATTCAAATTTGTCCTACCAAAATGAATCACCTCACTTATCAGGGTTAAACTCCATCTGCCATTTTTCAGCACAGCTCTGCATCCTATCAATGTCTCTCTGCAGCCTGCAACAGCCCACCACATTATCCGCTACTCCACCAATCGTGGTGTCATCAGCAAATTTACTAACCCAACCTTCAACTCCATCATCCAAGGTGACTGGGCTCCAGGATGAAAATTTACCATCCCACCACCTTCTGTCTTCTATGTGATTGCCAGTTACTGATCCAATCGGCCAAATTTCCCGCTCAGCTGTGCCTCCTTATTTTCTGCATGAGCCGACCATGGGGCACCCTATCAAATGCCTTACTAAAATCCATGTATACGACATCAACTGCTCTACCTTCATCTATGTACTTAGTTACCTCCTCAAAGAAAACAATCAAACTTGTGAGGCAAGACTTATCCCTCACAAATCCGTGCTGACTATCCTGGATTAAGCTGTATCTTTCCAAATGATCATAAATCCTATCCCTCAGGACCCTTTCCAATAATTTACCTATGACCGAAGTGAGACTAACCAGCCTATAATTCCCAAGGTTATACCTATTCCCTTTCTTGAACAAGGGGCAACATTCTCTCCAGTCGTCTGACACTATTCCTGTAGACAGTGAGGACATAAAGATCAAAGCCAAAGGCTCTGCAATCTTATCTCTTGCCTCCCAAAGAATCCTAGGATATCTCCCACCAGGCCCAGGGGGACTTATCTATCTGCAGGCTTCTCAAGATTTCTAACACATCTTTCCGAATATCTACCTCCTCCAGCCTACCAGCCTGTATCGCACTATCCTCCTCAACAACATGGCCCCTCTCCTTTGTGAACACTGAAGAAAAGTATTCACTTAGGGCCTCTCCTATATCTTCAGACTCCATGCACACGTTCCCACTGCTGTCCTTGACCGGCCCTAACTTCACCTTGGTCATTCTTTTATTCCTCACATAAGTGTAAAAAGCCTTGCGGTTTTCCTTGATCCTACCGCCAAGGACTTCTCATGCCTCCTCCTAGATCTCCTGAGCCCGTTCTTGAGATCCTTCATAGCTATCTTGTATCCCTCGAGTGCCCTAACTGAACCTTATTTTCTCATCCTTACATAAGCCCCCTTCTTCCTCTTGACAAGACATTCAACCTCTTTTGTAAACCATGGTTCCCTCACTCGACCATTTCCTCCCTGCCTGACAGGGACATACATATCAAGGACACGCAGTATTTGCTCCTTGAACAAGCGCCACATCTCAATTGTGCCTATCCCTGACAGTTCCTGTTTCCATCTTAAGCTCCCCAATTCTTGCCCAATGGCATTACCATCACTGAATCTCCCACTGTTAATAACCTGGAATTACCAATGACTAGAAACTGAACTGGACTAGCCATATAAATATTGTGGCTACAAGAGCAGGTCAGAGGCAGGGAATCCTGCCGCGAGTTACTCACCTCGTGACTCCCCAAAGCCTGTTCGCGATCTACAAGGCACAAGTCAGGAGTGTGATGGAATACTCCCCACTTGCCTGGGACTTACTCGCCGTAGGATTCCTAGCCTTTGACCTGCCCTGGTAGCCACATATCTGCAGCATTTTTGCTTTTGCTTTGCAGGTTCCTGGAATTTGCAACCACTTGAGAACCAGGTGTAAATCAGCTTGGGCCGCAGTTTCCCCGCTCTACAGATGACCATATATTTAAGGTGCATGGTTATTAATACATTAATCTCCCGCTGTTTGCAACTTTTAACAATAGTGAATTGTCCAGCACCTCAATTGAAATAGGGTAGCCCGTTGCTCGGAGATAGCGCATGGTAGGGTATTGTGGGTCTGTAGCCCATGATTTTCTGTTCAATCATTTAAATAGGTGGAAACCAGAGGCTTTGGGCTCAGAGATCCCTTGTAGAACCTACTTCTTACGCATTGCCCCAATAATGATGCTATTACACATAACGTTGTAATTCCAATTCTCTTGCTTCCAGATCCCAGCTTTTGATAATGGAGCATGAACACAGAACTTGCTCTAATGAAGTTGCTATTTTATTTGCAGTTTTAACCCATTAAGGTAGCAAACAAAGCAATGTAATTCCAGAAGTTAAAGATCTGGTGCATTATAATTACAGCATTACTTCATATGTACTTAGGTATCCAAGGCTTTATTACTTGGGGGATGATACACGAAGCTAGGAAGTTATGTTAAATGCATATAGGACAGTGGTTTTCTTCAACTGCAGCAATGTGGGCGCAATTCTCTCAAAAGCATTTCTAAGTGTGGTCTCTGACGGGAATTGTGATGCGATTTCATCATCCGGGCCTGCACAATCCAAATTGCAATTCACCCACACGTGGAAACCCTTTTGCAGAGTTGCGAGTTTCACACTGGCGCATTAGAGAGCCAGGGTCAAAACACGGCAGCAAGCCTGGCATCAGAGTGATCGGGGCACCCTCTTTAAAGGGTGTCCCAATCTC
Source organism: Scyliorhinus torazame (assembly GCF_047496885.1). Classification (NCBI taxonomy): domain Eukaryota; kingdom Metazoa; phylum Chordata; class Chondrichthyes; order Carcharhiniformes; family Scyliorhinidae; genus Scyliorhinus; species Scyliorhinus torazame. Next base: position 390,855,930 of record NC_092707.1, read on the forward strand.
AAATTGACAGGAAAGGCAGCCCCGCCACTCCGCACAATATCGCCTGCACCAGGAATTCAGTGACCACCCCCACCACTCACCGATCCCTCCGTTCTCACAGGCATCAACCCCCTCACCTTCCCAAAGATCACTGGCATTGGGGTCCCTTCCTATGGGTCTCTCTTCAGGCCCCCCCGCGCCCCCCCCCCCCATCTCACCAGCATCAGGCGCCCCCCCCACACACACACAATAACCAGTGCCAGCAGCACCCCCCAGGTGAGTGACACCCCACTATGGGGCCAGTCTTAATGACCACCGCTTCATTACTCGTAGATTGCCCCTTGCAATGCCAACTTGCCACTGCCCTCCCTGGTCCCCGACCACCCGAGGGCTACGATGTCTTCAGAGCTCTGCGGCATGGTCATCACGTCGAGCGTCTGGTAGCTGAGACTAATAGTGATTCCCACTGGCTTCACACTGCATTGGGCGGGTGGGGGAGGAGAATACCAGGACCCGGGAGAATCCGGTTTCTAACAGCCATGGCGGTCCCAGGTTTGATTCCCGGCTTGGGTCACTGTCTGTGCGGAGTCTGCATGTTCTCCGTGTAGGCGTGGGTTCCTTCCGGGTGCTCCGGTTTCATCCCACAAGTCCCGAAAGACGTGCTGTGCTGTTAGGTGAATTGGACATTCTGAATTCTCTCTCGGTGTACTCGAACAGGCACAGAATGTGGCGACTAGGGGCTTTTCACAGTAACTTCATTGCAGTGTTAATGTAAGCCTACTTGTGAGAATAAAGATTATTTTTTTAAAAACTAGTTATGTCAGCTGCAGTAGGCCAGGAGCCTCACACGCTGTACCGCACCTGATGCATATCCCGTTTCAGGGCTCTATCGCAATCCTCCTGACATAGCGAGATTTGCACCGGGTGCAAGGCGGGCGTGTTCTGGGCATCACACTTTAGGAAAGGTGTGAAGACATTAGAGAGAATGCAGAAAAGGTTCACCAAAACGCTTCTAGATGAGAAACTTCCAGATAGATAGCTAGAAGTTATGACTTTTTTCCTTGAAGAGAAGGTTGAGAGGAAGTTCTGCCAGGGTCACACAACTCCTGACATCGTTACAGCCTTGGTTCAAACATGGACAAAAGAGCTGAACTCCAGAGGTGAGGCGAGAGTGACTGCTCTAGACATCAAGGCAGCATTTCACAGGAGTATGGCATCAAGGAGCCTTAGCTAAACTGGAGTCATTGGGAGTCAGGGAAAATCCGACGCTGGTTGAAGTCATACCTGGCACAAAGGAAGATGGTTGTGGTCGTTCGAGATCAGTCATCCCAGGTCCAGGACATCACTGCAGGAGTTCCTCAGGATAGTGTCCGAGGACCAACCATCTTGAGCTGCCTCATTAATGACCTTCCTTCCATCATAAGATCAGAAGTGGAGATGTTCGCTGATGATTTCTCAATGTTCAGCACCATTCGCGACTCCTCAGATGCTGACAGTCCATGTCCAAATGCAGCAAGACCTGGACAATATCCAGCTTTGAGCTGACAAGTGGCAAATAACATTCATGCCACACAAATGCCAGGCAATGACCATCACCTACAATAGAAACTCTAACCATTGCCCCTTGACATTCAATAGCATTACCATTGCCGAATCCCCCAATATGAACATCCTGAGAGTTACCATTGACCAGAAACTGAACTGGACTAGCCATATAAATGCTATGGCTGCAAAATCAAGTCAGAGGCTGGGACTCCTGCGGCGAGTAACTTAACTCCGCAAAGCCTGTCCACCACTTACAGGGCACTAGTCAGGAGTGTGATGGAATACTCTCCACTTGCCTGGATGAGTGCAGCTCCAACACTCAAGAAGCTCAACACCATCCAGGACAAAGCAGCCCACTTAATTGTTCCCATTTCCAGACATTCAATCCCTCCACCACCAAAGCAATGAAAGTCGTGTGTACCATCTACAGGATGCTCTGCAGGAACTCACCAAGGCTCCTTTGACAGCACCTTCCAAACCTACGACTGCTACCAACTAATTTAAAAAAAAAAAATTTAGAGTACCCAATTATTTTTTTTTCCAATTAAAGGGCAATTTAGCATGGATAATCCATCTACCCTGCACATCTTTGGGTTGTGGGGGTGAGACCGACATAGACGGGGGAAGAATGTGCAAACACCACGCGGACAGTGACCTAGGGCCGGGTTACAACCTGGGTCCTCGGCGCCGTGAGGCAGCAGTGCTAACCACTGCGCAAACATGCCGCCCTGACTGCTACCATCTAGAAGGACAGGGGCAGCAGGCACATGGCAACACCACCACCTGCACGTTACCCTGCAAGTGACTCACCATCCTGACTTGGAAATATATTGCCGTTCCTTCACTGTCGCTGGGTCAAAATCCTGGAACTTCCTCCTTATCATAGAATTGACAGTGCAGAAGGCCATTCAGCCCATCAAGTCTGCACCGGCCCTTGGAAAGAGCACCCTACCCAAGCCCACCCCCCCCACCCCATCCCCGTAACCCAGCAGCCCCACCCAACCTTTTTTGGACACTAAGGGCAATTTAGCAAGGCCAACCCACCCTAACCGGCACATCTTTGGACTGTGGGAGGAAACCGGAGCACCCGGAGGAAACCCACGCAGACACGGGGAGAACTGTCACTGTCCACGTGCAGCAGTTCAAGAACCACCACCTTCTCAAGGGCAATCAGGGATTGGAAATAATGCTGACCTAGCCGGCAACACCCAAATCGCATGAATTAATCTTTAAAAAGTTTGATAGGTGTTTGATAGGTTTGACAGGTCAAAATCATGAAGGTTTGAGCAGAATAGATATGGAGAAACAGTTCCCATTGGTGGAAGGAATGAGAATGAGAGGTCACAGATATGAGTAATTGGCAAAAGAAGCATTGACAACACTAGGAGCAACATCTCCACACAGATAATGGTTAGGCTCTGGAATGTGCTGCCTGAGTGAGTGAAGAGACAGGTTCAATTGAGGCTTTGGATTATCTGAAAATGGAGAATGCACATGGTTAGAGGTAGAAGGTGGGGGAGCGGCACTGGGTGGATTGATCCGTCAGACAGGCAGCGGGGTGAATGGACTAACAATTCTGTGATACATAGGAAATAGTGGACAGGAAAAAGACGAATCCATTCTGTTCATCTTCTACCATCCTGGCTGTCATATGACACTATGATAATAGGAAATGTTGATTCACAGCAATCGCTATCCATCAGTCTACAGCAGATACAACACAAGGAATACGCCGTAGAGATTTTAAAAACATTCTTCCATGGGGATGTGGGGATTGCAGACAAGCATTTGTTGCCTTTCCCCAATTGCCCTGGAACAGAGGGGCATTTTTTAAAGTGTCAACACATTGCTGTGGATCTAGAGTCACATATAAGCCAGACCAGGGAAGGGCAGCAGATTGCTTTCCCTAAAGGCAGTTTAGCACAGGGCTAAATCGCTGGCTTTGAAAGCAGACCAAGGCAGGCCTGCAGCACGGTTCGATTCCCGTAACAGCCTCCCCGAACAGGCGCTGGAATGTGGCGACGAGGGGCGTTTCGCAGTCACTTCACTTGAAGCCTACTTGTGACAATAAGCCATTTTCATTTCATTTCATTAGCAAACTGGAAGGGTTTTTTATGGCAATTTTGACAACATTAGACTTTTAATTCCAGATATTATTACTGAATTCAAATTTCACCATCTGCCGTGGCAGGATTTGAACCTAGGTCCCCAGTAACAGGATTACTAGCCCAGTGTCAATACCACTACGCCGCTCATAGGTTCAAAGTCATCTGTTCCTCCCATCTATGCATCTTTTACCCAATCACATCTCAAATTACTCGCATACTGTATTTTAAGGGCATGATAGCATAGCAATTGTTACTGGATTAGTAATCCAGCAATATGATCCGGGTCTTGAATTCAAATCCTACCATTGCAGCTGTGGAATTCGAATCGAGTTAATTAAATAAATCTGGAATTACAAAGTTAATATCAGCAATGGGTGAAACTTTCAAAAAAGCCCATCTGGTTCACTAGTTTCATCAGCACAAGGACATCATAGCATCACAGTGCAGAAGGAGGCCATTCGGCCCACTGAGTCTGCACTGACCCTCTCAAGGAGTACTCCATCCAAGCACACACCCCTGCCCTATCCCAATAATGCTTTAACCTAACCTACACATCTTTGGACACAAAGGGACAATGCAATATGGCCAATCCTACCTAACCTACACATCTTTGGACCATGGGAGGAAACCGGAGCAGCCAGAGGAAACCCACGCAGACACGGGGAGAACGTGCAAACTCCACAGTCACCAAAGGCCGGTACTGAACCTGGGTCCCTGGAGCTGTGATGCAGCAGTGCTAACCACTGTGCTGCCCCCAAGTGGAAATCATCCACTCTAACCTCAACTGGCCAAGATGTGACTCCAGATCCACAGCAATGTGGTTGACTCTTGACTGCCCTCTGAAAAGGCCTAGTAAGCCATACACTTGTAACCCATGACCATTATTCTTGCAATGGTTCAAGAAGGCAGCTCACCACCACTATCTCAAGGACAATTAGTGGTGGACAATAAATGCTGGCTTGGCCAACGATGCTGCCCATATTTCTTGAATGAATAAGAAATGTAGGGCGGAATTCTCTACTCCCACTGCTTGACAATGGGATTTTCCATTGAAGTCGCCGGGAAACTCGCAGGCGGGGGTGCACTGCCTGCGGGAGAAGAGAATCCCAAATTATCACTTCAGTGAATGAATACTGCTCTTGGAGTCTCTACCATTGATTCACCACTGTACCATTCAAATATTCCTGGAGAATACATAGCTCACAATGTAAGCATTTTCCTCTCTATATTTTGGTCATTCAGTCCCAAACTGAGTGGGATCCTTTAGATGTGGAGTCATGAAATATTCACGAAATCCACCGTTTGGCTAGACAAGAAATAGGTACAAGACTGGGACAAGGTTTCCTTTGGTTCCCAAGCTTGGGAAAAAAATCTGCAATTTTAAACCACAAAGTTGCTGCAGGGAATGGAAAGAGAAACTTGGCAGAAACGCCAGCAAGAGGGCTGACGTGGGGGTGTCCTTCGGAACATCATTGGGAAGAGCACCGATAGCTTCACTACTCCATGTCCCATCTGTACTCTAACCTCAAACTGCTTAATGGTGGAACTGATGAGCGAGGGGGGGTAATTACTGGAACCGTCTACTTAAATCAGCAAATACTGATACACATGGATCAACAGTAAGAGCAATGTATAGACTTTATATCTCAAAATACCATGATCGTAGCAAGATACAAGTTATGATTTACAGTACTTGATGTCATTTTGCACGAACACAGTCCAAGGATCAAATAGGCGACAGATTCACCTAGCAGCCTTGATCCTGGGCCCAGTGAATTAACTATTTGAAGTTTTATTAGCCAACAACTTTTAAGTGGGGCAAGATGGTTGGGAATGGGGTGGCTGGGGGTACATGGATTAAAGACATGAAATAGAAAGACAAATGGAACTAAGCCCAGAGGAGTATTGGAGTGATAGCAATTTACAGCAGCAATCCACAGAGTGGGGAAGAGAAAGGGATTCCGAGAATCGGTCTGGTTGCTTTGCATACCGGGAAGATTTTCTCAGGTTGCTGTTTCCAGTGAAATGGTAATGGTGTATTTTTAGAAGGCTTACTGATGAATTGACACTCTTAGCAAAACTGGAGGCGGTACAGCCAAGATTCATTACATTAGCCCCGGGGGTGAGGGGGTTGTCCTGTGAGGAGAGGCTGAGTAAATTGGGCTTTTTAATACTCTGGAGTTTAGAAGAACGAGAGTCGATCTCATTGAAACCTACAGAATTCTGAGGGGGTTTGATAGGGGTGAACGCTGAGAGGTTGCTTCCTCTGGTCGGGGAATCTAAAACATGGGGACCCAGTCTCGGGATAAGGGGGTGATCATTTAGGACTGAGATGAGGAGAAATGTCTTCACTCAAAGGGTTGTGAATCTTTGGAATTCTCCACCCCAGAGGGTTGTTGATGCTCCATTGTTGAATATATTTCCGGCTGGAATAGACAGATTTTTTTACCTCTCGTGGAATTAAGGGATATGGGGATTGGGTGGGAAGGTGGAGTTGAAACTCAAGAACAACCAGGATTGTATTGAATGGCGGGGCAGGTTCGATGGACCAATGGTCTAGTCCTGCTCCTATTTCTTGTAAAATGGTGTCCCTGCTAACATCGAGCAATCTTCCCTTGCTCTCTATTTACAGTCCCCCCACACACCAATTTCAATCTGATTAAGCAGTGATGCTACTGGGTCACAACAATCTGTCACACAATACAAATGATCACACAACATTTAACTGTTGGCGTGCATGCATTCTTTGCCCTTTAGCACATTGGCACCAATACCTGCCCTAAACCTGGTGATGGCACGGAATCTATTACACCCTCTTTTCTGTCAAGGTCCCTTCGCGTCTGACCCTGGCAGCTTCACTGCTGCTGTGGAAAGGCTCAACAAATTGTTTAATACGTTAAGCTTGATTTATTTTCTCCAAACCAGTGTGCTGGACCGAATATCTTGTGTTATGTATAAACATTACATGAAGGTTATTAGAAGTGACAAATTGTGAAATCAAGATTTCTCAAGAACATTTTTTTGCTTTGCTTTTAAAGCAATGTGCACAGTTAAAGGGGAACTGTAGCTACTTAAAATAGAAGCACATTTTAATAATTTAATGATGAATATGGCCAGTTCTCAGTCAATAGGAATCCAGCTCATGTTACACTGGTACACCAGCAGGGGGAGCGTTATCTCTGTACTACATTCAGACATGGATATATGACACTGACCCAGTGTCCTGGTGCACTGCTATTCTTTGGTAGAAAATTCTGGTCCCGCAAAATGTATTTAATCTTATAAGTATTGAGTACGATCTTTCTAAAAATAAATTTAAGAGGACCCAATTATTTTTTTCCAGTTAAAGGGCAATTTAGCGCGGCCAATCCACCTAGCCTGCACATCTTTGGGGTTGTGGGGGTGAAACCCACGCAGACACGGGGAGAATGTGCAAACTCCACACGGACAGTGACCCGGGGCCGAAATAGAACCCAGGTCCTCGCCGCTGTGAGGCAGCAGTGCTAACCACTGCGCCACCGTGCCATTGAGTATGATCTTTAACATCATTTATTCAGTGATCTCTCGAGGTTTTCCAGTTAAGGGCATTGAGAGATAGAAGGACATTGAACCCATCTTAATGTGGTGGGTGGATGAGAAATTTCATACCATGGCTACCTGTTTGCTTAAGTTTTATATTTTGTCTTTCAGAACCTGGCTTATATCTGGAGAGTGCATTTTGAAGTAAGTTAGCAGCAGGGTGATCACAGCTCAGTCGCTGGTGCAGGAAGAAATTTGCAGTGATAATTGAAGTGGGTCAGGCGGCAGGAAGGTGATTGATTTCCTCGGTGCAAGGGACACCTCACAGGGACCAAAGTGCTAAATAAATTGCCAATAACCAACAATGACACAATGTGACAGCGAGAGAATGGTCACTGTATCTTCCTCCAAGAACATAGTGCAATGGTGCTCTACCAGGAACACAATATCTTCAAATTGTGATCTGTAGTAAAATTGTACTGTAAATAGTCAAAAGGGTATCAGAGGGTAGGCAGGAATGTGGAGCTGAGGTTACAATGAGATCAGCCCTGATGTTATCAAATGGCAGGGCAGGCACAGGGATTTGGGGTGGGGGGGAAAGAGAGTGACCTGCTCCTGTTCTTCATTTATATGTACGATATAAAACACATTTACAATTTCATTACAAAGTGAAGCAGGAAAATATTAAACCCTGAATGGCAGCTGTGTGCACTGTTGGAACTGCCCTTCTTCCATAGTCACCATGCAAAATTGGCGAGTCAGGACCCACAGCGAAGCTACCGACAGCCGGGAACCGGGTGGAATCGTTAATGACCAGGATCACAGTCGCCGACCACTAACTGCAGCCAATCCCTCAACTATTGGTCCTCCCGGGAGCCGCCAGTAATTTGAGGATCAATGATTTTAGCAATTGCGGAGAGTCCATCGCAGCGAGATGTCGACGGCCCCCTGGTCTCTGAAAGCGGGCTGTCCCCGGCATGGTTTCTGCTCCAGGGGGTTATAGTTTGGTGACATTCTCCGGAGGCTGAAATCCTTCCCTTTGCATTTTCTCCTTGTATTTCAAATAGTCTCTTCTTTTGTCAAAGTAGTTGATCTGATGAAAGAAGAGTAGAGTCAGTTGTAACTAAACCAATGGCAACGTAGCTCATATGTGAAATAATAAAGGTTTTATTCTTTTATATTTGATTATAGAAGTGATGTTATTCATCTTCTATAGCATGAACAGGACCCTCCATTATTATTGCTGAGCCTTATCACCATACACACATCCAAAGGTCAATAGCACACTTAGCATTTAGTCACTGTGAACTATGTAGTGTGTCTTTTTAATGCTTTCACTGCTTGTGACTATCCCTAGTTTCCTTCGAACGGCATGGCTTGCTAGGTCATTTCAGAGGGCAGTTCCGAGTCATCCACATTGCTGTGGGTTTGGAGTCACGTGTACACTTTTCCTGGTCAGCATTACCAAGACTAGCTCCCGAATCTAGGTTTTAATTGGATTTAAATTCCACCAGATGCTGTGGTGGGATTTAAACCCATGTTGTGCATCAGTCTGGGGCCTCTGATTACTAGACCTGTATTGTTACCACCACACCACCATCTCCCCCAACAAATTGATACTGTTGATAAATACCGTTCCCGCGCCAACACAGACCATCAATACTGTTGGCAAAAAATCCTCATGGAGAGCACAGGGCGCTATTTCACTCTTAAATTACTGCATTATTTTCCTTCATACTTAAATGTTTTCATTAGATAGACGAGGTTGAGGGGTGACCTGATAGAGGTCTACAAGATTATGAGTGGCATGGATAGAGTGGATGGGCAGGCACTCTTTCCCAGGGTGGAGGGGTCAGTCACCAGGGGGCAAAGGTTTAAGATCCGAGGGGAAAATTTACAGAAGATGTGTGAGGGTGGTGAGTGCCTGGAACGCGCTGCCAGGGGAGGTTTTGGAAGCAGATACATTAACGGCGTTCAAAAGGCATCTTGACAAACACATGGATAGGATGGGTATAGAGGGATACGGCATTAGGAAGTGCTGAGGGTTTTGGCAACGGTTCGGATCATGACCGGTACAGGCTTGGAGGGCCGAAGGGCCTGTTCCTGTTCTTGAACTTAAGGAATTTTTATGCTTTGATCTAATTTAAATATATAAAATTCTTGAGGGTAGATGCCGAGAGGTTGCGTGCCCCTGGCTGGGGAATCTGGAACACAGGGTCAGCCTCAGAAAAATAAGGGGTTGTTCATTGATGATCGAGAGCAGGAAAACATTCTTCACTCAGAGTAATGAATCTTTGTAAATCTCTACCCCAAGGAGCTGAGGGTGCCAACTGGCTGGGGACTTTTAGGACAGAATGTGCTAAATGTTTGGGTAATGAAAATAATAATTAATAATAATCTCTATTATTGTCACAAGTAGGCTTACATTAAAACTGCAATCTCTCTCTCTCTCAGGTATTTACCCAGCCCTGTTTCTCTCTCTCCCTCTGGCCCTGTCTCTCTCTCTCAGGTACTTACCCAGCCGTTTTTCCCTCTCTCTCACGCTCAGGTATTTAACTGGCCGTGTCTCTCTCTCTCCGTCTCCCAACTCAGTGCAACTAATTGAGCAGGATTTCAGGCCCAACCCTAACCTCGGAGGGTTAAAGCTCGTGGCACAAGAGCACCACCCGCTGGCCACAAAATGTTTTAACAAGCAACTTTAATTGTACCAGCGGCCACCTAACTGATCAGGTTAAAGCAAATGGGATTGTACTTTGAGTAACTGTTGTAGTGCCATCCATAACATCTTAAAATACTGAATTCACATCCAAGGTGTTAAATATTTGAGTAGCAATTGGAAAATCCGAAGTAAAATTTCCACCCAAAATATTTAGCTGCCTTTTTCTCTTGCGGTTCTGCACTTCCAGCATTTCTTCTACACCAAATATTTAATTACTTCTAATAAAATGGGTCAGTTTGGGCAGGCCTGTCTGAATAGGAGGTCATTATGCAGCCTCAGGCACTCGTATATGAATTAAACATATATTTCCATCAATCTGCAGATACTTCAAGCCGCAAACAGATTTTGATGTTCTGATTTAAGATTTGTTCCCCCAGTGAGACGCCAGTGTTCAAAATAGCCCCTAAAATCTGAATGGTGCAGAAATCCAGGTGCAGACCTGTTGCAGAAAGTGAGAGTAGGTTTGTTCGAGTTAGATGAGTTAAGATTGGCTGAATCCTAATCCTTAAACAGCTTGTGCCGTTACTTAAAGGGGAAACACAGTCTCGACTTTAATACTTACCCACTGCTGGGGGCAGCTGCCTTCAAATACCGTCCTTAACTTCCGACACTCCGAAGAATCCTTATTACTCTCATCCAGACACTGCCAGTACCTATCTCTTGCTCCCCAGCAGGTCTTCCTCTCCTGGGCTGTTGGAGCAGTCATTCTTCCTAGGAAATGATAACTCATTTAAATTAATGTGGATATATATGAAGTCCTTGGACCTACGATACAACTGGTAGAATGTCCCAATGTTCCAATTAAGGGGCAATTTCGCATGGCCAATAAAGATGGTTCAACCTGTCCAGCCATACAGATCGTCAGCAAAGAATGTCAAAGCGCACATATGAACGTGCTGGTGTGGCGAGGGTGTAATGCGTGTCAATTTATAAACGCAAGTGCAGAGCCTCACAACTCAAACATCGTAAGATCAAGGACATACATGTCAAGGGCATATTGCCTGCAAAGGCTTTCTCAAGTCTTTCTGGGGGCCTTTACCATTACAGTGACAGAAACCAAGCACAGTTCTTTTTTTACTCATTCACGATATGTAGGCAACACTAGCAAGGCCAGCATTTATTGCCCATGCCGAATTGCTAAGGTTGCCTTCTTGAATACGAGTGGCTCGCTAGGCCATTTCAGAGGGCAGCTAAGAGTTAACCACATTGCTGTGGGTCTGGAGTCACACGTAGGCCAGGCCAGGTAAGGGCGGCAGATTTCCTTCCCTAAAAGACATTAGTGAACCAGATGGGTTTTTACAATAATCATGGTCACCTTAATTTTCTAGATTTAAATGCCACCAGCCATTAAGATGGGATTTGAACCCCTCTCCTCTAGGTCATTAACCTCGTCACTGGACTAATAATCGAGAGGCCATTACCACTGCCACACCGTCGGCCCAGGATCAATCCAGCAGCTAGTACAGGACACTCGATGATGGAATTAAAGTGTCTCCCGGCGGCAATGGCACAAACCAGATTTTCATGACACTGGATTTCCTTTTAACTAAAACTCTGCCACCTCATTTGTTTTCTACTTCCCTCCACCTTTCCTGAAGCACCTTCCCACTCTGAGATTCCCGGCGTGGCTGCACTCGCATACGGAGTACGCAGGGAAGGATACCCACTTCAACACAGAGGAGGAGGAATCAGGATGATCCAAACCATTCACACGTACATAACGGGATGTTACAGGGAGTTGTGAGGCAGCCTCATCGGGCACTGGCACATCAAGTATCTTCCTTAACTGGTGTATGCACAGAAGAGAGAGAATATTTAATCCAGCAGAGAAAATGGGAGCAAGATTGTCATGGCAGAAAAAATGTAAACTCAATAAACGGCACACCTACACGTTCAACTGGGTGATAAGATACATCCATTATTTTTATTTGGCAAAGGAAGTGAACATCTTACCATCCCAATTTTAGATGTGCGAGTCACACATTCCTTTGGTTTATAGAAACTGTCTTCTTCTCGAGTTCCCTATAGTGGCGATTATCTAACGAACCATGGCAAAATGCCATGAATCTTAACGATAGGTAGGGTGGGAGGCAGACCTGAGTCTACAAACAGGCATCACACCCTGTGCTGTCACCATCAATCTGACAGACACGCTAGGCATCTAGCTAATAGGCACCTAGCAATAAGCCATTACTCCTGGTTGTTAGAAAGTTGGCCCGGGGGTCCGTCTCTGAGAAGTCGGGGCCGGGGGTCGGTGTCTGTGAAGTCTGGGCCAGGGGTCGGTGTCTGTGAGTCTGGGCCAGGGGTCGGTGTCTGTGAGTCTGGGCCAGGGGTCGGTGAAGTCAGGGACGGGGGTCCCTTGATGAAGTCGGGGCCGGGGGTCGGTGTCTGTGAACCCGGGGCCGGGGGTTGGTGTCTGCGAAGTCGGGGTCGGGGGTCGGTGTCTGTGAAGTCGGGGCCGGGGGTTGGTATCAGTGAAGTCGGGGCTGGGGGTCGGTGTCTGTGAAGTCGGGGTCGGGGGTCGGTGTCTGTGAAGTCGGGGCCGGGGGTCGGTGTCTGTGAGTCGGGGTCGGTGTCTGTGAAGTCGGGGCCGGGGGTCGGTGTCTGTGAGTCTGGGCCGGGGGTCGGTGAAGTCGGGGCCGGGGGTCGGTGTCTGTGAGTCTGGGCCGGGGGTCGGTGTCTGTGAAGTCGGGGCCAGGGGTTGGTGTCTGTGAGTCTGGGCCAGGGGTCGGTGAAGTCAGGGACGGGGGTCCCTTGATGAAGTCGGGGCCGGGGGTCGGTGTCTGTGAACCCGGGGCCGGGGGTTGGTGTCTGCGAAGTCGGGGTCGGGGGTCGGTGTCTGTGAAGTCGGGGCCGGGGGTTGGTATCAGTGAAGTCGGGGCTGGGGGTCGGTGTCTGTGAAGTCGGGGCCGGGGTTCGGTGTCTGTGAAGTCTGGGCCAGGGGTCGGTGTCTGTGAGTCTGGGCCAGGGGTCGGTGTCTGTGAGTCTGGGCCAGGGGTCGGTGAAGTCAGGGACGGGGGTCCCTTGATGAAGTCGGGGCCGGGGGTCGGTGTCTGTGAACCCGGGGCCGGGGGTTGGTGTCTGCGAAGTCGGGGTCGGGGGTCGGTGTCTGTGAAGTCGGGGCCGGGGGTTGGTATCAGTGAAGTCGGGGCTGGGGGTCGGTGTCTGTGAAGTCGGGGCCGGGGGTCGGTGTCTGTGAGTCTGGGCCGGGGGTCGGTGAAGTCGGGGCCGGGGGTCGGTGTCTGTGAGTCTGGGCCGGGGGTCGGTGTCTGTGAAGTCGGGGCCAGGGGTTGGTGTCTGTGAAGTCGGGGCCGGGGGTCGGTGTCTGTGAGTCTGGGCCGGGGGTCAGTGTCTGTGAAGTCTGGGCCGGGGGTCGGTGTCCGTGAGTCTGGGCTGGGGGTCGGTGTCTGTGAGTCTGGGCCGGGGGTCGGTGTCTGTGAAGTCTGGGCCGGGGGTCGGTGTCTGTGAAGTCGGGGCCGGGGGTCGGTGTCTGTGAGTCTGGGTCGGGGGTCGGTGTCTGTGAAGTCGGGGCCGGGGGTCGGTGTCTGTGAAGTCGGGGCCGGGGGTCGGTGTCTGTGAAGTCGGGGCCGGGGGTCGGTGTCTGTGAGTCTGGGCCGGGGGTCGGTGTCTGTGAAGTCGGGGTCGGGGGTCGGTGTCTGTGAAGTCGGGGCCGGGGTCTGTGAAGTCGGGGCCGGGGGTCGGTGTCTGTGAAGTCGGGGACGGGGGTCGGTGTCTGTGAGTCTGGGCCGAGGGTCGGTGTCTGTGAAGTCGGGGCCGGGGGTCGGTGTCTGTGAGTCTGGGCCAGGAGTCGGTGTCTGTGAACCCGGGGCAGGGGGTCGGTGTCTGTGAAGTCGGGGCCGGGGGTCGGTGTCTGTGAGTCTGGGCCCGGGGTCGGTGTCTGTGAGTCTGGGCCAGGAGTCGGTGTCTGTGAACCCGGGGCAGGGGGTCGGTGTCTGTGAAGTCGGGGCCGGGGTCGGTGTCTGTGAACCCGGGGCCGGGGGTCGGTGTCTGTGAGTCTGGGCTGGGGGTCGGTGTCCGTGAGTCTGGGCTGGGGGTCGGTGTCTGTGAGTCTGGGCCGGGGGTCGGTGTCTGTGAAGTCTGGGCCGGGGGTCGGTGTCTGTGAAGTCGGGGCCGGGGGTCAGTGTCTGTGAGTCTGGGTCGGGGGTCGGTGTCTGTGAAGTCGGGGCCGGGGGTCGGTGTCTGTGAAGTCGGGGCCGGGGGTCGGTGTCTGTGAAGTCGGGGCCGGGGGTCGGTGTCTGTGAGTCTGGGCCGGGGGTCGGTGTCTGTGAAGTCGGGGTCGGGGGTCGGTGTCTGTGAAGTCGGGGCCGGGGTCTGTGAAGTCGGGGCCGGGGGTCGGTGTCTGTGAAGTCGGGGACGGGGGTCGGTGTCTGTGAGTCTGGGCCGGGGGTCGGTGTCTGTGAAGTCGGGGCCGGGGGTCGGTGTCTGTGAGTCTGGGCCCGGGGTCGGTGTCTGTGAGTCTGGGCCAGGAGTCGGTGTCTGTGAACCCGGGGCAGGGGGTCGGTGTCTGTGAAGTCGGGGCCGGGGGTCGGTGTCGGTGAGTCTGGGCCCGGGGTCGGTGTCTGTGAGTCTGGGCCAGGAGTCGGTGTCTGTGAACCCGGGGCAGGGGGTCGGTGTCTGTGAAGTCGGGGCCGGGGGTCGGTGTCTGTGAAGTCGGGGCAGGGGGTCGGTGTCTGTGAACCCGGGGCCGGGGGTCGGTGTCTGTGAACCCGGGGCCGGGGGTCCGTGTCTGTGAGTCTGGGTCGGGGGTCGGTGTCTGTGAGTCTGGGCCGGGGGTCGGTGTCTGTGAGTCTGGGCCGGGGGTCGGTGTCTGAAGTTGGGGCCAGGGGTTGGTGTCTGTGAAGTCCGGGTCGGGGGTCGGTGTCTGTGAGTCAGGGTCGGGGGTCGGTGTCTGTGAAGTCGGGGCCGGGGGTCGGTGTCTGTGAGTCTGGGCTGGGGGTCGGTGTCTGTGAGTCTGGGCCGGGAGTCGGTGTCTGTGAAGTCGGGGCCGGGGGTCGGTGTCTATGAGCTCGGGGCGGGGAGTCGGTGTCTGTGAGTCTGGGCTGGGGGTCGGTGTCTGTGAGTCGGGGCCGGGGGTCAGTGTCTGTGAGACGGGGATGGTGTCTGTGAGTCTGGGCCGGGGGTCGGTGTCTGTGAGTCTGGGCTGGGGGTCGGTGTCTGTGAGTCAGGGCCGGGGGTCGGTGTCTGTGAGTCTGGGCCGGGGGTCGGTGTCTGTGAGTCTGGGCCGGGGGTCGGTGTCTGTGAGTCTGGGCTGGGGGTCGGTGTCTGTGAGTCGGGGCCGGGGGTCAGTGTCTGTGAGACGGAGTCGGTGTCTGTGAGTCTGGGCCGGGGGTCGGTGGAGTCTGGGCCGGGGGTCGGTGAAGTCGGGGCCGGGGGTCGGTGTCTGTGAAGTCGGGGCCGGGGGTCAGTGTCTGTGAGTCGGGGTCGGGGGTCGGTGTCTGTGAGTCTGGGCCGGGGGTCAGTGTCTGTGAGTCGGGGTCGGTGTCTGTGAAGTCGGGTCGGGGGTCGGTGTCTGTGAGTCTGGGCAGGGGGTCGTGAAGTCGGGGCCGGGGGTCGGTGTCTGTGAAGTCGGGGCCGGGGGTCGGTGTCTGTGAAGTTGGGGCCGGGGGTCGGTGTCTGTGAAGTCGGGGCCGGGGGTCGGTGTCTGTGAGTCTGGGCTGGGGGTCGGTGTCTGTGAGTCTGGGCCGGGGGTCGGTGTCTGTGAAGTCTGGGCCGGGGGTCGGTGTCTGTGAAGTCGGGGCCGGGGGTCGGTGTCTGTGAGTCTGGGTCGGGGGTCGGTGTCTGTGAAGTCGGGGCCGGGGGTCGGTGTCTGTGAAGTCGGGGCCGGGGGTCGGTGTCTGTGAGTCTGGGCCCGGGGTCGGTGTCTGTGAGTCTGGGCCAGGAGTCGGTGTCTGTGAACCCGGGGCAGGGGGTCGGTGTCTGTGAAGTCGGGGCCGGGGGTCGGTGTCTGTGAGTCTGGGCCCGGTGTCGGTGTCTGTGAGTCTGGGCCAGGAGTCGGTGTCTGTGAACCCGGGGCAGGGGGTCGGTGTCTGTGAAGTCGGGGCCGGGGGTCGGTGTCTGTGAACCCGGGGCCAGGGGTCGGTGTCTGTGAACCCGGGGCCGGGGGTCCGTGTCTGTGAGTCTGGGTCGGGGGTCGGTGTCTGTGAAGTCTGGGTCGGGGGTCGGTGTCTGTGAGTCAGGGTCGGGGGTCGGTGTCTGTGAAGTCGGGGCCGGGGGTCGGTGTCTGTGAGTCTGGGCTGGGGGTCGGTGTCTGTGAGTCTGGGCCGGGAGTCGGTGTCTGTGAAGTCGGGGCCGGGGGTCGGTGTCTATGAACTCGGGGCGGGAGTCGGTGTCTGTGAGTCTGGGCTGGGGGTCGGTGTCTGTGAGTCGGGGCCGGGGGTCAGTGTCTGTGAGACGGGGATGGTGTCTGTGAGTCTGGGCCGGGGGTCGGTGTCTGTGAGTCTGGGCTGGGGGTCGGTGTCTGTGAGTCAGGGCCGGGGGTCGGTGTCTGTGAGTCTGGGCCGGGGGTCGGTGTCTGTGAGTCTGGGCCGGGGGTCGGTGTCTGTGAGTCTGGGCTGGGGGTCGGTGTCTGTGAGTCGGGGCCGGGGGTCAGTGTCTGTGAGACAGGGTCGGTGTCTGTGAGCCTGGGCCGGGGGTCGGTGAAGTCGGGGCCGGGGGTCGGTGTCTGTGAAGTCGGGGCCGGGGGTCAGTGTCTGTGAGTCGGGGTCGGGGGTCGGTGTCTGTGAGTCTGGGCCGGGGGTCAGTGTCTGTGAGTCGGGGTCGGTGTCTGTGAAGTCGGGTCGGGGGTCGGTGTCTGTGAGTCTGGGCAGGGGGTCGGTGAAGTCGGGGCCGGGGGTCGGTGTCTGTGAAGTCGGGGCTGGGGGTCGGTGTCTGTGAAGTCTGGGCCGGGGGTCGGTGTCTGTGAGTCTGGGCCGGGGGTCGGTGTCTGTGAAGTCGGGGCCAGGGGTTGGTGTCTGTGAAGTCGGGGCCGGGGGTCGGTGTCTGTGAGTCTGGGTCGGGGGTCGGTGTCTGTGAAGTCGGGGCCGGGGGTCGGTGTCTGTGAAGTCGGGGCCGGGGGTCGGTGTCTGTGAAGTCGGGGCCGGGGGTCGGTGTCTGTGAAGTCGGGGCCGGGGGTCGGTGTCTGTGAGTCTGGGCCGGGGGTCGGTGTCTGTGAAGTCTGGGCCGGGGGTCGGTGTCTGTGAAGTCGGGGCCGGGGGTCGGTGTCTGTGAAGTCGGGGCCGGGGGTCGGTGTCTGTGAAGTCGGGGCCGGGGGTCGGTGTCTGTGAAGTCGGGGCCGGGGGTCGGTGTCTGTGAGTCTGGGCCGGGGGTCGGTGTCTGTGAAGTCGGGGTCGGGGGTCGGTGTCTGTGACGTCGGGGCCGGGGTCTGTGAAGTCGGGCCGGGGGTCGGTGTCTGTGAAGTCGGGGACGGGGGTCGGTGTCTGTGAAGTCGGGGCCGGGGGTCGGTGTCTGTGAAGTCGGGGCCGGGGGTCGGTGTCTGTGAAGTCGGGGCCGGGGGTCGGTGTCTGTGAACCCGGGGCCGGGGGTCGGTGTCTGTGAGTCTGGGCCCGGGGTCGGTGTCTGTGAGTCTGGGCCAGAAGTCGGTGTCTGTGAACCCGGGGCAGGGGGTCGGTGTCTGTGAAGTCGGGGCCGGGGGTCGGTGTCTGTGAAGTCGGGGCCGGGGGTCGGTGTCTGTGAGTCTGGGCCCGGGGTCGGTGTCTGTGAGTCTGGGCCAGGAGTCGGTGTCTGTGAAGTCTGGGCCGGGGGTCGGTGTCTGTGAAGTCGGGGCCGGGGGTCGGTGTCTGTGAGTCTGGGCCCGGGGTCGGTGTCTGTGAGTCTGGGCCAGGAGTCGGTGTCTGTGAACCCGGGGCAGGGGGTCGGTGTCTGTGAAGTCGGGGCCGGGGGTCGGTGTCTGTGAACCCGGGGCCGGGGGTCGGTGTCTGTGAAGTCGGGGCCGGGGGTCGGTGTCTGTGAGTCTGGGCCGGGGGTCGGTGTCTGTGAAGTCGGGGTCGGGGGTCGGTGTCTGTGAAGTCGGGGCCGGGGTCTGTGAAGTCGGGGCCGGGGGTCGGTGTCTGTGAAGTCGGGGACGGGGGTCGGTGTCTGTGAGTCTGGGCCGGGGGTCGGTGTCTGTGAAGTCGGGGCCGGGGGTCGGTGTCTGTGAGTCTGGGCCCGGGGTCGGTGTCTGTGAGTCTGGGCCAGGAGTCGGTGTCTGTGAACCCGGGGCAGGGGGTCGGTGTCTGTGAAGTCGGGGCCGGGGGTCGGTGTCTGTGAACCCGGGGCCGGGGGTCGGTGTCTGTGAACCCGGGGCCGGGGGTCCGTGTCTGTGAGTCTGGGTCGGGGGTCGGTGTCTGTGAAGTCTGGGTCGGGGGTCGGTGTCTGTGAGTCAGGGTCGGGGGTCGGTGTCTGTGAAGTCGGGGCCGGGGGTCGGTGTCTGTGAGTCTGGGCTGGGGGTCGGTGTCTGTGAGTCTGGGCCGGGAGTCGGTGTCTGTGAAGTCGGGGCCGGGGGTCGGTGTCTATGAACTCGGGGCGGGAGTCGGTGTCTGTGAGTCTGGGCTGGGGGTCGGTGTCTGTGAGTCGGGGCCGGGGGTCAGTGTCTGTGAGACGGGGATGGTGTCTGTGAGTCTGGGCCCGGGGTCGGTGTCTGTGAGTCTGGGCTGGGGGTCGGTGTCTGTGAAGTTGGGGCCGGGGGTCGGTGTCTGTGAAGTCGGGGCCGGGGGTCGGTGTCTGTGAGTCTGGGCCGGGGGTCGGTGTCTGTGAAGTCTGGGCTGGGGGTCGGTGTCTGTGAGTCTGGGCCGGGAGTCGGTGTCTGTGAAGTCGGGGCCGGGGGTCGGTGTCTATGAGCTCGGGGCGGGGAGTCGGTGTCTGTGAGTCTGGGCTGGGGGTCGGTGTCTGTGAGTCGGGGCCGGGGGTCAGTGTCTGTGAGACGGGGATGGTGTCTGTGAGTCTGGGCCGGGGGTCGGTGTCTGTGAGTCTGGGCTGGGGGTCGGTGTCTGTGAGTCAGGGCCGGGGGTCGGTGTCTGTGAGTCTGGGCCGGGGGTCGGTGTCTGTGAGTCTGGGCCGGGGGTCGGTGTCTGTGAGTCTGGGCTGGGGGTCGGTGTCTGTGAGTCGGGGCCGGGGGTCAGTGTCTGTGAGACGGAGTCGGTGTCTGTGAGTCTGGGCCGGGGGTCGGTGTCTGTGAAGTCGGGGCCGGGGGTCGGTGTCTGTGAGTCTGGGCCGGGGGTCGGTGTCTGTGAAGTCTGGGCCGGGGGTCGGTGTCTGTGAAGTCGGGGCCGGGGGTCGGTGTCTGTGAAGTCGGGGCCGGGGGTCGGTGTCTGTGAAGTCGGGGCCGGGGGTCGGTGTCTGTGAAGTCGGGGCCGGGGGTCGGTGTCTGTGAGTCTGGGCCGGGGGTCGGTGTCTGTGAAGTCGGGGTCGGGGGTCGGTGTCTGTGACGTCGGGGCCGGGGTCTGTGAAGTCGGGCCGGGGGTCGGTGTCTGTGAAGTCGGGGACGGGGGTCGGTGTCTGTGAAGTCGGGGCCGGGGGTCGGTGTCTGTGAAGTCGGGGCCGGGGGTCGGTGTCTGTGAAGTCGGGGCCGGGGGTCGGTGTCTGTGAACCCGGGGCCGGGGGTCGGTGTCTGTGAGTCTGGGCCCGGGGTCGGTGTCTGTGAGTCTGGGCCAGAAGTCGGTGTCTGTGAACCCGGGGCAGGGGGTCGGTGTCTGTGAAGTCGGGGCCGGGGGTCGGTGTCTGTGAAGTCGGGGCCGGGGGTCGGTGTCTGTGAGTCTGGGCCCGGGGTCGGTGTCTGTGAGTCTGGGCCAGGAGTCGGTGTCTGTGAAGTCTGGGCCGGGGGTCGGTGTCTGTGAAGTCGGGGCCGGGGGTCGGTGTCTGTGAGTCTGGGCCCGGGGTCGGTGTCTGTGAGTCTGGGCCAGGAGTCGGTGTCTGTGAACCCGGGGCAGGGGGTCGGTGTCTGTGAAGTCGGGGCCGGGGGTCGGTGTCTGTGAACCCGGGGCCGGGGGTCGGTGTCTGTGAAGTCGGGGCCGGGGGTCGGTGTCTGTGAGTCTGGGCCGGGGGTCGGTGTCTGTGAAGTCGGGGTCGGGGGTCGGTGTCTGTGAAGTCGGGGCCGCGGTCTGTGAAGTCGGGGCCGGGGGTCGGTGTCTGTGAAGTCGGGGACGGGGGTCGGTGTCTGTGAGTCTGGGCCGGGGGTCGGTGTCTGTGAAGTCGGGGCCGGGGGTCGGTGTCTGTGAGTCTGGGCCCGGGGTCGGTGTCTGTGAGTCTGGGCCAGGAGTCGGTGTCTGTGAACCCGGGGCAGGGGGTCGGTGTCTGTGAAGTCGGGGCCGGGGGTCGGTGTCTGTGAACCCGGGGCCGGGGGTCGGTGTCTGTGAACCCGGGGCCGGGGGTCCGTGTCTGTGAGTCTGGGTCGGGGGTCGGTGTCTGTGAAGTCTGGGTCGGGGGTCGGTGTCTGTGAGTCAGGGTCGGGGGTCGGTGTCTGTGAAGTCGGGGCCGGGGGTCGGTGTCTGTGAGTCTGGGCTGGGGGTCGGTGTCTGTGAGTCTGGGCCGGGAGTCGGTGTCTGTGAAGTCGGGGCCGGGGGTCGGTGTCTATGAACTCGGGGCGGGAGTCGGTGTCTGTGAGTCTGGGCTGGGGGTCGGTGTCTGTGAGTCGGGGCCGGGGGTCAGTGTCTGTGAGACGGGGATGGTGTCTGTGAGTCTGGGCCCGGGGTCGGTGTCTGTGAGTCTGGGCTGGGGGTCGGTGTCTGTGAAGTTGGGGCCGGGGGTCGGTGTCTGTGAAGTCGGGGCCGGGGGTCGGTGTCTGTGAGTCTGGGCCGGGGGTCGGTGTCTGTGAAGTCGGGGCCGGGGGTCGGTGTCTGTGAAGTCGGGGCTGGGGGTCGGTGTCTGTGAGTCTGGGCTGGGGGTCGGTGTCTGTGAAGTCGGGGCAGGGGGTCGGTGTCTGTGAGTCTGGGCCGGGGGTCGGTGTCTGTGAAGTCGGGGCCAGGGGTTGGTGTCTGTGAAGTCGGGGCCGGGGGTCGGTGTCTGTGAGTCTGGGCTGGGGGTCGGTGTCTGTGAGTCTGGGCCGGGGGTCGGTGTCTGTGAAGTCTGGGCCGGGGGTCGGTGTCTGTGAAGTCGGGGCCGGGGGTCGGTGTCTGTGAGTCTGGGTCGGGGGTCGGTGTCTGTGAAGTCGGGGCCGGGGGTCGGTGTCTGTGAAGTCGGGGCCGGGGGTCGGTGTCTGTGAAGTCGGGGCCGGGGGTCGGTGTCTGTGAAGTCGGGGCCGGGGGTCGGTGTCTGTGAGTCTGGGCCGGGGGTCGGTGTCTGTGAAGTCGGGCCGGGGGTCGGTGTCTGTGAAGTCGGGGACGGGGGTCGGTGTCTGTGAAGTCGGGGCCGGGGGTCGGTGTCTGTGAAGTCGGGGCCGGGGGTCGGTGTCTGTGAAGTCGGGGCCGGGGGTCGGTGTCTGTGAACCCGGGGCCGGGGGTCGGTGTCTGTGAGTCTGGGCCCGGGGTCGGTGTCTGTGAGTCTGGGCCAGAAGTCGGTGTCTGTGAACCCGGGGCAGGGGGTCGGTGTCTGTGAAGTCGGGGCCGGGGGTCGGTGTCTGTGAAGTCGGGGCCGGGGGTCGGTGTCTGTGAGTCTGGGCCCGGGGTCGGTGTCTGTGAGTCTGGGCCAGGAGTCGGTGTCTGTGAACCCGGGGCAGGGGGTCGGTGTCTGTGAAGTCGGGGCCGGGGGTCGGTGTCTGTGAACCCGGGGCCGGGGGTCGGTGTCTGTGAGTCTGGGCCAGGGGTCCGTGTCTGTGAGTCTGGGTCGGGGGTCGGTGTCTGTGAGTCTGGGCCGGGGGTCGGTGTCTGTGAAGTTGGGGCCAGGGGTTGGTGTCTGTGAAGTCTGGGTCGGGGGTCGGTGTCTGTGAGTCAGGGTCGGGGGTCGGTGTCAGTGAAGTCGGGGCCGGGGGTCGGTGTCTGTGAAGTCGGGGCCGGGGGTCGGTGTCTGTGAAGTCGGGGCCGGGGGTCGGTGTCTGTGAAGTCGGGGCCGGGGGTCGGTGTCTGTGAAGTCGGGGCCGGGGGTCGGTGTCTGTGAAGTCGGGGCCGGGGGTCGGTGTCTGTGAAGTCGGGGTTGGGGCCGGTGTCTGTGAGTCTGGGTCGGGGGTCGGTGTCTGTGAGTCTGGGCCAGGAGTTGGTGTCTGTGAACCAGGGGCCGGGGGTCGGTGTCTGTTCGTCTGGGCCAGGGGTCCGTGTCTGTGAGTCTGGGTCGGGGGTCGGTGTCTGTGAGTCTGGGCCGGGGGTTGGTGTCTGTGAAGTCGGGGCCAGGGGTTGGTGTCTGTGAAGTCGGGGCCAGGGGTTGGTGTCTGTGAAGTCGGGGCCAGGGGTCGGTGTCTGTGAGTCTGGGCTGGGGGTCGGTGTCTGTGAGTCTGGGCTGGGGTTCGGTGTCTGTGTAGTCTGGGCCGGGGGTCGGTGTCTGTGAGTCTGGGCCGGGGGTCGGTGTCTGTGAGTCTGGGCTGGGGGTCGGTGTCTGTGAGTCGGGGCCGGGGGTCAGTGTCTGTGAGACGGAGTCGGTGTCTGTGAGTCTGGGCCGGGGGTCGGTGAAGTCGGGGCCGGGGGTCGGTGCCTGTGAGTCTGGGCCGGGGGTCGGTGTCTGTGAAGTCTGGGCCGGGGGTCGGTGTCTGTGAGTCTGGGCTGGGGGTCGGTGTCCGTGAGTCTGGGCTGGGGGTCGGTGTCTGTGAGTCTGGGCCGGGGGTCGGTGTCTGTGAAGTCTGGGCCGGGGGTCGGTGTCTGTGAAGTCGGGGCCGGGGGTCGGTGTCTGTGAGTCTGGGTCGGGGGTCGGTGTCTGTGAAGTCGGGGCCGGGGGTCGGTGTCTGTGAAGTCGGGGCCGGGGGTCGGTGTCTGTGAAGTCGGGGCCGGGGGTCGGTGTCTGTGAGTCTGGGCCGGGGGTCGGTGTCTGTGAAGTCGGGGTCGGGGGTCGGTGTCTGTGAAGTCGGGGCCGGGGTCTGTGAAGTCGGGGCCGGGGGTCGGTGTCTGTGAAGTCGGGGACGGGGGTCGGTGTCTGTGAGTCTGGGCCGGGGGTCGGTGTCTGTGAAGTCGGGGCCGGGGGTCGGTGTCTGTGAGTCTGGGCCCGGGGTCGGTGTCTGTGAGTCTGGGCCAGGAGTCGGTGTCTGTGAACCCGGGGCAGGGGGTCGGTGTCTGTGAAGTCGGGGCCGGGGGTCGGTGTCTGTGAGTCTGGGCCCGGTGTCGGTGTCTGTGAGTCTGGGCCAGGAGTCGGTGTCTGTGAACCCGGGGCAGGGGGTCGGTGTCTGTGAAGTCGGGGCCGGGGGTCGGTGTCTGTGAACCCGGGGCCGGGGGTCGGTGTCTGTGAACCCGGGGCCGGGGGTCCGTGTCTGTGAGTCTGGGTCGGGGGTCGGTGTCTGTGAAGTCTGGGTCGGGGGTCGGTGTCTGTGAGTCAGGGTCGGGGGTCGGTGTCTGTGAAGTCGGGGCCGGGGGTCGGTGTCTGTGAGTCTGGGCTGGGGGTCGGTGTCTGTGAGTCTGGGCCGGGAGTCGGTGTCTGTGAAGTCGGGGCCGGGGGTCGGTGTCTATGAACTCGGGGCGGGAGTCGGTGTCTGTGAGTCTGGGCTGGGGGTCGGTGTCTGTGAGTCGGGGCCGGGGGTCAGTGTCTGTGAGACGGGGATGGTGTCTGTGAGTCTGGGCCGGGGGTCGGTGTCTGTGAGTCTGGGCTGGGGGTCGGTGTCTGTGAGTCAGGGCCGGGGGTCGGTGTCTGTGAGTCTGGGCCGGGGGTCGGTGTCTGTGAGTCTGGGCCGGGGGTCGGTGTCTGTGAGTCTGGGCTGGGGGTCGGTGTCTGTGAGTCGGGGCCGGGGGTCAGTGTCTGTGAGACAGGGTCGGTGTCTGTGAGTCTGGGCCGGGGGTCGGTGAAGTCGGGGCCGGGGGTCGGTGTCTGTGAAGTCGGGGCCGGGGGTCAGTGTCTGTGAGTCGGGGTCGGGGGTCGGTGTCTGTGAGTCAGGGCCGGGGGTCAGTGTCTGTGAGTCGGGGTCGGTGTCTGTGAAGTCGGGTCGGGGGTCGGTGTCTGTGAGTCTGGGCCGGGGGTCGGTGAAGTCGGGGCCGGGGGTCGGTGTCTGTGAAGTCGGGGCCGGGGGTCGGTGTCTGTGAGTCTGGGCCGGGGGTCGGTGTCTGTGAAGTCGGGGCCGGGGGTCGGTGTCTGTGAAGTCGGGGCCGGGGGTCGGTGTCTGTGAGTCTGGGCTGGGGGTCGGTGTCTGTGAAGTCGGGGCCGGGGGTCGGTGTCTGTGAGTCTGGGCTGGGGGTCGGTGTCTGTGAGTCTGGGCCGGGGGTCGGTGTCTGTGAAGTCTGGGCCGGGGGTCGGTGTCTGTGAAGTCGGGGCCGGGGGTCGGTGTCTGTGAGTCTGGGTCGGGGGTCGGTGTCTGTGAAGTCGGGGCCGGGGGTCGGTGTCTGTGAAGTCGGGGCCGGGGGTCGGTGTCTGTGAAGTCGGGGCCGGGGGTCGGTGTCTGTGAAGTCGGGGCCGGGGGTCGGTGTCTGTGAGTCTGGGCCGGGGGTCGGTGTCTGTGAAGTCGGGGTCGGGGGTCGGTGTCTGTGACGTCGGGGCCGGGGTCTGTGAAGTCGGGCCGGGGGTCGGTGTCTGTGAAGTCGGGGCCGGGGGTCGGTGTCTGTGAAGTCGGGGCCGGGGGTCGGTGTCTGTGAAGTCGGGGCCGGGGGTCGGTGTCTGTGAACCCGGGGCCGGGGGTCGGTGTCTGTGAGTCTGGGCCCGGGGTCGGTGTCTGTGAGTCTGGGCCAGAAGTCGGTGTCTGTGAACCCGGGGCAGGGGGTCGGTGTCTGTGAAGTCGGGGCCGGGGGTCGGTGTCTGTGAAGTCGGGGCCGGGGGTCGGTGTCTGTGAGTCTGGGCCCGGGGTCGGTGTCTGTGAGTCTGGGCCAGGAGTCGGTGTCTGTGAACCCGGGGCAGGGGGTCGGTGTCTGTGAAGTCGGGGCCGGGGGTCGGTGTCTGTGAACCCGGGGCCGGGGATCGGTGTCTGTGAGTCTGGGCCAGGGGTCCGTGTCTGTGAGTCTGGGTCGGGGGTCGGTGTCTGTGAGTCTGGGCCGGGGGTCGGTGTCTGTGAAGTTGGGGCCAGGGGTTGGTGTCTGTGAAGTCTGGGTCGGGGGTCGGTGTCTGTGAGTCAGGGTCGGGGGTCGGTGTCAGTGAAGTCGGGGCCGGGGGTCGGTGTCTGTGAAGTCGGGGCCGGGGGTCGGTGTCTGTGAAGTCGGGGCCGGGGGTCGGTGTCTGTGAAGTCGGGGCCGGGGGTCGGTGTCTGTGAAGTCGGGGCCGGGGGTCGGTGTCTGTGAAGTCGGGGCCGGGGGTCGGTGTCTGTGAAGTCGGGGTCGGGGGCCGGTGTCTGTGAGTCTGGGTCGGGGGTCGGTGTCTGTGAGTCTGGGCCAGGAGTTGGTGTCTGTGAACCAGGGGCCGGGGGTCGGTGTCTGTGAATCTGGGCCAGGGGTCCGTGTCTGTGAGTCTGGGTCGGGGGTCGGTGTCTGTGAGTCTGGGCCGGGGGTTGGTGTCTGTGAAGTCGGGGCCAGGGGTTGGTGTCTGTGAAGTCGGGGCCAGGGGTTGGTGTCTGTGAAGTCGGGGCCAGGGGTCGGTGTCTGTGAGTCTGGGCTGGGGGTCGGTGTCTGTGAGTCTGGGCTGGGGTTCGGTGTCTGTGTAGTCTGGGCCGGGGGTCGGTGTCTGTGAAGTCGGGGCCGGAGGTCGGTGTCTGTGAGTCTGGGCTGGGGGTCGGTGTCTGTGAAGTCGGGGGCGGGGGTCGGTGTCTGTGAGTCTGGGCCAGGGGTCGGTGTCTGTGAGTCTGGGCCCGGGGTCGATGTCTGTGAGTCAGGGCCGGGGGTTGGTGTCTGTGAACCGGGGTTGGGGGTCGGTGTCTGTGAAGTCAGGGTCGGTGTCCGTGAGTCTGGGCCGGGGTCGGTGTCTGTGAGTCTGGGCCGGGGGTCGGTGTCTGTGAAGTCGGGGCCGGGGGTCGGTGTCTGTGAACCCGGGGCTGGGGGTCGGTGTCTGTGAAGTCGGGGCCGGGGGTCGGTGTCTGTGAACCCGGGGCTGGGGGTCGGTGTCTGTGAAGTCGGGGACGGGGGTCGGTGTCTGTGAGTCTGGGCCGGGGGTCGGTGTCTGTGAAGTCGGGGCCGGGGGTCGGTGTCTGTGAAGTCGGGGACGGGGGTCGGTGTCTGTGAAGTCGGGGCCGGGGGTCGGTGTCTGTGAACCCGGGGCCGGGGGTCGGTGTCTGTGAGTCTGGGCCCGGGGTCGGTGTCTGTGAGTCTGGGCCAGGAGTCGGTGTCTGTGAACCCGGGGCAGGGGGTCGGTGTCTGTGAAGTCGGGGCCGGGGGTCGGTGTCTGTGAGTCTGGGCCCGGGGTCGGTGTCTGTGAGTCTGGGCCAGGAGTCGGTGTCTGTGAACCCGGGGCAGGGGGTCGGTGTCTGTGAAGTCGGGGCCGGGGGTCGGTGTCTGTGAACCCGGGGCCGGGGGTCGGTCTCTGTGAGTCTGGGCCAGGGGTCCGTGTCTGTGAGTCTGGGTCGGGGGTCGGTGTCTGTGAGTCTGGGCCGGGGGTCGGTGTCTGTGAGTCTGGGCCGGGGGTCGGTGTCTGTGAAGTTGGGGCCAGGGGTTGGTGTCTGTGAAGTCTGGGTCGGGGGTCGGTGTCTGTGAGTCAGGGTCGGGGGTCGGTGTCAGTGAAGTCTGGGCTGGGGGTCGGTGTCTGTGAAGTCGGGGCCGGGGGTCGGTGTCTGTGAAGTCGGGGCCGGGGGTCGGTGTCTGTGAAGTCGGGGCCGGGGGTCGGTGTCTGTGAAGTCGGGGTCGGGGGCCGGTGTCTGTGAGTCTGGGTCGGGAGTCGGTGTCTGTGAGTCTGGGCCAGGAGTTGGTGTCTGTGAACCCGGGGCCGGGGGTCGGTGTCTGTGAGTCTGGGCCAGGGGTCCGTGTCTGTGAGTCTGGGTCAGGGGTCGGTGTCTGTGAGTCTGGGCCGGGGGTCGGTGTCTGTGAGTCGGGGCCGGGGGTCAGTGTCTGTGAGACGGGGATGGTGTCTGTGAGTCTGGGCCGGGGGTCGGTGTCTGTGAGTCTGGGCTGGGGGTCGGTGTCTGTGAGTCAGGGCCGGGGGTCGGTGTCTGTGAGTCTGGGCCGGGGGTCGGTGTCTGTGAGTCTGGGCCGGGGGTCGGTGTCTGTGAGTCTGGGCTGGGGGTCGGTGTCTGTGAGTCGGGGCCGGGGGTCGGTGTCGGTGAAGTCGGGGTCGGTGTCTGTGAGTCTGGGCCGGGGGTCGGTGTCTGTGAACCCGGGGCCGGGGGTCGGCGAAGTCGAGGCCGGGGGTCAGTGTCTGTGAAGTCGGGGCCGGGGGTCGGTGTCTGTGAAGTCGGGGGCGGGGGTCGGTGTCTGTGAGTCTGGGCTGGGGGTCGGTGTCTGTGAACCCGGGGCCGGGGGTCGGCGAAGTAGAGGCCGGGGGTCGGTGTCTGTGAAGTCGGGGCCGGGGGTCGGTGTCTGTGAAGTCGGGGGCGGGGGTCGGTGTCTGTGAGTCTGGGCCCGGGGTCGATGTCTGTGAGTCTGGGCCGGGGGTTGGTGTCTGTGAACCGGGGTTGGGGGTCGGTGTCTGTGAAGTCAGGGTCGGTGTCCGTGAGTCTGGGCCGGGGTCGGTGTCTGTGAGTCTGGGCCGGGGGTCGGTGTCTGTGAAGTCGGGGCCGGGGGTCGGTGTCTGTGAAGTCGGGGCCGGGGGTCGGTGTCTGTGAGTCTGGGCCGGGGGTCGGTGTCTGTGAGTCTGGGCCGGGGTCGTGTCTGTGAGTCTGGGCCGGGGGTTGGTGTCTGTGAAGTCGGGGCCGGGAGTCGGTGTCTGTGAAGTCGGGGCCGGGGGTCGGTGTCTGTGAGTCTGGGCCGGGGTCGGTGTCTGTGAGTCTGGGCCGGGGGTTGGTGTCTGTGAAGTCGGGGTCGGGGGTCGGTGTCTATGAACCCGGGGCCGGGAGTCGGTGTCTGTGAGTCTGGGCCGGGGGTCGGTGTCTGTGAGTCTGGGCCGGGCGTCGGTGTCCGTGAAGTCTGGGCCGGGGGTCGGTGTCTGTGAAGTCGGGGCCGGGGGTCGGTGTCTGTGAGTCGGGGCCGGGGATCGGTGTCTGTGAGTCTGGGCCCGGGTCGGTGTCTGTGAGTCTGGGCCGGGGGTCGGTGTCTGTGAGTCTGGGCTGGGGGTCGGTGTCTGTGAAGTCGGGGCCGGGGGTCGGTGTCTGTGAGTCTGGGCCGGGCGTCGGTGTCCGTGAAGTCTGGGCCGGGGGTCGGTGTCTGTGAGTCGGTGCCGGGGGTCGGTGTCTGTGAACCCGGGGCCGGGGGTCGGTGTCTGTGAAGTCGGGGCCGGGGGTCGGTTTCTGTGAACCCGGGGCTGGGGGTCGGTGTCTGTGAAGTCAGGGCTGGGGGTCGGTGTCTGTGAAGTCAGGGTCGGTGTCCGTGAGTCTGGGCCGGGGGTTGGTGTCTGTGAAGTCGGGGCCGGGGGTCGGTGTCTGTGAAGTCAGGGCCGGGGGTCGGTGTCTGTGAGTCTGGGCCGGGGTCGGTGTCTGTGAAGTCGGGGTCGGGGTCTGTGAACCCGGGGCTGGGGGTCGGTGTCTGTGAAGTCGGGGTCGGGGTCTGTGAAGTCGGGGACGGGGGTCGGTGTCTGTGAGTCTGGGCCGGGGGTCGGTGTCTGTGAGTCTGGGCCGGGGGTCGGTGTCTGTGAGTCTGGGCCAGGGGTCGGTGTCTGTGAATCTGGGCCGGGGGTCGGTGTCTGTGAGTCTGGGCCAGGGGTCGGTGTCTGTGAAGTCGGGGGTCGGTGTCTGTGAACCCGGGGCTGGGGGTCGGTGTCTGTGAAGTCGGGGTCGGGGGTCGGTGTCTGTGAAGTCGGGGTCGGGGGTCGGTGTCTGTGAAGTCAGGGCCGCGGGTCGGTGTCTGTGAGTCTGGGCCGGGGGTCGGTGTCTGAGAGTCTGGGCCGGGAGTCGGTGTCTATGAACTCGGGGCGGGGAGTCGGTGTCTGTGAAGTCGGGGCCGGGGGTCGGTGTCTGTGAGTCTGGGCCAGGGGTCGGTGTCTGTGAACCCGGGGCTGGGGGTCGGTGTCTGTGAAGTCAGGGCTGGGGGTCGGTGTCTGTGAAGTCAGGGTCGGTGTCCGTGAGTCTGGGCCGGGGGTCGGTGTCCGTGAGTCTGGGCCCGGGGTCGGTGTCTGTGAAGTCGGGGCCGGGGGTCGGTGTCTGTGAGTTTGGGCCGGGGGTTGGTGTCCGTGAGTCTGGGCCCGGGGTCGGTGTCTGTGAAGTCGGGGCCGGGGGTCGGTGTCTGTGAAGTCGGGGCCGGGGGTCGGTGTCTGTGAAGTCGGGGCCGGGGGTCGGTGCCCGTGAAGTCGGGGCCGGGGGTCGGTGTCTGTGAAGTCGGGGTCGGGGGTCGGTGTCTGTGAACCCGGGGCCGGGGGTCGGTGTCTGTGAAGTCGGGGCCGGGTGTCGGTGTCTGTGAGTCTGGGTCGGGGGTCGGTGTCTGTGAAGTCGGGGTCGGGGGTCGGTGTCTGTGAAGTCGGGGCCGGGGGTCAGTGTCTGTGAGACGGGGTCGGTGTCTGTGAGTCTGGGCCGGGGGTCGGTGAAGTCGGGGCCGGGGGTCGGTGTCTGTGAAGTCGGGGCCGGGGGTCAGTGTCTGTGAGTCGGGGTCGGGGGTCGCTGTCTGTGAGTCTGGGCCGGGGGTCAGTGTCTGTGAGTCGGGGTCGGGGGTCGGTGTCTGTGAAGTCGGGTCGGGGGTCGGTGTCTGTGAGTCTGGGCAGGGGGTCGGTGAAGTCGGGGCCGGGGGTCGGTGTCTGTGAGTCTGGGCCGGGGGTCGGTGTCTGTGAAGTCGGGGCCAGGGGTTGGTGTCTGTGAAGTCGGGGCCGGGGGTCGGTGTCTGTGAGTCTGGGCTGGGGGTCGGTGTCTGTGAGTCTGGGCCGGGGGTTGGTGTCTGTGAGTCTGGGCCGGGGGTCGGTGTCAGTGAAGTCGGGGCCGGGGTTCGGTGTCTGTGAAGTCGGGGCCGGGGGTCGGTGTCTGTGAAGTCTGGGCCGGGGGTCGGTGTCTGTGAAGTCGGGGCCGGGGGTCGGTGTCTGTGAAGTCGGGGCCGGGGGTCGGTGTCTGTGAGTCTGGGTCGGGGGTCGGTGTCTGTGAAGTCGGGGCCGGGGGTCGGTGTCTGTGAAGTCGGGGCCGGGGGTCGGTGTCTGTGAAGTCGGGGCCGGGGGTCGGTGTCTGTGAGTCTGGGCCGGGGGTCGGTGTCTGTGAAGTCGGGGTCGGGGGTCGGTGTCTGTGAAGTCGGGGCCGGGGTCTGTGAAGTCGGGGCCGGGGGTCGGTGTCCGTGAAGTCTGGGACGGGGGTCGGTGTCTGTGAAGTCGGGGACGGGGGTCGGTGTCTGTGAAGTCGGGGCCGGGGGTCGGTGTCTGTGAAGTCGGGGCCGGGGTTCGGTGTCTTTGAAGTCGGGGCCGTGGGTCGGTGTCTGTGAACCCGGGGCCGGGGGTCGGTGTCTGTGAGTCTGGGCCCGGGGTCGGTGTCTGTGAGTCTGGGCCAGGAGTCGGTGTCTGTGAACCCGGGGCAGGGGGTCGGTGTCTGTGAAGTCGGGGCCGGGGGTCGGTGTCTGTGAGTCTGGGCCCGGGGTCGGTGTCTGTGAGTCTGGGCCAGGAGTCGGTGTCTGTGAACCCGGGGCAGGGGGTCGGTGTCTGTGAAGTCGGGGCCGGGGGTCGGTGTCTGTGAACCCGGGGCCGGGGGTCGGTGTCTGTGAGTCTGGGCCAGGGGTCCGTGTCTGTGAGTCTGGGTCGGGGGTCGGTGTCTGTGAGTCTGGGCCGGGGGTCGGTGTCTGTGAGTCTGGGCCGGGGGTCGGTGTCTGTGAAGTTGGGGCCAGGGGTTGGTGTCTGTGAAGTCTGGGTCGGGGGTCGGTGTCTGTGAGTCAGGGTCGGGGGTCGGTGTCAGTGAAGTCTGGGCTGGGGGTCGGTGTCTGTGAAGTCGGGGCCGGGGGTCGGTGTCTGTGAAGTCGGGGCCGGGGGTCGGTGTCTGTGAGTCTGGGCTGGGGGTCGGTGTCTGTGAAGTCGGGGCCGGGGGTCGGTGTCTGTGAGTCTGGGCCGGGCGTCGGTGTCCGTGAAGTCTGGGCCGGGGGTCGGTGTCTGTGAAGTCGGGGCCGGGGGTCGGTTTCTGTGAACCCGGGGCTGGGGGTCGGTGTCTGTGAAGTCAGGGCTGGGGGTCGGTGTCTGTGAAGTCAGGGTCGGTGTCCGTGAGTCTGGGCCGGGGGTTGGTGTCTGTGAAGTCGGGGCCGGGGGTCGGTGTCTGTGAAGTCAGGGCCGGGGGTCGGTGTCTGTGAGTCTGGGCCGGGGTCGGTGTCTGTGAAGTCGGGGTCGGGGTCTGTGAACCCGGGGCTGGGGGTCGGTGTCTGTGAAGTCGGGGTCGGGGTCTGTGAAGTCGGGGACGGGGGTCGGTGTCTGTGAGTCTGGGCCGGGGGTCGGTGTCTGTGAGTCTGGGCCGGGGGTCGGTGTCTGTGAGTCTGGGCCAGGGGTCGGTGTCTGTGAGTCTGTGCCGGGGGTCGGTGTCTGTGAGTCTGGGCCAGGGGTCGGTGTCTGTGAAGTCGGGGGTCGGTGTCTGTGAACCCGGGGCTGGGGGTCGGTGTCTGTGAAGTCGGGGTCGGGGGTCGGTGTCTGTGAAGTCGGGGTCGGGGGTCGGTGTCTGTGAAGTCAGGGCCGCGGGTCGGTGTCTGTGAGTCTGGGCCGGGGGTCGGTGTCTGTGAGTCTGGGCCGGGAGTCGGTGTCTATGAACTCGGGGCGGGGAGTCGGTGTCTGTGAAGTCGGGGCCGGGGGTCGGTGTCTGTGAGTCTGGGCCAGGGGTCGGTGTCTGTGAACCCGGGGCTGGGGGTCGGTGTCTGTGAAGTCAGGGCTGGGGGTCGGTGTCTGTGAAGTCAGGGTCGGTGTCCGTGAGTCTGGGCCGGGGGTCGGTGTCCGTGAGTCTGGGCCGGGGGTCGGTGTCTGTGAAGTCGGGGCCGGGGGTCGGTGTCTGTGAGTTTGGGCCGGGGGTTGGTGTCCGTGAGTCTGGGCCCGGGGTCGGTGTCCGTGAAGTCGGGGCCGGGGGTCGGTGTCTGTGAAGTCGGGGCCGGGGGTCGGTGTCTGTGAAGTCGGGGCCGGGGGTCGGTGCCCGTGAAGTCGGGGCCGGGGGTCGGTGTCTGTGAAGTCGGGGTCGGGGGTCGGTGTCTGTGAACCCGGGGCCGGGGGTCGGTGTCTGTGAAGTCGGGGCCGGGTGTCGGTGTCTGTGAGTCTGGGTCGGGGGTCGGTGTCTGTGAAGTCGGGGTCGGGGGTCGGTGTCTGTGGAGTCGGGGCCGGGGGTCGGTGTCTGAGAGTCTGGGCCAGGGGTCGGTGTCTGTGAAGTCGGGGCCGGGGGTCGGTGTCCGTGAAGTCGGGGCCGGGGGTCGGTGTCTGTGAAGTCGGGGTCGGGGGTCGGTGTCTGTGAACCCGGGGCCGGGGGTCGGTGTCTGTGAGTCGGGGCCGGGGGTCAGTGTCTGTGAGACGGGGTCGGTGTCTGTGAGTCTGGGCCGGGGGTCGGTGAAGTCGGGGCCGGGGGTCGGTGTCTGTGAAGTCGGGGCCGGGGGTCAGTGTCTGTGAGTCGGGGTCGGGGGTCGCTGTCTGTGAAGTCGGGTCGGGGGTCGGTGTCTGTGAGTCTGGGCAGGGGGTCGGTGAAGTCGGGGCCGGGGGTCGGTGTCTGTGAGTCTGGGCCGGGGGTCGGTGTCTGTGAAGTCGGGGCCAGGGGTTGGTGTCTGTGAAGTCGGGGCCGGGGGTCGGTGTCTGTGAGTCTGGGCTGGGGGTCGGTGTCTGTGAGTCTGGGCCGGGGGTTGGTGTCTGTGAGTCTGGGCCGGGGGTCGGTGTCAGTGAAGTCGGGGCCGGGGTTCGGTGTCTGTGAAGTCGGGGCCGGGGGTCGGTGTCTGTGAAGTCTGGGCCGGGGGTCGGTGTCTGTGAAGTCGGGGCCGGGGGTCGGTGTCTGTGAAGTCGGGGCCGGGGGTCGGTGTCTGTGAGTCTGGGTCGGGGGTCGGTGTCTGTGAAGTCGGGGCCGGGGGTCGGTGTCTGTGAAGTCGGGGCCGGGGGTCGGTGTCTGTGAAGTCGGGGCCGGGGGTCGGTGTCTGTGAGTCTGGGCCGGGGGTCGGTGTCTGTGAAGTCGGGGTCGGGGGTCGGTGTCTGTGAAGTCGGGGCCGGGGTCTGTGAAGTTGGGGCCAGGGGTTGGTGTCTGTGAAGTCTGGGTCGGGGGTCGGTGTCTGTGAGTCAGGGTCGGGGGTCGGTGTCAGTGAAGTCTGGGCTGGGGGTCGGTGTCTGTGAAGTCGGGGCCGGGGGTCGGTGTCTGTGAAGTCGGGGCCGGGGGTCGGTGTCTGTGAAGTCGGGGCCGGGGGTCGGTGTCTGTGAAGTCGGGGTCGGGGGCCGGTGTCTGTGAGTCTGGGTCGGGAGTCGGTGTCTGTGAGTCTGGGCCAGGAGTTGGTGTCTGTGAACCCGGGGCCGGGGGTCGGTGTCTGTGAGTCTGGGCCAGGGGTCCGTGTCTGTGAGTCTGGGTCAGGGGTCGGTGTCTGTGAGTCTGGGCCGGGGGTCGGTGTCTGTGAGTCTGGGCCGGGGGTCGGTGTCTGTGAAGTCGGGGCCAGGGGTTGGTGTCTGTGAAGTCGGGGCCGGGGGTCGGTGTCTGTGAAGTCGGGGCCGGGGGTCGGTGTCTGTGAAGTCGGGGCCGGGGTTCGGTGTCTGTGAGTCTGGGCCGGGGTCGGTGTCTGTGAGTCTGGGCCGGGGGTTGGTGTCTGTGAAGTCGGGGTCGGTGTCTATGAACCCGGGGCCGGGAGTCGGTGTCTGTGAGTCTGGGCCAGGGGTCGGTGTCTGTGAGTCGGGGCCGGGGATCGGTGTCTGTGAGTCGGGGCCCGGGGTCGGTGTCTGTGAAGTCTGGGCCGGGGGTCGGTGTCTGTGAGTCTGGGCTGGGGGTCGGTGTCTGTGAAGTCGGGGCCGGTGGTCGGTGTCTGTGAGTCTGGGCCGGGCGTCGGTGTCCGTGAAGTCTGGGCCGGGGGTCGGTGTCTGTGAGTCGGGGCCGGGGGTCGGTGTCTGTGAAGTCGAGGCCGGGGGTCGGTGTCTGTGAGTCTGGGCCGGGGGTCGGTGTCTGGGAAGTCGGGGCCGGGGGTCGGTGTCTGTGAACCCGGGGCCGGTTGTCGGTGTCTGTGAAGTCGGGGCCGGGGGTCGGTGTCTGTGAACCCGGGGCTGGGGGTCGGTGTCTGTGAAGTCTGGGCCGGGGGTCGGTGTCTGTGAGTCGGGGCCGGGGGTCGGTGTCTGTGAAGTCGAGGCCGGGGGTCGGTGTCTGTGAAGTCGGGGCCGGGGGTCGGTGTCTGTGAGTCTGGGCCGGGGTCGGTGTCTGTGAGTCTGGGCCGGGGGTCGGTGTCTGTGAACCCGGGGCTGGGGGTCGGTGTCTGTGAACCCGGGGCCGGGAGTCGGTGTCTGTGAGTCTGGGCCGGGGGTCGGTGTCTGTGAGTCTGGGCCGGGCGTCGGTGTCCGTGAAGTCTGGGCCGGGGGTCGGTGTCTGTGAAGTCGGGGCCGGGGGTCGGTGTCTGTGAGTCGGGGCCGGGGATCGGTGTCTGTGAGTCTGGGCCCGGGGTCGGTGTCTGTGAGTCTGGGCCGGGGGTCGGTGTCTGTGAGTCTGGGCTGGGGGTCGGTGTCTGTGAAGTCGGGGCCGGGGGTCGGTGTCTGTGAGTCTGGGCCGGGCGTCGGTGTCCGTGAAGTCTGGGCCGGGGGTCGGTGTCTGTGAGTCGGGGCCGGGGGTCGGTGTCTGTGAACCCGGGGCCGGGGGTCGGTGTCTGTGAAGTCGGGGCCGGGGGTCGGTTTCTGTGAACCCGGGGCTGGGGGTCGGTGTCTGTGAAGTCAGGGCTGGGGGTCGGTGTCTGTGAAGTCAGGGTCGGTGTCCGTGAGTCTGGGCCGGGGGTTGGTGTCTGTGAAGTCGGGGCCGGGGGTCGGTGTCTGTGAAGTCAGGGCCGGGGGTCGGTGTCTGTGAGTCTGGGCCGGGGTCGGTGTCTGTGAAGTCGGGGTCGGGGTCTGTGAACCCGGGGCTGGGGGTCGGTGTCTGTGAAATCGGGGTCGGGGTCTGTGAAGTCGGGGACGGGGGTCGGTGTCTGTGAGTCTGGGCCGGGGGTCGGTGTCTGTGAGTCTGGGCCGTGGGTCGGTGTCTGTGAAGTCGGGGGTCGGTGTCTGTGAACCCGGGGCTGGGGGTCGGTGTCTGTGAAGTCGGGGTCGGGGGTCGGTGTCTGTGAAGTCGGGGTCGGGGGTCGGAGTCTGTGAAGTCAGGGCCGGGGGTCGGTGTCTGTGAGTCTGGGCCGGGGGTCGGTGTCTGTGAAGTCGGGGTCGGGGGTCGGTGTCTGTGAAGTCGGGGCCGGGGGTCGGTGTCTATGAACTCGGGGCGGGGAGTCGGTGTCTGTGAGTCTGGGCCAGGGGTCGGTGTCTGTGAGTCTGGGCCGGGGGTCGGTGTCTGTGAGTCTGGGCCGGGGGTCGGTGTCTGTGAAGTCGGGGCCCGGGGTCGGTGTCTGTGAAGTCGGCGTCGGGGGTCGGTGTCTATGAACTCGGGGCCGGGAGTCGGTGTCTGTGAAGTCGGGGACAGGGCTCGGTGTCTGTGAGTCTGGGCCGGGGGTCGGTGTCCGTGAGTCTGGGCCCGGGGTCGGTGTCTGTGAACCCGGGGCCGGGGGTCGGTGTCTGTGAACCCGGGGCCGGGGGTCGGTGTCTGTGAACCCGGGGCCGGGGGTCGGTGTCTGTGAACCCGGGGCCGGGGGTCGGTGTCTGTGAAGTCGGGGACGGGGGTCGATGTCTCTGAAGTCGGGGCCGGGGGTCGGTGTCTGTGAGTCTGGGCCGGGGGTCGGTGTCTGTGAAGTCGGGGCCGGGGGTCGGTGTCTGTGAAGTCGGGGGCGGGGGTCGGTGTCTGTGAGTCTGGGCCGGGGGTCGGTGTCTGTGAAGTCGGGGACGGGGGTCGATGTCTCTGAAGTCGGGGCCGGGGGTCGGTGTCTGTGAGTCTGGGCCGGGGGTCGGTGTCTGTGAGTCTGGGCCGGGGGTCGGTGTCTGTGAAGTCGGGGTCGGGGTTCGGTGTCTGTGAGTCTGGGCCGGGGTCGGTGTCTGTGAGTCTGGGCCGGGGGTTGGTGTCTGTGAAGTCGGGGTCGGGGGTCGGTGTCTATGAACCCGGGGCCGGGAGTCGGTGTCTGTGAGTCTGGGCCAGGGGTCGGTGTCTGTGAGTCGGGGCCGGGGATCGGTGTCTGTGAGTCGGGGCCCGGGGTCGGTGTCTGTGAAGTCTGGGCCGGGGGTCGGTGTCTGTGAGTCTGGGCTGGGGGTCGGTGTCTGTGAAGTCGGGGCCGGGGGTCGGTGTCTGTGAGTCTGGGCCGGGCGTCGGTGTCCGTGAAGTCTGGGCCGGGGGTCGGTGTCTGTGAGTCGGGGCCGGGGGTCGGTGTCTGTGAAGTCGAGGCCGGGGGTCGGTGTCTGTGAGTCTGGGCCGGGGGTCGGTGTCTGTGAAGTCGGGGCCGGGGGTCGGTGTCTGTGAGTCTGGGCCAGGGGTCAGTGTCTGTGAACCCGGGGCTGGGGGTCGGTGTCTGTGAAGTCAGGGCTGGGGGTCGGTGTCTGTGAAGTCAGGGTCGGTGTCCGTGAGTCTGGGCCGGGGGTCGGTGTCCGTGAGTCTGGGCCGGGGGTCGATGTCTGTGAAGTCGGGGCCGGGGGTCGGTGTCTGTGAAGTCGGGGTCGGGGGTCGGTGTCTGTGAAGTCGGGGTCGGTGGTCGGTGTCTGTGGAGTCGGGGCCGGGGGTCGGTGTCTGTGAGTCTGGGCCAGGGGTCGGTGTCTGTGAAGTCGGGGCCGGGGGTCGGTGTCCGTGAAGTCGGGGCCGGGGGTCGGTGTCTGTGAAGTCGGGGTCGGGGGTCGGTGTCTGTGAACCCGGGGCCGGGGGTCGGTGTCTGTGAGTCGGGGCCGGGGGTCAGTGTCTGTGAGACGGGGTCGGTGTCTGTGAGTCTGGGCCGGGGGTCGGTGAAGTCGGGGCCGGGGGTCAGTGTCTGTGAGTCGGGGTCGGGGGTCGCTGTCTGTGAGTCTGGGCCGGGGGTCAGTGTCTGTGAGTCGGGGTCGGGGGTCGGTGTCTGTGAAGTCGGGTCGGGGGTCGGTGTCTGTGAGTCTGGGCAGGGGGTCGGTGAAGTCGGGGCCGGGGGTCGGTGTCTGTGAGTCTGGGCCGGGGGTCGGTGTCTGTGAAGTCGGGGCCAGGGGTTGGTGTCTGTGAAGTCGGGGCCGGGGGTCGGTGTCTGTGAGTCTGGGCTGGGGGTCGGTGTCTGTGAGTCTGGGCTGGGGTTCGGTGTCTGTGTAGTCTGGGCTGGGGCTCGGTGTCTGTGAGTCTGGGCCGGGGGTCGGTGTCTGTGAAGTCGGGGCCGGGGGTCGGTGTCTGTGAAGTCGGGGCCGGGGGTCGGTGTCAGTGAAGTCGGGGCCGGGGTCGGTGTCTGTGAAGTCGGGGCCGGGGGTCGGTGTCTGTGAGTCTGGGTCGGGGGTCGGTGTCTGTGAAGTCGGGGCCGGGGGTCGGTGTCTGTGAAGTCGGGGCCGGGGGTCGGTGTCTGTGAAGTCGGGGCCGGGGGTCGGTGTCTGTGAGTCTGGGCCGGGGGTCGGTGTCTGTGAAGTCGGGGCCGGGGTCTGTGAAGTCGGGGCCGGGGGTCGGTGTCTGTGAAGTCGGGGACGGGGGTCGGTGTCTGTGAAGTCGGGGACGGGGGTCGGTGTCTGTGAAGTCGGGGCCGGGGGTCGGTGTCTGTGAAGTCGGGGCCGGGGTTCGGTGTCTTTGAAGTCGGGGCCGTGGGTCGGTGTCTGTGAACCCGGGGCCGGGGGTCGGTGTCTGTGAGTCTGGGCCCGGGGTCGGTGTCTGTGAGTCTGGGCCAGGAGTCGGTGTCTGTGAACCCGGGGCAGGGGGTCGGTGTCTGTGAAGTCGGGGCCGGGGGTCGGTGTCTGTGAGTCTGGGCCCGGGGTCGGTGTCTGTGAGTCTGGGCCAGGAGTCGGTGTCTGTGAACCCGGGGCAGGGGGTCGGTGTCTGTGAAGTCGGGGCCGGGGGTCGGTGTCTGTGAACCCGGGGTCGGGGGTCGGTGTCTGTGAGTCTGGGCCGGGGGTCGGTGTCTGTGAAGTCGGGGTCGGGGGTCGGTGTCTGTGAAGTCGGGTCCGGGGTCTGTGAAGTCGGGGCCGGGGGTCGGTGTCTGTGAAGTCGGGGACGGGGGTCGGTGTCTGTGAAGTCGGGGACGGGGGTCGGTGTCTGTGAAGTCGGGGCCGGGGGTCGGTGTCTGTGAAGTCGGGGCCGGGGTTCGGTGTCTTTGAAGTCGGGGCCGTGGGTTGGTGTCTGTGAACCCGGGGCCGGGGGTCGGTGTCTGTGAGTCTGGGCCCGGGGTCGGTGTCTGTGAGTCTGGGCCAGGAGTCGGTGTCTGTGAACCCGGGGCAGGGGGTCGGTGTCTGTGAAGTCGGGGCCGGGGGTCGGTGTCTGTGAGTCTGGGCCCGGGGTCGGTGTCTGTGAGTCTGTGCCAGGAGTCGGTGTCTGTGAACCCGGGGCAGGGGGTCGGTGTCTGTGAAGTCGGGGCCGGGGGTCGGTGTCTGTGAACCCGGGCTCGGGGGTCGGTGTCTGTGAGTCTGGGCCGGGGGTCGGTGTCTGTGAGTCTGGGCCGGGGGTCGGTGTCTGTGAAGTTGGGGCCAGGGGTTGGTGTCTGTGAAGTCTGGGTCGGGGGTCGGTGTCTGTGAAGTCGGGGCCGGGGTTCGGTGTCTTTGAAGTCGGGGCCGTGGGTCGGTGTCTGTGAACCCGGGGCCGGGGGTCGGTGTCTGTGAGTCTGGGCCCGGGGTCGGTGTCTGTGAGTCTGGGCCAGGAGTCGGTGTCTGTGAACCCGGGGCAGGGGGTCGGTGTCTGTGAAGTCGGGGCCGGGGGTCGGTGTCTGTGAGTCTGGGCCCGGGGTCGGTGTCTGTGAGTCTGGGCCAGGAGTCGGTGTCTGTGAACCCGGGGCAGGGGGTCGGTGTCTGTGAGTCTGGGCCAGGAGTCGGTGTCTGTGAACCCGGGGCAGGGGGTCGGTGTCTGTGAAGTCGGGGCCGGGGGTCGGTGTCTGTGAGTCTGGGCCCGGGGTCGGTGTCTGTGAGTCTGGGCCAGGAGTCGGTGTCTGTGAACCCGGGGCAGGGGGTCGGTGTCTGTGAAGTCGGGGCCGGGGGTCGGTGTCTGTGAACCCGGGGTCGGGGGTCGGTGTCTGTGAGTCTGGGCCGGGGGTCGGTGTCTGTGAAGTCGGGGTCGGGGGTCGGTGTCTGTGAAGTCGGGTCCGGGGTCTGTGAAGTCGGGGCCGGGGGTCGGTGTCTGTGAAGTCGGGGACGGGGGTCGGTGTCTGTGAAGTCGGGGACGGGGGTCGGTGTCTGTGAAGTCGGGGCCGGGGGTCGGTGTCTGTGAAGTCGGGGCCGGGGTTCGGTGTCTTTGAAGTCGGGGCCGTGGGTTGGTGTCTGTGAACCCGGGGCCGGGGGTCGGTGTCTGTGAGTCTGGGCCCGGGGTCGGTGTCTGTGAGTCTGGGCCAGGAGTCGGTGTCTGTGAACCCGGGGCAGGGGGTCGGTGTCTGTGAAGTCGGGGCCGGGGGTCGGTGTCTGTGAGTCTGGGCCCGGGGTCGGTGTCTGTGAGTCTGGGCCAGGAGTCGGTGTCTGTGAACCCGGGGCAGGGGGTCGGTGTCTGTGAAGTCGGGGCCGGGGGTCGGTGTCTGTGAACCCGGGCTCGGGGGTCGGTGTCTGTGAGTCTGGGCCGGGGGTCGGTGTCTGTGAGTCTGGGCCGGGGGTCGGTGTCTGTGAAGTTGGGGCCAGGGGTTGGTGTCTGTGAAGTCTGGGTCGGGGGTCGGTGTCTGTGAGTCAGGGTCGGGGGTCGGTGTCAGTGAAGTCGGGGCCGGGGGTCGGTGTCTGTGAAGTCGGGGCCGGGGGTCGGTGTCTGTGAAGTCGGGGCCGGGGGTCGGTGTCTGTGAGTCTGGGCCGGGGTCGGTGTCTGTGAGTCTGGGCCGGGGGTTGGTGTCTGTGAAGTCGGGGTCGGGGGTCGGTGTCTATGAACCCGGGGCCGGGAGTCGGTGTCTGTGAGTCTGGGCCAGGGGTCGGTGTCTGTGAGTCGGGGCCGGGGATCGGTGTCTGTGAGTCGGGGCCCGGGGTCGGTGTCTGTGAAGTCTGGGCCGGGGGTCGGTGTCTGTGAGTCTGGGCTGGGGGTCGGTGTCTGTGAAGTCGGGGCCGGTGGTCGGTGTCTGTGAGTCTGGGCCGGGCGTCGGTGTCCGTGAAGTCTGGGCCGGGGGTCGGTGTCTGTGAGTCGGGGCCGGGGGTCGGTGTCTGTGAGACGGGGCCGGGGGTCGGTGTCTGTGAAGTCGAGGCCGGGGGTCGGTGTCTGTGAGTCTGGGCCGGGGGTCGGTGTCTGTGAAGTCGGGGCCGGGGGTCGGTGTCTGTGAACCCGGGGCCGGTGGTCGGTGTCTGTGAAGTCGGGGCCGGGGGTCGGTTTCTGTGAACCCGGGGCTGGGGGTCGGTGTCTGTGAAGTCTGGGCCGGGGGTCGGTGTCTGTGAGTCGGGGCCGGGGGTCGGTGTCTGTGAAGTCGAGGCCGGGGGTCGGTGTCTGTGAAGTCGGGGCCGGGGGTC
This sequence comes from Scyliorhinus torazame, assembly GCF_047496885.1. NCBI lineage: Eukaryota > Metazoa > Chordata > Chondrichthyes > Carcharhiniformes > Scyliorhinidae > Scyliorhinus > Scyliorhinus torazame. Next base: position 390,896,331 of record NC_092707.1, read on the forward strand.
GGTGTCTGTGAGTCTGGGCCGGGGTCGGTGTCTGTGAGTCTGGGCCGGGGGTCGGTGTCTGTGAACCCGGGGCTGGGGGTCGGTGTCTGTGAACCCGGGGCCGGGAGTCGGTGTCTGTGAGTCTGGGCCGGGGGTCGGTGTCTGTGAGTCTGGGCCGGGGGTCGGTGTCTGTGAGTCGGGGCCGGGGATCGGTGTCTGTGAGTCTGGGCCCGGGGTCGGTGTCTGTGAGTCTGGGCCGGGGGTCGGTGTCTGTGAGTCTGGGCTGGGGGTCGGTGTCTGTGAAGTCGGGGCCGGGGGTCGGTGTCTGTGAGTCTGGGCCGGGCGTCGGTGTCCGTGAAGTCTGGGCCGGGGGTCGGTGTCTGTGAGTCGGGGCCGGGGGTCGGTGTCTGTGAACCCGGGGCCGGGGGTCGGTGTCTGTGAAGTCGGGGCCGGGGGTCGGTTTCTGTGAACCCGGGGCTGGGGGTCGGTGTCTGTGAAGTCAGGGTCGGTGTCCGTGAGTCTGGGCCGGGGGTTGGTGTCTGTGAAGTCGGGGCCGGGGGTCGGTGTCTGTGAAGTCAGGGCCGGGGGTCGGTGTCTGTGAGTCTGGGCCGGGGTCGGTGTCTGTGAAGTCGGGGTCGGGGTCTGTGAACCCGGGGCTGGGGGTCGGTGTCTGTGAAGTCGGGGTCGGGGTCTGTGAAGTCGGGGACGGGGGTCGGTGTCTGTGAGTCTGGGCCGGGGGTCGGTGTCTGTGAGTCTGGGCCGTGGGTCGGTGTCTGTGAAGTCGGGGGTCGGTGTCTGTGAACCCGGGGCTGGGGGTCGGTGTCTGTGAAGTCGGGGTCGGGGGTCGGTGTCTGTGAAGTCGGGGTCGGGGGTCGGTGTCTGTGAAGTCAGGGCCGGGGGTCGGTGTCTGTGAGTCTGGGCCGGGGGTCGGTGTCTGTGAAGTCGGGGCCGGGGGTCGGTGTCTGTGAGTCTGGGCCGGGGTCGGTGTCTGTGAGTCTGGGCCGGGGGTCGGTGTCTGTGAACCCGGGGCTGGGGGTCGGTGTCTGTGAACCCGGGGCCGGGAGTCGGTGTCTGTGAGTCTGGGCCGGGGGTCGGTGTCTGTGAGTCTGGGCCGGGGGTCTGTGTCTGTGAGTCGGGGCCGGGGATCGGTGTCTGTGAGTCTGGGCCCGGGGTCGGTGTCTGTGAGTCTGGGCCGGGGGTCGGTGTCTGTGAGTCTGGGCTGGGGGTCGGTGTCTGTGAAGTCGGGGCCGGGGGTCGGTGTCTGTGAGTCTGGGCCGGGCGTCGGTGTCCGTGAAGTCTGGGCCGGGGGTCGGTGTCTGTGAGTCGGGGCCGGGGGTCGGTGTCTGTGAACCCGGGGCCGGGGGTCGGTGTCTGTGAAGTCGGGGCCGGGGGTCGGTTTCTGTGAACCCGGGGCTGGGGGTCGGTGTCTGTGAAGTCAGGGTCGGTGTCCGTGAGTCTGGGCCGGGGGTTGGTGTCTGTGAAGTCGGGGCCGGGGGTCGGTGTCTGTGAAGTCAGGGCCGGGGGTCGGTGTCTGTGAGTCTGGGCCGGGGTCGGTGTCTGTGAAGTCGGGGTCGGGGTCTGTGAACCCGGGGCTGGGGGTCGGTGTCTGTGAAGTCGGGGTCGGGGTCTGTGAAGTCGGGGACGGGGGTCGGTGTCTGTGAGTCTGGGCCGGGGGTCGGTGTCTGTGAGTCTGGGCCGTGGGTCGGTGTCTGTGAAGTCGGGGGTCGGTGTCTGTGAACCCGGGGCTGGGGGTCGGTGTCTGTGAAGTCGGGGTCGGGGGTCGGTGTCTGTGAAGTCGGGGTCGGGGGTCGGTGTCTGTGAAGTCAGGGCCGGGGGTCGGTGTCTGTGAGTCTGGGCCGGGGGTCGGTGTCTGTGAAGTCGGGGTCGGGGGTCGGTGTCTGTGAAGTCGGGGCCGGGGGTCGGTGTCTATGAACTCGGGGCGGGGAGTCGGTGTCTGTGAGTCTGGGCCAGGGGTCGGTGTCTGTGAGTCTGGGCCGGGGGTCGGTGTCTGTGAGTCTGGGCCGGGGGTCGGTGTCTGTGAAGTCGGGGCCCGGGGTCGGTGTCAGTGTAGTCGGGGTCGGGGGTCGGTGTCTATGAACTCGGGGCCGGGAGTCGGTGTCTGTGAAGTCGGGGACAGGGCTCGGTGTCTGTGAGTCTGGGCCGGGGGTTGGTGTCCGTGAGTCTGGGCCCGGGGTCGGTGTCTGTGAACCCGGGGCCGGGGGTCGGTGTCTGTGAACCCGGGGCCGGGGGTCGGTGTCTGTGAACCCGGGGCCGGGGGTCGGTGTCTGTGAACCCGGGGTCGGTGTCTGTGAAGTCGGGGACGGGGGTCGATGTCTCTGAAGTCGGGGCCGGGGGTCGGTGTCTGTGAGTCTGGGCCGGGGGTCGGTGTCTGTGAAGTCGGGGCCGGGGGTCGGTGTCTGTGAAGTCGGGGGCGGGGGTCGGTGTCTGTGAGTCTGGGCCGGGGGTCGGTGTCTGTGAAGTCGGGGACGGGGGTCGATGTCTCTGAAGTCGGGGCCGGGGGTCGGTGTCTGTGAGTCTGGGCCGGGGGTCGGTGTCTGTGAGTCTGGGCCGGGGGTCGGTGTCTGTGAAGTCGGGGTCGGGGTTCGGTGTCTGTGAGTCTGGGCCGGGGTCGGTGTCTGTGAGTCTGGGCCAGGGGTCGGTGTCTGTGAGTCGGGGCCGGGGATCGGTGTCTGTGAGTCGGGGCCCGGGGTCGGTGTCTGTGAAGTCTGGGCCGGGGGTCGGTGTCTGTGAGTCTGGGCTGGGGGTCGGTGTCTGTGAAGTCGGGGCCGGGGGTCGGTGTCTGTGAGTCTGGGCCGGGCGTCGGTGTCCGTGAAGTCTGGGCCGGGGGTCGGTGTCTGTGAGTCGGGGCCGGGGGTCGGTGTCTGTGAAGTCGGGGGCGGGGGTCGGTGTCTGTGAGTCTGGGCCGGGGGTCGGTGTCTGTGAAGTCGGGGACGGGGGTCGATGTCTCTGAAGTCGGGGCCGGGGGTCGGTGTCTGTGAGTCTGGGCCAGGGGTCGGTGTCTGTGAGTCAGGGCCGGGGGTCGGTGTCTGTGAGTCTGGGCCGGGGGTCGGGGTCTGTGAACCCGGGGCTGGGGGTCGGTGTCTGTGAAGTCGGGGTCGGGGTCTGTGAAGTCGGGGACGGGGGTCGGTGTCTGTGAAGTCGGGGTCGGGGGTCGGTGTCTGTGAAGTCGGGGGTCGGTGTCTGTGAACCCGGGGCTGGGGGTCGGTGTCTGTGAAGGCGGGGTCGGGGGTCGGTGTCTGTGAAGTCAGGGCCGCGGGTCGGTGTCTGTGAGTCTGGGCCGGGGGTCGGTGTCTGTGAGTCTGGGCCGGGAGTCGGTGTCTGTGAAGTCGGGGCCGGGGGTCGGTGTCTGTGAGTCTGGGCCGGGGGTCGGTGTGTATGAACTCGGGGCGGGGAGTCGGTGTCTGTGAGTCTGGGCCAGGGGTCGGTGTCTGTGAGTCTGGGCCGGGGGTCGGTGTCTGTGAGTCTGGGCCGGGGGTCGGTGTCTCTGAAGTCGGGGGTCGGTGTCTATGAACGCGGGGCCGGGAGTCGGTGTCTGTGAGTCTGGGCCGGGGGTCGGTGTCTGTGAGTCTGGGCCGGGGGTTGGTGTCCGTGAGTCTGGGCCCGGGGTCTGTGTCTGTGAGTCTGGGCCGGGGGTCGGTGTCTGTGAGCCCGGGGCCAGTGTCTGTGAAGTCGGGGTCGGGGGTCGGTGTCTGTGAAGTCGGGGTCGGGGGTCGGTGTCTGTGAAGTCGGGGCCGGGGGTCGGTGTCTGTGAAGTCGGGGTCGGGGGTCGGTGTCTGTGAGCCCGGGGCCGGGGGTCGGTGTCTGTGAAGTCGGGGCCGGGTGTCGGTGTCTGTGAGTCTGAGTCGGGGGTCGGTGTCTGTGAACCCGGGGTCGGGGGTCGGTGTCTGTGAGCCCGGGGCCAGGGGTCGGTGTCTGTGAAGTCGGGGCCGGGGGTCGGTGTCCGTGAAGTCGGGGCCGGGGGTCGGTGTCTGTGAAGTCGGGGTCGGGGGTCGGTGTCTGTGAACCCGGGGCCGGGGGTCGGTGTCTGTGAGTCGGGGCCGGGGGTCAGTGTCTGTGAGACGGGGTCGGTGTCTGTGAGTCTGGGCCGGGGGTCGGTGAAGTCGGGGCCGGGGGTCGGTGAAGTCGGGGCCGGGGGTCGGTGTCTGTGAAGTCGGGGCCGGGGGTCAGTGTCTGTGAGTCGGGGTCGGGGGTCGCTGTCTGTGAGTCTGGGCCGGGGGTCAGTGTCTGTGAGTCGGGGTCGGGGGTCGGTGTCTGTGAAGTCGGGTCGGGGGTCGGTGTCTGTGAGTCTGGGCAGGGGGTCGGTGAAGTCGGGGCCGGGGGTCGGTGTCTGTGAGTCTGGGCCGGGGGTCGGTGTCTGTGAAGTCGGGGCCAGGGGTTGGTGTCTGTGAAGTCGGGGCCGGGGGTCGGTGTCTGTGAGTCTGGGCTGGGGGTCGGAGTCTGTGAGTCTGGGCTGGGGTTCGGTGTCTGTGTAGTCTGGGCTGGGGCTCGGTGTCTGTGTGTCTGGGCCGGGGGTCGGTGTCTGTGAAGTCTGGGCCGGGGGTCGGTGTCTGTGAAGTCGGGGCCGGGGGTCGGTGTCTGTGAAGTCGGGGCCGGGGGTCGGTGTCTGTGAGTCTGGGTCGGGGGTCGGTGTCTGTGAAGTCGGGGCCGGGGGTCGGTGTCTGTGAAGTCGGGGCCGGGGGTCGGTGTCTGTGAAGTCGGGGCCGGGGGTCGGTGTCTGTGAGTCTGGGCCGGGGGTCGGTGTCTGTGAAGTCGGGGTCGGGGGTCGGTGTCTGTGAAGTCGGGGCCGGGGTCTGTGAAGTCGGGGCCGGGGGTCGGTGTCTGTGAAGTCGGGGACGGTGGTCGGTGTCTGTGAAGTCGGGGCCGGGGGTCGGTGTCTGTGAAGTCGGGGCCGGGGTTCGGTGTCTGTGAAGTCGGGGCCGGGGGTCGGTGTCTGTGAACCCGGAGCCGGGGGTCGGTGTCTGTGAGTCTGGGCCCGGGGTCGGTGTCTGTGAGTCTGGGCCCGGGGTCGGTGTCTGTGAGTCTGGGCCGGGGGTCGGTGTCTGTGAGTCTGGGCTGGGGGTCGGTGTCTGTGAAGTCGGGGCCGGGGGTCGGTGTCTGTGAGTCTGGGCCGGGCGTCGGTGTCAGTGAAGTCTGGGCCGGGGGTCGGTGTCTGTGAGTCGGGGCCGGGGGTCGGTGTCTGTGAACCCGGGGCCGGGGGTCGGTGTCTGTGAAGTCGGGGCCGGGGGTCGGTTTCTGTGAACCCGGGGCTGGGGGTCGGTGTCTGTGAAGTCAGGGTCGGTGTCCGTGAGTCTGGGCCGGGGGTTGGTGTCTGTGAAGTCGGGGCCGGGGGTCGGTGTCTGTGAAGTCAGGGCCGGGGGTCGGTGTCTGTGAGTCGGGGCCGGGGGTCGGTGTCTGTGAGTCGGGGCCGGGGTCGGTGTCTGTGAAGTCGGGGTCGGGGTCTGTGAACCCGGGGCTGGGGGTCGGTGTCTGTGAAGTCGGGGTCGGGGTCTGTGAAGTCGGGGACGGGGGTCGGTGTCTGTGAGTCTGGGCCGGGGGTCGGTGTCTGTGAGTCTGGGCCGTGGGTCGGTGTCTGTGAAGTCGGGGGTCGGTGTCTGTGAACCCGGGGCTGGGGTTCGGTGTCTGTGAAGTCGGGGTCGGGGGTCGGTGTCTGTGAAGTCGGGGTCGGGGGTCGGTGTCTGTGAAGTCAGGGCCGGGGGTCGGTGTCTGTGAGTCTGGGCCGGGGGTCGGTGTCTGTGAAGTCGGGGTCGGGGGTCGGTGTCTGTGAAGTCGGGGCCGGGGGTCGGTGTCTATGAACTCGGGGCGGGGAGTCGGTGTCTGTGAGTCTGGGCCAGGGGTCGGTGTCTGTGAGTCTGGGCCGGGGGTCGGTGTCTGTGAGTCTGGGCCGGGGGTCGGTGTCTGTGAAGTCGGGGCCCGGGGGTCGGTGTCTGTGAAGTCGGGGCCCGGGGTCGGTGTCAGTGTAGTCGGCGTCGGGGGTCGGTGTCTATGAACTCGGGGCCGGGAGTCGGTGTCTGTGAAGTCGGGGACAGGGCTCGGTGTCTGTGAGTCTGGGCCGGGGGTTGGTGTCCGTGAGTCTGGGCCCGGGGTCGGTGTCTGTGAACCCGGGGCCGGGGGTCGGTGTCTGTGAACCCGGGGCCGGGGGTCGGTGTCTGTGAACCCGGGGCCGGGGGTCGGTGTCTGTGAACCCGGGGCCGGGGGTCGGTGTCTGTGAAGTCGGGGCCGGGGGTCGATGTCTCTGAAGTCGGGGCCGGGGGTCGGTGTCTGTGAGTCTGGGCCGGGGGTCGGTGTCTGTGAAGTCGGGGCCGGGGGTCGGTGTCTGTGAAGTCGGGGGCGGGGGTCGGTGTCTGTGAGTCTGGGCCGGGGGTCGGTGTCTGTGAGTCTGGGCCGGGGGTCGGTGTCTGTGAGTCTGGGCCGGGGGTCGGTGTCTGTGAAGTCGGGGTCGGGGTTCGGTGTCTGTGAGTCTGGGCCGGGGTCGGTGTCTGTGAGTCTGGGCCGGGGGTTGGTGTCTGTGAAGTCGGGGTCGGGGGTCGGTGTCTATGAACCCGGGGCCGGGAGTATGTGTCTGTGAGTCTGGGCCAGGGGTCGGTGTCTGTGAGTCGGGGCCGGGGATCGGTGTCTGTGAGTCGGGGCCCGGGGTCGGTGTCTGTGAAGTCTGGGCCGGGGGTCGGTGTCTGTGAGTCTGGGCTGGGGGTCGGTGTCTGTGAAGTCGGGGCCGGGGGTCGGTGTCTGTGAGTCTGGGCCGGGCGTCGGTGTCCGTGAAGTCTGGGCCGGGGGTCGGTGTCTGTGAGTCGGGGCCGGGGGTCGGTGTCTGTGAAGTCGAGGCCGGGGGTCGGTGTCTGTGAGTCTGGGCCGGGGGTCGGTGTCTGTGAAGTCGGGGCCGGGGGTCGGTGTCTGTGAGTCTGGGCCAGGGGTCGGTGTCTGTGAACCCGGGGCTGGGGGTCGGTGTCTGTGTAGTCTGGGCTGGGGCTCGGTGTCTGTGTGTCTGGGCCGGGGGTCGGTGTCTGTGAAGTCTGGGCCGGGGGTCGGTGTCTGTGAAGTCGGGGCCGGGGGTCGGTGTCTGTGAAGTCGGGGCCGGGGGTCGGTGTCTGTGAGTCTGGGTCGGGGGTCGGTGTCTGTGAAGTCGGGGCCGGGGGTCGGTGTCTGTGAAGTCGGGGCCGGGGGTCGGTGTCTGTGAAGTCGGGGCCGGGGGTCGGTGTCTGTGAGTCTGGGCCGGGGGTCGGTGTCTGTGAAGTCGGGGTCGGGGGTCGGTGTCTGTGAAGTCGGGGCCGGGGTCTGTGAAGTCGGGGCCGGGGGTCGGTGTCTGTGAAGTCGGGGACGGTGGTCGGTGTCTGTGAAGTCGGGGCCGGGGGTCGGTGTCTGTGAAGTCGGGGCCGGGGTTCGGTGTCTGTGAAGTCGGGGCCGGGGGTCGGTGTCTGTGAACCCGGAGCCGGGGGTCGGTGTCTGTGAGTCTGGGCCCGGGGTCGGTGTCTGTGAGTCTGGGCCCGGGGTCGGTGTCTGTGAGTCTGGGCCGGGGGTCGGTGTCTGTGAGTCTGGGCTGGGGGTCGGTGTCTGTGAAGTCGGGGCCGGGGGTCGGTGTCTGTGAGTCTGGGCCGGGCGTCGGTGTCAGTGAAGTCTGGGCCGGGGGTCGGTGTCTGTGAGTCGGGGCCGGGGGTCGGTGTCTGTGAACCCGGGGCCGGGGGTCGGTGTCTGTGAAGTCGGGGCCGGGGGTCGGTTTCTGTGAACCCGGGGCTGGGGGTCGGTGTCTGTGAAGTCAGGGCTGGGGGTCGGTGTCTGTGAAGTCAGGGTCGGTGTCCGTGAGTCTGGGCCGGGGGTTGGTGTCTGTGAAGTCGGGGCCGGGGGTCGGTGTCTGTGAAGTCAGGGCCGGGGGTCGGTGTCTGTGAGTCGGGGCCGGGGTCGGTGTCTGTGAAGTCGGGGTCGGGGTCTGTGAACCCGGGGCTGGGGGTCGGTGTCTGTGAAGTCGGGGTCGGGGTCTGTGAAGTCGGGGACGGGGGTCGGTGTCTGTGAGTCTGGGCCGGGGGTCGGTGTCTGTGAGTCTGGGCCGTGGGTCGGTGTCTGTGAAGTCGGGGGTCGGTGTCTGTGAACCCGGGGCTGGGGGTCGGTGTCTGTGAAGTTGGGGTCGGGGGTCGGTGTCTGTGAAGTCGGGGTCGGGGGTCGGTGTCTGTGAAGTCAGGGCCGGGGGTCGGTGTCTGTGAGTCTGGGCCGGGGGTCGGTGTCTGTGAAGTCGGGGTCGGGGGTCGGTGTCTGTGAAGTCGGGGCCGGGGGTCGGTGTCTATGAACTCGGGGCGGGGAGTCGGTGTCTGTGAGTCTGGGCCAGGGGTCGGTGTCTGTGAGTCTGGGCCGGGGGTCGGTGTCTGTGAGTCTGGGCCGGGGGTCGGTGTCTGTGAAGTCGGGGCCCGGGGGTCGGTGTCTGTGAAGTCGGGGCCCGGGGTCGGTGTCAGTGTAGTCGGCGTCGGGGGTCGGTGTCTATGAACTCGGGGCCGGGAGTCGGTGTCTGTGAACTTGGTGGACAGGGCTCGGTGTCTGTGAGTCTGGGCCGGGGGTTGGTGTCCGTGAGTCTGGGCCCGGGGTCGGTGTCTGTGAACCCGGGGCCGGGGGTCGGTGTCTGTGAACCCGGGGCCGGGGGTCGGTGTCTGTGAACCCGGGGCCGGGGGTCGGTGTCTGTGAACCCGGGGCCGGGGGTCGGTGTCTGTGAAGTCGGGGCCGGGGGTCGATGTCTCTGAAGTCGGGGCCGGGGGTCGGTGTCTGTGAGTCTGGGCCGGGGGTCGGTGTCTGTGAAGTCGGGGCCGGGGGTCGGTGTCTGTGAAGTCGGGGGCGGGGGTCGGTGTCTGTGAGTCTGGGCCGGGGGTCGGTGTCTGTGAGTCTGGGCCGGGGGTCGGTGTCTGTGAGTCTGGGCCGGGGGTCGGTGTCTGTGAAGTCGGGGTCGGGGTTCGGTGTCTGTGAGTCTGGGCCGGGGTCGGTGTCTGTGAGTCTGGGCCGGGGGTTGGTGTCTGTGAAGTCGGGGTCGGGGGTCGGTGTCTATGAACCCGGGGCCGGGAGTATGTGTCTGTGAGTCTGGGCCAGGGGTCGGTGTCTGTGAGTCGGGGCCGGGGATCGTTGTCTGTGAGTCGAGGCCCGGGGTCGGTGTCTGTGAAGTCTGGGCCGGGGGTCGGTGTCTGTGAGTCTGGGCTGGGGGTCGGTGTCTGTGAAGTCGGGGCCGGGGGTCGGTGTCTGTGAGTCTGGGCCGGGCGTCGGTGTCCGTGAAGTCTGGGCCGGGGGTCGGTGTCTGTGAGTCGGGGCCGGGGGTCGGTGTCTGTGAAGTCGAGGCCGGGGGTCGGTGTCTGTGAGTCTGGGCCGGGGGTCGGTGTCTGTGAAGTCGGGGCCGGGGGTCGGTGTCTGTGAGTCTGGGCCAGGGGTCGGTGTCTGTGTACCCGGGGCTGGGGGTCGGTGTCTGTGAAGTCAGGGCTGGGGGTCGGTGTCTGTGAAGTCAGGGTCGGTGTCCGTGAGTCTGGGCCGGGGGTCGGTGTCCGTGAGTCTGGGCCGGGGGTCGGTGTCTGTGAAGTCGGGGCCGGGGGTCGGTGTCTGTGAGTCTGGGCCGGGGGTTGGTGTCTGTGAAGTCAGGGCCGGGGGTCGGTGTCTGTGAGTCTGGGCCGGGGGTCGGTGTCTGTGAAGTCGGGGTCGGGGTCTGTGAACCCGGGGCTGGGGGTCGGTGTCTGTGAAGTCGGGGTCGGGGTCTGTGAAGTCGGGGACGGGGGTCGGTGTCTGTGAAGTCGGGGTCGGGGGTCGGTGTCTGTGAGTCTGGGCCGGGGGTCGGTGTCTGTGAGTCTGGGCCGGGGGTCGGTGTCTGTGAAGTCGGGGGTCGGTGTCTGTGAACCCGGGGCTGGGGGTCGGTGTCTGTGAAGTCGGGGTCGGGGGTCGGTGTCTGTGAAGTCAGGGCCGCGGGTCGGTGTCTGTGAGTCTGGGCCGGGGGTCGGTGTCTGTGAGTCTGGGCCGGGAGTCGGTGTCTGTGAAGTCGGGGCCGGGGGTCGGTGTCTGTGAGTCTGGGCCGGGGGTCGGTGTCTATGAACCCGGGGCGGGGAGTCGGTGTCTGTGAGTCTGGGCCAGGGGTCGGTGTCTGTGAGTCTGGGCCGGGGGTCGGTGTCTGTGAGTCTGGGCCGGGGGTCGGTGTCTGTGAAGTCGGGGGTCGGTGTCTATGAACGCGGGGCCGGGAGTCGGTGTCTGTGAGTCTGGGCCGGGGGTCGGCGTCTGTGAGTCTGGGCCGGGGGTTGGTGTCCGTGAGTCTGGGCCCGGGGTCGGTGTCTGTGAGTCTGGGCCGGGGGTCGGTGTCTGTGAGCCCGGGGCCAGGGGTCGGTGTCTGTGAAGTCGGGGTCGGGGGTCGGTGTCTGTGAAGTCGGGGTCGGGGGTCGGTGTCTGTGAAGTCGGGGCCGGGGGTCGGTGTCTGTGAAGTCGGGGTCGGGATTCGTTGTCTGTGAGCCCGGGGCCGGGGGTCGGTGTCTGTGAAGTCGGGGCCGGGTGTCGGTGTCTGTGAGTCTGAGTCGGGGGTCGGTGTCTGTGAACCCGGGGTCGGGGGTCGGTGTCTGTGAGCCCGGGGCCAGGGGTCGGTGTCTGTGAAGTCGGGGCCGGGGGTCGGTGTCCGTGAAGTCGGGGCCGGGGGTCGGTGTCTGTGAAGTCGGGGTCGGGGGTCGGTGTCTGTGAACCCGGGGCCGGGGGTCGGTGTCTGTGAGTCGGGGCCGGGGGTCAGTGTCTGTGAGACGGGGTCGGTGTCTGTGAGTCTGGGCCGGGGGTCGGTGAAGTCGGGGCCGGGGGTCGGTGTCTGTGAAGTCGGGGCCGGGGGTCAGTGTCTGTTAGTCGGGGTCGGGGGTCGCTGTCTGTGAGTCTGGGCCGGGGGTCAGTGTCTGTGAGTCGGGGTCGGGGGTCGGTGTCTGTGAAGTCGGGTCGGGGGTCGGTGTCTGTGAGTCTGGGCAGGGGGTCGGTGAAGTCGGGGCCGGGGGTCGGTGTCTGTGAGTCTGGGTCGGGAGTCGGTGTCTGTGAGTCTGGGCCAGGAGTTGGTGTCTGTGAACCCGGGGCCGGGGGTCGGTGTCTGTGAGTCTGGGCCAGGGGTCCGTGTCTGTGAGTCTGGGTCGGGGGTCGGTGTCTGTGAGTCTGGGCCGGGGGTCGGTGTCTGTGAGTCTGGGCCGGGGGTCGGTGTCTGTGAAGTCGGGGCCGGGGGTCGGTGTCTGTGAAGTCGGGGCCGGGGGTCGGTGTCTGTGAAGTCGGGGCCGGGGGTCGGTGTCTGTGAAGTCGGGGCCGGGGGTCGGTGTCTGTGAAGTCGGGGCCGGGGGTCGGTGTCTGTGAAGTCGGGGCCGGGGGTCGGTGTCTGTGAAGTCGGGGCCGGGGTTCGGTGTCTGTGAGTCTGGGCCGGGGTCGGTGTCTGTGAGTCTGGGCCGGGGGTTGGTGTCTGTGAAGTCGGGGTCGGGGGTCGGTGTCTATGAACCCGGGGCCGGGAGTCGGTGTCTGTGAGTCTGGGCCAGGGGTCGGTGTCTGTGAGTCGGGGCCGGGGATCGGTGTCTGTGAGTCGGGGCCCGGGGTCGGTGTCTGTGAAGTCTGGGCCGGGGGTCAGTGTCTGTGAGTCTGGGCTGGGGGTCGGTGTCTGTGAAGTCGGGGCCGGTGGTCGGTGTCTGTGAGTCTGGGCCGGGCGTCGGTGTCCGTGAAGTCTGGGCCGGGGGTCGGTGTCTGTGAGTTCGGGCCGGGGGTCGGTGTCTGTGAAGTCGAGGCCAGGGGTCGGTGTCTGTGAGTCTGGGCCGGGGGTCGGTGTCTGTGAAGTCGGGGGCGGGGGTCGGTGTCTGTGAGTCTGGGCCAGGGGCGGTGTCTGTGAACCCGGGGCTGGGGGTCGGTGTCTGTGAAGTCTGGGCCGGGGGTCGGTGTCCGTGAGTCTGGGCCGGGGGTCGGTGTCTGTGAAGTCGGGGCCGGGGGTCGGTGTCTGTGAGTCTGGGCCGGGGGTTGGTGTCTGTGAAGTCAGGGCCGGGAGTCGGTGTCTGTGAGTCTGCGCCGGGGGTCGGTGTCTGTGAAGTCGGGGCCGGGGTCTGTGAACCCGGGGCTGGGGGTCGGTGTCTGTGAAGTCAGGGCCGGGGGTCGGTGTCTGTGAGTCTGGGCCGTGGGTCGGTGTCTGTGAAGTCGGGGTCGGGGTCTGTGAACCCGGGGCTGGGGGTCGGTGTCTGTGAAGTCGGGGACGGGGGTCGGTGTCTGTGAGTCTGGGCCGGGGGTCGGTGTCTGTGAGTCTGGGCCGGGGGTCGGTGTCTGTGAAGTCGGGGGTCGGTCTGTGAACCCGGGGCTGGGGGTCGGTGTCTGTGAAGTCGGGGTCGGGGGTCGGTGTCTGTGAAGTCAGGGCCGCGGGTCGGTGTCTGTGAGTCAGGGCCGGGGGTCGGTGTCTGTGAGTCTGGGCCGGGAGTCGGTGGCTGTTAAGTCGGGGCCGGGGGTCGGTGTCTATGAACTCGGGGCGGGGAGTCGGTGTCTGTGAAGTCGGGGCCCGGGGTCGGTGTCAGTGTAGTCGGGGTCGGGGGTCGGTGTCTATGAACTCGGGGCCGGGAGTCGGTGTCTGTGAAGTCGGGGACAGGGCTCGGTGTCTGTGAGTCTGGGCCGGGGGTTGGTGTCCGTGAGTCTGGGCCCGGGGTCGGTGTCTGTGAACCCGGGGCCGGGGGTCGGTGTCTGTGAACCCGGGGCCAGGGGTCGGTGTCTGTGAAGTCGGGGCCGGGGGTCGGTGTCCGTGAAGTCGGGGCCGGCGGTCGGTGTCTGTGAAGTTGGGGTCGGGGGTCGGTGTCTGTGAACCCGGGGCCGTGGGTCGGTGTCTGTGAAGTCGGGGCCGGGTGTCGGTGTCTGTGAGTCTGGGTCGGGGGTCGGTGTCTGTGAGTCTGGGCCGGGGGTCGGTGTCTGTGAAGTCGGGGCCGGGGGTCGGTGTCTGTGAAGTCGGGGTCGGGGGTCGGTGTCTGTGAAGTCGGGGTCGGGGGTCGGTGTCTGTGGAGTCGGGGCCGGGGGTCGGTGTCCGTGAAGTCGGGGCCGGGGGTCGGTGTCCGTGAAGTCGGGGCCGGGGGTCGGTGTCTGTGAAGTCGGGGTCGGGTGTCGGTGTCTGTGAACCCGGGGCCGGGGGACGGTGTCTGTGAAGTCGGGGCCGGGTTTCGGTGTCTGTGAGTCTGGGTCGGGGGTCGGTGTCTGTGAAGTCGGGGCCGGGGGTCGGTGTCTGTGAAGTCGGGGTCGGGGGTCGGTGTCTGTGAAGTCGGGGTCGGGGGTCCGTGTCTGTGAAGTCGGGCCCGGGGGTCGGTGTCTGTGAAGTCTGGGCCGGGGGTCGGTGTCCGTGAGTCTGGGCCGGGGGTCGGTGTCTGTGAAGTCGGGGCCGGGGGTCGGTGTCTGTGAGTCTGGGCCGGGGGTTGGTGTCTGTGAAGTCAGGGCCGGGGGTCGGTGTCTGTGAGTCTGGGCCGGGGGTCGGTGTCTGTGAAGTCGGGGTCGGGGTCTGTGAACCCGGGGCTGGGGGTCGGTGTCTGTGAAGTCGGGGTCGGGGTCTGTGAAGTCGGGGCCGGGGGTCGGTGTCTGTGAAGTCGGGGTCGAGGGTCGGTGTCTGTGAGTCTGGGCCGGGGGTCGGTGTCTGTGAGTCTGGGCCGGGGGTCGGTGTCTGTGAGTCTGGGCCGGGGGTCGGTGTCTGTGAAGTCGGGGGTCGGTGTCTGTGAACCCGGGGCTGGGGGTCGGTGTCTGTGAAGTCGGGGTCGGGGGTCGGTGTCTGTGAAGTCAGGGCCGCGGGTCGGTGTCTGTGAGTCTGGGCCGGGGGTCGGTGTCTGTGAAGTCAGGGCTGGGGGTCGGTGTCTGTGAAGTCAGGGTCGGTGTCCGTGAGTCTGGGCCGGGGGTCGGTGTCCGTGAGTCTGGGCCGGGGGTCGGTGTCTGTGAAGTCGGGGCCGGGGGTCGGTGTCTGTGAGTCTGGGCCGGGGGTTGGTGTCTGTGAAGTCAGGGCCGGGGGTCGGTGTCTGTGAGTCTGGGCCGGGGGTCGGTGTCTGTGAAGTCGGGGTCTGGGTCTGTGAACCCGGGGCTGGGGGTCGGTGTCTGTGAAGTCGGGGTCGGGGTCTGTGAAGTCGGGGACGGGGGTCGGTGTCTGTGAACTCGGGGTCGGGGGTCGGTGTTTGTGAGTCTGGGCCGGGGGTCGGTGTCTGTGAGTCTGGGCCGGGGGTCGGTGTCTGTGAAGTCGGGGGTCGGTGTATGTGAACCCGGGGCTGGGGGTCGGTGTGTGTGAACCCGGGGCTGGGGGTCGGTGTCTGTGAAGTCGGGGCCGGGGGTCGGTGTCTGTGAGTCTGGGCCGGGAGTCGGTGTCTGTTAAGTCGGGGCCGGGGGCCGGTGTCTATGAACTCGGGGCGGGGAGTGGGTGTCTGTGAAGTCGGGGCCCGGGGTCGGTGTCTGTGTAGTCGGGGTCGGGGGTCGGTGTCTATGAACTCGGGGCCGGGAGTCGGTGTCTGTGAAGTCGGGGACAGGGCTCGGTGTCTGTGAGTCTGGGCCGGGGGTTGGTGTCCGTGAGTCTGGGCCCGGGGTCGGTGTCTGTGAACCCGGGGCCAGGGGTCGGTGTCTGTGAACCCGGGGCCAGGGGTCGGTGTCTGTGAGTCTGGGCCGGGGGTTGGTGTCCGTGAGTCTGGGCCCGGGGTCGGTGTCTGTGAGCCCGGGGCCAGTGTCTGTGAAGTCGGGGTCGGGGGTCGGTGTCTGTGAGTCTGGGTCGGGGGTCGGTGTCTGTGAAGTCGGGGCCGGGGGTCGGTGTCTGTGAAGTCGGGGCCGGGGGTCGGTGTCGGTGAAGTCGGGGCCGGGGGTCGGTGTCTGTGAAGTCGGGGTCGGGGGTCGGTGTCTGTGAGCCCGGGGCCGGGGGTCGGTGTCTGTGAAGTCGGGGCCGGGTGTCGGTGTCTGTGAGTCTGAGTCGGGGGTCGGTGTCTGTGAACCCGGGGTCGGGGGTCGGTGTCTGTGAGCCCGGGGCCAGGGGTCGGTGTCTGTGAAGTCGGGGCCGGGGGTCGGTGTCTGTGAAGTCGGGTCCGGGGGTCGGTGTCTGTGAAGTCGGGGCCGGGGGTCGGTGTCTGTGAAGTCGGGGCCGGGGGTCGGTGTCTGTGAGTCTGAGTCGGGGGTCGGTGTCTGTGAACCCGGGGCCGGGGGTCGGTGTCTGTGAAGTCGGGGCCGGGTGTCGGTGTCTGTGAGTCTGAGTCGGGGGTCGGTGTCTGTGAACCCGGGGTCGGGGGTCGGTGTCTGTGAGCCCGGGGCCAGGGGTCGGTGTCTGTGAAGTCGGGGCCGGGGGTCGGTGTCTGTGAAGTCGGGGTCGGGGGTCGGTGTCAGTGAAGTCGGGGCCGGGGGTCGGTGTCTGTGAAGTCGGGGCCGGGTGTCGGTGTCTGTGAGTCTGGGTCGGGGGTCGGTGTCTGTGAGCCCGGGGCCGGGGGTCGGTGTCTGTGAGTCTGGGCCGGGGGTCGGTGTCCGTGAAGTCGGGGCCGGGGGTCGGTGTCTGTGAAGTCGGGGTCGGGGGTCGGTGTCTGTGAACCCGGGGCCGGGGGTCGGTGTCTGTGAGTCGGGGCCGGGGGTCAGTGTCTGTGAGACGGGGTCGGTGTCTGTGAGTCTGGGCCGGGGGTCGGTGAAGTCGGGGCCGGGGGTCGGTGTCTGTGAAGTCGGGGCCGGGGGTCAGTGTCTGTGAGTCGGGGTCGGGGGTCGCTGTCTGTGAGTCTGGGCCGGGGGTCAGTGTCTGTGAGTCGGGGTCGGGGGTCGGTGTCTGTGAAGTCGGGTCGGGGGTCGGTGTCTGTGAGTCTGGGCAGGGGGTCGGTGAAGTCGGGGCCGGGGGTCGGTGTCTGTGAGTCTGGGCCGGGGGTCGGTGTCTGTGAAGTCGGGGCCAGGGGTTGGTGTCTGTGAAGTCGGGGCCGGGGGTCGGTGTCTGTGAGTCTGGGCCGGGGGTCGGAGTCTGTGAGTCTGGGCTGGGGTTCGGTGTCTGTGTAGTCTGGGCTGGGGCTCGGTGTCTGTGTGTCTGGGCCGGGGGTCGGTGTCTGTGAAGTCTGGGCCGGGGGTCGGTGTCTGTGAAGTCGGGGCCGGGGGTCGGTGTCTGTGAAGTCGGGGCCGGGGGTCGGTGTCTGTGAGTCTGGGTCGGGGGTCGGTGTCTGTGAAGTCGGGGCCGGGGGTCGGTGTCTGTGAAGTCGGGGCCGGGGGTCGGTGTCTGTGAAGTCGGGGCCGGGGGTCGGTGTCTGTGAGTCTGGGCCGGGGGTCGGTGTCTGTGAAGTCGGGGTCGGGGGTCGGTGTCTGTGAAGTCGGGGCCGGGGTCTGTGAAGTCGGGGCCGGGGTCTGTGAAGTCGGGGCCGGGGGTCGGTGTCTGTGAAGTCGGGGACGGGGGTCGGTGTCTGTGAAGTCGGGGCCGGGGGTCGGTGTCTGTGAAGTCGGGGCCGGGGGTCGGTGTCTGTGAAGTCGGGGCCGGGGGTCGGTGTCTGTGAAGTCGGGGCCGGGGTTCGGTGTCTGTGAAGTCGGGGCCGGGGGTCGGTGTCTGTGAAGTCGGGGCCGGGGGTCGGTGTCTGTGAACCCGGAGCCGGGGGTCGGTGTCTGTGAGTCTGGGCCCGGGGTCGGTGTCTGTGAGTCTGGGCCAGGAGTCGGTGTCTGTGAACCCGGGGCAGGGGGTCGGTGTCTGTGAAGTCGGGGCCGGGGGTCGGTGTCTGTGAGTCTGGGCCCGGGGTCGGTGTCTGTGAGTCTGGGCCAGGAGTCGGTGTCTGTGAACCCGGGGCAGGGGGTCGGTGTCTGTGAAGTCGGGGCCGGGGGTCGGTGTCTGTGAACCCGGGGCCGGGGGTCGGTGTCTGTGAGTCTGGGCCAGGGGTCCGTGTCTGTGAGTCTGGGTCGGGGGTCGGTGTCTGTGAGTCTGGGCCGGGGGTCGGTGTCTGTGAGTCTGGGCCGGGGGTCGGTGTCTGTGAAGTTGGGGCCAGGGGTTGGTGTCTGTGAAGTCTGGGTCGGGGGTTGGTGTCTGTGAGTCAGGGTCGGGGGTCGGTGTCAGTGAAGTCGGGGCCGGGGGTCGGTGTCTGTGAAGTCGGGGCCGGGGGTCGGTGTCTGTGAAGTCGGGGCCGGGGGTCGGTGTCTGTGAAGTCGGGGCCGGGGGTCGGTGTCTGTGAAGTCGGGGCCGGGGGTCGGTGTCTGTGAAGTCGGGGTCGGGGTCCGGTGTCTGTGAGTCTGGGTCGGGAGTCGGTGTCTGTGAGTCTGGGCCCGGGGTCGGTGTCTGTGTAGTCGGGGTCGGGGGTCGGTGTCTATGAACTCGGGGCCGGGAGTCGGTGTCTGTGAAGTCGGGGACAGGGCTCGGTGTCTGTGAGTCTGGGCCGGGGGTTGGTGTCCGTGAGTCTGGGCCCGGGGTCGGTGTCTGTGAACCCGGGGCCAGGGGTCGGTGTCTGTGAACCCGGGGCCAGGGGTCGGTGTCTGTGAGTCTGGGCCGGGGGTTGGTGTCCGTGAGTCTGGGCCCGGGGTCGGTGTCTGTGAGCCCGGGGCCAGTGTCTGTGAAGTCGGGGTCGGGGGTCGGTGTCTGTGAGTCTGGGTCGGGGGTCGGTGTCTGTGAAGTCGGGGCCGGGGGTCGGTGTCTGTGAAGTCGGGGCCGGGGGTCGGTGTCGGTGAAGTCGGGGCCGGGGGTCGGTGTCTGTGAAGTCGGGGTCGGGGGTCGGTGTCTGTGAGCCCGGGGCCGGGGGTCGGTGTCTGTGAAGTCGGGGCCGGGTGTCGGTGTCTGTGAGTCTGAGTCGGGGGTCGGTGTCTGTGAACCCGGGGTCGGGGGTCGGTGTCTGTGAGCCCGGGGCCAGGGGTCGGTGTCTGTGAAGTCGGGGCCGGGGGTCGGTGTCTGTGAAGTCGGGTCCGGGGGTCGGTGTCTGTGAAGTCGGGGCCGGGGGTCGGTGTCTGTGAAGTCGGGGCCGGGGGTCGGTGTCTGTGAGTCTGAGTCGGGGGTCGGTGTCTGTGAACCCGGGGCCGGGGGTCGGTGTCTGTGAAGTCGGGGCCGGGTGTCGGTGTCTGTGAGTCTGAGTCGGGGGTCGGTGTCTGTGAACCCGGGGTCGGGGGTCGGTGTCTGTGAGCCCGGGGCCAGGGGTCGGTGTCTGTGAAGTCGGGGCCGGGGGTCGGTGTCTGTGAAGTCGGGGTCGGGGGTCGGTGTCAGTGAAGTCGGGGCCGGGGGTCGGTGTCTGTGAAGTCGGGGCCGGGTGTCGGTGTCTGTGAGTCTGGGTCGGGGGTCGGTGTCTGTGAGCCCGGGGCCGGGGGTCGGTGTCTGTGAGTCTGGGCCGGGGGTCGGTGTCCGTGAAGTCGGGGCCGGGGGTCGGTGTCTGTGAAGTCGGGGTCGGGGGTCGGTGTCTGTGAACCCGGGGCCGGGGGTCGGTGTCTGTGAGTCGGGGCCGGGGGTCAGTGTCTGTGAGACGGGGTCGGTGTCTGTGAGTCTGGGCCGGGGGTCGGTGAAGTCGGGGCCGGGGGTCGGTGTCTGTGAAGTCGGGGCCGGGGGTCAGTGTCTGTGAGTCGGGGTCGGGGGTCGCTGTCTGTGAGTCTGGGCCGGGGGTCAGTGTCTGTGAGTCGGGGTCGGGGGTCGGTGTCTGTGAAGTCGGGTCGGGGGTCGGTGTCTGTGAGTCTGGGCAGGGGGTCGGTGAAGTCGGGGCCGGGGGTCGGTGTCTGTGAGTCTGGGCCGGGGGTCGGTGTCTGTGAAGTCGGGGCCAGGGGTTGGTGTCTGTGAAGTCGGGGCCGGGGGTCGGTGTCTGTGAGTCTGGGCCGGGGGTCGGAGTCTGTGAGTCTGGGCTGAGGTTCGGTGTCTGTGTAGTCTGGGCTGGGGCTCGGTGTCTGTGTGTCTGGGCCGGGGGTCGGTGTCTGTGAAGTCTGGGCCGGGGGTCGGTGTCTGTGAAGTCGGGGCCGGGGGTCGGTGTCTGTGAAGTCGGGGCCGGGGGTCGGTGTCTGTGAGTCTGGGTCGGGGGTCGGTGTCTGTGAAGTCGGGGCCGGGGGTCGGTGTCTGTGAAGTCGGGGCCGGGGGTCGGTGTCTGTGAAGTCGGGGCCGGGGGTCGGTGTCTGTGAGTCTGGGCCGGGGGTCGGTGTCTGTGAAGTCGGGGTCGGGGGTCGGTGTCTGTGAAGTCGGGGCCGGGGTCTGTGAAGTCGGGGCCGGGGTCTGTGAAGTCGGGGCCGGGGGTCGGTGTCTGTGAAGTCGGGGACGGGGGTCGGTGTCTGTGAAGTCGGGGCCGGGGGTCGGTGTCTGTGAAGTCGGGGCCGGGGGTCGGTGTCTGTGAAGTCGGGGCCGGGGGTCGGTGTCTGTGAAGTCGGGGCCGGGGTTCGGTGTCTGTGAAGTCGGGGCCGGGGGTCGGTGTCTGTGAAGTCGGGGCCGGGGGTCGGTGTCTGTGAACCCGGAGCCGGGGGTCGGTGTCTGTGAGTCTGGGCCCGGGGTCGGTGTCTGTGAGTCTGGGCCAGGAGTCGGTGTCTGTGAACCCGGGGCAGGGGGTCGGTGTCTGTGAAGTCGGGGCCGGGGGTCGGTGTCTGTGAGTCTGGGCCCGGGGTCGGTGTCTGTGAGTCTGGGCCAGGAGTCGGTGTCTGTGAACCCGGGGCAGGGGGTCGGTGTCTGTGAAGTCGGGGCCGGGGGTCGGTGTCTGTGAACCCGGGGCCGGGGGTCGGTGTCTGTGAGTCTGGGCCAGGGGTCCGTGTCTGTGAGTCTGGGTCGGGGGTCGGTGTCTGTGAGTCTGGGCCGGGGGTCGGTGTCTGTGAGTCTGGGCCGGGGGTCGGTGTCTGTGAAGTTGGGGCCAGGGGTTGGTGTCTGTGAAGTCTGGGTCGGGGGTTGGTGTCTGTGAGTCAGGGTCGGGGGTCGGTGTCAGTGAAGTCGGGGCCGGGGGTCGGTGTCTGTGAAGTCGGGGCCGGGGGTCGGTGTCTGTGAAGTCGGGGCCGGGGGTCGGTGTCTGTGAAGTCGGGGCCGGGGGTCGGTGTCTGTGAAGTCGGGGCCGGGGGTCGGTGTCTGTGAAGTCGGGGTCGGGGTCCGGTGTCTGTGAGTCTGGGTCGGGAGTCGGTGTCTGTGAGTCTGGGCCAGGAGTTGGTGTCTGTGAACCCGGGGCCGGGGGTCGGTGTCTGTGAGTCTGGGCCAGGGGTCCGTGTCTGTGAGTCTGGGTCGGGGGTCGGTGTCTGTGAGTCTGGGCCGGGGGTCGGTGTCTGTGAGTCTGGGCCGGGGGTCGGTGTCTGTGAAGTCGGGGCCAGGGGTCGGTGTCTGTGAAGTCGGGGCCGGGGGTCGGTGTCTGTGAAGTCGGGGCCGGGGGTCGGTGTCTGTGAAGTCGGGGCCGGGGGTCGGTGTCTGTGAAGTCGGGGCCGGGGGTCGGTGTCTGTGAAGTCGGGGCCGGGGGTCGGTGTCTGTGAAGTCGGGGCCGGGGTTCGGTGTCTGTGAGTCTGGGCCGGGGTCGGTGTCTGTGAGTCTGGGCCGGGGGTTGGTGTCTGTGAAGTCGGGGTCGGGGGTCGGTGTCTATGAACCCGGGGCCGGGAGTCGGTGTCTGTGAGTCTGGGCCAGGGGTCGGTGTCTGTGAGTCGGGGCCGGGGATCGGTGTCTGTGAGTCGGGGCCCGGGGTCGGTGTCTGTGAAGTCTGGGCCGGGGGTCAGTGTCTGTGAGTCTGGGCTGGGGGTCGGTGTCGGTGAAGTCGGGGCCGGGGGTCGGTGTCTGTGAAGTCGGGGCCGGGGGTCGGTGTCGGTGAAGTCTGGGCCGGGGGTCGGTGTCCGTGAAGTCGGGGCCGGGGGTCGGTGTCTGTGAAGTCGGGGACGGGGGTCGGTGTCTGTGAACCCGGGGCCGGGGGTCGGTGTCTGTGAAGTCGGGGACGGGGGTCGGTGTCTGTGAGCCCGGGGCCGGGGGTCGGTGTCTGTGAAGTCGGGGCCGGGTGTCGGTGTCTGTGAGTCTGAGTCGGGGGTCGGTGTCTGTGAACCCGGGGTCGGGGGTCGGTGTCTGTGAGCCCGGGGCCAGGGGTCGGTGTCTGTGAAGTCGGGGCCGGGGGTCGGTGTCTGTGAAGTCGGGGCCGGGGGTCGGTGTCTGTGAAGTCGGGGCCGGGGGTCGGTGTCTGTGAAGTCGGGGCCGGGGGTCGGTGTCTGTGAGTCTGGGCCGGGGGTCGGTGTCTGTGAAGTTGGGGCCAGGGGTTGGTGTCTGTGAAGTCTGGGTCGGGGGTTGGTGTCTGTGAGTCAGGGTCGGGGGTCGGTGTCAGTGAAGTCGGGGCCGGGGGTCGGTGTCTGTGAAGTCGGGGCCGGGGGTCGGTGTCTGTGAAGTCGGGGCCGGGGGTCGGTGTCTGTGAAGTCGGGGCCGGGGGTCGGTGTCTGTGAAGTCGGGGCCGGGGGTCGGTGTCTGTGAAGTCGGGGTCGGGGTCCGGTGTCTGTGAGTCTGGGTCGGGAGTCGGTGTCTGTGAGTCTGGGCCAGGAGTTGGTGTCTGTGAACCCGGGGCCGGGGGTCGGTGTCTGTGAGTCTGGGCCAGGGGTCCGTGTCTGTGAGTCTGGGTCGGGGGTCGGTGTCTGTGAGTCTGGGCCGGGGGTCGGTGTCTGTGAGTCTGGGCCGGGGGTCGGTGTCTGTGAAGTCGGGGCCAGGGGTCGGTGTCTGTGAAGTCGGGGCCGGGGGTCGGTGTCTGTGAAGTCGGGGCCGGGGGTCGGTGTCTGTGAAGTCGGGGCCGGGGGTCGGTGTCTGTGAAGTCGGGGCCGGGGGTCGGTGTCTGTGAAGTCGGGGCCGGGGTTCGGTGTCTGTGAGTCTGGGCCGGGGTCGGTGTCTGTGAGTCTGGGCCGGGGGTTGGTGTCTGTGAAGTCGGGGTCGGGGGTCGGTGTCTATGAACCCGGGGCCGGGAGTCGGTGTCTGTGAGTCTGGGCCAGGGGTCGGTGTCTGTGAGTCGGGGCCGGGGATCGGTGTCTGTGAGTCGGGGCCCGGGGTCGGTGTCTGTGAAGTCTGGGCCGGGGGTCAGTGTCTGTGAGTCTGGGCTGGGGGTCGGTGTCGGTGAAGTCGGGGCCGGGGGTCGGTGTCTGTGAAGTCGGGGCCGGGGGTCGGTGTCGGTGAAGTCTGGGCCGGGGGTCGGTGTCCGTGAAGTCGGGGCCGGGGGTCGGTGTCTGTGAAGTCGGGGACGGGGGTCGGTGTCTGTGAACCCGGGGCCGGGGGTCGGTGTCTGTGAAGTCGGGGACGGGGGTCGGTGTCTGTGAGCCCGGGGCCGGGGGTCGGTGTCTGTGAAGTCGGGGCCGGGTGTCGGTGTCTGTGAGTCTGAGTCGGGGGTCGGTGTCTGTGAACCCGGGGTCGGGGGTCGGTGTCTGTGAGCCCGGGGCCAGGGGTCGGTGTCTGTGAAGTCGGGGCCGGGGGTCGGTGTCTGTGAAGTCGGGGCCGGGGGTCGGTGTCTGTGAAGTCGGGGCCGGGGGTCGGTGTCTGTGAAGTCGGGGCCGGGGGTCGGTGTCTGTGAGTCTGAGTCGGGGGTCGGTGTCTGTGAACCCGGGCCGGGGGTCGGTGTCTGTGAAGTCGGGGCCGGGTGTCGGTGTCTGTGAGTCTGAGTCGGGGGTCGGTGTCTGTGAACCCGGGGTCGGGGGTCGGTGTCTGTGAGCGCGGGGCCAGGGGTCGGTGTCTGTGAAGTCGGGGCCGGGGGTCGGTGTCTGTGAAGTCGGGGTCGTGGGTCGGTGTCAGTGAAGTCGGGGCCGGGGGTCGGTGTCTGTGAAGTCGGGGCCGGGTGTCGGTGTCTGTGAGTCTGGGTCGGGGGTCGGTGTCTGTGAGCCCGGGGCCGGGGGTCGGTGTCTGTGAGTCTGGGCCGGGGGTCGGTGTCCGTGAAGTCGGGGCCGGGGGTCGGTGTCTGTGAAGTCGGGGTCGGGGGTCGGTGTCTGTGAACCCGGGGCCGGGGGTCGGTGTCTGTGAGTCGGGGCCGGGGGTCAGTGTCTGTGAGACGGGGTCGGTGTCTGTGAGTCTGGGCCGGGGGTCGGTGAAGTCGGGGCCGGGGGTCGGTGTCTGTGAAGTCGGGGCCGGGGGTCAGTGTCTGTGAGTCGGGGTCGGGGGTCGCTGTCTGTGAGTCTGGGCCGGGGGTCAGTGTCTGTGAGTCGGGGTCGGGGGTCGGTGTCTGTGAAGTCGGGTCGGGGGTCGGTGTCTGTGAGTCTGGGCAGGGGGTCGGTGAAGTCGGGGCCGGGGGTCGGCGTCTGTGAGTCTGGGCCGGGGGTCGGTGTCTGTGAATTCGGGGCCAGGGGTTGGTGTCTGTGAAGTCGGGGCCGGGGGTCGGTGTCTGTGAAGTCTGGGCTGGGGGTCGGAGTCTGTGAGTCTGGGCTGGGGTTCGGTGTCTGTGTAGTCTGGGCTGGGGCTCGGTGTCTGTGTGTCTGGGCCGGGGGTCGGTGTCTGTGAAGTCTGGGCCGGGGGTCGGTGTCTGTGAAGTCGGGGCCGGGGGTCGGTGTCTGTGAAGTCGGGGCCGGGGGTCGGTGTCTGTGAGTCTGGGCCGGGGATCGGTGTCTGTGAAGTCGGGGCCGGGGGTCGGTGTCTGTGAAGTCGGGGCCGGGGGTCGGTGTCTGTGAAGTCGGAGCCGGGGGTCGGTGTCTGTGAGTCTGGGCCGGGGGTCGGTGTCTGTGAAGTCGGGGTCGGGGGTCGGTGTCTGTGAAGTCAGGGCCGGGGTCTGTGAAGTCGGGGCCGGGGGTCGGTGTCTGTGAAGTCGGGGACGGGGGTCGGTGTCTGTGAAGTCGGGGCCGGGGGTCGGTGTCTGTGAAGTCGGGGCCGGGGGTCGGTGTCTGTGAAGTCGGGGCCGGGGTTCGGTGTCTGTGAAGTCGGGGCCGGGGGTCGGTGTCTGTGAAGTCGGGGCCGGGGGTCGGTGTCTGTGAACCCGGAGCCGGGGGTCGGTGTCTGTGAGTCTGGGCCCGGGGTCGGTGTCTGTGAGTCTGGGCCAGGAGTCGGTGTCTGTGAACCCGGGGCAGGGGGTCGGTGTCTGTGAAGTCGGGGCCGGGGGTCGGTGTCTGTGAGTCTGGGCCCGGGGTCGGTGTCTGTGAGTCTGGGCCAGGAGTCGGTGTCTGTGAGTCTGGGTCGGGGGTCGGTGTCTGTGAGTCTGGGCCGGGGGTCGGTGTCTGTGAGTCTGGGCCGGGGGTCGGTGTCTGTGAAGTTGGGGCCAGGGGTTGGTGTCTGTGAAGTCTGGGTCGGGGGTCGGTGTCTGTGAGTCAGGGTCGGGGGTCGGTGTCAGTGAAGTCGGGGCCGGGGGTCGGTGTCTGTGAAGTCGGGGCCGGGGGTCGGTGTCTGTGAAGTCGGGGCCGGGGGTCGGTGTCTGTGAAGTCGGGGCCGGGGGTCGGTGTCTGTGAAGTCGGGGCCGGGGGTCGGTGTCTGTGAAGTCGGGGTCGGGGTCCGGTGTCTGTGAGTCTGGGTCGGGAGTCGGTGTCTGTGAGTCTGGGCCAGGAGTTGGTGTCTGTGAACCCGGGGCCGGGGGTCGGTGTCTGTGAGTCTGGGCCAGGGGTCCGTGTCTGTGAGTCTGGGTCGGGGGTCGGTGTCTGTGAGTCTGGGCCGGGGGTCGGTGTCTGTGAGTCTGGGCCGGGGGTCGGTGTCTGTGAAGTCGGGGCCAGGGGTCGGTGTCTGTGAAGTCGGGGCCGGGGGTCGGTGTCTGTGAAGTCGGGGCCGGGGGTCGGTGTCTGTGAAGTCGGGGCCGGGGGTCGGTGTCTGTGAAGTCGGGGCCGGGGGTCGGTGTCTGTGAAGTCGGGGCCGGGGGTCGGTGTCTGTGAAGTCGGGGCCGGGGTTCGGTGTCTGTGAGTCTGGGCCGGGGTCGGTGTCTGTGAGTCTGGGCCGGGGGTTGGTGTCTGTGAAGTCGGGGTCGGGGGTCGGTGTCTATGAACCCGGGGCCGGGAGTCGGTGTCTGTGAGTCTGGGCCAGGGGTCGGTGTCTGTGAGTCGGGGCCGGGGATCGGTGTCTGTGAGTCGGGGCCCGGGGTCGGTGTCTGTGAAGTCTGGGCCGGGGGTCAGTGTCTGTGAGTCTGGGCTGGGGGTCGGGGTCTGTGAAGTCGGGGCCGGTGGTCGGTGTCTGTGAGTCTGGGCCGGGCGTCGGTGTCCGTGAAGTCTGGGCCGGGGGTCGGTGTCTGTGAGTTCGGGCCGGGGGTCGGTGTCTGTGAAGTCGAGGCCGGGGGTCGGTGTCTGTGAGTCTGGGCCGGGGCTCGGTGTCTGTGAAGTCGGGGGCGGGGGTCGGTGTCTGTGAGTCTGGGCCAGGGGTCGGTGTCTGTGAACCCGGGGCTGGGGGTCGGTGTCTGTGAAGTCAGGGCTGGGGGTCGGTGTCTGTGAAGTCAGGGTCGGTGTCCGTGAGTCTGGGCCGGGGGTCGGTGTCCGTGAGTCTGGGCCGGGGGTCGGTGTCTGTGAAGTCGGGGCCGAGGGTCGGTGTCTGTGAGTCTGGGCCGGGGGTTGGTGTCTGTGAAGTCAGGGCCGGGAGTCGGTGTCTGTGAAGTCGGGGCCGGGGGTCGGTGTCTGTGAAGTCGGGGCCGGGGGTCGGTGTCTGTGAAGTCGGGGCCAGGGGTCGGTGTCTGTGAGTCTGAGTCGGGGGTCGGTGTCTGTGAACCCGGGGCCGGGGGTCGGTGTCTGTGAAGTCGGGGCCGGGTGTCGGTGTCTGTGAGTCTGAGTCGGGGGTCGGTGTCTGTGAACCCGGGGTCGGGGGTCGGTGTCTGTGAGCCCGGGGCCAGGGGTCGGTGTCTGTGAAGTCGGGGCCGGGGGTCGGTGTCTGTGAAGTCGGGGTCGGGGGTCGGTGTCAGTGAAGTCGGGGCCGGGGGTCGGTGTCTGTGAAGTCGGGGCCGGGTGTCGGTGTCTGTGAGTCTGGGTCGGGGGTCGGTGTCTGTGAGCCCGGGGCCGGGGGTCGGTGTCTGTGAGTCTGGGCCGGGGGTCGGTGTCCGTGAAGTCGGGGCCGGGGGTCGGTGTCTGTGAAGTCGGGGTCGGGGGTCGGTGTCTGTGAACCCGGGGCCGGGGGTCGGTGTCTGTGAGTCGGGGCCGGGGGTCAGTGTCTGTGAGACGGGGTCGGTGTCTGTGAGTCTGGGCCGGGGGTCGGTGAAGTCGGGGCCGGGGGTCGGTGTCTGTGAAGTCGGGGCCGGGGGTCAGTGTCTGTGAGTCGGGGTCGGGGGTCGCTGTCTGTGAGTCTGGGCCGGGGGTCAGTGTCTGTGAGTCGGGGTCGGGGGTCGGTGTCTGTGAAGTCGGGTCGGGGGTCGGTGTCTGTGAGTCTGGGCAGGGGGTCGGTGAAGTCGGGGCCGGGGGTCGGTGTCTGTGAGTCGGGGCCGGGGGTCGGTGTCTGTGAGTCTGGGCCGGGGGTCGGTGTCTGTGAAGTCGGGGCCAGGGGTTGGTGTCTGTGAAGTCGGGGCCGGGGTCTGTGAAGTCGGGGCCGGGGGTCGGTGTCTGTGAAGTCGGGGACGGGGGTCGGTGTCTGTGAAGTCGGGGCCGGGGGTCGGTGTCTGTGAAGTCGGGGCCGGGGGTCGGTGTCTGTGAAGTCGGGGCCGGGGTTCGGTGTCTGTGAAGTCGGGGCCGGGGGTCGGTGTCTGTGAAGTCGGGGCCGGGGGTCGGTGTCTGTGAACCCGGAGCCGGGGGTCGGTGTCTGTGAGTCTGGGCCCGGGGTCGGTGTCTGTGAGTCTGGGCCAGGAGTCGGTGTCTGTGAACCCGGGGCAGGGGGTCGGTGTCTGTGAAGTCGGGGCCGGGGGTCGGTGTCTGTGAGTCTGGGCCCGGGGTCGGTGTCTGTGAGTCTGGGCCAGGAGTCGGTGTCTGTGAGCCCGGGGCAGGGGGTCGGTGTCTGTGAAGTCGGGGCCGGGGGTCGGTGTCTGTGAACCCGGGGCCGGGGGTCGGTGTCTGTGAGTCTGGGCCAGGGGTCGGTGTCTGTGAGTCTGGGTCGGGGGTCGGTGTCTGTGAGTCTGGGCCGGGGGTCGGTGTCTGTGAGTCTGGGCCGGGGGTCGGTGTCTGTGAAGTTGGGGCCGGGGGTTGGTGTCTGTGAAGTCTGGGTCGGGGGTCGGTGTCTGTGAGTCAGGGTCGGGGGTCGGTGTCAGTGAAGTCGGGGCCGGGGGTCGGTGTCTGTGAAGTCGGGGCCGGGGGTCGGTGTCTGTGAAGTCGGGGCCGGGGGTCGGTGTCTGTGAAGTCGGGGCCGGGGGTCGGTGTCTGTGAAGTCGGGGCCGGGGGTCGGTGTCTGTGAAGTCGGGGTCGGGGTCCGGTGTCTGTGAGTCTGGGTCGGGAGTCGGTGTCTGTGAGTCTGGGCCAGGAGTTGGTGTCTGTGAACCCGGGGCCGGGGGTCGGTGTCTGTGAGTCTGGGCCAGGGGTCCGTGTCTGTGAGTCTGGGTCGGGGGTCGGTGTCTGTGAGTCTGGGCCGGGGGTCGGTGTCTGTGAGTCTGGGCCGGGGGTCGGTGTCTGTGAAGTCGGGGCCAGGGGTCGGTGTCTGTGAAGTCGGGGCCGGGGGTCGGTGTCTGTGAAGTCGGGGCCGGGGGTCGGTGTCTGTGAAGTCGGGGCCGGGGGTCGGTGTCTGTGAAGTCGGGGCCGGGGGTCGGTGTCTGTGAAGTCGGGGCCGGGGGTTGGTGTCTGTGAAGACGGGGCCGGGGTTCGGTGTCTGTGAGTCTGGGCCGGGGTCGGTGTCTGTGAGTCTGGGCCGGGGGTTGGTGTCTGTGAAGTCGGGGTCGGGGGTCGGTGTCTATGAACCCGGGGCCGGGAGTCGGTGTCTGTGAGTCTGGGCCAGGGGTCGGTGTCTGTGAGTCGGGGCCGGGGATCGGTGTCTGTGAGTCGGGGCCCGGGGTCGGTGTCTGTGAAGTCTGGGCCGGGGGTCAGTGTCTGTGAGTCTGGGCTGGGGGTCGGTGTCTGTGAAGTCGGGGCCGGTGGTCGGTGTCTGTGAGTCTGGGCCGGGCGTCGGTGTCCGTGAAGTCTGGGCCGGGGGTCGGTGTCTGTGAGTTCGGGCCGGGGGTCGGTGTCTGTGAAGTCGAGGCCGGGGGTCGGTGTCTGTGAGTCTGGGCCGGGGCTCGGTGTCTGTGAAGTCGGGGGCGGGGGTCGGTGTCTGTGAGTCTGGGCCAGGGGTCGGTGTCTGTGAACCCGGGGCTGGGGGTCGGTGTCTGTGAAGTCAGGGCTGGGGGTCGGTGTCTGTGAAGTCAGGGTCGGTGTCCGTGAGTCTGGGCCGGGGGTCGGTGTCCGTGAGTCTGGGCCGGGGGTCGGTGTCTGTGAAGTCGGGGCCGAGGGTCGGTGTCTGTGAGTCTGGGCCGGGGGTTGGTGTCTGTGAAGTCAGGGCCGGGAGTCGGTGTCTGTGAAGTCGGGGCCGGGGGTCGGTGTCTGTGAAGTCGGGGCCGGGGGTCGGTGTCTGTGAAGTCGGGGCCAGGGGTCGGTGTCTGTGAGTCTGAGTCGGGGGTCGGTGTCTGTGAACCCGGGGCCGGGGGTCGGTGTCTGTGAAGTCGGGGCCGGGTGTCGGTGTCTGTGAGTCTGAGTCGGGGGTCGGTGTCTGTGAACCCGGGGTCGGGGGTCGGTGTCTGTGAGCCCGGGGCCAGGGGTCGGTGTCTGTGAAGTCGGGGCCGGGGGTCGGTGTCTGTGAAGTCGGGGTCGGGGGTCGGTGTCAGTGAAGTCGGGGCCGGGGGTCGGTGTCTGTGAAGTCGGGGCCGGGTGTCGGTGTCTGTGAGTCTGGGTCGGGGGTCGGTGTCTGTGAGCCCGGGGCCGGGGGTCGGTGTCTGTGAGTCTGGGCCGGGGGTCGGTGTCCGTGAAGTCGGGGCCGGGGGTCGGTGTCTGTGAAGTCGGGGTCGGGGGTCGGTGTCTGTGAACCCGGGGCCGGGGGTCGGTGTCTGTGAGTCGGGGCCGGGGGTCAGTGTCTGTGAGACGGGGTCGGTGTCTGTGAGTCTGGGCCGGGGGTCGGTGAAGTCGGGGCCGGGGGTCGGTGTCTGTGAAGTCGGGGCCGGGGGTCAGTGTCTGTGAGTCGGGGTCGGGGGTCGCTGTCTGTGAGTCTGGGCCGGGGGTCAGTGTCTGTGAGTCGGGGTCGGGGGTCGGTGTCTGTGAAGTCGGGTCGGGGGTCGGTGTCTGTGAGTCTGGGCAGGGGGTCGGTGAAGTCGGGGCCGGGGGTCGGTGTCTGTGAGTCGGGGCCGGGGGTCGGTGTCTGTGAGTCTGGGCCGGGGGTCGGTGTCTGTGAAGTCGGGGCCAGGGGTTGGTGTCTGTGAAGTCGGGGCCGGGGGTCGGTGTCTGTGAGTCTGGGCTGGGGGTCGGAGTCTGTGAGTCTGGGCTGGGGTTCGGTGTCTGTGTAGTCTGGGCTGGGGCTCGGTGTCTGTGTGTCTGGGCCGGGGGTCGGTGTCTGTGAAGTCTGGGCCGGGGGTCGGTGTCTGTGAAGTCGGGGACGGGGGTCGGTGTCTGTGAACTCGGGGTCGGGGGTCGGTGTCTGTGAAGTCGGGGCCGGGGGTCGGTGTCTGTGAAGTCGGGGACGGGGGTCGGTGTCTGTGAAGTCGGGGCCGGGGGTCGGTGTCTGTGAAGTCGGGGCCGGGGTTCGGTGTCTGTGAAGTCGGGGCCGGGGGTCGGTGTCTGTGAACCCGGAGCCGGGGGTCGGTGTCTGTGAGTCTGGGCCCGGGGTCGGTGTCTGTGAGTCTGGGCCAGGAGTCGGTGTCTGTGAACCCGGGGCAGGGGGTCGGTGTCTGTGAAGTCGGGGCCGGGGGTCGGTGTCTGTGAGTCTGGGCCCGGGGTCGGTGTCTGTGAGTCTGGGCCAGGAGTCGGTGTCTGTGAACCCGGGGCCGGGGGTCGGTGTCTGTGAGTCTGGGCCAGGGGTCCGTGTCTGTGAGTCTGGGTCGGGGGTCGGTGTCTGTGAGTCTGGGCCGGGGGTCGGTGTCTGTGAGTCTGGGCCGGGGGTCGGTGTCTGTGAAGTTGGGGCCAGGGGTTGGTGTCTGTGAAGTCTGGGTCGGGGGTCGGTGTCTGTGAGTCAGGGTCGGGGGTCGGTGTCAGTGAAGTCGGGGCCGGGGGTCGGTGTCTGTGAAGTCGGGGCCGGGGGTCGGTGTCTGTGAAGTCGGGGCCGGGGGTCGGTGTCTGTGAAGTCGGGGCCGGGGGTCGGTGTCTGTGAAGTCGGGGCCGGGGGTCGGTGTCTGTGAAGTCGGGGCAGGGGGTCGGTGTCTGTGAAGTCGGGGTCGGGGTCCGGTGTCTGTGAGTCTGGGTCGGGAGTCGGTGTCTGTGAGTCTGGGCCGGGGGTCGGTGTCTGTGAACCCGGGGCCGGGGGTCGGTGTCTGTGAGTCTGGGCCAGGGGTCCGTGTCTGTGAGTCTGGGTCGGGGGTCGGTGTCTGTGAGTCTGGGCCGGGGGTCGGTGTCTGTGAGTCTGGGCCGGGGGTCGGTGTCTGTGAAGTAGGGGCCAGGGGTCGGTGTCTGTGAAGTCGGGGCCGGGGGTCGGTGTCTGTGAAGTCGGGGCCGGGGGTCGGTGTCTGTGAAGTCGGGGCCGGGGGTCGGTGTCTGTGAAGTCGGGGCCGGGGGTCGGTGTCTGTGAAGTCGGGGCCGGGGGTCGGTGTCTGTGAAGTCGGGGCCGGGGGTCGGTGTCTGTGAAGTCGGGGCCGGGGTTCGGTGTCTGTGAGTCTGGGCCGGGGTCGGTGTCTGTGAGTCTGGGCCGGGGGTTGGTGTCTGTGAAGTCGGGGTCGGGGGTCGGTGTCTATGAACCCGGGGCCGGGAGTCGGTGTCTGTGAGTCTGGGCCAGGGGTCGGTGTCTGTGAGTCGGGGCCGGGGATCGGTGTCTGTGAGTCGGGGCCCGGGGTCGGTGTCTGTGAAGTCTGGGCCGGGGGTCAGTGTCTGTGAGTCTGGGCTGGGGGTCGGTGTCTGTGAAGTCGGGGCCGGTGGTCGGTGTCTGTGAGTCTGGGCCGGGCGTCGGTGTCCGTGAAGTCTGGGCCGGGGGTCGGTGTCTGTGAGTTCGGGCCGGGGGTCGGTGTCTGTGAAGTCGAGGCCGGGGGTCGGTGTCTGTGAGTCTGGGCCGGGGGTCGGTGTCTGTGAAGTCGGGGGCGGGGGTCGGTGTCTGTGAGTCTGGGCCAGGGGTCGGTGTCTGTGAACCCGGGGCTGGGGGTCGGTGTCTGTGAAGTCAGGGCTGGGGGTCGGTGTCTGTGAAGTCAGGGTCGGTGTCCGTGAGTCTGGGCCGGGGGTCGGTGTCCGTGAGTCTGGGCCGGGGGTCGGTGTCTGTGAAGTCGGGGCCGGGGGTCGGTGTCTGTGAGTCTGGGCCGGGGGTTGGTGTCTGTGAAGTCAGGGCCGGGAGTCGGTGTCTGTGAGTCTGGGCCGGGGGTCGGTGTCTGTGAAGTCGGGGTCGGGGTCTGTGAACCCGGGGCTGGGGGTCGGTGTCTGTGAAGTCAGGGCCGGGGGTCGGTGTCTGTGAGTCTGGGCCGGGGGTCGGTGTCTGTGAAGTCGGGGTCTGTGAACCCGGGGCTGGGGGTCGGTGTCTGTGAAGTCGGGGTCGGGGTCTGTGAAGTCGGGGACGGGGGTCGGTGTCTGTGAGTCTGGGCCGGGGGTCGGTGTCTGTGAGTCTGGGCCGGGGGTCGGTGTCTGTGAAGTCGGGGTTCGGTCTGTGAACCCGGGGCTGGGGGTCGGTGTCTGTGAAGTCGGGGTCGGGGGTCGGTGTCTGTGAAGTCAGGGCCGCGGGTCGGTGTCTGTGAGTCTGGGCCGGGGGTCGGTGTCTGTGAGTCTGGGCCGGGAGTCGGTGTCTGTTAAGTCGGGGCCGGGGGTCGGTGTCTATGAACTCGGGGCGGGGAGTCGGTGTCTGTGAAGTCGGGGCCCGGGGTCGGTGTCAGTGTAGTCGGGGTCGGGGGTCGGTGTCTATGAACTCGGGGCCGGGAGTCGGTGTCTGTGAAGTCGGGGACAGGGCTCGGTGTCTGTGAGTCTGGGCCGGGGGTTGGTGTCCGTGAGTCTGGGCCCGGGGTCGGTGTCTGTGAACCCGGGGCCGGGGGTCGGTGTCTGTGAACCCGGGGCCGGGGGTCGGTGTCTGTGAAGTCGGGTCCGGGTGTCGGTGTCTGTGAGTCGGGGCCGGCGGTCGGTGTCTGTGAGTCTGGGCCGGGGGTCGGTGTCTGTGAAGTCGGGGCCGGGGGTTGGTGTCTGTGAAGTCGGGGTCGGGGGTCGGTGTCTGTGAAGTCGGGGCCGGGGGTCGGTGTCTGTGAAGTCGGGGCCGGGGGTCGGTGTCTGTGAAGTCGGGGCCGGGGGCCGGTGTCTGTGAAGTCGGGGCCGGGGGTCGGTGTCTGTGAAGTCGGGGCCGGGGGTCGGTGTCTGTGAAGTCGGGGCCGGGGGTCGGTGTCTGTGAAGTCGGGGCCGGGGTTCGGTGTCTGTGAGTCTGGGCCGGGGTCGGTGTCTGTGAGTCTGGGCCGGGTGTTGGTGTCTGTGAAGTCGGGGTCGGTGTCTATGAACCCGGGGCCGGGAGTCGGTGTCTGTGAGTCTGGGCCAGGGGTCGCTGTCTGTGAGTCGGGGCCGGGGGTCGGTGTCTGTGAGTCTGGGCCCGGGGTCGGTGTCTGTGAGTCTGGGCCAGGAGTCGGTGTCTGTGAACCCGGGGCAGGGGGTCGGTGTCTGTGAAGTCGGGGCCGGGGGTCGGTGTCTGTGAGTCTGGGCCCGGGGTCGGTGTCTGTGAGTCTGGGCCAGGAGTCGGTGTCTGTGAACCCGGGGCAGGGGGTCGGTGTCTGTGAAGTCGGGGCCGGGGGTCGGTGTCTGTGAACCCGGGGCCGGGGGTCGGTGTCTGTGAGTCTGGGCCAGGGGTCCGTGTCTGTGAGTCTGGGTCGGGGGTTGGTGTCTGTGAGTCTGGGCCGGGGGTCGGTGTCTGTGAGTCTGGGCCGGGGGTCGGTGTCTGTGAAGTTGGGGCCAGGGGTTGGTGTCTGTGAAGTCTGGGTCGGGGGTCGGTGTCTGTGAGTCAGGGTCGGGGGTCGGTGTCAGTGAAGTCGGGGCCGGGGGTCGGTGTCTGTGAAGTCGGGGCCGGGGGTCGGTGTCTGTGAAGTCGGGGCCGGGGGTCGGTGTCTGTGAAGTCGGGGCCGGGGGTCGGTGTCTGTGAAGTCGGGGCCGGGGGTCGGTGTCTGTGAAGTCGGGGTCGGGGTCCGGTGTCTGTGAGTCTGGGTCGGGAGTCGGTGTCTGTGAGTCTGGGCCAGGAGTTGGTGTCTGTGAACCCGGGGCCGGGGGTCGGTGTCTGTGAGTCTGGGCCAGGGGTCCGTGTCTGTGAGTCTGGGTCGGGGGTCGGTGTCTGTGAGTCTGGGCCGGGGGTCGGTGTCTGTGAGTCTGGGCCGGGGGTCGGTGTCTGTGAAGTCGGGGCCAGGGGTCGGTGTCTGTGAAGTCGGGGCCGGGGGTCGGTGTCTGTGAAGTCGGGGCCGGGGGTCGGTGTCTGTGAAGTCGGGGCCGGGGGTCGGTGTCTGTGAAGTCGGGGCCGGGGGTCGGTGTCTGTGAAGTCGGGGCCGGGGGTCGGTGTCTGTGAAGTCGGGGCCGGGGTTCGGTGTCTGTGAGTCTGGGCCGGGGTCGGTGTCTGTGAGTCTGGGCCGGGGGTTGGTGTCTGTGAAGTCGGGGTCGGGGGTCGGTGTCTATGAACCCGGGGCCGGGAGTCGGTGTCTGTGAGTCTGGGCCAGGGGTCGGTGTCTGTGAGTCTGGGTCGGGGGTCGGTGTCTGTGAGCCCGGGGCCGGGGGTCGGTGTCTGTGAGTCTGGGCCGGGGGTCGGTGTCCGTGAAGTCGGGGCCGGGGGTCGGTGTCTGTGAAGTCGGGGTCGGGGGTCGGTGTCTGTGAACCCGGGGCCGGGGGTCGGTGTCTGTGAGTCGGGGCCGGGGGTCAGTGTCTGTGAGACGGGGTCGGTGTCTGTGAGTCTGGGCCGGGGGTCGGTGAAGTCGGGGCCGGGGGTCGGTGTCTGTGAAGTCGGGGCCGGGGGTCAGTGTCTGTGAGTCGGGGTCGGGGGTCGCTGTCTGTGAGTCTGGGCCGGGGGTCAGTGTCTGTGAGTCGGGGTCGGGGGTCGGTGTCTGTGAAGTCGGGTCGGGGGTCGGTGTCTGTGAGTCTGGGCAGGGGGTCGGTGAAGTCGGGGCCGGGGGTCGGTGTCTGTGAGTCGGGGCCGGGGGTCGGTGTCTGTGAGTCTGGGCCGGGGGTCGGTGTCTGTGAAGTCGGGGCCAGGGGTTGGTGTCTGTGAAGTCGGGGCCGGGGGTCGGTGTCTGTGAGTCTGGGCTGGGGGTCGGAGTCTGTGAGTCTGGGCTGGGGTTCGGTGTCTGTGTAGTCTGGGCTGGGGCTCGGTGTCTGTGTGTCTGGGCCGGGGGTCGGTGTCTGTGAAGTCTGGGCCGGGGGTCGGTGTCTGTGAAGTCGGGGACGGGGGTCGGTGTCTGTGAACTCGGGGTCGGGGGTCGGTGTCTGTGAAGTCGGGGCCGGGGGTCGGTGTCTGTGAAGTCGGGGACGGGGGTCGGTGTCTGTGAAGTCGGGGCCGGGGGTCGGTGTCTGTGAAGTCGGGGCCGGGGTTCGGTGTCTGTGAAGTCGGGGCCGGGGGTCGGTGTCTGTGAACCCGGAGCCGGGGGTCGGTGTCTGTGAGTCTGGGCCCGGGGTCGGTGTCTGTGAGTCTGGGCCAGGAGTCGGTGTCTGTGAACCCGGGGCAGGGGGTCGGTGTCTGTGAAGTCGGGGCCGGGGGTCGGTGTCTGTGAGTCTGGGCCCGGGGTCGGTGTCTGTGAGTCTGGGCCAGGAGTCGGTGTCTGTGAACCCGGGGCCGGGGGTCGGTGTCTGTGAGTCTGGGCCAGGGGTCCGTGTCTGTGAGTCTGGGTCGGGGGTCGGTGTCTGTGAGTCTGGGCCGGGGGTCGGTGTCTGTGAGTCTGGGCCGGGGGTCGGTGTCTGTGAAGTTGGGGCCAGGGGTTGGTGTCTGTGAAGTCTGGGTCGGGGGTCGGTGTCTGTGAGTCAGGGTCGGGGGTCGGTGTCAGTGAAGTCGGGGCCGGGGGTCGGTGTCTGTGAAGTCGGGGCCGGGGGTCGGTGTCTGTGAAGTCGGGGCCGGGGGTCGGTGTCTGTGAAGTCGGGGCCGGGGGTCGGTGTCTGTGAAGTCGGGGCCGGGGGTCGGTGTCTGTGAAGTCGGGGCCGGGGGTCGGTGTCTGTGAAGTCGGGGTCGGGGTCCGGTGTCTGTGAGTCTGGGTCGGGAGTCGGTGTCTGTGAGTCTGGGCCGGGGGTCGGTGTCTGTGAACCCGGGGCCGGGGGTCGGTGTCTGTGAGTCTGGGCCAGGGGTCCGTGTCTGTGAGTCTGGGTCGGGGGTCGGTGTCTGTGAGTCTGGGCCGGGGGTCGGTGTCTGTGAGTCTGGGCCGGGGGTCGGTGTCTGTGAAGTAGGGGCCAGGGGTCGGTGTCTGTGAAGTCGGGGCCGGGGGTCGGTGTCTGTGAAGTCGGGGCCGGGGGTCGGTGTCTGTGAAGTCGGGGCCGGGGGTCGGTGTCTGTGAAGTCGGGGCCGGGGGTCGGTGTCTGTGAAGTCGGGGCCGGGGGTCGGTGTCTGTGAAGTCGGGGCCGGGGGTCGGTGTCTGTGAAGTCGGGGCCGGGGTTCGGTGTCTGTGAGTCTGGGCCGGGGTCGGTGTCTGTGAGTCTGGGCCGGGGGTTGGTGTCTGTGAAGTCGGGGTCGGGGGTCGGTGTCTATGAACCCGGGGCCGGGAGTCGGTGTCTGTGAGTCTGGGCCAGGGGTCGGTGTCTGTGAGTCGGGGCCGGGGATCGGTGTCTGTGAGTCGGGGCCCGGGGTCGGTGTCTGTGAAGTCTGGGCCGGGGGTCAGTGTCTGTGAGTCTGGGCTGGGGGTCGGTGTCTGTGAAGTCGGGGCCGGTGGTCGGTGTCTGTGAGTCTGGGCCGGGCGTCGGTGTCCGTGAAGTCTGGGCCGGGGGTCGGTGTCTGTGAGTTCGGGCCGGGGGTCGGTGTCTGTGAAGTCGAGGCCGGGGGTCGGTGTCTGTGAGTCTGGGCCGGGGGTCGGTGTCTGTGAAGTCGGGGGCGGGGGTCGGTGTCTGTGAGTCTGGGCCAGGGGTCGGTGTCTGTGAACCCGGGGCTGGGGGTCGGTGTCTGTGAAGTCAGGGCTGGGGGTCGGTGTCTGTGAAGTCAGGGTCGGTGTCCGTGAGTCTGGGCCGGGGGTCGGTGTCCGTGAGTCTGGGCCGGGGGTCGGTGTCTGTGAAGTCGGGGCCGGGGGTCGGTGTCTGTGAGTCTGGGCCGGGGGTTGGTGTCTGTGAAGTCAGGGCCGGGAGTCGGTGTCTGTGAGTCTGGGCCGGGGGTCGGTGTCTGTGAAGTCGGGGTCGGGGTCTGTGAACCCGGGGCTGGGGGTCGGTGTCTGTGAAGTCAGGGCCGGGGGTCGGTGTCTGTGAGTCTGGGCCGGGGGTCGGTGTCTGTGAAGTCGGGGTCTGTGAACCCGGGGCTGGGGGTCGGTGTCTGTGAAGTCGGGGTCGGGGTCTGTGAAGTCGGGGACGGGGGTCGGTGTCTGTGAGTCTGGGCCGGGGGTCGGTGTCTGTGAGTCTGGGCCGGGGGTCGGTGTCTGTGAAGTCGGGGTTCGGTCTGTGAACCCGGGGCTGGGGGTCGGTGTCTGTGAAGTCGGGGTCGGGGGTCGGTGTCTGTGAAGTCAGGGCCGCGGGTCGGTGTCTGTGAGTCTGGGCCGGGGGTCGGTGTCTGTGAGTCTGGGCCGGGAGTCGGTGTCTGTTAAGTCGGGGCCGGGGGTCGGTGTCTATGAACTCGGGGCGGGGAGTCGGTGTCTGTGAAGTCGGGGCCCGGGGTCGGTGTCAGTGTAGTCGGGGTCGGGGGTCGGTGTCTATGAACTCGGGGCCGGGAGTCGGTGTCTGTGAAGTCGGGGACAGGGCTCGGTGTCTGTGAGTCTGGGCCGGGGGTTGGTGTCCGTGAGTCTGGGCCCGGGGTCGGTGTCTGTGAACCCGGGGCCGGGGGTCGGTGTCTGTGAACCCGGGGCCGGGGGTCGGTGTCTGTGAAGTCGGGTCCGGGTGTCGGTGTCTGTGAGTCGGGGCCGGCGGTCGGTGTCTGTGAGTCTGGGCCGGGGGTCGGTGTCTGTGAAGTCGGGGCCGGGGGTTGGTGTCTGTGAAGTCGGGGTCGGGGGTCGGTGTCTGTGAAGTCGGGGCCGGGGGTCGGTGTCTGTGAAGTCGGGGCCGGGGGTCGGTGTCTGTGAAGTCGGGGCCGGGGGCCGGTGTCTGTGAAGTCGGGGCCGGGGGTCGGTGTCTGTGAAGTCGGGGCCGGGGGTCGGTGTCTGTGAAGTCGGGGCCGGGGGTCGGTGTCTGTGAAGTCGGGGCCGGGGTTCGGTGTCTGTGAGTCTGGGCCGGGGTCGGTGTCTGTGAGTCTGGGCCGGGTGTTGGTGTCTGTGAAGTCGGGGTCGGTGTCTATGAACCCGGGGCCGGGAGTCGGTGTCTGTGAGTCTGGGCCAGGGGTCGGTGTCTGTGAGTCGGGGCCGGGGGTCGGTGTCTGTGAGTCTGGGCCCGGGGTCGGTGTCTGTGAGTCTGGGCCAGGAGTCGGTGTCTGTGAACCCGGGGCAGGGGGTCGGTGTCTGTGAAGTCGGGGCCGGGGGTCGGTGTCTGTGAGTCTGGGCCCGGGGTCGGTGTCTGTGAGTCTGGGCCAGGAGTCGGTGTCTGTGAACCCGGGGCAGGGGGTCGGTGTCTGTGAAGTCGGGGCCGGGGGTCGGTGTCTGTGAACCCGGGGCCGGGGGTCGGTGTCTGTGAGTCTGGGCCAGGGGTCCGTGTCTGTGAGTCTGGGTCGGGGGTTGGTGTCTGTGAGTCTGGGCCGGGGGTCGGTGTCTGTGAGTCTGGGCCGGGGGTCGGTGTCTGTGAAGTTGGGGCCAGGGGTTGGTGTCTGTGAAGTCTGGGTCGGGGGTCGGTGTCTGTGAGTCAGGGTCGGGGGTCGGTGTCAGTGAAGTCGGGGCCGGGGGTCGGTGTCTGTGAAGTCGGGGCCGGGGGTCGGTGTCTGTGAAGTCGGGGCCGGGGGTCGGTGTCTGTGAAGTCGGGGCCGGGGGTCGGTGTCTGTGAAGTCGGGGCCGGGGGTCGGTGTCTGTGAAGTCGGGGTCGGGGTCCGGTGTCTGTGAGTCTGGGTCGGGAGTCGGTGTCTGTGAGTCTGGGCCAGGAGTTGGTGTCTGTGAACCCGGGGCCGGGGGTCGGTGTCTGTGAGTCTGGGCCAGGGGTCCGTGTCTGTGAGTCTGGGTCGGGGGTCGGTGTCTGTGAGTCTGGGCCGGGGGTCGGTGTCTGTGAGTCTGGGCCGGGGGTCGGTGTCTGTGAAGTCGGGGCCAGGGGTCGGTGTCTGTGAAGTCGGGGCCGGGGGTCGGTGTCTGTGAAGTCGGGGCCGGGGGTCGGTGTCTGTGAAGTCGGGGCCGGGGGTCGGTGTCTGTGAAGTCGGGGCCGGGGGTCGGTGTCTGTGAAGTCGGGGCCGGGGGTCGGTGTCTGTGAAGTCGGGGCCGGGGTTCGGTGTCTGTGAGTCTGGGCCGGGGTCGGTGTCTGTGAGTCTGGGCCGGGGGTTGGTGTCTGTGAAGTCGGGGTCGGGGGTCGGTGTCTATGAACCCGGGGCCGGGAGTCGGTGTCTGTGAGTCTGGGCCAGGGGTCGGTGTCTGTGAGTCGGGGCCGGGGATCGGTGTCTGTGAGTCGGGGCCCGGGGTCGGTGTCTGTGAAGTCTGGGCCGGGGGTCAGTGTCTGTGAGTCTGGGCTGGGGGTCGGTGTCTGTGAAGTCGGGGCCGGTGGTCGGTGTCTGTGAGTCTGGGCCGGGCGTCGGTGTCCGTGAAGTCTGGGCCGGGGGTCGGTGTCTGTGAGTTCGGGCCGGGGGTCGGTGTCTGTGAAGTCGAGGCCGGGGGTCGGTGTCTGTGAGTCTGGGCCGGGGCTCGGTGTCTGTGAAGTCGGGGGCGGGGGTCGGTGTCTGTGAGTCTGGGCCAGGGGTCGGTGTCTGTGAACCCGGGGCTGGGGGTCGGTGTCTGTGAAGTCAGGGCTGGGGGTCGGTGTCTGTGAAGTCAGGGTCGGTGTCCGTGAGTCTGGGCCGGGGGTCGGTGTCCGTGAGTCTGGGCCGGGGGTCGGTGTCTGTGAAGTCGGGGCCGAGGGTCGGTGTCTGTGAGTCTGGGCCGGGGGTTGGTGTCTGTGAAGTCAGGGCCGGGAGTCGGTGTCTGTGAAGTCGGGGCCGGGGGTCGGTGTCTGTGAAGTCGGGGCCGGGGGTCGGTGTCTGTGAAGTCGGGGCCAGGGGTCGGTGTCTGTGAGTCTGAGTCGGGGGTCGGTGTCTGTGAACCCGGGGCCGGGGGTCGGTGTCTGTGAAGTCGGGGCCGGGTGTCGGTGTCTGTGAGTCTGAGTCGGGGGTCGGTGTCTGTGAACCCGGGGTCGGGGGTCGGTGTCTGTGAGCCCGGGGCCAGGGGTCGGTGTCTGTGAAGTCGGGGCCGGGGGTCGGTGTCTGTGAAGTCGGGGTCGGGGGTCGGTGTCAGTGAAGTCGGGGCCGGGGGTCGGTGTCTGTGAAGTCGGGGCCGGGTGTCGGTGTCTGTGAGTCTGGGTCGGGGGTCGGTGTCTGTGAGCCCGGGGCCGGGGGTCGGTGTCTGTGAGTCTGGGCCGGGGGTCGGTGTCCGTGAAGTCGGGGCCGGGGGTCGGTGTCTGTGAAGTCGGGGTCGGGGGTCGGTGTCTGTGAACCCGGGGCCGGGGGTCGGTGTCTGTGAGTCGGGGCCGGGGGTCAGTGTCTGTGAGACGGGGTCGGTGTCTGTGAGTCTGGGCTGGGGGTCGGTGAAGTCGGGGCCGGGGGTCGGTGTCTGTGAAGTCGGGGCCGGGGGTCAGTGTCTGTGAGTCGGGGTCGGGGGTCGCTGTCTGTGAGTCTGGGCCGGGGGTCAGTGTCTGTGAGTCGGGGTCGGGGGTCGGTGTCTGTGAAGTCGGGTCGGGGGTCGGTGTCTGTGAGTCTGGGCAGGGGGTCGGTGAAGTCGGGGCCGGGGGTCGGTGTCTGTGAGTCGGGGCCGGGGGTCGGTGTCTGTGAGTCTGGGCCGGGGGTCGGTGTCTGTGAAGTCGGGGCCAGGGGTTGGTGTCTGTGAAGTCGGGGCCGGGGGTCGGTGTCTGTGAGTCTGGGCTGGGGGTCGGAGTCTGTGAGTCTGGGCTGGGGTTCGGTGTCTGTGTAGTCTGGGCTGGGGCTCGGTGTCTGTGTGTCTGGGCCGGGGGTCGGTGTCTGTGAAGTCTGGGCCGGGGGTCGGTGTCTGTGAAGTCGGGGACGGGGGTCGGTGTCTGTGAACTCGGGGTCGGGGGTCGGTGTCTGTGAAGTCGGGGCCGGGGGTCGGTGTCTGTGAAGTCGGGGACGGGGGTCGGTGTCTGTGAAGTCGGGGCCGGGGGTCGGTGTCTGTGAAGTCGGGGCCGGGGTTCGGTGTCTGTGAAGTCGGGGCCGGGGGTCGGTGTCTGTGAAGTCTGGGCTGGGGGTCGGAGTCTGTGAGTCTGGGCTGGGGTTCGGTGTCTGTGTAGTCTGGGCTGGGGCTCGGTGTCTGTGTGTCTGGGCCGGGGGTCGGTGTCTGTGAAGTCTGGGCCGGGGGTCGGTGTCTGTGAAGTCGGGGCCGGGGGTCGGTGTCTGTGAAGTCGGGGACGGGGGTCGGTGTCTGTGAAGTCGGGGCCGGGGGTCGGTGTCTGTGAAGTCGGGGCCGGGGGTCGGTGTCTGTGAAGTCGGGGCCGGGGGTCGGTGTCTGTGAAGTCGGGGCCGGGGTTCGGTGTCTGTGAAGTCGGGGCCGGGGGTCGGTGTCTGTGAAGTCGGGGCCGGGGGTCGGTGTCTGTGAACCCGGAGCCGGGGGTCGGTGTCTGTGAGTCTGGGCCCGGGGTCGGTGTCTGTGAGTCTGGGCCAGGAGTCGGTGTCTGTGAACCCGGGGCAGGGGGTCGGTGTCTGTGAAGTCGGGGCCGGGGGTCGGTGTCTGTGAGTCTGGGCCCGGGGTCGGTGTCTGTGAGTCTGGGCCAGGAGTCGGTGTCTGTGAACCCGGGGCAGGGGGTCGGTGTCTGTGAAGTCGGGGCCGGGGGTCGGTGTCTGTGAACCCGGGGCCGGGGGTCGGTGTCTGTGAGTCTGGGCCAGGGGTCCGTGTCTGTGAGTCTGGGTCGGGGGTCGGTGTCTGTGAGTCTGGGCCGGGGGTCGGTGTCTGTGAGTCTGGGCCGGGGGTCGGTGTCTGTGAAGTTGGGGCCAGGGGTTGGTGTCTGTGAAGTCTGGGTCGGGGGTTGGTGTCTGTGAGTCAGGGTCGGGGGTCGGTGTCAGTGAAGTCGGGGCCGGGGGTCGGTGTCTGTGAAGTCGGGGCCGGGGGTCGGTGTCTGTGAAGTCGGGGCCGGGGGTCGGTGTCTGTGAAGTCGGGGCCGGGGGTCGGTGTCTGTGAAGTCGGGGCCGGGGGTCGGTGTCTGTGAAGTCGGGGTCGGGGTCCGGTGTCTGTGAGTCTGGGTCGGGAGTCGGTGTCTGTGAGTCTGGGCCAGGAGTTGGTGTCTGTGAACCCGGGGCCGGGGGTCGGTGTCTGTGAGTCTGGGCCAGGGGTCCGTGTCTGTGAGTCTGGGTCGGGGGTCGGTGTCTGTGAGTCTGGGCCGGGGGTCGGTGTCTGTGAGTCTGGGCCGGGGGTCGGTGTCTGTGAAGTCGGGGCCAGGGGTCGGTGTCTGTGAAGTCGGGGCCGGGGGTCGGTGTCTGTGAAGTCGGGGCCGGGGGTCGGTGTCTGTGAAGTCGGGGCCGGGGGTCGGTGTCTGTGAAGTCGGGGCCGGGGGTCGGTGTCTGTGAAGTCGGGGCCGGGGGTCGGTGTCTGTGAAGTCGGGGCCGGGGTTCGGTGTCTGTGAGTCTGGGCCGGGGTCGGTGTCTGTGAGTCTGGGCCGGGGGTTGGTGTCTGTGAAGTCGGGGTCGGGGGTCGGTGTCTATGAACCCGGGGCCGGGAGTCGGTGTCTGTGAGTCTGGGCCAGGGGTCGGTGTCTGTGAGTCGGGGCCGGGGATCGGTGTCTGTGAGTCGGGGCCCGGGGTCGGTGTCTGTGAAGTCTGGGCCGGGGGTCAGTGTCTGTGAGTCTGGGCTGGGGGTCGGTGTCGGTGAAGTCGGGGCCGGGGGTCGGTGTCTGTGAAGTCGGGGCCGGGGGTCGGTGTCGGTGAAGTCTGGGCCGGGGGTCGGTGTCCGTGAAGTCGGGGCCGGGGGTCGGTGTCTGTGAAGTCGGGGACGGGGGTCGGTGTCTGTGAACCCGGGGCCGGGGGTCGGTGTCTGTGAAGTCGGGGACGGGGGTCGGTGTCTGTGAGCCCGGGGCCGGGGGTCGGTGTCTGTGAAGTCGGGGCCGGGTGTCGGTGTCTGT
Source organism: Scyliorhinus torazame (assembly GCF_047496885.1). Taxonomy (NCBI): domain Eukaryota; kingdom Metazoa; phylum Chordata; class Chondrichthyes; order Carcharhiniformes; family Scyliorhinidae; genus Scyliorhinus; species Scyliorhinus torazame. The sequence goes on from NC_092707.1 coordinate 390,938,352, forward strand.
GAGTCTGAGTCGGGGGTCGGTGTCTGTGAACCCGGGGTCGGGGGTCGGTGTCTGTGAGCCCGGGGCCAGGGGTCGGTGTCTGTGAAGTCGGGGCCGGGGGTCGGTGTCTGTGAAGTCGGGGCCGGGGGTCGGTGTCTGTGAAGTCGGGGCCGGGGGTCGGTGTCTGTGAAGTCGGGGCCGGGGGTCGGTGTCTGTGAGTCTGAGTCGGGGGTCGGTGTCTGTGAACCCGGGCCGGGGGTCGGTGTCTGTGAAGTCGGGGCCGGGTGTCGGTGTCTGTGAGTCTGAGTCGGGGGTCGGTGTCTGTGAACCCGGGGTCGGGGGTCGGTGTCTGTGAGCGCGGGGCCAGGGGTCGGTGTCTGTGAAGTCGGGGCCGGGGGTCGGTGTCTGTGAAGTCGGGGTCGGGGGTCGGTGTCAGTGAAGTCGGGGCCGGGGGTCGGTGTCTGTGAAGTCGGGGCCGGGTGTCGGTGTCTGTGAGTCTGGGTCGGGGGTCGGTGTCTGTGAGCCCGGGGCCGGGGGTCGGTGTCTGTGAGTCTGGGCCGGGGGTCGGTGTCCGTGAAGTCGGGGCCGGGGGTCGGTGTCTGTGAAGTCGGGGTCGGGGGTCGGTGTCTGTGAACCCGGGGCCGGGGGTCGGTGTCTGTGAGTCGGGGCCGGGGGTCAGTGTCTGTGAGACGGGGTCGGTGTCTGTGAGTCTGGGCCGGGGGTCGGTGAAGTCGGGGCCGGGGGTCGGTGTCTGTGAAGTCGGGGCCGGGGGTCAGTGTCTGTGAGTCGGGGTCGGGGGTCGCTGTCTGTGAGTCTGGGCCGGGAGTCAGTGTCTGTGAGTCGGGGTCGGGGGTCGGTGTCTGTGAAGTCGGGTCGGGGGTCGGTGTCTGTGAGTCTGGGCAGGGGGTCGGTGAAGTCGGGGCCGGGGGTCGGCGTCTGTGAGTCTGGGCCGGGGGTCGGTGTCTGTGAATTCGGGGCCAGGGGTTGGTGTCTGTGAAGTCGGGGCCGGGGGTCGGTGTCTGTGAAGTCTGGGCTGGGGGTCGGAGTCTGTGAGTCTGGGCTGGGGTTCGGTGTCTGTGTAGTCTGGGCTGGGGCTCGGTGTCTGTGTGTCTGGGCCGGGGGTCGGTGTCTGTGAAGTCTGGGCCGGGGGTCGGTGTCTGTGAAGTCGGGGCCGGGGGTCGGTGTCTGTGAAGTCGGGGCCGGGGGTCGGTGTCTGTGAGTCTGGGCCGGGGATCGGTGTCTGTGAAGTCGGGGCCGGGGGTCGGTGTCTGTGAAGTCGGGGCCGGGGGTCGGTGTCTGTGAAGTCGGGGCCGGGGGTCGGTGTCTGTGAGTCTGGGCCGGGGGTCGGTGTCTGTGAAGTCGGGGTCGGGGGTCGGTGTCTGTGAAGTCGGGGCCGGGGTCTGTGAAGTCGGGGCCGGGGGTCGGTGTCTGTGAAGTCGGGGACGGGGGTCGGTGTCTGTGAAGTCGGGGCCGGGGGTCGGTGTCTGTGAAGTCGGGGCCGGGGGTCGGTGTCTGTGAAGTCGGGGCCGGGGTTCGGTGTCTGTGAAGTCGGGGCCGGGGGTCGGTGTCTGTGAAGTCGGGGCCGGGGGTCGGTGTCTGTGAACCCGGAGCCGGGGGTCGGTGTCTGTGAGCCTGGGCCCGGGGTCGGTGTCTGTGAGTCTGGGCCAGGAGTCGGTGTCTGTGAACCCGGGGCAGGGGGTCGGTGTCTGTGAAGTCGGGGCCGGGGGTCGGTGTCTGTGAGTCTGGGCCCGGGGTCGGTGTCTGTGAGTCTGGGCCAGGAGTCGGTGTCTGTGAGTCTGGGTCGGGGGTCGGTGTCTGTGAGTCTGGGCCGGGGGTCGGTGTCTGTGAGTCTGGGCCGGGGGTCGGTGTCTGTGAAGTTGGGGCCAGGGGTCGGTGTCTGTGAAGTCTGGGTCGGGGGTCGGTGTCTGTGAGTCAGTGTCGGGGGTCGGTGTCAGTGAAGTCGGGGCCGGGGGTCGGTGTCTGTGAAGTCGGGGCCGGGGGTCGGTGTCTGTGAAGTCGGGGCCGGGGGTCGGTGTCTGTGAAGTCGGGGCCGGGGGTCGGTGTCTGTGAAGTCGGGGCCGGGGGTCGGTGTCTGTGAAGTCGGGGTCGGGGTCCGGTGTCTGTGAGTCTGGGTCGGGAGTCGGTGTCTGTGAGTCTGGGCCAGGAGTTGGTGTCTGTGAACCCGGGGCCGGGGGTCGGTGTCTGTGAGTCTGGGCCAGGGGTCCGTGTCTGTGAGTCTGGGTCGGGGGTCGGTGTCTGTGAGTCTGGGCCGGGGGTCGGTGTCTGTGAGTCTGGGCCGGGGGTCGGTGTCTGTGAAGTCGGGGCCAGGGGTCGGTGTCTGTGAAGTCGGGGCCGGGGGTCGGTGTCTGTGAAGTCGGGGCCGGGGGTCGGTGTCTGTGAGTCGGGGCCGGGGGTCAGTGTCTGTGAGACGGGGTCGGTGTCTGTGAGTCTGGGCCGGGGGTCGGTGAAGTCGGGGCCGGGGGTCGGTGTCTGTGAAGTCGGGGCCGGGGGTCAGTGTCTGTGAGTCGGGGTCGGGGGTCGCTGTCTGTGAGTCTGGGCCGGGGGTCAGTGTCTGTGAGTCGGGGTCGGGGGTCGGTGTCTGTGAAGTCGGGTCGGGGGTCGGTGTCTGTGAGTCTGGGCAGGGGGTCGGTGAAGTCGGGGCCGGGGGTCGGTGTCTGTGAGTCGGGGCCGGGGGTCGGTGTCTGTGAGTCTGGGCCGGGGGTCGGTGTCTGTGAAGTCGGGGCCAGGGGTTGGTGTCTGTGAAGTCGGGGCCGGGGGTCGGTGTCTGTGAGTCTGGGCTGGGGGTCGGAGTCTGTGAGTCTGGGCTGGGGTTCGGTGTCTGTGTAGTCTGGGCTGGGGCTCGGTGTCTGTGTGTCTGGGCCGGGGGTCGGTGTCTGTGAAGTCTGGGCCGGGGGTCGGTGTCTGTGAAGTCGGGGACGGGGGTCGGTGTCTGTGAACTCGGGGTCGGGGGTCGGTGTCTGTGAAGTCGGGGCCGGGGGTCGGTGTCTGTGAAGTCGGGGACGGGGGTCGGTGTCTGTGAAGTCGGGGCCGGGGGTCGGTGTCTGTGAAGTCGGGGCCGGGGTTCGGTGTCTGTGAAGTCGGGGCCGGGGGTCGGTGTCTGTGAAGTCTGGGCTGGGGGTCGGAGTCTGTGAGTCTGGGCTGGGGTTCGGTGTCTGTGTAGTCTGGGCTGGGGCTCGGTGTCTGTGTGTCTGGGCCGGGGGTCGGTGTCTGTGAAGTCTGGGCCGGGGGTCGGTGTCTGTGAAGTCGGGGCCGGGGGTCGGTGTCTGTGAAGTCGGGGACGGGGGTCGGTGTCTGTGAAGTCGGGGCCGGGGGTCGGTGTCTGTGAAGTCGGGGCCGGGGGTCGGTGTCTGTGAAGTCGGGGCCGGGGGTCGGTGTCTGTGAAGTCGGGGCCGGGGTTCGGTGTCTGTGAAGTCGGGGCCGGGGGTCGGTGTCTGTGAAGTCGGGGCCGGGGGTCGGTGTCTGTGAACCCGGAGCCGGGGGTCGGTGTCTGTGAGTCTGGGCCCGGGGTCGGTGTCTGTGAGTCTGGGCCAGGAGTCGGTGTCTGTGAACCCGGGGCAGGGGGTCGGTGTCTGTGAAGTCGGGGCCGGGGGTCGGTGTCTGTGAGTCTGGGCCCGGGGTCGGTGTCTGTGAGTCTGGGCCAGGAGTCGGTGTCTGTGAACCCGGGGCAGGGGGTCGGTGTCTGTGAAGTCGGGGCCGGGGGTCGGTGTCTGTGAACCCGGGGCCGGGGGTCGGTGTCTGTGAGTCTGGGCCAGGGGTCCGTGTCTGTGAGTCTGGGTCGGGGGTCGGTGTCTGTGAGTCTGGGCCGGGGGTCGGTGTCTGTGAGTCTGGGCCGGGGGTCGGTGTCTGTGAAGTTGGGGCCAGGGGTTGGTGTCTGTGAAGTCTGGGTCGGGGGTTGGTGTCTGTGAGTCAGGGTCGGGGGTCGGTGTCAGTGAAGTCGGGGCCGGGGGTCGGTGTCTGTGAAGTCGGGGCCGGGGGTCGGTGTCTGTGAAGTCGGGGCCGGGGGTCGGTGTCTGTGAAGTCGGGGCCGGGGGTCGGTGTCTGTGAAGTCGGGGCCGGGGGTCGGTGTCTGTGAAGTCGGGGTCGGGGTCCGGTGTCTGTGAGTCTGGGTCGGGAGTCGGTGTCTGTGAGTCTGGGCCAGGAGTTGGTGTCTGTGAACCCGGGGCCGGGGGTCGGTGTCTGTGAGTCTGGGCCAGGGGTCCGTGTCTGTGAGTCTGGGTCGGGGGTCGGTGTCTGTGAGTCTGGGCCGGGGGTCGGTGTCTGTGAGTCTGGGCCGGGGGTCGGTGTCTGTGAAGTCGGGGCCAGGGGTCGGTGTCTGTGAAGTCGGGGCCGGGGGTCGGTGTCTGTGAAGTCGGGGCCGGGGGTCGGTGTCTGTGAAGTCGGGGCCGGGGGTCGGTGTCTGTGAAGTCGGGGCCGGGGGTCGGTGTCTGTGAAGTCGGGGCCGGGGGTCGGTGTCTGTGAAGTCGGGGCCGGGGTTCGGTGTCTGTGAGTCTGGGCCGGGGTCGGTGTCTGTGAGTCTGGGCCGGGGGTTGGTGTCTGTGAAGTCGGGGTCGGGGGTCGGTGTCTATGAACCCGGGGCCGGGAGTCGGTGTCTGTGAGTCTGGGCCAGGGGTCGGTGTCTGTGAGTCGGGGCCGGGGATCGGTGTCTGTGAGTCGGGGCCCGGGGTCGGTGTCTGTGAAGTCTGGGCCGGGGGTCAGTGTCTGTGAGTCTGGGCTGGGGGTCGGTGTCGGTGAAGTCGGGGCCGGGGGTCGGTGTCTGTGAAGTCGGGGCCGGGGGTCGGTGTCGGTGAAGTCTGGGCCGGGGGTCGGTGTCCGTGAAGTCGGGGCCGGGGGTCGGTGTCTGTGAAGTCGGGGACGGGGGTCGGTGTCTGTGAACCCGGGGCCGGGGGTCGGTGTCTGTGAAGTCGGGGACGGGGGTCGGTGTCTGTGAGCCCGGGGCCGGGGGTCGGTGTCTGTGAAGTCGGGGCCGGGTGTCGGTGTCTGTGAGTCTGAGTCGGGGGTCGGTGTCTGTGAACCCGGGGTCGGGGGTCGGTGTCTGTGAGCCCGGGGCCAGGGGTCGGTGTCTGTGAAGTCGGGGCCGGGGGTCGGTGTCTGTGAAGTCGGGGCCGGGGGTCGGTGTCTGTGAAGTCGGGGCCGGGGGTCGGTGTCTGTGAAGTCGGGGCCGGGGGTCGGTGTCTGTGAGTCTGAGTCGGGGGTCGGTGTCTGTGAACCCGGGCCGGGGGTCGGTGTCTGTGAAGTCGGGGCCGGGTGTCGGTGTCTGTGAGTCTGAGTCGGGGGTCGGTGTCTGTGAACCCGGGGTCGGGGGTCGGTGTCTGTGAGCGCGGGGCCAGGGGTCGGTGTCTGTGAAGTCGGGGCCGGGGGTCGGTGTCTGTGAAGTCGGGGTCGGGGGTCGGTGTCAGTGAAGTCGGGGCCGGGGGTCGGTGTCTGTGAAGTCGGGGCCGGGTGTCGGTGTCTGTGAGTCTGGGTCGGGGGTCGGTGTCTGTGAGCCCGGGGCCGGGGGTCGGTGTCTGTGAGTCTGGGCCGGGGGTCGGTGTCCGTGAAGTCGGGGCCGGGGGTCGGTGTCTGTGAAGTCGGGGTCGGGGGTCGGTGTCTGTGAACCCGGGGCCGGGGGTCGGTGTCTGTGAGTCGGGGCCGGGGGTCAGTGTCTGTGAGACGGGGTCGGTGTCTGTGAGTCTGGGCCGGGGGTCGGTGAAGTCGGGGCCGGGGGTCGGTGTCTGTGAAGTCGGGGCCGGGGGTCAGTGTCTGTGAGTCGGGGTCGGGGGTCGCTGTCTGTGAGTCTGGGCCGGGGGTCAGTGTCTGTGAGTCGGGGTCGGGGGTCGGTGTCTGTGAAGTCGGGTCGGGGGTCGGTGTCTGTGAGTCTGGGCAGGGGGTCGGTGAAGTCGGGGCCGGGGGTCGGCGTCTGTGAGTCTGGGCCGGGGGTCGGTGTCTGTGAATTCGGGGCCAGGGGTTGGTGTCTGTGAAGTCGGGGCCGGGGGTCGGTGTCTGTGAAGTCTGGGCTGGGGGTCGGAGTCTGTGAGTCTGGGCTGGGGTTCGGTGTCTGTGTAGTCTGGGCTGGGGCTCGGTGTCTGTGTGTCTGGGCCGGGGGTCGGTGTCTGTGAAGTCTGGGCCGGGGGTCGGTGTCTGTGAAGTCGGGGCCGGGGGTCGGTGTCTGTGAAGTCGGGGCCGGGGGTCGGTGTCTGTGAGTCTGGGCCGGGGATCGGTGTCTGTGAAGTCGGGGCCGGGGGTCGGTGTCTGTGAAGTCGGGGCCGGGGGTCGGTGTCTGTGAAGTCGGGGCCGGGGGTCGGTGTCTGTGAGTCTGGGCCGGGGGTCGGTGTCTGTGAAGTCGGGGTCGGGGGTCGGTGTCTGTGAAGTCGGGGCCGGGGTCTGTGAAGTCGGGGCCGGGGGTCGGTGTCTGTGAAGTCGGGGACGGGGGTCGGTGTCTGTGAAGTCGGGGCCGGGGGTCGGTGTCTGTGAAGTCGGGGCCGGGGGTCGGTGTCTGTGAAGTCGGGGCCGGGGTTCGGTGTCTGTGAAGTCGGGGCCGGGGGTCGGTGTCTGTGAAGTCGGGGCCGGGGGTCGGTGTCTGTGAACCCGGAGCCGGGGGTCGGTGTCTGTGAGCCTGGGCCCGGGGTCGGTGTCTGTGAGTCTGGGCCAGGAGTCGGTGTCTGTGAACCCGGGGCAGGGGGTCGGTGTCTGTGAAGTCGGGGCCGGGGGTCGGTGTCTGTGAGTCTGGGCCCGGGGTCGGTGTCTGTGAGTCTGGGCCAGGAGTCGGTGTCTGTGAGTCTGGGTCGGGGGTCGGTGTCTGTGAGTCTGGGCCGGGGGTCGGTGTCTGTGAGTCTGGGCCGGGGGTCGGTGTCTGTGAAGTTGGGGCCAGGGGTCGGTGTCTGTGAAGTCTGGGTCGGGGGTCGGTGTCTGTGAGTCAGTGTCGGGGGTCGGTGTCAGTGAAGTCGGGGCCGGGGGTCGGTGTCTGTGAAGTCGGGGCCGGGGGTCGGTGTCTGTGAAGTCGGGGCCGGGGGTCGGTGTCTGTGAAGTCGGGGCCGGGGGTCGGTGTCTGTGAAGTCGGGGCCGGGGGTCGGTGTCTGTGAAGTCGGGGTCGGGGTCCGGTGTCTGTGAGTCTGGGTCGGGAGTCGGTGTCTGTGAGTCTGGGCCAGGAGTTGGTGTCTGTGAACCCGGGGCCGGGGGTCGGTGTCTGTGAGTCTGGGCCAGGGGTCCGTGTCTGTGAGTCTGGGTCGGGGGTCGGTGTCTGTGAGTCTGGGCCGGGGGTCGGTGTCTGTGAGTCTGGGCCGGGGGTCGGTGTCTGTGAAGTCGGGGCCAGGGGTCGGTGTCTGTGAAGTCGGGGCCGGGGGTCGGTGTCTGTGAAGTCGGGGCCGGGGGTCGGTGTCTGTGAAGTCGGGGCCGGGGGTCGGTGTCTGTGAAGTCGGGGCCGGGGGTCGGTGTCTGTGAAGTCGGGGCCGGGGGTCGGTGTCTGTGAAGTCGGGGCCGGGGGTCGGTGTCTGTGAAGTCGGGGCCGGGGTTCGGTGTCTGTGAGTCTGGGCCGGGGTCGGTGTCTGTGAGTCTGGGCCGGGGGTTGGTGTCTGTGAAGTCGGGGTCGGGGGTCGGTGTCTATGAACCCGGGGCCGGGAGTCGGTGTCTGTGAGTCTGGGCCAGGGGTCGGTGTCTGTGAGTCGGGGCCGGGGATCGGTGTCTGTGAGTCGGGGCCCGGGGTCGGTGTCTGTGAAGTCTGGGCCGGGGGTCAGTGTCTGTGAGTCTGGGCTGGGGGTCGGGGTCTGTGAAGTCGGGGCCGGTGGTCGGTGTCTGTGAGTCTGGGCCGGGCGTCGGTGTCCGTGAAGTCTGGGCCGGGGGTCGGTGTCTGTGAGTTCGGGCCGGGGGTCGGTGTCTGTGAAGTCGAGGCCGGGGGTCGGTGTCTGTGAGTCTGGGCCGGGGCTCGGTGTCTGTGAAGTCGGGGGCGGGGGTCGGTGTCTGTGAGTCTGGGCCAGGGGTCGGTGTCTGTGAACCCGGGGCTGGGGGTCGGTGTCTGTGAAGTCAGGGCTGGGGGTCGGTGTCTGTGAAGTCAGGGTCGGTGTCCGTGAGTCTGGGCCGGGGGTCGGTGTCCGTGAGTCTGGGCCGGGGGTCGGTGTCTGTGAAGTCGGGGCCGAGGGTCGGTGTCTGTGAGTCTGGGCCGGGGGTTGGTGTCTGTGAAGTTAGGGCCGGGAGTCGGTGTCTGTGAAGTCGGGGCCGGGGGTCGGTGTCTGTGAAGTCGGGGCCGGGGGTCGGTGTCTGTGAAGTCGGGGCCAGGGGTCGGTGTCTGTGAGTCTGAGTCGGGGGTCGGTGTCTGTGAACCCGGGGCCGGGGGTCGGTGTCTGTGAAGTCGGGGCCGGGTGTCGGTGTCTGTGAGTCTGAGTCGGGGGTCGGTGTCTGTGAACCCGGGGTCGGGGGTCGGTGTCTGTGAGCCCGGGGCCAGGGGTCGGTGTCTGTGAAGTCAGGGCCGGGAGTCGGTGTCTGTGAAGTCGGGGTCGGGGGTCGGTGTCAGTGAAGTCGGGGCCGGGGGTCGGTGTCTGTGAAGTCGGGGCCGGGTGTCGGTGTCTGTGAGTCTGGGTCGGGGGTCGGTGTCTGTGAGCCCGGGGCCGGGGGTCGGTGTCTGTGAGTCTGGGCCGGGGGTCGGTGTCCGTGAAGTCGGGGCCGGGGGTCGGTGTCTGTGAAGTCGGGGTCGGGGGTCGGTGTCTGTGAACCCGGGGCCGGGGGTCGGTGTCTGTGAGTCGGGGCCGGGGGTCAGTGTCTGTGAGACGGGGTCGGTGTCTGTGAGTCTGGGCCGGGGGTCGGTGAAGTCGGGGCCGGGGGTCGGTGTCTGTGAAGTCGGGGCCGGGGGTCAGTGTCTGTGAGTCGGGGTCGGGGGTCGCTGTCTGTGAGTCTGGGCCGGGGGTCAGTGTCTGTGAGTCGGGGTCGGGGGTCGGTGTCTGTGAAGTCGGGTCGGGGGTCGGTGTCTGTGAGTCTGGGCAGGGGGTCGGTGAAGTCGGGGCCGGGGGTCGGTGTCTGTGAGTCGGGGCCGGGGGTCGGTGTCTGTGAGTCTGGGCCGGGGGTCGGTGTCTGTGAAGTCGGGGCCAGGGGTTGGTGTCTGTGAAGTCGGGGCCGGGGTCTGTGAAGTCGGGGCCGGGGGTCGGTGTCTGTGAAGTCGGGGACGGGGGTCGGTGTCTGTGAAGTCGGGGCCGGGGGTCGGTGTCTGTGAAGTCGGGGCCGGGGGTCGGTGTCTGTGAAGTCGGGGCCGGGGGTCGGTGTCTGTGAAGTCGGGGCCGGGGTTCGGTGTCTGTGAAGTCGGGGCCGGGGGTCGGTGTCTGTGAAGTCGGGGCCGGGGGTCGGTGTCTGTGAACCCGGAGCCGGGGGTCGGTGTCTGTGAGTCTGGGCCCGGGGTCGGTGTCTGTGAGTCTGGGCCAGGAGTCGGTGTCTGTGAACCCGGGGCAGGGGGTCGGTGTCTGTGAAGTCGGGGCCGGGGGTCGGTGTCTGTGAGTCTGGGCCCGGGGTCGGTGTCTGTGAGTCTGGGCCAGGAGTCGGTGTCTGTGAACCCGGGGCAGGGGGTCGGTGTCTGTGAAGTCGGGGCCGGGGGTCGGTGTCTGTGAACCCGGGGCCGGGGGTCGGTGTCTGTGAGTCTGGGCCAGGGGTCCGTGTCTGTGAGTCTGGGTCGGGGGTCGGTGTCTGTGAGTCTGGGCCGGGGGTCGGTGTCTGTGAGTCTGGGCCGGGGGTCGGTGTCTGTGAAGTTGGGGCCGGGGGTTGGTGTCTGTGAAGTCTGGGTCGGGGGTCGGTGTCTGTGAGTCAGGGTCGGGGGTCGGTGTCAGTGAAGTCGGGGCCGGGGGTCGGTGTCTGTGAAGTCGGGGCCGGGGGTCGGTGTCTGTGAAGTCGGGGCCGGGGGTCGGTGTCTGTGAAGTCGGGGCCGGGGGTCGGTGTCTGTGAAGTCGGGGTCGGGGTCCGGTGTCTGTGAGTCTGGGTCGGGAGTCGGTGTCTGTGAGTCTGGGCCAGGAGTTGGTGTCTGTGAACCCGGGGCCGGGGGTCGGTGTCTGTGAGTCTGGGCCAGGGGTCCGTGTCTGTGAGTCTGGGTCGGGGGTCGGTGTCTGTGAGTCTGGGCCGGGGGTCGGTGTCTGTGAAGTCGGGGCCAGGGGTCGGTGTCTGTGAAGTCGGGGCCGGGGGTCGGTGTCTGTGAAGTCGGGGCCGGGGGTCGGTGTCTGTGAAGTCGGGGCCGGGGGTCGGTGTCTGTGAAGTCGGGGCCGGGGGTCGGTGTCTGTGAAGTCGGGGCCGGGGGTCGGTGTCTGTGAAGTCGGGGCCGGGGTTCGGTGTCTGTGAGTCTGGGCCGGGGTCGGTGTCTGTGAGTCTGGGCCGGGGGTTGGTGTCTGTGAAGTCGGGGTCGGGGGTCGGTGTCTATGAACCCGGGGCCGGGAGTCGGTGTCTGTGAGTCTGGGCCAGGGGTCGGTGTCTGTGAGTCGGGGCCGGGGATCGGTGTCTGTGAGTCGGGGCCCGGGGTCGGTGTCTGTGAAGTCTGGGCCGGGGGTCAGTGTCTGTGAGTCTGGGCTGGGGGTCGGTGTCTGTGAAGTCGGGGCCGGTGGTCGGTGTCTGTGAGTCTGGGCCGGGCGTCGGTGTCCGTGAAGTCTGGGCCGGGGGTCGGTGTCTGTGAGTTCGGGCCGGGGGTCGGTGTCTGTGAAGTCGAGGCCGGGGGTCGGTGTCTGTGAGTCTGGGCCGGGGCTCGGTGTCTGTGAAGTCGGGGGCGGGGGTCGGTGTCTGTGAGTCTGGGCCAGGGGTCGGTGTCTGTGAACCCGGGGCTGGGGGTCGGTGTCTGTGAAGTCAGGGCTGGGGGTCGGTGTCTGTGAAGTCAGGGTCGGTGTCCGTGAGTCTGGGCCGGGGGTCGGTGTCCGTGAGTCTGGGCCGGGGGTCGGTGTCTGTGAAGTCGGGGCCGAGGGTCGGTGTCTGTGAGTCTGGGCCGGGGGTTGGTGTCTGTGAAGTCAGGGCCGGGAGTCGGTGTCTGTGAAGTCGGGGCCGGGGGTCGGTGTCTGTGAAGTCGGGGCCGGGGGTCGGTGTCTGTGAAGTCGGGGCCAGGGGTCGGTGTCTGTGAGTCTGAGTCGGGGGTCGGTGTCTGTGAACCCGGGGCCGGGGGTCGGTGTCTGTGAAGTCGGGGCCGGGTGTCGGTGTCTGTGAGTCTGAGTCGGGGGTCGGTGTCTGTGAACCCGGGGTCGGGGGTCGGTGTCTGTGAGCCCGGGGCCAGGGGTCGGTGTCTGTGAAGTCGGGGCCGGGGGTCGGTGTCTGTGAAGTCGGGGTCGGGGGTCGGTGTCAGTGAAGTCGGGGCCGGGGGTCGGTGTCTGTGAAGTCGGGGCCGGGTGTCGGTGTCTGTGAGTCTGGGTCGGGGGTCGGTGTCTGTGAGCCCGGGGCCGGGGGTCGGTGTCTGTGAGTCTGGGCCGGGGGTCGGTGTCCGTGAAGTCGGGGCCGGGGGTCGGTGTCTGTGAAGTCGGGGTCGGGGGTCGGTGTCTGTGAACCCGGGGCCGGGGGTCGGTGTCTGTGAGTCGGGGCCGGGGGTCAGTGTCTGTGAGACGGGGTCGGTGTCAGTGAGTCTGGGCCGGGGGTCGGTGAAGTCGGGGCCGGGGGTCGGTGTCTGTGAAGTCGGGGCCGGGGGTCAGTGTCTGTGAGTCGGGGTCGGGGGTCGCTGTCTGTGAGTCTGGGCCGGGGGTCAGTGTCTGTGAGTCGGGGTCGGGGGTCGGTGTCTGTGAAGTCGGGTCGGGGGTCGGTGTCTGTGAGTCTGGGCAGGGGGTCGGTGAAGTCGGGGCCGGGGGTCGGTGTCTGTGAGTCGGGGCCGGGGGTCGGTGTCTGTGAGTCTGGGCCGGGGGTCGGTGTCTGTGAAGTCGGGGCCAGGGGTTGGTGTCTGTGAAGTCGGGGCCGGGGGTCGGTGTCTGTGAGTCTGGGCTGGGGGTCGGAGTCTGTGAGTCTGGGCTGGGGTTCGGTGTCTGTGTAGTCTGGGCTGGGGCTCGGTGTCTGTGTGTCTGGGCCGGGGGTCGGTGTCTGTGAAGTCTGGGCCGGGGGTCGGTGTCTGTGAAGTCGGGGACGGGGGTCGGTGTCTGTGAACTCGGGGTCGGGGGTCGGTGTCTGTGAAGTCGGGGCCGGGGGTCGGTGTCTGTGAAGTCGGGGACGGGGGTCGGTGTCTGTGAAGTCGGGGCCGGGGGTCGGTGTCTGTGAAGTCGGGGCCGGGGTTCGGTGTCTGTGAAGTCGGGGCCGGGGGTCGGTGTCTGTGAACCCGGAGCCGGGGGTCGGTGTCTGTGAGTCTGGGCCCGGGGTCGGTGTCTGTGAGTCTGGGCCAGGAGTCGGTGTCTGTGAACCCGGGGCAGGGGGTCGGTGTCTGTGAAGTCGGGGCCGGGGGTCGGTGTCTGTGAGTCTGGGCCCGGGGTCGGTGTCTGTGAGTCTGGGCCAGGAGTCGGTGTCTGTGAACCCGGGGCCGGGGGTCGGTGTCTGTGAGTCTGGGCCAGGGGTCCGTGTCTGTGAGTCTGGGTCGGGGGTCGGTGTCTGTGAGTCTGGGCCGGGGGTCGGTGTCTGTGAGTCTGGGCCGGGGGTCGGTGTCTGTGAAGTTGGGGCCAGGGGTTGGTGTCTGTGAAGTCTGGGTCGGGGGTCGGTGTCTGTGAGTCAGGGTCGGGGGTCGGTGTCAGTGAAGTCGGGGCCGGGGGTCGGTGTCTGTGAAGTCGGGGCCGGGGGTCGGTGTCTGTGAAGTCGGGGCCGGGGGTCGGTGTCTGTGAAGTCGGGGCCGGGGGTCGGTGTCTGTGAAGTCGGGGCCGGGGGTCGGTGTCTGTGAAGTCGGGGCCGGGGGTCGGTGTCTGTGAAGTCGGGGTCGGGGTCCGGTGTCTGTGAGTCTGGGTCGGGAGTCGGTGTCTGTGAGTCTGGGCCGGGGGTCGGTGTCTGTGAACCCGGGGCCGGGGGTCGGTGTCTGTGAGTCTGGGCCAGGGGTCCGTGTCTGTGAGTCTGGGTCGGGGGTCGGTGTCTGTGAGTCTGGGCCGGGGGTCGGTGTCTGTGAGTCTGGGCCGGGGGTCGGTGTCTGTGAAGTAGGGGCCAGGGGTCGGTGTCTGTGAAGTCGGGGCCGGGGGTCGGTGTCTGTGAAGTCGGGGCCGGGGGTCGGTGTCTGTGAAGTCGGGGCCGGGGGTCGGTGTCTGTGAAGTCGGGGCCGGGGGTCGGTGTCTGTGAAGTCGGGGCCGGGGGTCGGTGTCTGTGAAGTCGGGGCCGGGGGTCGGTGTCTGTGAAGTCGGGGCCGGGGTTCGGTGTCTGTGAGTCTGGGCCGGGGTCGGTGTCTGTGAGTCTGGGCCGGGGGTTGGTGTCTGTGAAGTCGGGGTCGGGGGTCGGTGTCTATGAACGCGGGGCCGGGAGTCGGTGTCTGTGAGTCTGGGCCAGGGGTCGGTGTCTGTGAGTCGGGGCCGGGGATCGGTGTCTGTGAGTCGGGGCCCGGGGTCGGTGTCTGTGAAGTCTGGGCCGGGGGTCAGTGTCTGTGAGTCTGGGCTGGGGGTCGGTGTCTGTGAAGTCGGGGCCGGTGGTCGGTGTCTGTGAGTCTGGGCCGGGCGTCGGTGTCCGTGAAGTCTGGGCCGGGGGTCGGTGTCTGTGAGTTCGGGCCGGGGGTCGGTGTCTGTGAAGTCGAGGCCGGGGGTCGGTGTCTGTGAGTCTGGGCCGGGGGTCGGTGTCTGTGAAGTCGGGGGCGGGGGTCGGTGTCTGTGAGTCTGGGCCAGGGGTCGGTGTCTGTGAACCCGGGGCTGGGGGTCGGTGTCTGTGAAGTCAGGGCTGGGGGTCGGTGTCTGTGAAGTCAGGGTCGGTGTCCGTGAGTCTGGGCCGGGGGTCGGTGTCCGTGAGTCTGGGCCGGGGGTCGGTGTCTGTGAAGTCGGGGCCGGGGGTCGGTGTCTGTGAGTCTGGGCCGGGGGTTGGTGTCTGTGAAGTCAGGGCCGGGAGTCGGTGTCTGTGAGTCTGGGCCGGGGGTCGGTGTCTGTGAAGTCGGGGTCGGGGTCTGTGAACCCGGGGCTGGGGGTCGGTGTCTGTGAAGTCAGGGCCGGGGGTCGGTGTCTGTGAGTCTGGGCCGGGGGTCGGTGTCTGTGAAGTCGGGGTCTGTGAACCCGGGGCTGGGGGTCGGTGTCTGTGAAGTCGGGGTCGGGGTCTGTGAAGTCGGGGACGGGGGTCGGTGTCTGTGAGTCTGGGCCGGGGGTCGGTGTCTGTGAGTCTGGGCCGGGGGTCGGTGTCTGTGAAGTCGGGGTTCGGTCTGTGAACCCGGGGCTGGGGGTCGGTGTCTGTGAAGTCGGGGTCGGGGGTCGGTGTCTGTGAAGTCAGGGCCGCGGGTCGGTGTCTGTGAGTCTGGGCCGGGGGTCGGTGTCTGTGAGTCTGGGCCGGGAGTCGGTGTCTGTTAAGTCGGGGCCGGGGGTCGGTGTCTATGAACTCGGGGCGGGGAGTCGGTGTCTGTGAAGTCGGGGCCCGGGGTCGGTGTCAGTGTAGTCGGGGTCGGGGGTCGGTGTCTATGAACTCGGGGCCGGGAGTCGGTGTCTGTGAAGTCGGGGACAGGGCTCGGTGTCTGTGAGTCTGGGCCGGGGGTTGGTGTCCGTGAGTCTGGGCCCGGGGTCGGTGTCTGTGAACCCGGGGCCGGGGGTCGGTGTCTGTGAACCCGGGGCCGGGGGTCGGTGTCTGTGAAGTCGGGTCCGGGTGTCGGTGTCTGTGAGTCGGGGCCGGCGGTCGGTGTCTGTGAGTCTGGGCCGGGGGTCGGTGTCTGTGAAGTCGGGGCCGGGGGTTGGTGTCTGTGAAGTCGGGGTCGGGGGTCGGTGTCTGTGAAGTCGGGGCCGGGGGTCGGTGTCTGTGAAGTCGGGGCCGGGGGTCGGTGTCTGTGAAGTCGGGGCCGGGGGCCGGTGTCTGTGAAGTCGGGGCCGGGGGTCGGTGTCTGTGAAGTCGGGGCCGGGGGTCGGTGTCTGTGAAGTCGGGGCCGGGGGTCGGTGTCTGTGAAGTCGGGGCCGGGGTTCGGTGTCTGTGAGTCTGGGCCGGGGTCGGTGTCTGTGAGTCTGGGCCGGGTGTTGGTGTCTGTGAAGTCGGGGTCGGTGTCTATGAACCCGGGGCCGGGAGTCGGTGTCTGTGAGTCTGGGCCAGGGGTCGGTGTCTGTGAGTCGGGGCCGGGGATCGGTGTCTGTGAGTCGGGGCCCGGGGTCGGTGTCTGTGAAGTCTGGGCCGGGGGTTGGTGTCTGTGAGTCTGGGCTGGGGGTCGGTGTCTGTGAAGTCGGGGCCGGTGGTCGGTGTCTGTGAGTCTGGGCCGGGCGTCGGTGTCCGTGAAGTCTGGGCCGGGGGTCGGTGTCTGTGAGTCGGGGCCGGGGGTCGGTGTCTGTGAAGTCGAGGCCGGGGGTCGGTGTCTGTGAAGTCGGGGCCGGGGGTTGGTGTCTGTGAAGTCGGGGTCGGGGGTCGGTGTCTGTGAAGTCGGGGTCGGGGGTCGGTGTCTGTGGAGTCGGGGCCGGGGGTCGGTGTCTGTGAGTCTGGGCCGGGGGTCGGTGTCTGTGAGTCTGGGCCGGGGGTCGGTGTCTGTGAAGTCGGGGCCGGGGGTTGGTGTCTGTGAAGTCGGGGCCGGGGGTCGGTGTCTGTGAAGTCGGGGCCGGGGGTCGGTGTCTGTGAAGTCGGGGCCGGGGGTCGGTGTCTGTGAAGTCGGGGCCGGGGGTCGGTGTCTGTGAAGTCGGGGCCGGGGGTCGGTGTCTGTGAAGTCGGGGCCGGGGGTCGGTGTCTGTGAAGTCGGGGCCGGGGGTCGGTGTCTGTGAAGTCGGGGCCGGGGGTCGGTGTCTGTGAAGTCGGGGCCGGGGGTCGGTGTCTGTGAAGTCGGGGCCGGGGTTCGGTGTCTGTGAGTCTGGGCCGGGGTCGGTGTCTGTGAGTCTGGGCCGGGGGTTGGTGTCTGTGAAGTCGGGGCCGGGGTTCGGTGTCTGTGAAGTCGGGGCCGGGGGTCGGTGTCTGTGAAGTCGGGGCCGGGGGTCGGTGTCTGTGAACCCGGAGCCGGGGGTCGGTGTCTGTGAGTCTGGGCCCGGGGTCGGTGTCTGTGAGTCTGGGCCAGGAGTCGGTGTCTGTGAACCCGGGGCAGGGGGTCGGTGTCTGTGAAGTCGGGGCCGGGGGTCGGTGTCTGTGAGTCTGGGCCCGGGGTCGGTGTCTGTGAGTCTGGGCCAGGAGTCGGTGTCTGTGAACCCGGGGCAGGGGGTCGGTGTCTGTGAAGTCGGGGCCGGGGGTCGGTGTCTGTGAACCCGGGGCCGGGGGTCGGTGTCTGTGAGTCTGGGCCAGGGGTCCGTGTCTGTGAGTCTGGGTCGGGGGTTGGTGTCTGTGAGTCTGGGCCGGGGGTCGGTGTCTGTGAGTCTGGGCCGGGGGTCGGTGTCTGTGAAGTTGGGGCCAGGGGTTGGTGTCTGTGAAGTCTGGGTCGGGGGTCGGTGTCTGTGAGTCAGGGTCGGGGGTCGGTGTCAGTGAAGTCGGGGCCGGGGGTCGGTGTCTGTGAAGTCGGGGCCGGGGGTCGGTGTCTGTGAAGTCGGGGCCGGGGGTCGGTGTCTGTGAAGTCGGGGCCGGGGGTCGGTGTCTGTGAAGTCGGGGCCGGGGGTCGGTGTCTGTGAAGTCGGGGTCGGGGTCCGGTGTCTGTGAGTCTGGGTCGGGAGTCGGTGTCTGTGAGTCTGGGCCAGGAGTTGGTGTCTGTGAACCCGGGGCCGGGGGTCGGTGTCTGTGAGTCTGGGCCAGGGGTCCGTGTCTGTGAGTCTGGGTCGGGGGTCGGTGTCTGTGAGTCTGGGCCGGGGGTCGGTGTCTGTGAGTCTGGGCCGGGGGTCGGTGTCTGTGAAGTCGGGGCCAGGGGTCGGTGTCTGTGAAGTCGGGGCCGGGGGTCGGTGTCTGTGAAGTCGGGGCCGGGGGTCGGTGTCTGTGAAGTCGGGGCCGGGGGTCGGTGTCTGTGAAGTCGGGGCCGGGGGTCGGTGTCTGTGAAGTCGGGGCCGGGGGTCGGTGTCTGTGAAGTCGGGGCCGGGGTTCGGTGTCTGTGAGTCTGGGCCGGGGTCGGTGTCTGTGAGTCTGGGCCGGGGGTTGGTGTCTGTGAAGTCGGGGTCGGGGGTCGGTGTCTATGAACCCGGGGCCGGGAGTCGGTGTCTGTGAGTCTGGGCCAGGGGTCGGTGTCTGTGAGTCGGGGCCGGGGATCGGTGTCTGTGAGTCGGGGCCCGGGGTCGGTGTCTGTGAAGTCTGGGCCGGGGGTCAGTGTCTGTGAGTCTGGGCTGGGGGTCGGTGTCTGTGAAGTCGGGGCCGGTGGTCGGTGTCTGTGAGTCTGGGCCGGGCGTCGGTGTCCGTGAAGTCTGGGCCGGGGGTCGGTGTCTGTGAGTTCGGGCCGGGGGTCGGTGTCTGTGAAGTCGAGGCCGGGGGTCGGTGTCTGTGAGTCTGGGCCGGGGCTCGGTGTCTGTGAAGTCGGGGGCGGGGGTCGGTGTCTGTGAGTCTGGGCCAGGGGTCGGTGTCTGTGAACCCGGGGCTGGGGGTCGGTGTCTGTGAAGTCAGGGCTGGGGGTCGGTGTCTGTGAAGTCAGGGTCGGTGTCCGTGAGTCTGGGCCGGGGGTCGGTGTCCGTGAGTCTGGGCCGGGGGTCGGTGTCTGTGAAGTCGGGGCCGAGGGTCGGTGTCTGTGAGTCTGGGCCGGGGGTTGGTGTCTGTGAAGTCAGGGCCGGGAGTCGGTGTCTGTGAAGTCGGGGCCGGGGGTCGGTGTCTGTGAAGTCGGGGCCGGGGGTCGGTGTCTGTGAAGTCGGGGCCAGGGGTCGGTGTCTGTGAGTCTGAGTCGGGGGTCGGTGTCTGTGAACCCGGGGCCGGGGGTCGGTGTCTGTGAAGTCGGGGCCGGGTGTCGGTGTCTGTGAGTCTGAGTCGGGGGTCGGTGTCTGTGAACCCGGGGTCGGGGGTCGGTGTCTGTGAGCCCGGGGCCAGGGGTCGGTGTCTGTGAAGTCGGGGCCGGGGGTCGGTGTCTGTGAAGTCGGGGTCGGGGGTCGGTGTCAGTGAAGTCGGGGCCGGGGGTCGGTGTCTGTGAAGTCGGGGCCGGGTGTCGGTGTCTGTGAGTCTGGGTCGGGGGTCGGTGTCTGTGAGCCCGGGGCCGGGGGTCGGTGTCTGTGAGTCTGGGCCGGGGGTCGGTGTCCGTGAAGTCGGGGCCGGGGGTCGGTGTCTGTGAAGTCGGGGTCGGGGGTCGGTGTCTGTGAACCCGGGGCCGGGGGTCGGTGTCTGTGAGTCGGGGCCGGGGGTCAGTGTCTGTGAGACGGGGTCGGTGTCTGTGAGTCTGGGCTGGGGGTCGGTGAAGTCGGGGCCGGGGGTCGGTGTCTGTGAGTCGGGGCCGGGGGTCAGTGTCTGTGAGACGGGGTCGGTGTCTGTGAGTCTGGGCTGGGGGTCGGTGAAGTCGGGGCCGGGGGTCAGTGTCTGTGAGTCGGGGTCGGGGGTCGCTGTCTGTGAGTCTGGGCCGGGGGTCAGTGTCTGTGAGTCGGGGTCGGGGGTCGGTGTCTGTGAAGTCGGGTCGGGGGTCGGTGTCTGTGAGTCTGGGCAGGGGGTCGGTGAAGTCGGGGCCGGGGGTCGGTGTCTGTGAGTCGGGGCCGGGGGTCGGTGTCTGTGAGTCTGGGCCGGGGGTCGGTGTCTGTGAAGTCGGGGCCAGGGGTTGGTGTCTGTGAAGTCGGGGCCGGGGGTCGGTGTCTGTGAGTCTGGGCTGGGGGTCGGAGTCTGTGAGTCTGGGCTGGGGTTCGGTGTCTGTGTAGTCTGGGCTGGGGCTCGGTGTCTGTGTGTCTGGGCCGGGGGTCGGTGTCTGTGAAGTCTGGGCCGGGGGTCGGTGTCTGTGAAGTCGGGGACGGGGGTCGGTGTCTGTGAACTGGGGGTCGGGGGTCGGTGTCTGTGAAGTCGGGGCCGGGGGTCGGTGTCTGTGAAGTCGGGGACGGGGGTCGGTGTCTGTGAAGTCGGGGCCGGGGGTCGGTGTCTGTGAAGTCGGGGCCGGGGTTCGGTGTCTGTGAAGTCGGGGCCGGGGGTCGGTGTCTGTGAACCCGGAGCCGGGGGTCGGTGTCTGTGAGTCTGGGCCCGGGGTCGGTGTCTGTGAGTCTGGGCCAGGAGTCGGTGTCTGTGAACCCGGGGCAGGGGGTCGGTGTCTGTGAAGTCGGGGCCGGGGGTCGGTGTCTGTGAGTCTGGGCCCGGGGTCGGTGTCTGTGAGTCTGGGCCAGGAGTCGGTGTCTGTGAACCCGGGGCCGGGGGTCGGTGTCTGTGAGTCTGGGCCAGGGGTCCGTGTCTGTGAGTCTGGGTCGGGGGTCGGTGTCTGTGAGTCTGGGCCGGGGGTCGGTGTCTGTGAGTCTGGGCCGGGGGTCGGTGTCTGTGAAGTTGGGGCCAGGGGTTGGTGTCTGTGAAGTCTGGGTCGGGGGTCGGTGTCTGTGAGTCAGGGTCGGGGGTCGGTGTCAGTGAAGTCGGGGCCGGGGGTCGGTGTCTGTGAAGTCGGGGCCGGGGGTCGGTGACTGTGAAGTCGGGGCCGGGGGTCGGTGTCTGTGAAGTCGGGGCCGGGGGTCGGTGTCTGTGAAGTCGGGGCCGGGGGTCGGTGTCTGTGAAGTCGGGGCCGGGGGTCGGTGTCTGTGAAGTCGGGGCCGGGGGTCGGTGTCTGTGAAGTCGGGGTCGGGGTCCGGTGTCTGTGAGTCTGGGTCGGGAGTCGGTGTCTGTGAGTCTGGGCCGGGGGTCGGTGTCTGTGAACCCGGGGCCGGGGGTCGGTGTCTGTGAGTCTGGGCCAGGGGTCCGTGTCTGTGAGTCTGGGTCGGGGGTCGGTGTCTGTGAGTCTGGGCCGGGGGTCGGTGTCTGTGAGTCTGGGCCGGGGGTCGGTGTCTGTGAAGTAGGGGCCAGGGGTCGGTGTCTGTGAAGTCGGGGCCGGGGGTCGGTGTCTGTGAAGTCGGGGCCGGGGGTCGGTGTCTGTGAAGTCGGGGCCGGGGGTCGGTGTCTGTGAAGTCGGGGCCGGGGGTCGGTGTCTGTGAAGTCGGGGCCGGGGGTCGGTGTCTGTGAAGTCGGGGCCGGGGGTCGGTGTCCGTGAAGTCGGGGCCGGGGTTCGGTGTCTGTGAGTCTGGGCCGGGGTCGGTGTCTGTGAGTCTGGGCCGGGGGTTGGTGTCTGTGAAGTCGGGGTCGGGGGTCGGTGTCTATGAACCCGGGGCCGGGAGTCGGTGTCTGTGAGTCTGGGCCAGGGTCGGTGTCTGTGAGTCGGGGCCGGGGATCGGTGTCTGTGAGTCGGGGCCCGGGGTCGGTGTCTGTGAAGTCTGGGCCGGGGGTCAGTGTCTGTGAGTCTGGGCTGGGGGTCGGTGTCTGTGAAGTCGGGGCCGGTGGTCGGTGTCTGTGAGTCTGTGCCGGGCGTCGGTGTCCGTGAAGTCTGGGCCGGGGGTCGGTGTCTGTGAGTTCGGGCCGGGGGTCGGTGTCTGTGAAGTCGAGGCCGGGGGTCGGTGTCTGTGAGTCTGGGCCGGGGGTCGGTGTCTGTGAAGTCGGGGGCGGGGGTCGGTGTCTGTGAGTCTGGGCCAGGGGTCGGTGTCTGTGAACCCGGGGCTGGGGGTCGGTGTCTGTGAAGTCAGGGCTGGGGGTCGGTGTCTGTGAAGTCAGGGTCGGTGTCCGTGAGTCTGGGCCGGGGGTCGGTGTCCGTGAGTCTGGGCCGGGGGTCGGTGTCTGTGAAGTCGGGGCCGGGGGTCGGTGTCTGTGAGTCTGGGCCGGGGGTTGGTGTCTGTGAAGTCAGGGCCGGGAGTCGGTGTCTGTGAGTCTGGGCCGGGGGTCGGTGTCTGTGAAGTCGGGGTCGGGGTCTGTGAACCCGGGGCTGGGGGTCGGTGTCTGTGAAGTCAGGGCCGGGGGTCGGTGTCTGTGAGTCTGGGCCGGGGGTCGGTGTCTGTGAAGTCGGGGTCTGTGAACCCGGGGCTGGGGGTCGGTGTCTGTGAAGTCGGGGTCGGGGTCTGTGAAGTCGGGGACGGGGGTCGGTGTCTGTGAGTTTGGGCCGGGGGTCGGTGTCTGTGAGTCTGGGCCGGGGGTCGGTGTCTGTGAAGTCGGGGTTCGGTCTGTGAACCCGGGGCTGGGGGTCGGTGTCTGTGAAGTCGGGGTCGGGGGTCGGTGTCTGTGAAGTCAGGGCCGCGGGTCGGTGTCTGTGAGTCTGGGCCGGGGGTCGGTGTCTGTGAGTCTGGGCCGGGAGTCGGTGTCTGTTAAGTCGGGGCCGGGGGTCGGTGTCTATGAACTCGGGGCGGGGAGTCGGTGTCTGTGAAGTCGGGGCCCGGGGTCGGTGTCAGTGTAGTCGGGGTCGGGGGTCGGTGTCTATGAACTCGGGGCCGGGAGTCGGTGTCTGTGAAGTCGGGGACAGGGCTCGGTGTCTGTGAGTCTGGGCCTGGGGTTGGTGTCCGTGAGTCTGGGCCCGGGGTCGGTGTCTGTGAACCCGGGGCCGGGGGTCGGTGTCTGTGAACCCGGGGCCGGGGGTCGGTGTCTGTGAAGTCGGGTCCGGGTGTCGGTGTCTGTGAGTCGGGGCCGGCGGTCGGTGTCTGTGAGTCTGGGCCGGGGGTCGGTGTCTGTGAAGTCGGGGCCGGGGGTTGGTGTCTGTGAAGTCGGGGTCGGGGGTCGGTGTCTGTGAAGTCGGGGTCGGGGGTCGGTGTCTGTGGAGTCGGGGCCGGGGGTCGGTGTCTGTGAGTCTGGGCCGGGGGTCGGTGTCTGTGAGTCTGGGCCGGGGGTCGGTGTCTGTGAAGTCGGGGCCGGGGGTTGGTGTCTGTGAAGTCGGGGCCGGGGGTCGGTGTCTGTGAAGTCGGGGCCGGGGGTCGGTGTCTGTGAAGTCGGGGCCGGGGGCCGGTGTCTGTGAAGTCGGGGCCGGGGGTCGGTGTCTGTGAAGTCGGGGCCGGGGGTCGGTGTCTGTGAAGTCGGGGCCGGGGGTCGGTGTCTGTGAAGTCGGGGCCGGGGTTCGGTGTCTGTGAGTCTGGGCCGGGGTCGGTGTCTGTGAGTCTGGGCCGGGGGTTGGTGTCTGTGAAGTCGGGGTCGGTGTCTATGAACCCGGGGCCGGGAGTCGGTGTCTGTGAGTCTGGGCCAGGGGTCGGTGTCTGTGAGTCGGGGCCGGGGATCGGTGTCTGTGAGTCGGGGCCCGGGGTCGGTGTCTGTGAAGTCTGGGCCGGGGGTCGGTGTCTGTGAGTCTGGGCTGGGGGTCGGTGTCTGTGAAGTCGGGGCCGGTGGTCGGTGTCTGTGAGTCTGGGCCGGGCGTCGGTGTCCGTGAAGTCTGGGCCGGGGGTCGGTGTCTGTGAGTCGGGGCCGGGGGTCGGTGTCTGTGAAGTCGAGGCCGGGGGTCGGTGTCTGTGAAGTCGGGGCCGGGGGTTGGTGTCTGTGAAGTCGGGGTCGGGGGTCGGTGTCTGTGAAGTCGGGGTCGGGGGTCGGTGTCTGTGGAGTCGGGGCCGGGGGTCGGTGTCTGTGAGTCTGGGCCGGGGGTCGGTGTCTGTGAGTCTGGGCCGGGGGTCGGTGTCTGTGAAGTCGGGGCCGGGGGTCGGTGTCTGTGAAGTCGGGGCCGGGGGTCGGTGTCTGTGAAGTCGGGGCCGGGGGTCGGTGTCTGTGAAGTCGGGGCCGGGGGTCGGTGTCTGTGAAGTCGGGGCCGGGGGTCGGTGTCTGTGAAGTCGGGGCCGGGGGTCGGTGTCTGTGAAGTCGGGGCCGGGGGTCGGTGTCTGTGAAGTCGGGGCCGGGGGTCGGTGTCTGTGAAGTCGGGGCCGGGGGTCGGTGTCTGTGAAGTCGGGGCCGGGGTTCGGTGTCTGTGAGTCTGGGCCGGGGTCGGTGTCTGTGAGTCTGGGCCGGGGGTTGGTGTCTGTGAAGTCGGGGTCGGTGTCTATGAACCCGGGGCCGGGAGTCGGTGTCTGTGAGTCTGGGCCAGGGGTCGGTGTCTGTGAGTCGGGGCCGGGGATAGGTGTCTGTGAGTCGGGGC
This sequence comes from Scyliorhinus torazame, assembly GCF_047496885.1. Lineage (NCBI taxonomy): Eukaryota > Metazoa > Chordata > Chondrichthyes > Carcharhiniformes > Scyliorhinidae > Scyliorhinus > Scyliorhinus torazame. The sequence continues at coordinate 390,961,216 of NC_092707.1, forward strand.
CCGGGGTCGGTGTCTGTGAAGTCTGGGCCGGGGGTCGGTGTCTGTGAGTCTGGGCTGGGGGTCGGTGTCTGTGAAGTCGGGGCCGGTGGTCGGTGTCTGTGAGTCTGGGCCGGGCGTCGGTGTCCGTGAAGTCTGGGCCGGGGGTCGGTGTCTGTGAGTCGGGGCCAGGGGTCGGTGTCTGTGAAGTCGAGGCCGGGGGTCGGTGTCTGTGAGTCTGGGCCGGGGGTCGGTGTCTGTGAAGTCGGGGCCGGGGGTCGGTGTCTGTGAGTCTGGGCCAGGGGTCGGTGTCTGTGAACCCGGGGCTGGGGGTCGGTGTCTGTGAAGTCAGGGCTGGGGGTCGGTGTCTGTGAAGTCAGGGTCGGTGTCCGTGAGTCTGGGCCGGGGGTCGGTGTCCGTGAGTCTGGGCCGGGGGTCAGTGTCTGTGAAGTCGGGGCCGGGGGTCGGTGTCTGTGAGTCTGGGCCGGGGGTCGGTGTCTGTGAAGTCAGGGCCGGGGGTCGGTGTCTGTGAGTCTGGGCCGGGGGTCGGTGTCTGTGAAGTCTAGGTCGGGGTCTGTGAACCCGGGGCTGGGGGTCGGTGTCTGTGAAGTCAGGGCCGGGGGTCGGTGTCTGTGAGTCTGGGCCGGGGGTCGGTGTCTGTGAAGTCGGGGTCGGGGTCTGTGAACCCGGGGCTGGGGGTCGGTGTCTGTGAAGTCGGGGTCGGGGTCTGTGAAGTCGGGGACGGGGGTCGGTGTCTGTGAAGTCGGGGTCGGGGGTCGGTGTCTGTGAGTCTGGGCCGGGGGTCGGTGTCTGTGAGTCTGGGCCGGGGGTCGGTGTCTGTGAAGTCGGGGGTCGGTGTCTGTGAACCCGGGGCTGGGGGTCGGTGTCTGTGAAGTCGGGGTCGGGGGTCGGTGTCTGTGAAGTCAGGGCCGCGGGTCGGTGTCTGTGAAGTCAGGGCCGGGGGTCGGTGTCTGTGAGTCTGGGCCGGGAGTCGGTGGCTGTTAAGTCGGGGCCGGGGGTCGGTGTCTATGAACTCGGGGCGGGGAGTCGGTGTCTGTGAAGTCGGGGCCCGGGGTCGGTGTCAGTGTAGTCGGGGTCGGGGGTCGGTGTCTATGAACTCGGGGCCGGGAGTCGGTGTCTGTGAAGTCGGGGACAGGGCTCGGTGTCTGTGAGTCTGGGCCGGGGGTTGGTGTCCGTGAGTCTGGGCCCGGGGTCGGTGTCTGTGAACCCGGGGCCGGGGGTCGGTGTCTGTGAACCCGGGGCCAGGGGTCGGTGTCTGTGAAGTCGGGGCCGGGGGTCGGTGTCCGTGAAGTCGGGGCCGGCGGTCGGTGTCTGTGAAGTCGGGGCCGGGGGTCGGTGTCTGTGAACCCGGGGCCGGGGGTCGGTGTCTGTGAAGTCGGGGCCGGGTGTCGGTGTCTGTGAGTCTGGGTCGGGGGTCGGTGTCTGTGAGTCTGGGCCGGGGGTCGGTGTCTGTGAAGTCGGGGCCGGGGGTCGGTGTCTGTGAAGTCGGGGTCGGGGGTCGGTGTCTGTGAAGTCGGGGTCGGGGGTCGGTGTCTGTGGAGTCGGGGCCGGGGGTCGGTGTCCGTGAAGTCGGGGCCGGGGGTCGGTGTCCGTGAAGTCGGGGCCGGGGGTCGGTGTCTGTGATGTCGGGGTCGGGGGTCGGTGTCTGTGAACCCGGGGCCGGGGGACGGTGTCTGTGAAGTCGGGGCCGGGTTTCGGTGTCTGTGAGTCTGGGTCGGGGGTCGGTGTCTGTGAAGTCGGGGCCGGGGGTCGGTGTCTGTGAAGTCGGGGTCGGGGGTCGGTGTCTGTGAAGTCGGGGTCGGGGGTCCGTGTCTGTGAAGTCGGGCCTGGGGGTCGGTGTCTGTGAAGTCTGGGCCGGGGGTCGGTGTCCGTGAGTCTGGGCCGGGGGTCGGTGTCTGTGAAGTCGGGGCCGGGGGTCGGTGTCTGTGAGTCTGGGCCGGGGGTTGGTGTCTGTGAAGTCAGGGCCGGGGGTCGGTGTCTGTGAGTCTGGGCCGGGGGTCGGTGTCTGTGAAGTCGGGGTCGGGGTCTGTGAACCCGGGGCTGGGGGTCGGTGTCTGTGAAGTCGGGGTCGGGGTCTGTGAAGTCGGGGCCGGGAGTCGGTGTCTGTGAAGTCGGGGTCGAGGGTCGGTGTCTGTGAGTCTGGGCCGGGGGTCGGTGTCTGTGAGTCTGGGCCGGGGGTCGGTGTCTGTGAGTCTGGGCCGGGGGTCGGTGTCTGTGAAGTCGGGGGTCGGTGTCTGTGAACCCGGGGCTGGGGGTCGGTGTCTGTGAAGTCGGGGTCGGGGGTCGGTGTCTGTGAAGTCAGGGCCGCGGGTCGGTGTCTGTGAGTCTGGGCCGGGGGTCGGTGTCTGTGAAGTCAGGGCTGGGGGTCGGTGTCTGTGAAGTCAGGGTCGGTGTCCGTGAGTCTGGGCCGGGGGTCGGTGTCCGTGAGTCTGGGCCGGGGGTCGGTGTCTGTGAAGTCGGGGCCGGGGGTCGGTGTCTGTGAGTCTGGGCCGGGGGTTGGTGTCTGTGAAGTCAGTGCCGGGGGTCGGTGTCTGTGAGTCTGGGCCGGGGGTCGGTGTCTGTGAAGTCGGGGTCGGGGTCTGTGAACCCGGGGCTGGGGGTCGGTGTCTGTGAAGTCGGGGTCGGGGTCTGTGAAGTCGGGGACGGGGGTCGGTGTCTGTGAAGTCGGGGTCGGGGGTCGGTGTTTGTGAGTCTGGGCCGGGGGTCGGTGTCTGTGAGTCTGGGCCGGGGGTCGGTGTCTGTGAAGTCGGGGGTCGGTGTATGTGAACCCGGGGCTGGGGGTCGGTGTGTGTGAAGTCGGGGTCGGGGGTCGGTGTCTGTTAAGTCGGGGCCGGGGGTCGGTGTCTGTGAACTCGGGGCGGGGAGTCGGTGTCTGTGAAGTCGGGGCCCGGGGTCGGTGTCTGTGTAGTCAGGGTCGGGGGTCGGTGTCTATGAACTCGGGGCCGGGAGTCGGTGTCTGTGAAGTCGGGGACAGGGCTCGGTGTCTGTGAGTCTGGGCCGGGGGTTGGTGTCCGTGAGTCTGGGCCCGGGGTCGGTGTCTGTGAACCCGGGGCCGGGGGTCGGTGTCTGTGAACCCGGGGCCAGGGGTCGGTGTCTGTGAAGTCGGGGCCGGGGGTCGGTGTCCGTGAAGTCGGGGCCGGCGGTCGGTGTCTGTGAGTCTGGGTCGGGGGTCGGTGTCTGTGAGTCTGGGCCGGGGGTCGGTGTCTGTGAAGTCGGGGCCGGGGGTCGGTGTCTGTGAAGTCGGGGCCGGGGGTTGGTGTCTGTGAAGTCGGGGTCGGGGGTCGGTGTCTGTGAAGTCGGGGTCGGGGGTCCGTGTCTGTGAAGTCGGGGCCGGGGGTCGGTGTCTGTGAAGTCGGATCGGGGGTCGGTGTCTGTGAGTCTGGGCCTGGGGGTCGGTGTCTGTGAACCCGGGGCTGGGGGTCGGTGTCTGTGAAGTCAGGGCTGGGGGTCGGTGTCTGTGAAGTCAGGGTCGGTGTCCGTGAGTCTGGGCCGGGGGTCGGTGTCCGTGAGTCTGGGCCGGGGGTCGGTGTCTGTGAAGTCGGGGTCGGGGGTCGGTGTCTATGAACTCGGGGCCGGGAGTCGGTGTCTGTGAAGTCGGGGACAGGGCTCGGTGTCTGTGAGTCTGGGCCGGGGGTTGGTGTCCGTGAGTCTGGGCCCGGGGTCGGTGTCTGTGAACCCGGGGCCGGGGGTCGGTGTCTGTGAACCCGGGGCCAGGGGTCGGTGTCTGTGAAGTCGGGGCCGGGGGTCGGTGTCCGTGAAGTCGGGGCCGGCGGTCGGTGTCTGTGAAGTCGGGGTCGGGGGTCGGTGTCTGTGAACCCGGGGCCGGGGGTCGGTGTCTGTGAAGTCGGGGCCGGGTGTCGGTGTCTGTGAGTCTGGGTCGGGGGTCGGTGCCTGTGAGTCTGGGCCGGGGGTCGGTGTCTGTGAAGTCGGGGCCGGGGGTCGGTGTCTGTGAAGTCGGGGTCGGGGGTCGGTGTCTGTGAAGTCGGGGTCGGGGGTCGGTGTCTGTGGAGTCGGGGCCGGGGGTCGGTGTCTGTGAGTCTGGGCCAGGGGTCGGTGTCTGTGAAGTCGGGGCCGGGGGTCGGTGTCCGTGAAGTCGGGGCCGGGGGTCGGTGTCTGTGAGTCTGGGCCCGGGGTCGATGTCTGTGAGTCAGGGCCGGGGGTTGGTGTCTGTGAACCGGGGTTGGGGGTCGGTGTCTGTGAAGTCAGGGTCGGTGTCCGTGAGTCTGGGCCGGGGTCGGTGTCTGTGAGTCTGGGCCGGGGGTCGGTGTCTGTGAAGTCGGGGCCGGGGGTCGGTGTCTGTGAACCCGGGGCTGGGGGTCGGTGTCTGTGAAGTCGGGGCCGGGGGTCGGGGTCTGTGAACCCGGGGCTGGGGGTCGGTGTCTGTGAAGTCGGGGGCGGGGGTCGGTGTCTGTGAGTCTGGGCCGGGGGTCGGTGTCTGTGAAGTCGGGGCCGGGGGTCGGTGTCTGTGAAGTCGGGGACGGGGGTCGGTGTCTGTGAAGTCGGGGCCGGGGGTCGGTGTCTGTGAACCCGGGGCCGGGGGTCGGTGTCTGTGAGTCTGGGCCAGGGGTCCGTGTCTGTGAGTCTGGGTCGGGGGTCGGTGTCTGTGAGTCTGGGCCGGGGGTCGGTGTCTGTGAGTCTGGGCCGGGGGTCCGTGTCTGTGAGTCGGGGCCGGGGGTCGGTGTCTGTGAAGTCGGGGACGGGGGTCAGTGTCTGTGAACCCGGGGCCGGGGGTCGGCGAAGTCGAGGCCGGGGGTCGGTGTCTGTGAAGTCGGGGCCGGGGGTCGGTGTCTGTGAAGTCGGGGGCGGGGGTCGGTGTCGGTGAGTCTGGGCCCGGGGTCGATGTCTGTGAGTCTGGGCCGGGGGTTGGTGTCTGTGAACCGGGGTTGGGGGTCGGTGTCTGTGAAGTCAGGGTCGGTGTCCGTGAGTCTGGGCCGTGGTCGGTGTCTGTGAGTCTGGGCCGGGGGTCGGTGTCTGTGAAGTCGGGGCCGGGAGTCGGTGTCTGTGAAGTCGGGGCCGGGGGTCGGTGTCTTTGAGTCTGGGCCGGGGGTCGGTGTCTGTGAGTCTGGGCCGGGGTCGGTGTCTGTGAGTCTGGGCCGGGGGTTGGTGTCTGTGAAGTCGGGGCCGGGAGTCGGTGTCTGTGAAGTCGGGGCCGGGGGTCGGTGTCTGTGAGTCTGGGCCGGGGTCGGTGTCTGTGAGTCTGGGCCGGGGGTTGGTGTCTGTGAAGTCGGGGTCGGGGTTCGGTGTCTATGAACCCGGGGCCGGGGGTCGGTGTCTGTGAGTCTGGGCCGGGGGTCGGTGTCTGTGAGTCTGGGCCGGGCGTCGGTGTCCGTGAATTCTGGGCCGGGGGTCGGTGTCTGTGAAGTCGGGGCCGGGGGTCGGTGTCTGTGAGTCGGGGCCGGGGATCGGTGTCTGTGAGTCTGGGCCCGGGGTCGGTGTCTGTGAGTCTGGGCCGGGGGTCGGTGTCTGTGAGTCTGGGCCGGGGGTCGGTGTCTGTGAGTCTGGGCTGGGGGTCGGTGTCTGTGAAGTCGGGGCCGGGGGTCGGTGTCTGTGAGTCTGGGCCGGGCGTCGGTGTCCGTGAAGTCTGGGCCGGGGGTCGGTGTCTGTGAGTCGGGGCCAGGGGTCGGTGTCTGTGAACCCGGGGCCGGGGGTCGGTGTCTGTGAAGTCGGGGCCGGGGGTCGGTGTCTGTGAACCCGGGGCTGGGGGTCGGTGTCTGTGAAGTCAGGGCTGGGGGTCGGTGTCTGTGAGTCTGGGCCAGGGGTCGGTGTCTGCGAACCGGGGGCTGGGGGTCGGTGTCTGTGAAGTCAGGGCTGGGGGTCGGTGTCTGTGAAGTCAGGGCTGGGGGTCGGTGTCTGTGAAGTCAGGGTCGGTGTCCGTGAGTCTGGGCCGGGGGTCGGTGTCCGTGAGTCTGGGCCGGGGGTCGGTGTCTGTGAAGTCGGGGCCGGGGGTCGGTGTCTGTGAGTCTGGGCCGGGGGTTGGTGTCTGTGAAGTCAGGGCCGGGGGTCGGTGTCTGTGAGTCTGGGCCGGGGGTCGGTGTCTGTGAAGTCGGGGTCGGGGTCTGTGAACCCGGGGCTGGGGGTCGGTGTCTGTGAAGTCGGGGTCGGGGTCTGTGAAGTCGGGGACGGGGGTCGGTGTCTGTGAAGTCGGGGTCGGGGGTCGGTGTCTGTGAGTCTGGGCCGGGGGTCGGTGTCTGTGAGTCTGGGCCGGGGGACGGTGTCTGTGAAGTCGGGGGTCGGTGTCTGTGAACCCGGGGCTGGGGGTCGGTGTCTGTGAAGTCGGGGTCGGGGGTCGGTGTCTGTGAAGTCAGGGCCGCGGGTCGGTGTCTGTGAGTCTGGGCCGGGGGTCGGTGTCTGTGAAGTCAGGGCTGGGGGTCGGTGTCTGTGAAGTCAGGGTCGGTGTCCGTGAGTCTGGGCCGGGGGTCGGTGTCCGTGAGTCTGGGCCGGGGGTCGGTGTCCGTGAGTCTGGGCCGGGGGTTGGTGTCTGTGAAGTCGGGGCCGGGGGTCGGTGTCTGTGAAGTCAGGGCCGGGGGTCGGTGTCTGTGAGTCTGGGCCGGGGTCGGTGTCTGTGAAGTCGGGGACAGGGTCTGTGAACCCGGGGCTGGGGGTCGGTGTCTGTGAAGTCGGTGTCGGGGTCTGTGAAGTCGGGGACGGGGGTCGGTGTCTGTGAGTCTGGGCCGGGGGTCGGTGTCTGTGAGTCTGGGCCGGGGGTCGGTGTCTGTGAAGTCGGGGGTCGGTGTCTGTGAACCCGGGGCTGGGGGTCGGTGTCTGTGAAGTCGGGGTCGGGGGTCGGTGTCTGTGAAGTCGGGGCCAGGGGTCGGTGTCTGTGAAGTCGGGGGCGGGGGTCGGTGTCTGTGAGTCTGGGCCGGGGGTCGGTGTCTGTGAAGTCGGGGACGGGGGTCGATGTCTCTGAAGTCGGGGCCGGGGGTCGGTGTCTGTGAGTCTGGGCCGGGGGTCGGTGTCTGTGAAGTCGGGGTCGGGGTTCGGTGTCTGTGAGTCTGGGCCGGGGTCGGTGTCTGTGAAGTCGGGGCCGGGGGTCGGTGTCTGTGAAGTCGGGGTCGGGGGTCGGTGTCTGTGAAGTCGGGGCCGGGGGTCGGTGTCCGTGAAGTCGGGGCCGGCGGTTGGTGTCTGTGAGTCGGGGCCGGGGGTCGGTGTCTGTGAGTCTGGGCCGGGGGTCCGTGTCTGTGAAGTCGGGGCCGGGGGTCGGTGTCTGTGAAGTCGGGGCCGGAGGTCGGTGTCTGTGAGTCTGGGCCAGGGGTCGGTGTCTGCGAACCGGGGGCTGGGGGTCGGTGTCTGTGAAGTCAGGGCTGGGGGTCGGTGTCTGTGAAGTCAGGGCTGGGGGTCGGTGTCTGTGAAGTCAGGGTCGGTGTCCGTGAGTCTGGGCCGGGGGTCGGTGTCCGTGAGTCTGGGCCGGGGGTCGGTGTCTGTGAAGTCGGGGCCGGGGGTCGGTGTCTGTGAGTCTGGGCCGGGGGTTGGTGTCTGTGAAGTCAGGGCCGGGGGTCGGTGTCTGTGAGTCTGGGCCGGGGGTCGGTGTCTGTGAAGTCGGGGTCGGGGTCTGTGAACCCGGGGCTGGGGGTCGGTGTCTGTGAAGTCGGGGTCGGGGTCTGTGAAGTCGGGGCGGGGGTCGGTGTCTGTGAAGTCGGGGTCGGGGGTCGGTGTCTGTGAGTCTGGGCCGGGGGTCGGTGTCTGTGAGTCTGGGCCGGGGGTCGGTGTCTGTGAAGTCGGGGGTCGGTGTCTGTGAACCCGGGGCTGGGGGTCGGTGTCTGTGAAGTCGGGGTCGGGGGTCGGTGTCTGTGAAGTCAGGGCCGCGGGTCGGTGTCTGTGAGTCTGGGCCGGGGGTCGGTGTCTGTGAAGTCAGGGCTGGGGGTCGGTGTCTGTGAAGTCAGGGTCGGTGTCCGTGAGTCTGGGCCGGGGGTCGGTGTCCGTGAGTCTGGGCCGGGGGTCGGTGTCTGTGAAGTCGGGGCCGGGGGTCGGTGTCTGTGAGTCTGAGCCGGGGGTTGGTGTCTGTGAAGTCAGGGCCGGGGGTCGGTGTCTGTGAGTCTGGGCCGGGGGTCGGTGTCTGTGAAGTCGGGGTCGGGGTCTGTGAACCCGGGGCTGGGGGTCGGTGTCTGTGAAGTCGGGGTCGGGGTCTGTGAAGTCGGGGACGGGGGTCGGTGTCTGTGAAGTCGGGGTCGGGGGTCGGTGTCTGTGAGTCTGGGCCGGGGGTCGGTGTCTGTGAGTCTGGGCCGGGGGTCGGTGTCTGTGAAGTCGGGGGTCGGTGTCTGTGAACCCGGGGCTGGGGGTCGGTGTCTGTGAAGTCGGGGTCGGGGGTCGGTGTCTGTGAAGTCAGGGCCGGGAGTCGGTGTCTGTTAAGTCGGGGCCGGGGGTCGGTGTCTATGAACTCGGGGCGGGGAGTCGGTGTCTGTGAAGTCGGGGCCCGGGGTCGGTGTCTGTGTAGTCGGGGTCGGGGGTCGGTGTCTATGAACTCGGGGCCGGGAGTCGGTGTCTGTGAAGTCGGGGACAGGGCTCGGTGTCTGTGAGTCTGGGCCGGGGGTTGGTGTCCGTGAGTCTGGGCCCGGGGTCGGTGTCTGTGAACCCGGGGCTGGGGGTCGGTGTCTGTGAACCCGGGGCCAGGGGTCGGTGTCTGTGAAGTCGGGGCCGGGGGTCGGTGTCCGTGAAGTCGGGGCCGGCGGTCGGTGTCTGTGAGTCTGGGTCGGTGTCTGTGAGTCTGGGCCGGGGGTCGGTGTCTGTGAAGTCGGGGCCGGGGGTCGGTGTCTGTGAAGTCGGGGTCGGGGGTCGGTGTCTGTGAAGTCGGGGTCGGGGGTCCGTGTCTGTGAAGTCGGGGCCGGGGGTCGGTGTCTGTGAAGTCGGGGCCGGGGGTCGGTGTCTGTGAGTCTGGGCCAGGGGTCGGTGTCTGTGAACCCGGGGCTGGGGGTCGGTGTCTGTGAAGTCAGGGCTGGGGGTCGGTGTCTGTGAAGTCAGGGTCGGTGTCCGTGAGTCTGGGCCGGGGGTCGGTGTCCGGGAGTCTGGGCCGGGGGTCGGTGTCTGTGAAGTCGGGGTCGGGGGTCGGTGTCTATGAACTCGGGGCCGGGAGTCGGTGTCTGTGAAGTCGGGGACAGGGCTCGGTGTCTGTGAGTCTGGGCCGGGGGTTGGTGTCCGTGAGTCTGGGCCCGGGGTCGGTGTCTGTGAACCCGGGGCCGGGGGTCGGTGTCTGTGAACCCGGGGCCAGGGGTCGGTGTCTGTGAAGTCGGGGCCGGGGGTCGGTGTCCGTGAAGTCGGGGCCGGCGGTCGGTGTCTGTGAAGTCGGGGTCGGGGGTCGGTGTCTGTGAAGTCGGGGCCGGGTGTCGGTGTCTGTGAGTCTGGGTCGGGGGTCGGTGTCTGTGAGTCTGGGCCGGGGGTCGGTGTCTGTGAAGTCGGGGCCGGGGGTCGGTGTCTGTGAAGTCGGGGTCGGGGGTCGGTGTCTGTGAAGTCGGGGTCGGGGGTCGGTGTCTGTGGAGTCGGGGCCGGGGGTCGGTGTCTGTGAGTCTGGGCCAGGGGTCGGTGTCCGTGAAGTCGGGGCCGGGGGTCGGTGTCCGTGAAGTCGGGGCCGGGGGTCGGTGTCTGTGAGTCTGGGCCAGGGGTCGGTGTCTGTGAGTCTGGGCCCGGGGTCGATGTCTGTGAGTCAGGGCCGGGGGTTGGTGTCTGTGAACCGGGGTTGGGGGTCGGTGTCTGTGAAGTCAGGGTCGGTGTCCGTGAGTCTGGGCCGGGGTCGGTGTCTGTGAGTCTGGGCCGGGGGTCGGTGTCTGTGAAGTCGGGGCCGGGGGTCGGTGTCTGTGAAGTCGGGGCCGGGGGTCGGTGTCTGTGAACCCGGGGCTGGGGGTCGGTGTCTGTGAAGTCGGGGCCGGGGGTCGGTGTCTGTGAACCCGGGGCTGGGGGTCGGTGTCTGTGAAGTCGGGGGCGGGGGTCGGTGTCTGTGAGTCTGGGCCGGGGGTCGGTGTCTGTGAAGTCGGGGCCGGGGGTCGGTGTCTGTGAAGTCGGGGACGGGGGTCGGTGTCTGTGAAGTCGGGGCCGGGGGTCGGTGTCTGTGAACCCGGGGCTGGGGGTCGGTGTCTGTGAGTCTGGGCCAGGGGTCCGTGTCTGTGAGTCTGGGTCGGGGGTCGGTGTCTGTGAGTCTGGGCCGGGGGTCGGTGTCTGTGAGTCTGGGCCGGGGGTCCGTGTCTGTGAGTCGGGGCCGGGGGTCGGTGTCTGTGAAGTCGGGGACGGGGGTCGGTGTCTGTGAATCCGGGGCCGGGGGTCGGCGAAGTCGAGGCCGGGGGTCGGTGTCTGTGAAGTCGGGGCCGGGGGTCGGTGTCTGTGAAGTCGGGGGCGGGGGTCGGTGTCGGTGAGTCTGGGCCCGGGGTCGATGTCTGTGAGTCTGGGCCGGGGGTTGGTGTCTGTGAACCGGGGTTGGGGGTCGGTGTCTGTGAAGTCAGGGTCAGGGGTCCGTGAGTCCGGGCCGGGGTCGGTGTCTGTGAGTCTGGGCCGGGGGTCGGTGTCTGTGAAGTCGGGGCCGGGGGTCGGTGTCTGTGAAGTCGGGGCCGGGGGTCGGTGTCTGTGAGTCTGGGCCGGGGGTCGGTGTCTGTGAGTCTGGGCCGGGGTCGGTGTCTGTGAGTCTGGGCCGGGGGTTGGTGTCTGTGAAGTCGGGGCCGGGAGTCGGTGTCTGTGAAGTCGGGGCCGGGGGTCGGTGTCTGTGAGTCTGGGCCGGGGTCGGTGTCTGTGAGTCTGGGCCGGGGGTTGGTGTCTGTGAAGTCGGGGTCGGGGGTCGGTGTCTATGAACCCGGGGCCGGGAGTCGGTGTCTGTGAGTCTGGGCCGGGGGTCGGTGTCTGTGAGTCTGGGCCGGGCGTCGGTGTCCGTGAAGTCTGGGCCGGGGGTCGGTGTCTGTGAAGTCGGGGCCGGGGGTCGGTGTCTGTGAGTCGGGGCCGGGGATCGGTGTCTGTGAGTCTGGGCCCGGGGTCGGTGTCTGTGAGTCTGGGCCGGGGGTCGGTGTCTGTGAGTCTGGGCTGGGGGTCGGTGTCTGTGAAGTCGGGGCCGGGGGTCGGTGTCTGTGAGTCTGGGCCGGGCGTCGGTGTCCGTGACGTCTGGGCCGGGGGTCGGTGTCTGTGAGTCGGGGCCGGGGGTCGGTGTCTGTGAACCCGGGGCCGGGGGTCGGTGTCTGTGAAGTCGGGGCCGGGGGTCGGTGTCTGTGAACCCGGGGCTGGGGGTCGGTGTCTGTGAAGTCAGGGCTGGGGGTCGGTGTCTGTGAAGTCAGGGTCGGTGTCCGTGAATCTGGGCCGGGGGTTGGTGTCTGTGAAGTCGGGGCCGGGGGTCGGTGTCTGTGAAGTCAGGGCCGGGGGTCGGTGTCTGTGAGTCTGGGCCGGGGTCGGTGTCTGTGAAGTCGGGGTCGGGGTCTGTGAACCCGGGGCTGGGGGTCGGTGTCTGTGAAGTCGGGGTCGGGGTCTGTGAAGTCGGGGACGGGGGTCGGTGTCTGTGAAGTCGGGGTCGGGGGTCGGTGTCTGTGAAGTCGGGGCCGGGGGTCGGTGTCTGTGAAGTCGGGGTCGGGGGTCGGTGTCTATGAACCCGGGGCCGGGAGTCGGTGTCTGTGAGTCTGGGCCAGGGGTCGGTGTCTGTGAGTCGGGGCCGGGGATCGGTGTCTGTGAGTCGGGGCCCGGGGTCGGTGTCTGTGAAGTCTGGGCCGGGGGTCGGTGTCTGTGAGTCTGGGCTGGGGGTCGGTGTCTGTGAAGTCGGGGCCGGGGGTCGGTGTCTGTGAGTCTGGGCCGGGCGTCGGTGTCGGTGAAGTCTGGGCCGGGGGTCGGTGTCTGTGAGTTGGGGCCGGGGGTCGGTGTCTGTGAAGTCGAGGCCGGGGGTCGGTGTCTGTGAATCTGGGCCAGGGGTCGGTGTCTGTGAACCCGGGGCTGGGGGTCGGTGTCTGTGAAGTCAGGGCTGGGGGTCGGTGTCTGTGAAGTCAGGGTCGGTGTCCGTGAGTCTGGGCCGGGGGTCGGTGTCCGTGAGTCTGGGCCGGGGGTCGGTGTCTGTGAAGTCGGGGCCGGGGGTCGGTGTCTGTGAGTCTGGGCGGGGGGTTGGTGTCTGTGAAGTCAGGGCCGGGGGTCGGTGTCTGTGAGTCTGGGCCGGGGGTCGGTGTCTGTGAAGTCGGGGTCGGGGTCTGTGAACCCGGGGCTGGGGGTCGGTGTCTGTGAAGTCGGGGTCGGGGTCTGTGAAGTCGGGGACGGGGGTCGGTGTCTGTGAAGTCGGGGTCGGGGGTCGGTGTCTGTGAGTCTGGGCCGGGGGTCGGTGTCTGTGAGTCTGGGCCGGGGGTCGGTGTCTGTGAAGTCGGGGGTCGGTGCCTGTGAACCCGGGGCTGGGGGTCGGTGTCTGTGAAGTCGGGGTCGGGGGTCGGTGTCTGTGAAGTCAGGGCCGCGGGTCGGTGTCTGTGAGTCTGGGCCGGGGGTCGGTGTCTGTGAGTCTGGGCCGGGTGTCGGTGTCTGTGAAGTCGGGGCCGGGGGTCGGTGTCTGTGAGTCTGGGCCGGGGGTCGGTGTCTGTGAGTCTGGGCCGGGGGTCGGTGTCTGTGAGTCTGGGCCGGGGGTCGGTGTCTGTGAACCCGGGGCCGGGGGTCGGTGTCTGTGAACCCGGGGCCAGGGGTCGGTGTCTGTGAAGTCGGGGCCGGGGGTCGGTGTCCGTGAAGTCGGGGCCGGGGGTCGGTGTCTGTGAAGTCGGGGTCGGGGGTCGGTGTCTGTGAACCCGGGGCCGGGGGTCGGTGTCTGTGAAGTCGGGGCCGGGTGTCGGTGTCTGTGAGTGTGGGTCGGGGGTCGGTGTCTGTGAGTCTGGGCCGGGGGTCGGTGTCTGTGAAGTCGGGGCCGGGGGTCGGTGTCTGTGAAGTCGGGGTCGGGGGTCGGTGTCTGTGAAGTCGGGGTCGGGGGTCGGTGTCTGTGGAGTCGGGGCCGGGGGTCGGTGTCTGTGAGTCTGGGCCAGGGGTCGGTGTCTGTGAAGTCGGGGCCGGGGGTCGGTGTCCGTGAAGTCGGGGCCGGGGGTCGGTGACTGTGAAGTCGGGGTCGGGGGTCGGTGTCTGTGAACCCGGGGCCGGGGGTCGGTGTCTGTGAGTCGGGGCCGGGGGTCAGTGTCTGTGAGACGGGGTCGGTGTCTGTGAGTCTGGGCCGGGGGTCGGTGAAGTCGGGGCCGGGGGTCGGTGTCTGTGAAGTCGGGGCCGGGGGTCAGTGTCTGTGAGTCGGGGTCGGGGGTCGCTGTCTGTAAGTCTGGGCCGGGGGTCAGTGTCTGTGAGTCGGGGTCGGGGGTCGGTGGCTGTGAAGTCGGGTCGGGGGTCGGTGTCTGTGAGTCTGGGCTGGGCGTCGGTGAAGTCTGGGCCGGGGGTCGGTGTCTGTGAGTCTGGGCCGGGGGTCGGTGTCTGTGAAGTCGGGGCCAGGGGTTGGTGTCTGTGAAGTCGGGGCCGGGGGTCGGTGTCTGTGAGTCTGGGCCGGGGGTCGGTGTCTGTGAAGTCGGGGCCGGGGGTCGGTGTCTGTGAAGTCGGGGCCGGGGGTCGGTGTCTGTGAAGTCGGGGCCGGGGGTCGGTGTCTGTGAAGTCGGGGACGGGGGTCGGTGTCTGTGAAGTCGGGGCCGGGGGTCGGTGTCTGTGAGTCTGGGCCGGGGGTCGGTGTCTGTGAAGTCGGGGCCGGGATTCGGTGTCTGTGAAGTCGGGGCCGGGGGTCGGTGTCTGTGAACCCGGGGCCGGGGGTCGGTGTCTGTGAGTCTGGGCCCGGGGTCGGTGTCTGTGAGTCTGGGCCAGGAGTCGGTGTCTGTGAACCCGGGGCAGGTGGTCGGTGTCTGTGAAGTCGGGGCCGGGGGTCAGTGTCTGTGAGTCTGGGCTGGGGGTCGGTGTCTGTGAAGTCGGGGCCGGTGGTCGGTGTCTGTGAGTCTGGGCCGGGCGTCGGTGTCCGTGAAGTCTGGGCCGGGGGTCGGTGTCTGTGAGTTCGGGCCGGGGGTCGGTGTCTGTGAAGTCGGGGGCGGGGGTCGGTGTCTGTGAGTCTGGGCCAGGGGTCGGTGTCTGTGAGTCGGGGCCGGGGATCGGTGTCTGTGAGTCGGGGCCCGGGGTCGGTGTCTGTGAAGTCTGGGCCGGGGGTCAGTGTCTGTGAGTCTGGGCTGGGGGTCGGTGTCTGTGAAGTCGGGGCCGGTGGTCGGTGTCTGTGAGTCTGGGCCGGGCGTCGGTGTCCGTGAAGTCTGGGCCGGGGGTCGGTGTCTGTGAGTTCGGGCCGGGGGTCGGTGTCTGTGAAGTCGAGGCCGGGGGTCGGTGTCTGTGAGTCTGGGCCGGGGGTCGGTGTCTGTGAAGTCGGGGGCGGGGGTCGGTGTCTGTGAGTCTGGGCCAGGGGTCGGTGTCTGTGAACCCGGGGCTGGGGGTCGGTGTCTGTGAAGTCAGGGCTGGGGGTCGGTGTCTGTGAAGTCAGGGTCGGTGTCCGTGAGTCTGGGCCGGGGGTCGGTGTCCGTGAGTCTGGGCCGGGGGTCGGTGTCTGTGAAGTCGGGGCCGGGGGTCGGTGTCTGTGAGTCTGGGCCGGGGGTTGGTGTCTGTGAAGTCAGGGCCGGGAGTCGGTGTCTGTGAGTCTGGGCCGGGGGTCGGTGTCTGTGAAGTCGGGGTCGGGGTCTGTGAACCCGGGGCTGGGGGTCGGTGTCTGTGAAGTCAGGGCCGGGGGTCGGTGTCTGTGAGTCTGGGCCGGGGGTCGGTGTCTGTGAAGTCGGGGTCGGGGTCTGTGAACCCGGGGCTGGGGGTCGGTGTCTGTGAAGTCGGGGTCGGGGTCTGTGAAGTCGGGGACGGGGGTCGGTGTCTGTGAGTCTGGGCCGGGGGTCGGTGTCTGTGAGTCTGGGCCGGGGGTCGGTGTCTGTGAAGTCGGGGTTCGGTCTGTGAACCCGGGGCTGGGGGTCGGTGTCTGTGAAGTCGGGGTCGGGGGTCGGTGTCTGTGAAGTCAGGGCCGCGGGTCGGTGTCTGTGAGTCTGGGCCGGGGGTCGGTGTCTGTGAGTCTGGGCCGGGAGTCGGTGTCTGTTAAGTCGGGGCCGGGGGTCGGTGTCTATGAACTCGGGGCGGGGAGTCGGTGTCTGTGAAGTCGGGGCCCGGGGTCGGTGTCAGTGTAGTCGGGGTCGGGGGTCGGTGTCTATGAACTCGGGGCCGGGAGTCGGTGTCTGTGAAGTCGGGGACAGGGCTCGGTGTCTGTGAGTCTGGGCCGGGGGTTGGTGTCCGTGAGTCTGGGCCCGGGGTCGGTGTCTGTGAACCCGGGGCCGGGGGTCGGTGTCTGTGAACCCGGGGCCGGGGGTCGGTGTCTGTGAAGTCGGGTCCGGGTGTCGGTGTCTGTGAGTCGGGGCCGGCGGTCGGTGTCTGTGAGTCTGGGCCGGGGGTCGGTGTCTGTGAAGTCGGGGCCGGGGGTTGGTGTCTGTGAAGTCGGGGTCGGGGGTCGGTGTCTGTGAAGTCGGGGTCGGGGGTCGGTGTCTGTGGAGTCGGGGCCGGGGGTCGGTGTCTGTGAGTCTGGGCCGGGGGTCGGTGTCTGTGAAGTCGGGGCCGGGGATCGGTGTCTGTGAGTCTGGGCCGGGGGTCGGTGTCTGTGAGTCTGGGCCGGGGGTCGGTGTCTGTGAAGTCGGGGGTCGGTGTCTGTGAACCCGGGGCTGGGGGTCGGTGTCTGTGAAGTCGGGGTCGGGGGTCGGTGTCTGTGAAGTCAGGGCCGGGAGTCGGTGTCTGTTAAGTCGGGGCCGGGGGTCGGTGTCTATGAACTCGGGGCGGGGAGTCGGTGTCTGTGAAGTCGGGGCCCGGGGTCGGTGTCTGTGTAGTCGGGGTCGGGGGTCGGTGTCTATGAACTCGGGGCCGGGAGTCGGTGTCTGTGAAGTCGGGGACAGGGCTCGGTGTCTGTGAGTCTGGGCCGGGGGTTGGTGTCCGTGAGTCTGGGCCCGGGGTCGGTGTCTGTGAACCCGGGGCCGGGGGTCGGTGTCTGTGAACCCGGGGCCAGGGGTCGGTGTCTGTGAAGTCGGGGCCGGGGGTCGGTGTCCGTGAAGTCGGGGCCGGCGGTCGGTGTCTGTGAGTCTGGGTCGGTGTCTGTGAGTCTGGGCCGGGGGTCGGTGTCTGTGAAGTCGGGGCCGGGGGTCGGTGTCTGTGAAGTCGGGGTCGGGGGTCGGTGTCTGTGAAGTCGGGGTCGGGGGTCCGTGTCTGTGAAGTCGGGGCCGGGGGTCGGTGTCTGTGAAGTCGGGGCCGGGGGTCGGTGTCTGTGAGTCTGGGCCAGGGGTCGGTGTCTGTGAACCCGGGGCTGGGGGTCGGTGTCTGTGAAGTCAGGGCTGGGGGTCGGTGTCTGTGAAGTCAGGGTCGGTGTCCGTGAGTCTGGGCCGGGGGTCGGTGTCCGTGAGTCTGGGCCGGGGGTCGGTGTCTGTGAAGTCGGGGCCGGGGGTCGGTGTCTGTGAGTCTGGGCGGGGGGTTGGTGTCTGTGAAGTCAGGGCCGGGGGTCGGTGTCTGTGAGTCTGGGCCGGGGGTCGGTGTCTGTGAAGTCGGGGTCGGGGTCTGTGAACCCGGGGCTGGGGGTCGGTGTCTGTGAAGTCGGGGTCGGGGTCTGTGAAGTCGGGGACGGGGGTCGGTGTCTGTGAAGTCGGGGTCGGGGGTCGGTGTCTGTGAGTCTGGGCCGGGGGTCGGTGTCTGTGAGTCTGGGCCGGGGGTCGGTGTCTGTGAAGTCGGGGGTCGGTGCCTGTGAACCCGGGGCTGGGGGTCGGTGTCTGTGAAGTCGGGGTCGGGGGTCGGTGTCTGTGAAGTCAGGGCCGCGGGTCGGTGTCTGTGAGTCTGGGCCGGGGGTCGGTGTCTGTGAGTCTGGGCCGGGTGTCGGTGTCTGTGAAGTCGGGGCCGGGGGTCGGTGTCTGTGAGTCTGGGCCGGGGGTCGGTGTCTGTGAGTCTGGGCCGGGGGTCGGTGTCTGTGAGTCTGGGCCGGGGGTCGGTGTCTGTGAACCCGGGGCCGGGGGTCGGTGTCTGTGAACCCGGGGCCAGGGGTCGGTGTCTGTGAAGTCGGGGCCGGGGGTCGGTGTCCGTGAAGTCGGGGCCGGGGGTCGGTGTCTGTGAAGTCGGGGTCGGGGGTCGGTGTCTGTGAACCCGGGGCCGGGGGTCGGTGTCTGTGAAGTCGGGGCCGGGTGTCGGTGTCTGTGAGTGTGGGTCGGGGGTCGGTGTCTGTGAGTCTGGGCCGGGGGTCGGTGTCTGTGAAGTCGGGGCCGGGGGTCGGTGTCTGTGAAGTCGGGGTCGGGGGTCGGTGTCTGTGAAGTCGGGGTCGGGGGTCGGTGTCTGTGGAGTCGGGGCCGGGGGTCGGTGTCTGTGAGTCTGGGCCAGGGGTCGGTGTCTGTGAAGTCGGGGCCGGGGGTCGGTGTCCGTGAAGTCGGGGCCGGGGGTCGGTGACTGTGAAGTCGGGGTCGGGGGTCGGTGTCTGTGAACCCGGGGCCGGGGGTCGGTGTCTGTGAGTCGGGGCCGGGGGTCAGTGTCTGTGAGACGGGGTCGGTGTCTGTGAGTCTGGGCCGGGGGTCGGTGAAGTCGGGGCCGGGGGTCGGTGTCTGTGAAGTCGGGGCCGGGGGTCAGTGTCTGTGAGTCGGGGTCGGGGGTCGCTGTCTGTAAGTCTGGGCCGGGGGTCAGTGTCTGTGAGTCGGGGTCGGGGGTCGGTGGCTGTGAAGTCGGGTCGGGGGTCGGTGTCTGTGAGTCTGGGCTGGGCGTCGGTGAAGTCTGGGCCGGGGGTCGGTGTCTGTGAGTCTGGGCCGGGGGTCGGTGTCTGTGAAGTCGGGGCCAGGGGTTGGTGTCTGTGAAGTCGGGGCCGGGGGTCGGTGTCTGTGAGTCTGGGCCGGGGGTCGGTGTCTGTGAAGTCGGGGCCGGGGGTCGGTGTCTGTGAAGTCGGGGCCGGGGGTCGGTGTCTGTGAAGTCGGGGCCGGGGGTCGGTGTCTGTGAAGTCGGGGACGGGGGTCGGTGTCTGTGAAGTCGGGGCCGGGGGTCGGTGTCTGTGAGTCTGGGCCGGGGGTCGGTGTCTGTGAAGTCGGGGCCGGGATTCGGTGTCTGTGAAGTCGGGGCCGGGGGTCGGTGTCTGTGAACCCGGGGCCGGGGGTCGGTGTCTGTGAGTCTGGGCCCGGGGTCGGTGTCTGTGAGTCTGGGCCAGGAGTCGGTGTCTGTGAACCCGGGGCAGGTGGTCGGTGTCTGTGAAGTCGGGGCCGGGGGTCAGTGTCTGTGAGTCTGGGCTGGGGGTCGGTGTCTGTGAAGTCGGGGCCGGTGGTCGGTGTCTGTGAGTCTGGGCCGGGCGTCGGTGTCCGTGAAGTCTGGGCCGGGGGTCGGTGTCTGTGAGTTCGGGCCGGGGGTCGGTGTCTGTGAAGTCGGGGGCGGGGGTCGGTGTCTGTGAGTCTGGGCCAGGGGTCGGTGTCTGTGAGTCGGGGCCGGGGATCGGTGTCTGTGAGTCGGGGCCCGGGGTCGGTGTCTGTGAAGTCTGGGCCGGGGGTCAGTGTCTGTGAGTCTGGGCTGGGGGTCGGTGTCTGTGAAGTCGGGGCCGGTGGTCGGTGTCTGTGAGTCTGGGCCGGGCGTCGGTGTCCGTGAAGTCTGGGCCGGGGGTCGGTGTCTGTGAGTTCGGGCCGGGGGTCGGTGTCTGTGAAGTCGAGGCCGGGGGTCGGTGTCTGTGAGTCTGGGCCGGGGGTCGGTGTCTGTGAAGTCGGGGGCGGGGGTCGGTGTCTGTGAGTCTGGGCCAGGGGTCGGTGTCTGTGAACCCGGGGCTGGGGGTCGGTGTCTGTGAAGTCAGGGCTGGGGGTCGGTGTCTGTGAAGTCAGGGTCGGTGTCCGTGAGTCTGGGCCGGGGGTCGGTGTCCGTGAGTCTGGGCCGGGGGTCGGTGTCTGTGAAGTCGGGGCCGGGGGTCGGTGTCTGTGAGTCTGGGCCGGGGGTTGGTGTCTGTGAAGTCAGGGCCGGGAGTCGGTGTCTGTGAGTCTGGGCCGGGGGTCGGTGTCTGTGAAGTCGGGGTCGGGGTCTGTGAACCCGGGGCTGGGGGTCGGTGTCTGTGAAGTCAGGGCCGGGGGTCGGTGTCTGTGAGTCTGGGCCGGGGGTCGGTGTCTGTGAAGTCGGGGTCGGGGTCTGTGAACCCGGGGCTGGGGGTCGGTGTCTGTGAAGTCGGGGTCGGGGTCTGTGAAGTCGGGGACGGGGGTCGGTGTCTGTGAGTCTGGGCCGGGGGTCGGTGTCTGTGAGTCTGGGCCGGGGGTCGGTGTCTGTGAAGTCGGGGTTCGGTCTGTGAACCCGGGGCTGGGGGTCGGTGTCTGTGAAGTCGGGGTCGGGGGTCGGTGTCTGTGAAGTCAGGGCCGCGGGTCGGTGTCTGTGAGTCTGGGCCGGGGGTCGGTGTCTGTGAGTCTGGGCCGGGAGTCGGTGTCTGTTAAGTCGGGGCCGGGGGTCGGTGTCTATGAACTCGGGGCGGGGAGTCGGTGTCTGTGAAGTCGGGGCCCGGGGTCGGTGTCAGTGTAGTCGGGGTCGGGGGTCGGTGTCTATGAACTCGGGGCCGGGAGTCGGTGTCTGTGAAGTCGGGGACAGGGCTCGGTGTCTGTGAGTCTGGGCCGGGGGTTGGTGTCCGTGAGTCTGGGCCCGGGGTCGGTGTCTGTGAACCCGGGGCCGGGGGTCGGTGTCTGTGAACCCGGGGCCGGGGGTCGGTGTCTGTGAAGTCGGGTCCGGGTGTCGGTGTCTGTGAGTCGGGGCCGGCGGTCGGTGTCTGTGAGTCTGGGCCGGGGGTCGGTGTCTGTGAAGTCGGGGCCGGGGGTTGGTGTCTGTGAAGTCGGGGTCGGGGGTCGGTGTCTGTGAAGTCGGGGTCGGGGGTCGGTGTCTGTGGAGTCGGGGCCGGGGGTCGGTGTCTGTGAGTCTGGGCCGGGGGTCGGTGTCTGTGAAGTCGGGGCCGGGGATCGGTGTCTGTGAGTCTGGGCCGGGGGTCGGTGTCTGTGAGTCTGGGCCGGGGGTCGGTGTCTGTGAAGTCGGGGGTCGGTGTCTGTGAACCCGGGGCTGGGGGTCGGTGTCTGTGAAGTCGGGGTCGGGGGTCGGTGTCTGTGAAGTCAGGGCCGGGAGTCGGTGTCTGTTAAGTCGGGGCCGGGGGTCGGTGTCTATGAACTCGGGGCGGGGAGTCGGTGTCTGTGAAGTCGGGGCCCGGGGTCGGTGTCTGTGTAGTCGGGGTCGGGGGTCGGTGTCTATGAACTCGGGGCCGGGAGTCGGTGTCTGTGAAGTCGGGGACAGGGCTCGGTGTCTGTGAGTCTGGGCCGGGGGTTGGTGTCCGTGAGTCTGGGCCCGGGGTCGGTGTCTGTGAACCCGGGGCCGGGGGTCGGTGTCTGTGAACCCGGGGCCAGGGGTCGGTGTCTGTGAAGTCGGGGCCGGGGGTCGGTGTCCGTGAAGTCGGGGCCGGCGGTCGGTGTCTGTGAGTCTGGGTCGGTGTCTGTGAGTCTGGGCCGGGGGTCGGTGTCTGTGAAGTCGGGGCCGGGGGTCGGTGTCTGTGAAGTCGGGGTCGGGGGTCGGTGTCTGTGAAGTCGGGGTCGGGGGTCCGTGTCTGTGAAGTCGGGGCCGGGGGTCGGTGTCTGTGAAGTCGGGGCCGGGGGTCGGTGTCTGTGAGTCTGGGCCAGGGGTCGGTGTCTGTGAACCCGGGGCTGGGGGTCGGTGTCTGTGAAGTCAGGGCTGGGGGTCGGTGTCTGTGAAGTCAGGGTCGGTGTCCGTGAGTCTGGGCCGGGGGTCGGTGTCCGGGAGTCGGTGTCCGGGAGTCTGGGCCGGGGGTCGGTGTCTGTGAAGTCGGGGTCGGGGGTCGGTGTCTATGAACTCGGGGCCGGGAGTCGGTGTCTGTGAAGTCGGGGACAGGGCTCGGTGTCTGTGAGTCTGGGCCGGGGGTTGGTGTCCGTGAGTCTGGGCCCGGGGTCGGTGTCTGTGAACCCGGGGCCGGGGGTCGGTGTCTGTGAACCCGGGGCCAGGGGTCGGTGTCTGTGAAGTCGGGGCCGGGGGTCGGTGTCCGTGAAGTCGGGGCCGGCGGTCGGTGTCTGTGAAGTCGGGGTCGGGGGTCGGTGTCTGTGAAGTCGGGGCCGGGTGTCGGTGTCTGTGAGTCTGGGTCGGGGGTCGGTGTCTGTGAGTCTGGGCCGGGGGTCGGTGTCTGTGAAGTCGGGGCCGGGGGTCGGTGTCTGTGAAGTCGGGGTCGGGGGTCGGTGTCTGTGAAGTCGGGGTCGGGGGTCGGTGTCTGTGGAGTCGGGGCCGGGGGTCGGTGTCTGTGAGTCTGGGCCAGGGGTCGGTGTCTGTGAAGTCGGGGCCGGGGGTCGGTGTCCGTGAAGTCGGGGCCGGGGGTCGGTGTCTGTGAGTCTGGGCCAGGGGTCGGTGTCTGTGAGTCTGGGCCCGGGGTCGATGTCTGTGAGTCAGGGCCGGGGGTTGGTGTCTGTGAACCGGGGTTGGGGGTCGGTGTCTGTGAAGTCAGGGTCGGTGTCCGTGAGTCTGGGCCGGGGTCGGTGTCTGTGAGTCTGGGCCGGGGGTCGGTGTCTGTGAAGTCGGGGCCGGGGGTCGGTGTCTGTGAAGTCGGGGCCGGGGGTCGGTGTCTGTGAACCCGGGGCTGGGGGTCGGTGTCTGTGAAGTCGGGGCCGGGGGTCGGTGTCTGTGAACCCGGGGCTGGGGGTCGGTGTCTGTGAAGTCGGGGGCGGGGGTCGGTGTCTGTGAGTCTGGGCCGGGGGTCGGTGTCTGTGAAGTCGGGGCCGGGGGTCGGTGTCTGTGAAGTCGGGGACGGGGGTCGGTGTCTGTGAAGTCGGGGCCGGGGGTCGGTGTCTGTGAACCCGGGGCCGGGGGTCGGTGTCTGTGAGTCTGGGCCAGGGGTCCGTGTCTGTGAGTCTGGGTCGGGGGTCGGTGTCTGTGAGTCTGGGCCGGGGGTCGGTGTCTGTGAGTCTGGGCCGGGGGTCCGTGTCTGTGAGTCGGGGCCGGGGGTCGGTGTCTGTGAAGTCGGGGACGGGGGTCGGTGTCTGTGAATCCGGGGCCGGGGGTCGGCGAAGTCGAGGCCGGGGGTCGGTGTCTGTGAAGTCGGGGGCGGGGGTCGGTGTCGGTGAGTCTGGGCCCGGGGTCGATGTCTGTGAGTCTGGGCCGGGGGTTGGTGTCTGTGAACCGGGGTTGGGGGTCGGTGTCTGTGAAGTCAGGGTCAGGGGTCCGTGAGTCCGGGCCGGGGTCGGTGTCTGTGAGTCTGGGCCGGGGGTCGGTGTCTGTGAAGTCGGGGCCGGGGGTCGGTGTCTGTGAAGTCGGGGCCGGGGGTCGGTGTCTGTGAGTCTGGGCCGGGGGTCGGTGTCTGTGAGTCTGGGCCGGGGTCGGTGTCTGTGAGTCTGGGCCGGGGGTTGGTGTCTGTGAAGTCGGGGCCGGGAGTCGGTGTCTGTGAAGTCGGGGCCGGGGGTCGGTGTCTGTGAGTCTGGGCCGGGGTCGGTGTCTGTGAGTCTGGGCCGGGGGTTGGTGTCTGTGAAGTCGGGGTCGGGGGTCGGTGTCTATGAACCCGGGGCCGGGAGTCGGTGTCTGTGAGTCTGGGCCGGGGGTCGGTGTCTGTGAGTCTGGGCCGGGCGTCGGTGTCCATGAAGTCTGGGCCGGGGGTCGGTGTCTGTGAAGTCGGGGCCGGGGGTCGGTGTCTGTGAGTCGGGGCCGGGGATCGGTGTCTGTGAGTCTGGGCCCGGGGTCGGTGTCTGTGAGTCTGGGCCGGGGGTCGGTGTCTGTGAGTCTGGGCTGGGGGTCGGTGTCTGTGAAGTCGGGGCCGGGGGTCGGTGTCTGTGAGTCTGGGCCGGGCGTCGGTGTCCGTGACGTCTGGGCCGGGGGTCGGTGTCTGTGAGTCGGGGCCGGGGGTCGGTGTCTGTGAACCCGGGGCCGGGGGTCGGTGTCTGTGAAGTCGGGGCCGGGGGTCGGTGTCTGTGAACCCGGGGCTGGGGGTCGGTGTCTGTGAAGTCAGGGCTGGGGGTCGGTGTCTGTGAAGTCAGGGTCGGTGTCCGTGAATCTGGGCCGGGGGTTGGTGTCTGTGAAGTCGGGGCCGGGGGTCGGTGTCTGTGAGTCTGGGCCGGGGTCGGTGTCTGTGAAGTCGGGGTCGGGGTCTGTGAACCCGGGGCTGGGGGTCGGTGTCTGTGAAGTCGGGGTCGGGGTCTGTGAAGTCGGGGACGGGGGTCGGTGTCTGTGAGTCTGGGCCGGGGGTCGGTGTCTGTGAAGTCGGGGTCGGGGGTCGGTGTCTGTGAAGTCGGGGCCGGGGGTCGGTGTCTGTGAAGTCGGGGCCGGGGTTCGGTGTCTGTGAGTCTGGGCCGGGGTCGGTGTCTGTGAGTCTGGGCCGGGGGTTGGTGTCTGTGAAGTCGGGGTCGGGGGTCGGTGTCTATGAACCCGGGGCCGGGAGTCAGTGTCTGAGAGTCTGGGCCAGGGGTCGGTGTCTGTGAGTCGGGGCCGGGGATCGGTGTCTGTGAGTCGGGGCCCGGGGTCGGTGTCTGTGAAGTCTGGGCCGGGGGTCGGTGTCTGTGAGTCTGGGCTGGGGGTCGGTGTCTGTGAAGTCGGGGCCGGGGGTCGGTGTCTGTGAGTCTGGGCCGGGCGTCGGTGTCCGTGAAGTCTGGGCCGGGGGTCGGTGTCTGTGAGTTGGGGCCGGGGGTCGGTGTCTGTGAAGTCGAGGCCGGGGGTCGGTGTCTGTGAGTCTGGGCCGGGGGTCGGTGTCTGTGAAGTCGGGGCCGGGGGTCGGTGTCTGTGAATCTGGGCCAGGGGTCGGTGTCTGTGAACCCGGGGCTGGGGGTCGGTGTCTGTGAAGTCAGGGCTGGGGGTCGGTGTCTGTGAAGTCAGGGTCGGTGTCCGTGAGTCTGGGCCGGGGGTCGGTGTCCGTGAGTCTGGGCCGGGGGTCGGTGTCTGTGAAGTCGGGGCCGGGGGTCGGTGTCTGTGAGTCTGGGCGGGGGGTTGGTGTCTGTGAAGTCAGGGCCGGGGGTCGGTGTCGGTGAGTCTGGGCCCGGGGTCGATGTCTGTGAGTCTGGGCCGGGGGTTGGTGTCTGTGAACCGGGGTTGGGGGTCGGTGTCTGTGAAGTCAGGGTCAGGGGTCCGTGAGTCCGGGCCGGGGTCGGTGTCTGTGAGTCTGGGCCGGGGGTCGGTGTCTGTGAAGTCGGGGCCGGGGGTCGGTGTCTGTGAAGTCGGGGCCGGGGGTCGGTGTCTGTGAGTCTGGGCCGGGGGTCGGTGTCTGTGAGTCTGGGCCGGGGTCGGTGTCTGTGAGTCTGGGCCGGGGGTTGGTGTCTGTGAAGTCGGGGCCGGGAGTCGGTGTCTGTGAAGTCGGGGCCGGGGGTCGGTGTCTGTGAGTCTGGGCCGGGGTCGGTGTCTGTGAGTCTGGGCCGGGGGTTGGTGTCTGTGAAGTCGGGGTCGGGGGTCGGTGTCTATGAACCCGGGGCCGGGAGTCGGTGTCTGTGAGTCTGGGCCGGGGGTCGGTGTCTGTGAGTCTGGGCCGGGCGTCGGTGTCCATGAAGTCTGGGCCGGGGGTCGGTGTCTGTGAAGTCGGGGCCGGGGGTCGGTGTCTGTGAGTCGGGGCCGGGGATCGGTGTCTGTGAGTCTGGGCCCGGGGTCGGTGTCTGTGAGTCTGGGCCGGGGGTCGGTGTCTGTGAGTCTGGGCTGGGGGTCGGTGTCTGTGAAGTCGGGGCCGGGGGTCGGTGTCTGTGAGTCTGGGCCGGGCGTCGGTGTCCGTGACGTCTGGGCCGGGGGTCGGTGTCTGTGAGTCGGGGCCGGGGGTCGGTGTCTGTGAACCCGGGGCCGGGGGTCGGTGTCTGTGAAGTCGGGGCCGGGGGTCGGTGTCTGTGAACCCGGGGCTGGGGGTCGGTGTCTGTGAAGTCAGGGCTGGGGGTCGGTGTCTGTGAAGTCAGGGTCGGTGTCCGTGAATCTGTGCCGGGGGTTGGTGTCTGTGAAGTCGGGGCCGGGGGTCGGTGTCTGTGAGTCTGGGCCGGGGTCGGTGTCTGTGAAGTCGGGGTCGGGGTCTGTGAACCCGGGGCTGGGGGTCGGTGTCTGTGAAGTCGGGGTCGGGGTCTGTGAAGTCGGGGACGGGGGTCGGTGTCTGTGAGTCTGGGCCGGGGGTCGGTGTCTGTGAAGTCGGGGTCGGGGGTCGGTGTCTGTGAAGTCGGGGCCGGGGGTCGGTGTCTGTGAAGTCGGGGCCGGGGTTCGGTGTCTGTGAGTCTGGGCCGGGGTCGGTGTCTGTGAGTCTGGGCCGGGGGTTGGTGTCTGTGAAGTCGGGGTCGGGGGTCGGTGTCTATGAACCCGGGGCCGGGAGTCGGTGTCTGTGAGTCTGGGCCAGGGGTCGGTGTCTGTGAGTCGGGGCCGGGGATCGGTGTCTGTGAGTCGGGGCCCGGGGTCGGTGTCTGTGAAGTCTGGGCCGGGGGTCGGTGTCTGTGAGTCTGGGCTGGGGGTCGGTGTCTGTGAAGTCGGGGCCGGGGGTCGGTGTCTGTGAGTCTGGGCCGGGCGTCGGTGTCTGTGAGTCTGGGCCGGGGGTTGGTGTCTGTGAACCGGGGTTGGGGGTCGGTGTCTGTGAAGTCAGGGTCAGGGGTCCGTGAGTCCGGGCCGGGGTCGGTGTCTGTGAGTCTGGGCCGGGGGTCGGTGTCTGTGAAGTCGGGGCCGGGGGTCGGTGTCTGTGAAGTCGGGGCCGGGGGTCGGTGTCTGTGAGTCTGGGCCGGGGGTCGGTGTCTGTGAGTCTGGGCCGGGGTCGGTGTCTGTGAGTCTGGGCCGGGGGTTGGTGTCTGTGAAGTCGGGGCCGGGAGTCGGTGTCTGTGAAGTCGGGGCCGGGGGTCGGTGTCTGTGAGTCTGGGCCGGGGTCGGTGTCTGTGAGTCTGGGCCGGGGGTTGGTGTCTGTGAAGTCGGGGTCGGGGGTCGGTGTCTATGAACCCGGGGCCGGGAGTCGGTGTCTGTGAGTCTGGGCCGGGGGTCGGTGTCTGTGAGTCTGGGCCGGGCGTCGGTGTCCATGAAGTCTGGGCCGGGGGTCGGTGTCTGTGAAGTCGGGGCCGGGGGTCGGTGTCTGTGAGTCGGGGCCGGGGATCGGTGTCTGTGAGTCTGGGCCCGGGGTCGGTGTCTGTGAGTCTGGGCCGGGGGTCGGTGTCTGTGAGTCTGGGCTGGGGGTCGGTGTCTGTGAAGTCGGGGCCGGGGGTCGGTGTCTGTGAGTCTGGGCCGGGCGTCGGTGTCCGTGACGTCTGGGCCGGGGGTCGGTGTCTGTGAGTCGGGGCCGGGGGTCGGTGTCTGTGAACCCGGGGCCGGGGGTCGGTGTCTGTGAAGTCGGGGCCGGGGGTCGGTGTCTGTGAACCCGGGGCTGGGGGTCGGTGTCTGTGAAGTCAGGGCTGGGGGTCGGTGTCTGTGAAGTCAGGGTCGGTGTCCGTGAATCTGGGCCGGGGGTTGGTGTCTGTGAAGTCGGGGCCGGGGGTCGGTGTCTGTGAGTCTGGGCCGGGGTCGGTGTCTGTGAAGTCGGGGTCGGGGTCTGTGAACCCGGGGCTGGGGGTCGGTGTCTGTGAAGTCGGGGTCGGGGTCTGTGAAGTCGGGGACGGGGGTCGGTGTCTGTGAGTCTGGGCCGGGGGTCGGTGTCTGTGAAGTCGGGGTCGGGGGTCGGTGTCTGTGAAGTCGGGGCCGGGGGTCGGTGTCTGTGAAGTCGGGGCCGGGGTTCGGTGTCTGTGAGTCTGGGCCGGGGTCGGTGTCTGTGAGTCTGGGCCGGGGGTTGGTGTCTGTGAAGTCGGGGTCGGGGGTCGGTGTCTATGAACCCGGGGCCGGGAGTCGGTGTCTGTGAGTCTGGGCCAGGGGTCGGTGTCTGTGAGTCGGGGCCGGGGATCGGTGTCTGTGAGTCGGGGCCCGGGGTCGGTGTCTGTGAAGTCTGGGCCGGGGGTCGGTGTCTGTGAGTCTGGGCTGGGGGTCGGTGTCTGTGAAGTCGGGGCCGGGGGTCGGTGTCTGTGAGTCTGGGCCGGGCGTCGGTGTCCGTGAAGTCTGGGCCGGGGGTCGGTGTCTGTGAGTTGGGGCCGGGGGTCGGTGTCTGTGAAGTCGAGGCCGGGGGTCGGTGTCTGTGAGTCTGGGCCGGGGGTCGGTGTCTGTGAAGTCGGGGCCGGGGGTCGGTGTCTGTGAATCTGGGCCAGGGGTCGGTGTCTGTGAACCCGGGGCTGGGGGTCGGTGTCTGTGAAGTCAGGGCTGGGGGTCGGTGTCTGTGAAGTCAGGGTCGGTGTCCGTGAGTCTGGGCCGGGGGTCGGTGTCCGTGAGTCTGGGCCGGGGGTCGGTGTCTGTGAAGTCGGGGCCGGGGGTCGGTGTCTGTGAGTCTGGGCGGGGGGTTGGTGTCTGTGAAGTCAGGGCCGGGGGTCGGTGTCGGTGAGTCTGGGCCCGGGGTCGATGTCTGTGAGTCTGGGCCGGGGGTTGGTGTCTGTGAACCGGGGTTGGGGGTCGGTGTCTGTGAAGTCAGGGTCAGGGGTCCGTGAGTCCGGGCCGGGGTCGGTGTCTGTGAGTCTGGGCCGGGGGTCGGTGTCTGTGAAGTCGGGGCCGGGGGTCGGTGTCTGTGAAGTCGGGGCCGGGGGTCGGTGTCTGTGAGTCTGGGCCGGGGGTCGGTGTCTGTGAGTCTGGGCCGGGGTCGGTGTCTGTGAGTCTGGGCCGGGGGTTGGTGTCTGTGAAGTCGGGGCCGGGAGTCGGTGTCTGTGAAGTCGGGGCCGGGGGTCGGTGTCTGTGAGTCTGGGCCGGGGTCGGTGTCTGTGAGTCTGGGCCGGGGGTTGGTGTCTGTGAAGTCGGGGTCGGGGGTCGGTGTCTATGAACCCGGGGCCGGGAGTCGGTGTCTGTGAGTCTGGGCCGGGGGTCGGTGTCTGTGAGTCTGGGCCGGGCGTCGGTGTCCATGAAGTCTGGGCCGGGGGTCGGTGTCTGTGAAGTCGGGGCCGGGGGTCGGTGTCTGTGAGTCGGGGCCGGGGATCGGTGTCTGTGAGTCTGGGCCCGGGGTCGGTGTCTGTGAGTCTGGGCCGGGGGTCGGTGTCTGTGAGTCTGGGCTGGGGGTCGGTGTCTGTGAAGTCGGGGCCGGGGGTCGGTGTCTGTGAGTCTGGGCCGGGCGTCGGTGTCCGTGACGTCTGGGCCGGGGGTCGGTGTCTGTGAGTCGGGGCCGGGGGTCGGTGTCTGTGAACCCGGGGCCGGGGGTCGGTGTCTGTGAAGTCGGGGCCGGGGGTCGGTGTCTGTGAACCCGGGGCTGGGGGTCGGTGTCTGTGAAGTCAGGGCTGGGGGTCGGTGTCTGTGAAGTCAGGGTCGGTGTCCGTGAATCTGGGCCGGGGGTTGGTGTCTGTGAAGTCGGGGCCGGGGGTCGGTGTCTGTGAGTCTGGGCCGGGGTCGGTGTCTGTGAAGTCGGGGTCGGGGTCTGTGAACCCGGGGCTGGGGGTCGGTGTCTGTGAAGTCGGGGTCGGGGTCTGTGAAGTCGGGGACGGGGGTCGGTGTCTGTGAGTCTGGGCCGGGGGTCGGTGTCTGTGAAGTCGGGGTCGGGGGTCGGTGTCTGTGAAGTCGGGGCCGGGGGTCGGTGTCTGTGAAGTCGGGGCCGGGGTTCGGTGTCTGTGAGTCTGGGCCGGGGTCGGTGTCTGTGAGTCTGGGCCGGGGGTTGGTGTCTGTGAAGTCGGGGTCGGGGGTCGGTGTCTATGAACCCGGGGCCGGGAGTCGGTGTCTGTGAGTCTGGGCTGGGGGTCGGTGTCTGTGAAGTCGGGGCCGGGGGTCGGTGTCTGTGAGTCTGGGCCGGGCGTCGGTGTCCGTGAAGTCTGGGCCGGGGGTCGGTGTCTGTGAGTTGGGGCCGGGGGTCGGTGTCTGTGAAGTCGAGGCCGGGGGTCGGTGTCTGTGAGTCTGGGCCGGGGGTCGGTGTCTGTGAAGTCGGGGCCGGGGGTCGGTGTCTGTGAATCTGGGCCAGGGGTCGGTGTCTGTGAACCCGGGGCTGGGGGTCGGTGTCTGTGAAGTCAGGGTCGGTGTCCGTGAGTCTGGGCCGGGGGTCGGTGTCCGTGAGTCTGGGCCGGGGGTCGGTGTCTGTGAAGTCGGGGCCGGGGGTCGGTGTCTGTGAGTCTGGGCGGGGGGTTGGTGTCTGTGAAGTCAGGGCCGGGGGTCGGTGTCTGTGAGTCTGGGCCGGGGGTCGGTGTCTGTGAAGTCGGGGTCGGGGTCTGTGAACCCGGGGCTGAGGGTCGGTGTCTGTGAAGTCGGGGTCGGGGTCTGTGAAGTCGGGGACGGGGGTCGGTGTCTGTGAAGTCGGGGTCGGGGGTCGGTGTCTGTGAGTCTGGGCCGGGGGTCGGTGTCTGTGAGTCTGGGCCGGGGGTCGGTGTCTGTGAAGTCGGGGGTCGGTGTCTGTGAACCCGGGGCTGGGGGTCGGTGTCTGTGAAGTCGGGGTCGGGGGTCGGTGTCTGTGAAGTCAGGGCCGCGGGTCGGTGTCTGTGAGTCTGGGCCGGGGGTCGGTGTCTGTGAGTCTGGGCCGGTAGTCGGTGTCTGTGAAGTCGGGGCCGGGGGTCGGTGTCTGTGAGTCTGGGCCGGGGGTCGGTGTCTGTGAGTCTAGGCCGGGGGTCGGTGTCTGTGAGTCTGGGCCGGGGGTCGGTGTCTGTGAACCCGGGGCAGGGGGTCGGTGTCTGTGAACCCGGGGCCGGGGGTCGGTGTCTGTGAAGTCGGGGCCGGGGGTCGGTGTCCGTGAAGTCGGGGCCGGGGGTCGGTGTCTGTGAAGTCGGGGTCGGGGGTCGGTGTCTGTGAACCCGGGGCCGGGGGTCGGTGTCTGTGAAGTCGGGGCCGGGTGTCGGTGTCTGTGAGTCTGGGTCGGGGGTCGGTGTCTGTGAGTCTGGGCCGGGGGTCGGTGTCTGTGAAGTCGGGGCCGGGGATCGGTGTCTGTGAGTCTGGGCCGGGGGTCGGTGTCTGTGAGTCTGGGCCGGGGGTCGGTGTCTGTGAAGTCGGGGGTCGGTGTCTGTGAACCCGGGGCTGGGGGTCGGTGTCTGTGAAGTCGGGGTCGGGGGTCGGTGTCTGTGAAGTCAGGGCCGGGAGTCGGTGTCTGTTAAGTCGGGGCCGGGGGTCGGTGTCTATGAACTCGGGGCGGGGAGTCGGTGTCTGTGAAGTCGGGGCCCGGGGTCGGTGTCTGTGTAGTCGGGGTCGGGGGTCGGTGTCTATGAACTCTGGGCCGGGAGTCGGTGTCTGTGAAGTCGGGGACAGGGCTCGGTGTCTGTGAGTCTGGGCCGGGGGTTGGTGTCCGTGAGTCTGGGCCCGGGGTCGGTGTCTGTGAACCCGGGGCCGGGGGTCGGTGTCTGTGAACCCGGGGCCAGGGGTCGGTGTCTGTGAAGTCGGGGCCGGGGGTCGGTGTCCGTGAAGTCGGGGCCGGCGGTCGGTGTCTGTGAGTCTGGGTCGGTGTCTGTGAGTCTGGGCCGGGGGTCGGTGTCTGTGAAGTCGGGGCCGGGGGTCGGTGTCTGTGAAGTCGGGGTCGGGGGTCGGTGTCTGTGAAGTCGGGGTCGGGGGTCCGTGTCTGTGAAGTCGGGGCCGGGGGTCGGTGTCTGTGAAGTCGGGGCCGGGGGTCGGTGTCTGTGAGTCTGGGCCAGGGGTCGGTGTCTGTGAACCCGGGGCTGGGGGTCGGTGTCTGTGAAGTCAGGGCTGGGGGTCGGTGTCTGTGAAGTCAGGGTCGGTGTCCGTGAGTCTGGGCCGGGGGTCGGTGTCCGGGAGTCGGTGTCCGGGAGTCTGGGCCGGGGGTCGGTGTCTGTGAAGTCGGGGTCGGGGGTCGGTGTCTATGAACTCGGGGCCGGGAGTCGGTGTCTGTGAAGTCGGGGACAGGGCTCGGTGTCTGTGAGTCTGGGCCGGGGGTTGGTGTCCGTGAGTCTGGGCCCGGGGTCGGTGTCTGTGAACCCGGGGCCGGGGGTCGGTGTCTGTGAACCCGGGGCCAGGGGTCGGTGTCTGTGAAGTCGGGGCCGGGGGTCGGTGTCCGTGAAGTCGGGGCCGGCGGTCGGTGTCTGTGAAGTCGGGGTCGGGGGTCGGTGTCTGTGAAGTCGGGGCCGGGTGTCGGTGTCTGTGAGTCTGGGTCGGGGGTCGGTGTCTGTGAGTCTGGGCCGGGGGTCGGTGTCTGTGAAGTCGGGGCCGGGGGTCGGTGTCTGTGAAGTCGGGGTCGGGGGTCGGTGTCTGTGAAGTCGGGGTCGGGGGTCGGTGTCTGTGGAGTCGGGGCCGGGGGTCGGTGTCTGTGAGTCTGGGCCAGGGGTCGGTGTCTGTGAAGTCGGGGCCGGGGGTCGGTGTCCGTGAAGTCGGGGCCGGGGGTCGGTGTCTGTGAGTCTGGGCCAGGGGTCGGTGTCTGTGAGTCTGGGCCCGGGGTCGATGTCTGTGAGTCAGGGCCGGGGGTTGGTGTCTGTGAACCGGGGTTGGGGGTCGGTGTCTGTGAAGTCAGGGTCGGTGTCCGTGAGTCTGGGCCGGGGTCGGTGTCTGTGAGTCTGGGCCGGGGGTCGGTGTCTGTGAAGTCGGGGCCGGGGGTCGGTGTCTGTGAAGTCGGGGCCGGGGGTCGGTGTCTGTGAACCCGGGGCTGGGGGTCGGTGTCTGTGAAGTCGGGGCCGGGGGTCGGTGTCTGTGAACCCGGGGCTGGGGGTCGGTGTCTGTGAAGTCGGGGGCGGGGGTCGGTGTCTGTGAGTCTGGGCCGGGGGTCGGTGTCTGTGAAGTCGGGGCCGGGGGTCGGTGTCTGTGAAGTCGGGGACGGGGGTCGGTGTCTGTGAAGTCGGGGCCGGGGGTCGGTGTCTGTGAACCCGGGGCCGGGGGTCGGTGTCTGTGAGTCTGGGCCAGGGGTCCGTGTCTGTGAGTCTGGGTCGGGGGTCGGTGTCTGTGAGTCTGGGCCGGGGGTCGGTGTCTGTGAGTCTGGGCCGGGGGTCCGTGTCTGTGAGTCGGGGCCGGGGGTCGGTGTCTGTGAAGTCGGGGACGGGGGTCGGTGTCTGTGAATCCGGGGCCGGGGGTCGGCGAAGTCGAGGCCGGGGGTCGGTGTCTGTGAAGTCGGGGCCGGGGGTCGGTGTCTGTGAAGTCGGGGGCGGGGGTCGGTGTCGGTGAGTCTGGGCCCGGGGTCGATGTCTGTGAGTCTGGGCCGGGGGTTGGTGTCTGTGAACCGGGGTTGGGGGTCGGTGTCTGTGAAGTCAGGGTCAGGGGTCCGTGAGTCCGGGCCGGGGTCGGTGTCTGTGAGTCTGGGCCGGGGGTCGGTGTCTGTGAAGTCGGGGCCGGGGGTCGGTGTCTGTGAAGTCGGGGCCGGGGGTCGGTGTCTGTGAGTCTGGGCCGGGGGTCGGTGTCTGTGAGTCTGGGCCGGGGTCGGTGTCTGTGAGTCTGGGCCGGGGGTTGGTGTCTGTGAAGTCGGGGCCGGGAGTCGGTGTCTGTGAAGTCGGGGCCGGGGGTCGGTGTCTGTGAGTCTGGGCCGGGGTCGGTGTCTGTGAGTCTGGGCCGGGGGTTGGTGTCTGTGAAGTCGGGGTCGGGGGTCGGTGTCTATGAACCCGGGGCCGGGAGTCGGTGTCTGTGAGTCTGGGCCGGGGGTCGGTGTCTGTGAGTCTGGGCCGGGCGTCGGTGTCCATGAAGTCTGGGCCGGGGGTCGGTGTCTGTGAAGTCGGGGCCGGGGGTCGGTGTCTGTGAGTCGGGGCCGGGGATCGGTGTCTGTGAGTCTGGGCCCGGGGTCGGTGTCTGTGAGTCTGGGCCGGGGGTCGGTGTCTGTGAGTCTGGGCTGGGGGTCGGTGTCTGTGAAGTCGGGGCCGGGGGTCGGTGTCTGTGAGTCTGGGCCGGGCGTCGGTGTCCGTGACGTCTGGGCCGGGGGTCGGTGTCTGTGAGTCGGGGCCGGGGGTCGGTGTCTGTGAACCCGGGGCCGGGGGTCGGTGTCTGTGAAGTCGGGGCCGGGGGTCGGTGTCTGTGAACCCGGGGCTGGGGGTCGGTGTCTGTGAAGTCAGGGCTGGGGGTCGGTGTCTGTGAAGTCAGGGTCGGTGTCCGTGAATCTGGGCCGGGGGTTGGTGTCTGTGAAGTCGGGGCCGGGGGTCGGTGTCTGTGAGTCTGGGCCGGGGTCGGTGTCTGTGAAGTCGGGGTCGGGGTCTGTGAACCCGGGGCTGGGGGTCGGTGTCTGTGAAGTCGGGGTCGGGGTCTGTGAAGTCGGGGACGGGGGTCGGTGTCTGTGAGTCTGGGCCGGGGGTCGGTGTCTGTGAAGTCCAGGTCGGGGGTCGGTGTCTGTGAAGTCGGGGCCGGGGGTCGGTGTCTGTGAAGTTGGGGCCGGGGTTCGGTGTCTGTGAGTCTGGGCCGGGGTCGGTGTCTGTGAGTCTGGGCCGGGGGTTGGTGTCTGTGAAGTCGGGGTCGGGGGTCGGTGTCTATGAACCCGGGGCCGGGAGTCGGTGTCTGTGAGTCTGGGCCAGGGGTCGGTGTCTGTGAGTCGGGGCCGGGGATCGGTGTCTGTGAGTCGGGGCCCGGGGTCGGTGTCTGTGAAGTCGGGGCCGGGGGTCGGTGTCTGTGAGTCTGGGCTGGGGGTCGGTGTCTGTGAAGTCGGGGCCGGGGGTCGGTGTCTGTGAGTCTGGGCCGGGCGTCGGTGTCCGTGAAGTCTGGGCCGGGGGTCGGTGTCTGTGAGTTGGGGCCGGGGGTCGGTGTCTGTGAAGTCGAGGCCGGGGGTCGGTGTCTGTGAGTCTGGGCCGGGGGTCGGTGTCTGTGAAGTCGGGGCCGGGGGTCGGTGTCTGTGAATCTGGGCCAGGGGTCGGTGTCTGTGAACCCGGGGCTGGGGGTCGGTGTCTGTGAAGTCAGGGCTGGGGGTCGGTGTCTGTGAAGTCAGGGTCGGTGTCCGTGAGTCTGGGCCGGAGGTCGGTGTACGTGAGTCTGGGCCGGGGGTCGGTGTCTGTGAAGTCGGGGCCGGGGGTCGGTGTCTGTGAGTCTGGGCGGGGGGTTGGTGTCTGTGAAGTCAGGGCCGGGGGTCGGTGTCTGTGAGTCTGGGCCGGGGGTCGGTGTCTGTGAAGTCGGGGTCGGGGTCTGTGAACCCGGGGCTGGGGGTCGGTGTCTGTGAAGTCGGGGTCGGGGTCTGTGAAGTCGGGGACGGGGGTCGGTGTCTGTGAAGTCGGGGTCGGGGGTCGGTGTCTGTGAGTCTGGGCCGGGGGTCGGTGTCTGTGAGTCTGGGCCGGGGGTCGGTGTCTGTGAAGTCGGGGGTCGGTGTCTGTGAACCCGGGGCTGGGGGTCGGTGTCTGTGAAGTCGGGGTCGGGGGTCGGTGTCTGTGAAGTCAGGGCCGCGGGTCGGTGTCTGTGAGTCTGGGCCGGGGGTCGGTGTCTGTGAGTCTGGGCCGGGAGTCGGTGTCTGTGAAGTCGGGGCCGGGGGTCGGTGTCTGTGAGTCTGGGCCGGGGGTCGGTGTCTGTGAGTCTGGGCCGGGGGTCGGTGTCTGTGAGTCTGGGCCGGGGGTCGGTGTCTGTGAACCCGGGGCCGGGGGTCGGTGTCTGTGAACCCGGGGCCAGGGGTCGGTGTCTGTGAAGTCGGGGCCGGGGGTCGGTGTCCGTGAAGTCGGGGCCGGGGGTCGGTGTCTGTGAAGTCGGGGTCGGGGGTCGGTGTCTGTGAACCCGGGGCCGGGGGTCGGTGTCTGTGAAGTCGGGGCCGGGTGTCGGTGTCTGTGAGTCTGGGTCGGGGGTCGGTGTCTGTGAGTCTGGGCCGGGGGTCGGTGTCTGTGAAGTCGGGGCCGGGGGTCGGTGTCTGTGAAGTCGGGGTCGGGGGTCGGTGTCTGTGAAGTCGGGGTCGGGGGTCGGTGTCTGTGGAGTCGGGGCCGGGGGTCGGTGTCTGTGAGTCTGGGCCAGGGGTCGGTGTCTGTGAAGTCGGGGCCGGGGGTCGGTGTCCGTGAAGTCGGGGCCGGGGGTCGGTGACTGTGAAGTCGGGGTCGGGGGTCGGTGTCTGTGAACCCGGGGCCGGGGGTCGGTGTCTGTGAGTCGGGGCCGGGGGTCAGTGTCTGTGAGACGGGGTCGGTGTCTGTGAGTCTGGGCCGGGGGTCGGTGAAGTCGGGGCCGGGGGTCGGTGTCTGTGAAGTCGGGGCCGGGGGTCAGTGTCTGTGAGTCGGGGTCGGGGGTCGCTGTCTGTAAGTCTGGGCCGGGGGTCAGTGTCTGTGAGTCGGGGTCGGGGGTCGGTGGCTGTGAAGTCGGGTCGGGGGTCGGTGTCTGTGAGTCTGGGCAGGGGGTCGGTGAAGTCTGGGCCGGGGGTCGGTGTCTGTGAGTCTGGGCCGGGGGTCGGTGTCTGTGAAGTCGGGGCCAGGGGTTGGTGTCTGTGAAGTCGGGGCCGGGGGTCGG
Organism: Scyliorhinus torazame; assembly: GCF_047496885.1. NCBI lineage: Eukaryota > Metazoa > Chordata > Chondrichthyes > Carcharhiniformes > Scyliorhinidae > Scyliorhinus > Scyliorhinus torazame. Next base: position 390,996,370 of record NC_092707.1, read on the forward strand.
TGTCTGTGAGTCTGGGCCGGGGGTCGGTGTCTGTGAGTCTGGGCTGGGGGTCGGTGTCTGTGAAGTCGGGGCCGGGGGTCGGTGTCTGTGAAGTCGGGGACGGGGGTCGGTGTCTGTGAAGTCGGGGCCGGGGGTCGGTGTCTGTGAAGTCGGGGCCGGGATTCGGTGTCTGTGAAGTCGGGGCCGGGGGTCGGTGTCTGTGAACCCGGGGCCGGGGGTCGGTGTCTGTGAGTCTGGGCCCGGGGTCGGTGTCTGTGAGTCTGGGCCAGGAGTCGGTGTCTGTGAACCCGGGGCAGGTGGTCGGTGTCTGTGAAGTCGGGGCCGGGGGTCAGTGTCTGTGAGTCTGGGCTGGGGGTCGGTGTCTGTGAAGTCGGGGCCGGTGGTCGGTGTCTGTGAGTTCGGGCCGGGGGTCGGTGTCTGTGAAGTCGGGGGCGGGGGTCGGTGTCTGTGAGTCTGGGCCAGGGGTCGGTGTCTGTGAGTCGGGGCCGGGGATCGGTGTCTGTGAGTCGGGGCCCGGGGTCGGTGTCTGTGAAGTCTGGGCCGGGGGTCAGTGTCTGTGAGTCTGGGCTGGGGGTCGGTGTCTGTGAAGTCGGGGCCGGTGGTCGGTGTCTGTGAGTCTGGGCCGGGCGTCGGTGTCCGTGAAGTCTGGGCCGGGGGTCGGTGTCTGTGAGTTCGGGCCGGGGGTCGGTGTCTGTGAAGTCGAGGCCGGGGGTCGGTGTCTGTGAGTCTGGGCCGGGGGTCGGTGTCTGTGAAGTCGGGGGCGGGGGTCGGTGTCTGTGAGTCTGGGCCAGGGGTCGGTGTCTGTGAACCCGGGGCTGGGGGTCGGTGTCTGTGAAGTCAGGGCTGGGGGTCGGTGTCTGTGAAGTCAGGGTCGGTGTCCGTGAGTCTGGGCCGGGGGTCGGTGTCCGTGAGTCTGGGCCGGGGGTCGGTGTCTGTGAAGTCGGGGCCGGGGGTCGGTGTCTGTGAGTCTGGGCCGGGGGTTGGTGTCTGTGAAGTCAGGGCCGGGAGTCGGTGTCTGTGAGTCTGGGCCGGGGGTCGGTGTCTGTGAAGTCGGGGTCGGGGTCTGTGAACCCGGGGCTGGGGGTCGGTGTCTGTGAAGTCAGGGCCGGGGGTCGGTGTCTGTGAGTCTGGGCCGGGGGTCGGTGTCTGTGAAGTCGGGGTCGGGGTCTGTGAACCCGGGGCTGGGGGTCGGTGTCTGTGAAGTCGGGGTCGGGGTCTGTGAAGTCGGGGACGGGGGTCGGTGTCTGTGAGTCTGGGCCGGGGGTCGGTGTCTGTGAGTCTGGGCCGGGGGTCGGTGTCTGTGAGTCTGGGCCGGGGGTCGGTGTCTGTGAAGTCGGGGTTCGGTCTGTGAACCCGGGGCTGGGGGTCGGTGTCTGTGAAGTCGGGGTCGGGGGTCGGTGTCTGTGAAGTCAGGGCCGCGGGTCGGTGTCTGTGAGTCTGGGCCGGGGGTCGGTGTCTGTGAGTCTGGGCCGGGAGTCGGTGTCTGTTAAGTCGGGGCCGGGGGTCGGTGTCTATGAACTCGGGGCGGGGAGTCGGTGTCTGTGAAGTCGGGGCCCGGGGTCGGTGTCAGTGTAGTCGGGGTCGGGGGTCGGTGTCTATGAACTCGGGGCCGGGAGTCGGTGTCTGTGAAGTCGGGGACAGGGCTCGGTGTCTGTGAGTCTGGGCCGGGGGTTGGTGTCTGTGAAGTCGGGGTCGGGGGTCGGTGTCTATGAACTTGGGGCCGGGAGTCGGTGTCTGTGAGTCTGGGCCAGGGGTCGGTGTCTGTGAGTCGGGGCCGGGGATCGGTGTCTGTGAGTCGGGGCCCGGGGTCGGTGTCTGTGAAGTCTGGGCCGGGGGTCGGTGTCTGTGAGTCTGGGCTGGGGGTCGGTGTCTGTGAAGTCGGGGCCGGGGGTCGGTGTCTGTGAGTCTGGGCCGGGCGTCGGTGTCCGTGAAGTCTGGGCCGGGGGTCGGTGTCTGTGAGTTGGGGCCGGGGGTCGGTGTCTGTGAAGTCGAGGCCGGGGGTCGGTGTCTGTGAGTCTGGGCCGGGGGTCGGTGTCTGTGAAGTCGGGGCCGGGGGTCGGTGTCTGTGAATCTGGGCCAGGGGTCGGTGTCTGTGAACCCGGGGCTGGGGGTCGGTGTCTGTGAAGTCAGGGCTGGGGGTCGGTGTCTGTGAAGTCAGGGTCGGTGTCCGTGAGTCTGGGCCGGGGGTCGGTGTCCGTGAGTCTGGGCCGGGGGTCGGTGTCTGTGAAGTCGGGGCCGGGGGTCGGTGTCTGTGAGTCTGGGCGGGGGGTTGGTGTCTGTGAAGTCAGGGCCGGGGGTCGGTGTCTGTGAGTCTGGGCCGGGGGTCGGTGTCTGTGAAGTCGGGGTCGGGGTCTGTGAACCCGGGGCTGGGGGTCGGTGTCTGTGAAGTCGGGGTCGGGGTCTGTGAAGTCGGGGACGGGGGTCGGTGTCTGTGAAGTCGGGGTCGGGGGTCGGTGTCTGTGAGTCTGGGCCGGGGGTCGGTGTCTGTGAGTCTGGGCCGGGGGTCGGTGTCTGTGAAGTCGGGGGTCGGTGTCTGTGAACCCGGGGCTGGGGGTCGGTGTCTGTGAAGTCGGGGTCGGGGGTCGGTGTCTGTGAAGTCAGGGCCGCGGGTCGGTGTCTGTGAGTCTGGGCCGGGGGTCGGTGTCTGTGAGTCTGGGCCGGGAGTCGGTGTCTGTGAAGTCGGGGCCGGGGGTCGGTGTCTGTGAGTCTGGGCCGGGGGTCGGTGTCTGTGAGTCTGGGCCGGGGGTCGGTGTCTGTGAGTCTGGGCCGGGGGTCGGTGTCTGTGAACCCGGGGCCGGGGGTCGGTGTCTGTGAACCCGGGGCCAGGGGTCGGTGTCTGTGAAGTCGGGGCCGGGGGTCGGTGTCCGTGAAGTCGGGGCCGGGGGTCGGTGTCTGTGAAGTCGGGGTCGGGGGTCGGTGTCTGTGAACCCGGGGCCGGGGGTCGGTGTCTGTGAAGTCGGGGCCGGGTGTCGGTGTCTGTGAGTCTGGGTCGGGGGTCGGTGTCTGTGAGTCTGGGCCGGGGGTCGGTGTCTGTGAAGTCGGGGCCGGGGGTCGGTGTCTGTGAAGTCGGGGTCGGGGGTCGGTGTCTGTGAAGTCGGGGTCGGGGGTCGGTGTCTGTGGAGTCGGGGCCGGGGGTCGGTGTCTGTGAGTCTGGGCCAGGGGTCGGTGTCTGTGAAGTCGGGGCCGGGGGTCGGTGTCCGTGAAGTCGGGGCCGGGGGTCGGTGACTGTGAAGTCGGGGTCGGGGGTCGGTGTCTGTGAACCCGGGGCCGGGGGTCGGTGTCTGTGAGTCGGGGCCGGGGGTCAGTGTCTGTGAGACGGGGTCGGTGTCTGTGAGTCTGGGCCGGGGGTCGGTGAAGTCGGGGCCGGGGGTCGGTGTCTGTGAAGTCGGGGCCGGGGGTCAGTGTCTGTGAGTCGGGGTCGGGGGTCGCTGTCTGTAAGTCTGGGCCGGGGGTCAGTGTCTGTGAGTCGGGGTCGGGGGTCGGTGGCTGTGAAGTCGGGTCGGGGGTCGGTGTCTGTGAGTCTGGGCAGGGGGTCGGTGAAGTCTGGGCCGGGGGTCGGTGTCTGTGAGTCTGGGCCGGGGGTCGGTGTCTGTGAAGTCGGGGCCAGGGGTTGGTGTCTGTGAAGTCGGGGCCGGGGGTCGGTGTCTGTGAGTCTGGGCCGGGGGTCGGTGTCTGTGAGTCTGGGCTGGGGGTCGGTGTCTGTGAAGTCGGGGCCGGGGGTCGGTGTCTGTGAAGTCGGGGACGGGGGTCGGTGTCTGTGAAGTCGGGGCCGGGGGTCGGTGTCTGTGAAGTCGGGGCCGGGATTCGGTGTCTGTGAAGTCGGGGCCGGGGGTCGGTGTCTGTGAACCCGGGGCCGGGGGTCGGTGTCTGTGAGTCTGGGCCCGGGGTCGGTGTCTGTGAGTCTGGGCCAGGAGTCGGTGTCTGTGAACCCGGGGCAGGTGGTCGGTGTCTGTGAAGTCGGGGCCGGGGGTCAGTGTCTGTGAGTCTGGGCTGGGGGTCGGTGTCTGTGAAGTCGGGGCCGGTGGTCGGTGTCTGTGAGTCTGGGCCGGGCGTCGGTGTCCGTGAAGTCTGGGCCGGGGGTCGGTGTCTGTGAGTTCGGGCCGGGGGTCGGTGTCTGTGAAGTCGGGGGCGGGGGTCGGTGTCTGTGAGTCTGGGCCAGGGGTCGGTGTCTGTGAGTCGGGGCCGGGGATCGGTGTCTGTGAGTCGGGGCCCGGGGTCGGTGTCTGTGAAGTCTGGGCCGGGGGTCAGTGTCTGTGAGTCTGGGCTGGGGGTCGGTGTCTGTGAAGTCGGGGCCGGTGGTCGGTGTCTGTGAGTCTGGGCCGGGCGTCGGTGTCCGTGAAGTCTGGGCCGGGGGTCGGTGTCTGTGAGTTCGGGCCGGGGGTCGGTGTCTGTGAAGTCGAGGCCGGGGGTCGGTGTCTGTGAGTCTGGGCCGGGGGTCGGTGTCTGTGAAGTCGGGGGCGGGGGTCGGTGTCTGTGAGTCTGGGCCAGGGGTCGGTGTCTGTGAACCCGGGGCTGGGGGTCGGTGTCTGTGAAGTCAGGGCTGGGGGTCGGTGTCTGTGAAGTCAGGGTCGGTGTCCGTGAGTCTGGGCCGGGGGTCGGTGTCCGTGAGTCTGGGCCGGGGGTCGGTGTCTGTGAAGTCGGGGCCGGGGGTCGGTGTCTGTGAGTCTGGGCCGGGGGTTGGTGTCTGTGAAGTCAGGGCCGGGAGTCGGTGTCTGTGAGTCTGGGCCGGGGGTCGGTGTCTGTGAAGTCGGGGTCGGGGTCTGTGAACCCGGGGCTGGGGGTCGGTGTCTGTGAAGTCAGGGCCGGGGGTCGGTGTCTGTGAGTCTGGGCCGGGGGTCGGTGTCTGTGAAGTCGGGGTCGGGGTCTGTGAACCCGGGGCTGGGGGTCGGTGTCTGTGAAGTCGGGGTCGGGGTCTGTGAAGTCGGGGACGGGGGTCGGTGTCTGTGAGTCTGGGCCGGGGGTCGGTGTCTGTGAGTCTGGGCCGGGGGTCGGTGTCTGTGAGTCTGGGCCGGGGGTCGGTGTCTGTGAAGTCGGGGTTGGGTCTGTGAACCCGGGGCTGGGGGTCGGTGTCTGTGAAGTCGGGGTCGGGGGTCGGTGTCTGTGAAGTCAGGGCCGCGGGTCGGTGTCTGTGAGTCTGGGCCGGGGGTCGGTGTCTGTGAGTCTGGGCCGGGAGTCGGTGTCTGTTAAGTCGGGGCCGGGGGTCGGTGTCTATGAACTCGGGGCGGGGAGTCGGTGTCTGTGAAGTCGGGGCCCGGGGTCGGTGTCAGTGTAGTCGGGGTCGGGGGTCGGTGTCTATGAACTCGGGGCCGGGAGTCGGTGTCTGTGAAGTCGGGGACAGGGCTCGGTGTCTGTGAGTCTGGGCCGGGGGTTGGTGTCCGTGAGTCTGGGCCCGGGGTCGGTGTCTGTGAACCCGGGGCCGGGGGTCGGTGTCTGTGAACCCGGGGCCGGGGGTCGGTGTCTGTGAAGTCGGGTCCGGGTGTCGGTGTCTGTGAGTCGGGGCCGGCGGTCGGTGTCTGTGAGTCTGGGCCGGGGGTCGGTGTCTGTGAAGTCGGGGCCGGGGGTTGGTGTCTGTGAAGTCGGGGTCGGGGGTCGGTGTCTGTGAAGTCGGGGTCGGGGGTCGGTGTCTGTGGAGTCGGGGCCGGGGGTCGGTGTCTGTGAGTCTGGGCCGGGGGTCGGTGTCTGTGAGTCTGAGCCGGGGGTCGGTGTCTGTGAAGTCGGGGCCGGGGGTTGGTGTCTGTGAAGTCGGGGCCGGGGGTCGGTGTCTGTGAAGTCGGGGCCGGGGGTCGGTGTCTGTGAAGTCGGGGCCGGGGGTCGGTGTCTGTGAAGTCGGGGCCGGGGGTCGGTGTCTGTGAAGTCGGGGCCGGGGGTCGGTGTCTGTGAAGTCGGGGCCGGGGGTCGGTGTCTGTGAAGTCGGGGCCGGGGTTCGGTGTCTGTGAGTCTGGGCCGGGGTCGGTGTCTGTGAGTCTGGGCCGGGGGTTGGTGTCTGTGAAGTCGGGGTCGGTGTCTATGAACCCGGGGCCGGGAGTCGGTGTCTGTGAGTCTGGGCCAGGGGTCGGTGTCTGTGAGTCGGGGCCGGGGATCGGTGTCTGTGAGTCGGGGCCCGGGGTCGGTGTCTGTGAAGTCTGGGCCGGGGGTCGGTGTCTGTGAGTCTGGGCTGGGGGTCGGTGTCTGTGAAGTCGGGGCCGGTGGTCGGTGTCTGTGAGTCTGGGCCGGGCGTCGGTGTCCGTGAAGTCTGGGCCGGGGGTCGGTGTCTGTGAGTCGGGGCCGGGGGTCGGTGTCTGTGAAGTCGAGGCCGGGGGTCGGTGTCTGTGAAGTCGGGGCCGGGGGTTGGTGTCTGTGAAGTCGGGGTCGGGGGTCGGTGTCTGTGAAGTCGGGTTCGGGGGTCGCTGTCTGTGGAGTCGGGGCCGGGGGTCGGTGTCTGTGAGTCTGGGCCGGGGGTCGGTGTCTGTGAGTCTGGGCCGGGGGTCGGTGTCTGTGAAGTCGGGGCCGGGGGTCGGTGTCTGTGAAGTAGGGGCCGGGGGTCGGTGTCTGTGAAGTCGGGGCCGGGGGTCGGTGTCTGTGAAGTCGGGGCCGGGGGTCGGTGTCTGTGAAGTCGGGGCCGGGGGTCGGTGTCTGTGAAGTCGGGGCCGGGGGTCGGTGTCTGTGAAGTCGGGGCCGGGGGTCGGTGTCTGTGAAGTCGGGGCCGGGGGTCGGTGTCTGTGAAGTCGGGGCCGGGGTTCGGTGTCTGTGAGTCTGGGCCGGGGTCGGTGTCTGTGAGTCTGGGCCGGGGGTTGGTGTCTGTGAAGTCGGGGTCGGTGTCTATGAACCCGGGGCCGGGAGTCGGTGTCTGTGAGTCTGGGCCAGGGGTCGGTGTCTGTGAGTCGGGGCCGGGGATCGGTGTCTGTGAGTCGGGGCCCGGGGTCGGTGTCTGTGAAGTCTGGGCCGGGGGTCGGTGTCTGTGAGTCTGGGCTGGGGGTCGGTGTCTGTGAAGTCGGGGCCGGTGGTCGGTGTCTGTGAGTCTGGGCCGGGCGTCGGTGTCCGTGAAGTCTGGGCCGGGGGTCGGTGTCTGTGAGTCGGGGCCGGGGGTCGGTGTCTGTGAAGTCGAGGCCGGGGGTCGGTGTCTGTGAGTCTGGGCCGGGGGTCGGTGTCTGTGAAGTCGGGGCCGGGGGTCGGTGTCTGTGAGTCTGGGCCAGGGGTCGGTGTCTGTGAACCCGGGGCTGGGGGTCGGTGACTGTGAAGTCAGGGCTGGGGGTCGGTGTCTGTGAAGTCAGGGTCGGTGTCCGTGAGTCTGGGCCGGGGGTCGGTGTCCGTGAGTCTGGGCCGGGGGTCGGTGTCTGTGAAGTCGGGGCCGGGGGTCGGTGTCTGTGAGTCTGGGCCGGGGGTTGGTGTCTGTGAAGTCAGGGCCGGGGGTCGGTGTCTGTGAGTCTGGGCCGGGGGTCGGTGTCTGTGAAGTCTAGGTCGGGGTCTGTGAACCCGGGGCTGGGGGTCGGTGTCTGTGAAGTCAGGGCCGGGGGTCGGTGTCTGTGAAGTCGGGGTCGGGGTCTGTGAACCCGGGGCTGGGGGTCGGTGTCTGTGAAGTCGGGGTCGGGGTCTGTGAAGTCGGGGACGGGGGTCGGTGTCTGTGAAGTCGGGGTCGGGGGTCGGTGTCTGTGAGTCTGGGCAGGGGGTCGGTGTCTGTGAGTCTGGGCCGGGGGTCGGTGTCTGTGAAGTCGGGGGTCGGTGTCTGTGAACCCGGGGCTGGGGGTCGGTGTCTGTGAAGTCGGGGTCGGGGGTCGGTGTCTGTGAAGTCAGGGCCGCGGGTCGGTGTCTGTGAAGTCAGGGCCGGGGGTCGGTGTCTGTGAGTCTGGGCCAGGAGTCGGTGTCTGTGAACCCGGGGCAGGTGGTCGGTGTCTGTGAAGTCGGGGCCGGGGGTCAGTGTCTGTGAGTCTGGGCTGGGGGTCGGTGTCTGTGAAGTCGGGGCTGGTGGTCGGTGTCTGTGAGTCTGGGCCGGGCGTCGGTGTCCGTGAAGTCTGGGCCGGGGGTCGGTGTCTGTGAGTTCGGGCCGGGGGTCGGTGTCTGTGAAGTCGGGGGCGGGGGTCGGTGTCTGTGAGTCTGGGCCAGGGGTCGGTGTCTGTGAGTCGGGGCCGGGGATCGGTGTCTGTGAGTCGGGGCCCGGGGTCGGTGTCTGTGAAGTCTGGGCCGGGGGTCAGTGTCTGTGAGTCTGGGCTGGGGGTCGGTGTCTGTGAAGTCGGGGCCGGTGGTCGGTGTCTGTGAGTCTGGGCCGGGCGTCGGTGTCCGTGAAGTCTGGGCCGGGGGTCGGTGTCTGTGAGTTCGGGCCGGGGGTCGGTGTCTGTGAAGTCGAGGCCGGGGGTCGGTGTCTGTGAGTCTGGGCCGGGGGTCGGTGTCTGTGAAGTCGGGGGCGGGGGTCGGTGTCTGTGAGTCTGGGCCAGGGGTCGGTGTCTGTGAACCCGGGGCTGGGGGTCGGTGTCTGTGAAGTCAGGGCTGGGGGTCGGTGTCTGTGAAGTCAGGGTCGGTGTCCGTGAGTCTGGGCCGGGGGTCGGTGTCCGTGAGTCTGGGCCGGGGGTCGGTGTCTGTGAAGTCGGGGCCGGGGGTCGGTGTCTGTGAGTCTGGGCCGGGGGTTGGTGTCTGTGAAGTCAGGGCCGGGAGTCGGTGTCTGTGAGTCTGGGCCGGGGGTCGGTGTCTGTGAAGTCGGGGTCGGGGTCTGTGAACCCGGGGCTGGGGGTCGGTGTCTGTGAAGTCAGGGCCGGGGGTCGGTGTCTGTGAGTCTGGGCCGGGGGTCGGTGTCTGTGAAGTCGGGGTCGGGGTCTGTGAACCCGGGGCTGGGGGTCGGTGTCTGTGAAGTCGGGGTCGGGGTCTGTGAAGTCGGGGACGGGGGTCGGTGTCTGTGAGTCTGGGCCGGGGGTCGGTGTCTGTGAGTCTGGGCCGGGGGTCGGTGTCTGTGAGTCTGGGCCGGGGGTCGGTGTCTGTGAAGTCGGGGTTCGGTCTGTGAACCCGGGGCTGGGGGTCGGTGTCTGTGAAGTCGGGGTCGGGGGTCGGTGTCTGTGAAGTCAGGGCCGCGGGTCGGTGTCTGTGAGTCTGGGCCGGGGGTCGGTGTCTGTGAGTCTGGGCCGGGAGTCGGTGTCTGTTAAGTCGGGGCCGGGGGTCGGTGTCTATGAACTCGGGGCGGGGAGTCGGTGTCTGTGAAGTCGGGGCCCGGGGTCGGTGTCAGTGTAGTCGGGGTCGGGGGTCGGTGTCTATGAACTCGGGGCCGGGAGTCGGTGTCTGTGAAGTCGGGGACAGGGCTCGGTGTCTGTGAGTCTGGGCCGGGGGTTGGTGTCCGTGAGTCTGGGCCCGGGGTCGGTGTCTGTGAACCCGGGGCCGGGGGTCGGTGTCTGTGAACCCGGGGCCGGGGGTCGGTGTCTGTGAAGTCGGGTCCGGGTGTCGGTGTCTGTGAGTCGGGGCCGGCGGTCGGTGTCTGTGAGTCTGGGCCGGGGGTCGGTGTCTGTGAAGTCGGGGCCGGGGGTTGGTGTCTGTGAAGTCGGGGTCGGGGGTCGGTGTCTGTGAAGTCGGGGTCGGGGGTCGGTGTCTGTGGAGTCGGGGCCGGGGGTCGGTGTCTGTGAGTCTGGGCCGGGGGTCGGTGTCTGTGAGTCTGGGCCGGGGGTCGGTGTCTGTGAAGTCGGGGCCGGGGGTTGGTGTCTGTGAAGTCGGGGCCGGGGGTCGGTGTCTGTGAAGTCGGGGCCGGGGGTCGGTGTCTGTGAAGTCGGGGCCGGGGGTCCGTGTCTGTGAAGTCGGGGCCGGGGGTCGGTGTCTGTGAAGTCGGGGCCGGGGGTCGGTGTCTGTGAAGTCGGGGCCGGGGGTCGGTGTCTGTGAAGTCGGGGCCGGGGTTCGGTGTCTGTGAGTCTGGGCCGGGGTCGGTGTCTGTGAGTCTGGGCCGGGGGTTGGTGTCTGTGAAGTCGGGGTCGGTGTCTATGAACCCGGGGCCGGGAGTCGGTGTCTGTGAGTCTGGGCCAGGGGTCGGTGTCTGTGAGTCGGGGCCGGGGATCGGTGTCTGTGAGTCGGGGCCCGGGGTCGGTGTCTGTGAAGTCTGGGCCGGGGGTCGGTGTCTGTGAGTCTGGGCTGGGGGTCGGTGTCTGTGAAGTCGGGGCCGGTGGTCGGTGTCTGTGAGTCTGGGCCGGGCGTCGGTGTCCGTGAAGTCTGGGCCGGGGGTCGGTGTCTGTGAGTCGGGGCCGGGGGTCGGTGTCTGTGAAGTCGAGGCCGGGGGTCGGTGTCTGTGAAGTCGGGGCCGGGGGTTGGTGTCTGTGAAGTCGGGGTCGGGGGTCGGTGTCTGTGAAGTCGGGTTCGGGGGTCGGTGTCTGTGGAGTCGGGGCCGGGGGTCGGTGTCTGTGAGTCTGGGCCGGGGGTCGGTGTCTGTGAGTCTGGGCCGGGGGTCGGTGTCTGTGAAGTCGGGGCCGGGGGTCGGTGTCTGTGAAGTCGGGGCCGGGGGTCGGTGTCTGTGAAGTCGGGGCCGGGGGTCGGTGTCTGTGAAGTCGGGGCCGGGGGTCGGTGTCTGTGAAGTCGGGGCCGGGGGTCGGTGTCTGTGAAGTCGGGGCCGGGGGTCGGTGTCTGTGAAGTCGGGGCCGGGGGTCGGTGTCTGTGAAGTCGGGGCCGGGGGTCGGTGTCTGTGAAGTCGGGGCCGGGGTTCGGTGTCTGTGAGTCTGGGCCGGGGTCGGTGTCTGTGAGTCTGGGCCGGGGGTTGGTGTCTGTGAAGTCGGGGTCGGTGTCTATGAACCCGGGGCCGGGAGTCGGTGTCTGTGAGTCTGGGCCAGGGGTCGGTGTCTGTGAGTCGGGGCCGGGGATCGGTGTCTGTGAGTCGGGGCCCGGGGTCGGTGTCTGTGAAGTCTGGGCCGGGGGTCGGTGTCTGTGAGTCTGGGCTGGGGGTCGGTGTCTGTGAAGTCGGGGCCGGTGGTCGGTGTCTGTGAGTCTGGGCCGGGCGTCGGTGTCCGTGAAGTCTGGGCCGGGGGTCGGTGTCTGTGAGTCGGGGCCGGGGGTCGGTGTCTGTGAAGTCGAGGCCGGGGGTCGTTGTCTGTGAGTCTGGGCCGGGGGTCGGTGTCCGTGAAGTCGGGGCCGGGGGTCGGTGTCTGTGAGTCTGGGCCAGGGGTCGGTGTCTGTGAACCCGGGGCTGGGGGTCGGTGTCTGTGAAGTCAGGGCTGGGGGTCGGTGTCTGTGAAGTCAGGGTCGGTGTCCGTGAGTCTGGGCCGGGGGTCGGTGTCCGTGAGTCTGGGCCGGGGGTCGGTGTCTGTGAAGTCGGGGCCGGGGGTCGGTGTCTGTGAGTCTGGGCCGGGGGTTGGTGTCTGTGAAGTCAGGGCCGGGGGTCGGTGTCTGTGAGTCTGGGCCGGGGGTCGGTGTCTGTGAAGTCTAGGTCGGGGTCTGTGAAACCGGGGCTGGGGGTCGGTGTCTGTGAAGTCAGGGCCGGGGGTCGGTGTCTGTGAGTCTGGGCCGGGGGTCGGTGTCTGTGAAGTCGGGGTCGGGGTCTGTGAACCCGGGGCTGGGGGTCGGTGTCTGTGAAGTCGGGGTCGGGGTCTGTGAAGTCGGGGACGGGGGTCGGTGTCTGTGAAGTCGGGGTCGGGGGTCGGTGTCTGTGAGTCTGGGCAGGGGGTCGGTGTCTGTGAGTCTGGGCCGGGGGTCGGTGTCTGTGAAGTCGGGGGTCGGTGTCTGTGAACCCGGGGCTGGGGGTCGGTGTCTGTGAAGTCGGGGTCGGGGGTCGGTGTCTGTGAAGTCAGGGCCGCGGGTCGGTGTCTGTGAAGTCAGGGCCGGGGGTCGGTGTCTGTGAGTCTGGGCCGGGAGTCGGTGGCTGTTAAGTCGGGGCCGAGGGTCGGTGTCTATGAACTCGGGGCGGGGAGTCGGTGTCTGTGAAGTCGGGGCCCGGGGTCGGTGTCAGTGTAGTCGGGGTCGGGGGTCGGTGTCAATGAACTCGGGGCCGGGAGTCGGTGTCTGTGAAGTCGGGGACAGGGCTCGGTGTCTGTGAGTCTGGGCCGGGGGTTGGTGTCCGTGAGTCTGGGCCCGGGGTCGGTGTCTGTGAACCCGGGGCCGGGGGTCGGTGTCTGTGAACCCGGGGCCAGGGGTCGGTGTCTGTGAAGTCCGGGCCGGGGGTCGGTGTCCGTGAAGTCGGGGCCGGCGGTCGGTGTCTGTGAAATTGGGGCCGGGGGTCGGTGTCTGTGAACTCGGGGCCGGGGGTCGGTGTCTGTGAAGTCGGGGCCGGGTGTCGGTGTCTGTGAGTCTGGGTCGGGGGTCGGTGTCTGAGAGTCTGGGCCGGGGGTCGGTGTCTGTGAAGTCGGGGCCGGGGGTCGGTGTCTGTGAAGTCGGGGTCGGGGGTCGGTGTCTGTGAAGTCGGGGTCGGGGGTCGGTGTCTGTGGAGTCGGGGCCGGGGGTCGGTGTCCGTGAAGTCGGGGCCGGGGGTCGGTGTCCGTGAAGTCGGGGCCGGGGGTCGGTGTCTGTGAAGTCGGGGTCGGGGGTCGGTGTCTGTGAACCCGGGGCCGGGGGACGGTGTCTGTGAAGTCGGGGCCGGGTTTCGGTGTCTGTGAGTCTGGGTCGGGGGTCGGTGTCTGTGAAGTCGGGGCCGGGGGTCGGTGTCTGTGAAGTCGGGGTCGGGGGTCGGTGTCTGTGAAGTCGGGGTCGGGGGTCCGTGTCTGTGAAGTCGGGCCTGGGGGTCGGTGTCTGTGAAGTCTGGGCCGGGGGTCGGTGTCCGTGAGTCTGGGCCGGGGGTCGGTGTCTGTGAAGTCGGGGCCGGGGGTCGGTGTCTGTGAAGTCGGGGCCGGGGGTCGGTGTCTGTGAGTCTGGGCCGGGGGTTGGTGTCTGTGAAGTCAGGGCCGGGGGTCGGTGTCTGTGAGTCTGGGCCGGGGGTCGGTGTCTGTGAAGTCGGGGTCGGGGTCTGTGAACCCGGGGCTGGGGGTCGGTGTCTGTGAAGTCGGGGTCGGGGTCTGTGAAGTCGGGGCCGGGAGTCGGTGTCTGTGAAGTCGGGGTCGAGGGTCGGTGTCTGTGAGTCTGGGCCGGGGGTCGGTGTCTGTGAGTCTGGGCCGGGGGTCGGTGTCTGTGAGTCTGGGCCGGGGGTCGGTGTCTGTGAAGTCGGGGGTCGGTGTCTGTGAACCCGGGGCTGGGGGTCGGTGTCTGTGAAGTCGGGGTCGGGGGTCGGTGTCTGTGAAGTCAGGGCCGCGGGTCGGTGTCTGTGAGTCTGGGCCGGGGGTCGGTGTCTGTGAAGTCAGGGCTGGGGGTCGGTGTCTGTGAAGTCAGGGTCGGTGTCCGTGAGTCTGGGCCGGGGGTCGGTGTCCGTGAGTCTGGGCCGGGGGTCGGTGTCTGTGAAGTCGGGGCCGGGGGTCGGTGTCTGTGAGTCTGGGCCGGGGGTTGGTGTCTGTGAAGTCAGGGCCGGGGGTCGGTGTTTGTGAGTCTGGGCCGGGGGTCGGTGTCTGTGAGTCTGGGCCGGGGGTCGGTGTCTGTGAAGTCGGGGCCCGGGGTCGGTGTCTGTGTAGTCGGGGTCGGGGGTCGGTGTCTATGAGCTCGGGGCCGGGAGTCGGTGTCTGTGAAGTCGGGGACAGGGCTCGGTGTCTGTGAGTCTGGGCCGGGGGTTGGTGTCCGTGAGTCTGGGCCCGGGGTCGGTGTCTGTGAACCCGGGGCCGGGGGTCGGTGTCTGTGAACCCGGGGCCAGGGGTCGGTGTCTGTGAAGTCGGGGCCGGGGGTCGGTGTCCGTGAAGTCGGGGCCGGCGGTCGGTGTCTGTGAGTCTGGGTCGGGGGTCGGTGTCTGTGAGTCTGGGCCGGGGGTCGGTGTCTGTGAAGTCGGGGCCGGGGGTTGGTGTCTGTGAAGTCGGGGTCGGGGGTCGGTGTCTGTGAAGTCGGGGTCGGGGGTCCGTGTCTGTGAAGTCGGGGCCGGGGGTCGGTGTCTGTGAAGTCGGATCGGGGGTCGGTGTCTGTGAGTCTGGGCCTGGGGGTCGGTGTCTGTGAACCCGGGGCTGGGGGTCGGTGTCTGTGAAGTCAGGGCTGGGGGTCGGTGTCTGTGAAGTCAGGGTCGGTGTCCGTGAGTCTGGGCCGGGGGTCGGTGTCCGTGAGTCTGGGCCGGGGGTCGGTGTCTGTGAAGTCGGGGTCGGGGGTCGGTGTCTATGAACTCGGGGCCGGGAGTCGGTGTCTGTGAAGTCGGGGACAGGGCTCGGTGTCTGTGAGTCTGGGCCGGGGGTTGGTGTCCGTGAGTCTGGGCCCGGGGTCGGTGTCTGTGAACCCGGGGCCGGGGGTCGGTGTCTGTGAACCCGGGGCCAGGGGTCGGTGTCTGTGAAGTCGGGGCCGGGGGTCGGTGTCCGTGAAGTCGGGGCCGGCGGTCGGTGTCTGTGAAGTCGGGGTCGGGGGTCGGTGTCTGTGAACCCGGGGCCGGGGGTCGGTGTCTGTGAAGTCGGGGCCGGGTGTCGGTGTCTGTGAGTCTGGGTCGGGGGTCGGTGCCTGTGAGTCTGGGCCGGGGGTCGGTGTCTGTGAAGTCGGGGCCGGGGGTCGGTGTCTGTGAAGTCGGGGTCGGGGGTCGGTGTCTGTGAAGTCGGGGTCGGGGGTCGGTGTCTGTGGAGTCGGGGCCGGGGGTCGGTGTCTGTGAGTCTGGGCCAGGGGTCGGTGTCTGTGAAGTCGGGGCCGGGGGTCGGTGTCCGTGAAGTCGGGGCCGGGGGTCGGTGTCTGTGAGTCTGGGCCCGGGGTCGATGTCTGTGAGTCAGGGCCGGGGGTTGGTGTCTGTGAACCGGGGTTGGGGGTCGGTGTCTGTGAAGTCAGGGTCGGTGTCCGTGAGTCTGGGCCGGGGTCGGTGTCTGTGAGTCTGGGCCGGGGGTCGGTGTCTGTGAAGTCGGGCTCGGGGGTCGGTGTCTGTGAACCCGGGGCTGGGGGTCGGTGTCTGTGAAGTCGGGGCCGGGGGTCGGGGTCTGTGAACCCGGGGCTGGGGGTCGGTGTCTGTGAAGTCGGGGGCGGGGGTCGGTGTCTGTGAGTCTGGGCCGGGGGTCGGTGTCTGTGAAGTCGGGGCCGGGGGTCGGTGTCTGTGAAGTCGGGGACGGGGGTCGGTGTCTGTGAAGTCGGGGCCGGGGGTCGGTGTCTGTGAACCCGGGGCCGGGGGTCGGTGTCTGTGAGTCTGGGCCAGGGGTCCGTGTCTGTGAGTCTGGGTCGGGGGTCGGTGTCTGTGAGTCTGGGCCGGGGGTCGGTGTCTGTGAGTCTGGGCCGGGGGTCCGTGTCTGTGAGTCGGGGCCGGGGGTCGGTGTCTGTGAAGTCGGGGACGGGGGTCAGTGTCTGTGAACCCGGGGCCGGGGGTCGGCGAAGTCGAGGCCGGGGGTCGGTGTCTGTGAAGTCGGGGCCGGGGGTCGGTGTCTGTGAAGTCGGGGGCGGGGGTCGGTGTCGGTGAGTCTGGGCCCGGGGTCGATGTCTGTGAGTCTGGGCCGGGGGTTGGTGTCTGTGAACCGGGGTTGGGGGTCGGTGTCTGTGAAGTCAGGGTCGGTGTCCGTGAGTCTGGGCCGGGGTCGGTGTCTGTGAGTCTGGGCCGGGGGTCGGTGTCTGTGAAGTCGGGGCCGGGAGTCGGTGTCTGTGAAGTCGGGGCCGGGGGTCGGTGTCTTTGAGTCTGGGCTGGGGGTCGGTGTCTGTGAGTCTGGGCCGGGGTCGGTGTCTGTGAGTCTGGGCCGGGGGTTGGTGTCTGTGAAGTCGGGGCCGGGAGTCGGTGTCTGTGAAGTCGGGGCCGGGGGTCGGTGTCTGTGAGTCTGGGCCGGGGTCGGTGTCTGTGAGTCTGGGCCGGGGGTTGGTGTC
Organism: Scyliorhinus torazame; assembly: GCF_047496885.1. Lineage (NCBI taxonomy): Eukaryota > Metazoa > Chordata > Chondrichthyes > Carcharhiniformes > Scyliorhinidae > Scyliorhinus > Scyliorhinus torazame. The sequence goes on from NC_092707.1 coordinate 391,012,111, forward strand.
TGTGAAGTCGGGGTCGGGGGTCGGTGTCTATGAACCCGGGGCCGGGGGTCGGTGTCTGTGAGTCTGGGCCGGGGGTCGGTGTCTGTGAGTCTGGGCCGGGCGTCGGTGTCCGTGAAGTCTGGGCCGGGGGTCGGTGTCTGTGAAGTCGGGGCCGGGGGTCGGTGTCTGTGAGTCGGGGCCGGGGATCGGTGTCTGTGAGTCTGGGCCCGGGGTCGGTGTCTGTGAGTCTGGGCCGGGGGTCGGTGTCTGTGAGTCTGGGCCGGGGGTCGGTGTCTGTGAGTCTGGGCTGGGGGTCGGTGTCTGTGAAGTCGGGGCCGGGGGTCGGTGTCTGTGAGTCTGGGCCGGGCGTCGGTGTCCGTGAAGTCTGGGCCGGGGGTCGGTGTCTGTGAGTCGGGGCCGGGGGTCGGTGTCTGTGAACCCGGGGCCGGGGGTCGGTGTCTGTGAAGTCGGGGCCGGGGGTCGGTGTCTGTGAACCCGGGGCTGGGGGTCGGTGTCTGTGAAGTCGGGGCTGGGGGTCGGTGTCTGTGAAGTCAGGGTCGGTGTCCGTGAGTCTGGGCCGGGGGTTGGTGTCTGTGAAGTCGGGGCCGGGGGTCGGTGTCTGTGAAGTCAGGGCCGGGGGTCGGTGTCTGTGAGTCTGGGCCGGGGTCGGTGTCTGTGAAGTCGGGGTCGGGGTCTGTGAACCCGGGGCTGGGGGTCGGTGTCTGTGAAGTCGGGGTCGGGGTCTGTGAAGTCGGGGACGGGGGTCGGTGTCTGTGAGTCTGGGCCGGGGGTCGGTGTCTGTGAGTCTGGGCCGGGGGTCGGTGTCTGTGAAGTCGGGGGTCGGTGTCTGTGAACCCGGGGCTGGGGGTCGGTGTCTGTGAAGTCGGGGTCGGGGGTCGGTGTCTGTGAAGTCGGGGCCGGGGGTCGGTGTCTGTGAAGTCGGGGGCGGGGGTCGGTGTCTGTGAGTCTGGGCCGGGGGTCGGTGTCTGTGAGTCTGGGCCGGGGTCGGTGTCTGTGAAGTCGGGGCTGGGGGTCGGTGTCTGTGAAGTCGGGGTCGGGGGTCGGTGTCTGTGAAGTCGGGGCCGGGGGTCGGTGTCCGTGAAGTCGGGGCCGGCGGTCGGTGTCTGTGAGTCTGGGTCGGGGGTCGGTGTCTGTGAGTCTGGGCCGGGGGTCCGTGTCTGTGAAGTCGGGGCCGGGGGTCGGTGTCTGTGAAGTCGGGGCCGGGGGTCGGTGTCTGTGAGTCTGGGCCAGGGGTCGGTGTCTGTGAACCCGGGGCTGGGGGTCGGTGTCTGTGAAGTCAGGGCTGGGGGTCGGTGTCTGTGAAGTCAGGGTCGGTGTCCGTGAGTCTGGGCCGGGGGTCGGTGTCCGTGAGTCTGGGCCGGGGGTCGGTGTCTGTGAAGTCGGGGCCGGGGGTCGGTGTCTGTGAGTCTGGGCCGGGGGTTGGTGTCTGTGAAGTCAGGGCCGGGGGTCGGTGTCTGTGAGTCTGGGCCGGGGGTCGGTGTCTGTGAAGTCGGGGTCGGGGTCTGTGAACCCGGGGCTGGGGGTCGGTGTCTGTGAAGTCGGGGTCGGGGTCTGTGAAGTCGGGGACGGGGGTCGGTGTCTGTGAAGTCGGGGTCGGGGGTCGGTGTCTGTGAGTCTGGGCCGGGGGTCGGTGTCTGTGAGTCTGGGCCGGGGGTCGGTGTCTGTGAAGTCGGGGGTCGGTGTCTGTGAACCCGGGGCTGGGGGTCGGTGTCTGTGAAGTCGGGGTCGGGGGTCGGTGTCTGTGAAGTCAGGGCCGCGGGTCGGTGTCTGTGAGTCTGGGCCGGGGGTCGGTGTCTGTGAAGTCAGGGCTGGGGGTCGGTGTCTGTGAAGTCAGGGTCGGTGTCCGTGAGTCTGGGCCGGGGGTCGGTGTCCGTGAGTCTGGGCCGGGGGTCGGTCTCTGTGAAGTCGGGGCCGGGGGTCGGTGTCTGTGAGTCTGGGCCGGGGGTTGGTGTCTGTGAAGTCAGGGCCGGGGGTCGGTGTCTGTGAGTCTGGGCCGGGGGTCGGTGTCTGTGAAGTCGGGGTCGGGGTCTGTGAACCCGGGGCTGGGGGTCGGTGTCTGTGAAGTCGGGGTCGGGGTCTGTGAAGTCGGGGACGGGGGTCGGTGTCTGTGAAGTCGGGGTCGGGGGTCGGTGTCTGTGAGTCTGGGCCGGGGGTCGGTGTCTGTGAGTCTGGGCCGGGGGTCGGTGTCTGTGAAGTCGGGGGTCGGTGTCTGTGAACCCGGGGCTGGGGGTCGGTGTCTGTGAAGTCGGGGTCGGGGGTCGGTGTCTGTGAAGTCAGGGCCGGGAGTCGGTGTCTGTTAAGTCGGGGCCGGGGGTCGGTGTCTATGAACTCGGGGCGGGGAGTCGGTGTCTGTGAAGTCGGGGCCCGGGGTCGGTGTCTGTGTAGTCGGGGTCGGGGGTCGGTGTCTATGAACTCGGGGCCGGGAGTCGGTGTCTGTGAAGTCGGGGACAGGGCTCGGTGTCTGTGAGTCTGGGCCGGGGGTTGGTGTCCGTGAGTCTGGGCCCGGGGTCGGTGTCTGTGAACCCGGGGCCGGGGGTCGGTGTCTGTGAACCCGGGGCCAGGGGTCGGTGTCTGTGAAGTCGGGGCCGGGGGTCGGTGTCCGTGAAGTCGGGGCCGGCGGTCGGTGTCTGTGAGTCTGGGTCGGTGTCTGTGAGTCTGGGCCGGGGGTCGGTGTCTGTGAAGTCGGGGCCGGGGGTCGGTGTCTGTGAAGTCGGGGTCGGGGGTCGGTGTCTGTGAAGTCGGGGTCGGGGGTCCGTGTCTGTGAAGTCGGGGCCGGGGGTCGGTGTCTGTGAAGTCGGGGCCGGGGGTCGGTGTCTGTGAGTCTGGGCCAGGGGTCGGTGTCTGTGAACCCGGGGCTCGGGGTCGGTGTCTGTGAAGTCAGGGCTGGGGGTCGGTGTCTGTGAAGTCAGGGTCGGTGTCCGTGAGTCTGGGCCGGGGGTCGGTGTCCGGGAGTCTGGGCCGGGGGTCGGTGTCTGTGAAGTCAGGGCCGCGGGTCGGTGTCTGTGAGTCTGGGCCGGGGGTCGGTGTCTGTGAAGTCAGGGCTGGGGGTCGGTGTCTGTGAAGTCAGGGTCGGTGTCCGTGAGTCTGGGCCGGGGGTCGGTGTCCGTGAGTCTGGGCCGGGGGTCGGTGTCTGTGAAGTCGGGGCCGGGGGTCGGTGTCTGTGAGTCTGGGCCGGGGGTTGGTGTCTGTGAAGTCAGGGCCGGGGGTCGGTGTCTGTGAGTCTGGGCCGGGGGTCGGTGTCTGTGAAGTCGGGGTCGGGGTCTGTGAACCCGGGGCTGGGGGTCGGTGTCTGTGAAGTCGGGGTCGGGGTCTGTGAAGTCGGGGACGGGGGTCGGTGTCTGTGAAGTCGGGGTCGGGGGTCGGTGTCTGTGAGTCTGGGCCGGGGGTCGGTGTCTGTGAGTCTGGGCCGGGGGTCGGTGTCTGTGAAGTCGGGGGTCGGTGTCTGTGAACCCGGGGCTGGGGGTCGGTGTCTGTGAAGTCGGGGTCGGGGGTCGGTGTCTGTGAAGTCAGGGCCGGGAGTCGGTGTCTGTTAAGTCGGGGCCGGGGGTCGGTGTCTATGAACTCGGGGCGGGGAGTCGGTGTCTGTGAAGTCGGGGCCCGGGGTCGGTGTCTGTGTAGTCGGGGTCGAGGGTCGGTGTCTATGAACTCGGGGCCGGGAGTCGGTGTCTGTGAAGTCGGGGACAGGGCTCGGTGTCTGTGAGTCTGGCCCGGGGGTTGGTGTCCGTGAGTCTGGGCCCGGGGTCGGTGTCTGTGAACCCGGGGCCGGGGGTCGGTGTCTGTGAACCCGGGGCCAGGGGTCGGTGTCTGTGAAGTCGGGGCCGGGGGTCGGTGTCCGTGAAGTCGGGGCCGGCGGTCGGTGTCTGTGAGTCTGGTTCGGTGTCCGTGAGTCTGGGCCCGGGGTCGGTGTCTGTGAACCCGGGGCCGGGGGTCGGTGTCTGTGAACCCGGGGCCAGGGGTCGGTGTCTGTGAACCCGGGGCCAGGGGTCGGTGTCTGTGAAGTCGGGGCCGGGGGTCGGTGTCCGTGAAGTCGGGGCCGGCGGTCGGTGTCTGTGAGTCTGGTTCGGTGTCTGTGAGTCTGGGCCGGGGGTCGGTGTCTGTGAAGTCGGGGCCGGGGGTCGGTGTCTGTGAAGTCGGGGTCGGTGGTCGGTGTCTGTGAAGTCGGGGTCGGGGGTCGGTGTCTGTGAAGTCGGGGTCGGGGGTCGGTGTCTGTGAAGTCGGGGCCGGGGGTCAGTGTCTGTGAAGTCGGGGCCGGGGGTCGGTGTCTGTGAGTCTGGGCCAGGGGTCGGTGTCTGTGAACCCGGGGCTGGGGGTCGGTGTCTGTGAAGTCAGGGCTGGGGGTCGGTGTCTGTGAAGTCAGGGTCGGTGTCCGTGAGTCTGGGCCGGGGGTCGGTGTCCGGGAGTCTGGGCCGGGGGTCGGTGTCTGTGAAGTCGGGGTCGGGGGTCGGTGTCTATGAACTCGGGGCCGGGAGTCGGTGTCTGTGAAGTCGGGGACAGGGCTCGGTGTCTGTGAGTCTGGGCCGGGGGTTGGTGTCCGTGAGTCTGGGCCCGGGGTCGGTGTCTGTGAACCCGGGGCCGGGGGTCGGTGTCTGTGAACCCGGGGCCAGGGGTCGGTGTCTGTGAAGTCGGGGCCGGGGGTCGGTGTCCGTGAAGTCGGGGCCGGCGGTCGGTGTCTGTGAAGTCGGGGTCGGGGGTCGGTGTCTGTGAACCCGGGGCCGGGGTCTGTGAAGTCGGGGCCGGGTGTCGGTGTCTGTGAGTCTGGGTCGGGGGTCGGTGTCTGTGAGTCTGGGCCGGGGGTCGGTGTCTGTGAAGTCGGGGCCGGGGGTCGGTGTCTGTGAAGTCGGGGTCGGGGGTCGGTGTCTGTGAAGTCGGGGTCGGGGGTCGGTGTCTGTGGAGTCGGGGCCGGGGGTCGGTGTCTGTGAGTCTGGGCCAGGGGTCGGTGTCTGTGAAGTCGGGGCCGGGGGTCGGAGTCCGTGAAGTCGGGGCCGGGGGTCGGTGTCTGTGAGTCTGGGCCAGGGGTCGGTGTCTGTGAGTCTGGGCCCGGGGTCGATGTCTGTGAGTCAGGGCCGGGGGTTGGTGTCTGTGAACCGGGGTTGGGGGTCGGTGTCTGTGAAGTCAGGGTCGGTGTCCGTGAGTCTGGGCCGGGGTCGGTGTCTGTGAGTCTGGGCCGGGGGTCGGTGTCTGTGAAGTCGGGGCCGGGGGTCGGTGTCTGTGAAGTCGGGGCCGGGGGTCGGTGTCTGTGAAGTCGGGGCCGGGGGTCGGTGTCTGTGAACCCGGGGCTGGGGGTCGGTGTCTGTGAAGTCGGGGGCGGGGGTCGGTGTCTGTGAGTCTGGGCCGGGGGTCGGTGTCTGTGAAGTCGGGGCCGGGGGTCGGTGTCTGTGAAGTCGGGGACGGGGGTCGGTGTCTGTGAAGTCGGGGCCGGGGGTCGGTGTCTGTGAACCCGGGGCCGGGGGTCGGTGTCTGTGAGTCTGGGCCAGGGGTCGGTGTCTGTGAGTCTGGGTCGGGGGTCGGTGTCTGTGAGTCTGGGCCGGGGGTCGGTGTCTGTGAGTCTGGGCCGGGGGTCCGTGTCTGTGAGCCGGGGCCGGGGGTCGGTGTCTGTGAAGTCGGGGACGGGGGTCGGTGTCTGTGAACCCGGGGCCGGGGGTCGGCGAAGTCGAGGCCGGGGGTCGGTGTCTGTGAAGTCGGGGCCGGGGGTCGGTGTCTGTGAAGTCGGGGGCGGGGGTCGGTGTCGGTGAGTCTGGGCCCGGGGTCGATGTCTGTGAGTCTGGGCCGGGGGTTGGTGTCTGTGAACCGGGGTTGGGGGTCGGTGTCTGTGAAGTCAGGGTCAGGGGTCCGTGAGTCCGGGCCGGGGTCGGTGTCTGTGAGTCTGGGCCGGGGGTCGGTGTCTGTGAAGTCGGGGCCGGGGGTCGGTGTCTGTGAAGTCGGGGCCGGGGGTCGGTGTCTGTGAGTCTGGGCCGGGGTCGGTGTCTGTGAGTCTGGGCCGGGGGTTGGTGTCTGTGAAGTCGGGGCCGGGAGTCGGTGTCTGTGAAGTCGGGGCCGGGGGTCGGTGTCTGTGAGTCTGGGCCGGGGTCGGTGTCTGTGAGTCTGGGCCGGGGGTTGGTGTCTGTGAAGTCGGGGTCGGGGGTCGGTGTCTATGAACCCGGGGCCGGGAGTCGGTGTCTGTGAGTCTGGGCCGGGGGTCGGTGTCTGTGAGTCTGGGCCGGGCGTCGGTGTCAGTGAAGTCTGGGCCGGGGGTCGGTGTCTGTGAAGTCGGGGCCGGGGGTCGGTGTCTGTGAGTCGGGGCCGGGGATCGGTGTCTGTGAGTCTGGGCCCGGGGTCGGTGTCTGTGAGTCTGGGCCGGGGGTCGGTGTCTGTGAGTCTGGGCTGGGGGTCGGTGTCTGTGAAGTCGGGGCCGGGGGTCGGTGTCTGTGAGTCTGGGCCGGGCGTCGGTGTCCGTGACGTCTGGGCCGGGGGTCGGTGTCTGTGAGTCGGGGCCGGGGGTCGGTGTCTGTGAACCCGGGGCCGGGGGTCGGTGTCTGTGAAGTCGGGGCCGGGGGTCGGTGTCTGTGAACCCGGGGCTGGGGGTCGGTGTCTGTGAAGTCAGGGCTGGGGGTCGGTGTCTGTGAAGTCAGGGTCGGTGTCCGTGAATCTGGGCCGGGGGTTGGTGTCTGTGAAGTCGGGGCCGGGGGTCGGTGTCTGTGAAGTCAGGGCCGGGGGTTGGTGTCTGTGAGTCTGGGCCGGGGTCGGTGTCTGTGAAGTCGGGGTCGGGGTCTGTGAACCCGGGGCTGGGGGTCGGTGTCTGTGAAGTCGGGGTCGGGGTCTGTGAAGTCGGGGACGGGGGTCGGTGTCTGTGAGTCTGGGCCGGGGGTCGGTGTCTGTGAAGTCGGGGTCGGGGGTCGGTGTCTGTGAAGTCGGGGCCGGGGACGGTGTCTGTGAAGTCGGGGCCGGGGTTCGGTGTCTGTGAGTCTGGGCCGGGGTCGGTGTCTGTGAGTCTGGGCCGGGGGTTGGTGTCTGTGAAGTCGGGGTCGGGGGTCGGTGTCTATGAACCCGGGGCCGGGAGTCGGTGTCTGTGAGTCTGGGCCAGGGGTCGGTGTCTGTGAGTCGGGGCCGGGGATCGGTGTCTGTGAGTCGGGGCCCGGGGTCGGTGTCTGTGAAGTCTGGGCCGGGGGTCGGTGTCTGTGAGTCTGGGCTGGGGGTCGGTGTCTGTGAAGTCGGGGCCGGGGGTCGGTGTCTGTGAGTCTGGGCCGGGCGTCGGTGTCCGTGAAGTCTGGGCCGGGGGTCGGTGTCTGTGAATCTGGGCCAGGGGTCGGTGTCTGTGAACCCGGGGCTGGGGGTCGGTGTCTGTGAAGTCAGGGTCGGTGTCCGTGAGTCTGGGCCGGGGGTCGGTGTCCGTGAGTCTGGGCCGGGGGTCGGTGTCTGTGAAGTCGGGGCCGGGGGTCGGTGTCTGTGAGTCTGGGCGGGGGGTTGGTGTCTGTGAAGTCAGGGCCGGGGGTCGGTGTCTGTGAGTCTGGGCCGGGGGTCGGTGTCTGTGAAGTCGGGGTCGGGGTCTGTGAACCCGGGGCTGGGGGTCGGTGTCTGTGAAGTCGGGGTCGGGGTCTGTGAAGTCGGGGACGGGGGTCGGTGTCTGTGAAGTCGGGGTCGGGGGTCGGTGTCTGTGAGTCTGGGCCGGGGGTCGGTGTCTGTGAGTCTGGGCCGGGGGTCGGTGTCTGTGAAGTCGGGGGTCGGTGTCTGTGAACCCGGGGCTGGGGGTCGGTGTCTGTGAAGTCGGGGTCGGGGGTCGGTGTCTGTGAAGTCAGGGCCGCGGGTCGGTGTCTGTGAGTCTGGGCCGGGGGTCGGTGTCTGTGAGTCTGGGCCGGGAGTCGGTGTCTGTGAAGTCGGGGCCGGGGGTCGGTGTCTGTGAGTCTGGGCCGGGGGTCGGTGTCTGTGAGTCTGGGCCGGGGGTCGGTGTCTGTGAGTCTGGGCCGGGGGTCGGTGTCTGTGAACCCGGGGCCGGGGGTCGGTGTCTGTGAACCCGGGGCCAGGGGTCGGTGTCTGTGAAGTCGGGGCCGGGGGTCGGTGTCCGTGAAGTCGGGGCTGGGGGTCGGTGTCTGTGAAGTCGGGGTCGGGGGTCGGTGTCTGTGAACCCGGGGCCGGGGGTCGGTGTCTGTGAAGTCGGGGCCGGGTGTCGGTGTCTGTGAGTCTGGGTCGGGGGTCGGTGTCTGTGAGTCTGGGCCGGGGGTCGGTGTCTGTGAAGTCGGGGCCGGGGGTCGGTGTCTGTGAAGTCGGGGTCGGGGGTCGGTGTCTGTGAAGTCGGGGTCGGGGGTCGGTGTCTGTGGAGTCGGGGCCGGGGGTCGGTGTCTGTGAGTCTGGGCCAGGGGTCGGTGTCTGTGAAGTCGGGGCCGGGGGTCGGTGTCCGTGAAGTCGGGGCCGGGGGTCGGTGACTGTGAAGTCGGGGTCGGGGGTCGGTGTCTGTGAACCCGGGGCCGGGGGTCGGTGTCTGTGAGTCGGGGCCGGGGGTCAGTGTCTGTGAGACGGGGTCGGTGTCTGTGAGTCTGGGCCGGGGGTCGGTGAAGTCGGGGCCGGGGGTCGGTGTCTGTGAAGTCGGGGCCGGGGGTCAGTGTCTGTGAGTCGGGGTCGGGGGTCGCTGTCTGCAAGTCTGGGCCGGGGGTCAGTGTCTGTGAGTCGGGGTCGGGGGTCGGTGGCTGTGAAGTCGGGTCGGGGGTCGGTGTCTGTGAGTCTGGGCAGGGGGTCGGTGAAGTCTGGGCCGGGGGTCGGTGTCTGTGAGTCTGGGCCGGGGGTCGGTGTCTGTGAAGTCGGGGCCAGGGGTTGGTGTCTGTGAAGTCGGGGCCGGGGGTCGGTGTCTGTGAGTCTGGGCCGGGGGTCGGTGTCTGTGAAGTCGGGGCCGGGGGTCGGTGTCTGTGAAGTCGGGGCCGGGGTCTGTGAAGTCGGGGCCGGGGGTCGGTGTCTGTGAAGTCGGGGACGGGGGTCGGTGTCTGTGAAGCCGGGGCCGGGGGTCGGTGTCTGTGAAGTCGGGGCCGGGATTCGGTGTCTGTGAAGTCGGGGCCGGGGGTCGGTGTCTGTGAACCCGGGGCCGGGGGTCGGTGTCTGTGAGTCTGGGCCCGGGGTCGGTGTCTGTGAGTCTGGGCCAGGAGTCGGTGTCTGTGAACCCGGGGCAGGGGGTCGGTGTCTGTGAAGTCGGGGCCGGGGGTCGGTGTCTGTGAACCCGGGGCAGGTGGTCGGTGTCTGTGAAATCGGGGCCGGGGGTCGGTGTCTGTGAGTCTGGGCCCGGGGTCGGTGTCTGTGAGTCTGGGCCAGGAGTCGGTGTCTGTGAACCCGGGGCAGGGGGTCGGTGTCTGTGAAGTCGGGGCCGGGGGTCGGTGTCTGTGAACCCGGGGCCGGGGGTCGGTGTCTGTGAGTCTGGGCCAGGGGTCCGTGTCTGTGAGTCTGGGTCGGGGGTCGGTGTCTGTGAGTCTGGGTCGGGGGTCGGTGTCTGTGAGTCAGGGTCGGGGGTCGGTGTCAGTGAAGTCGGGGCCGGGGGTCGGTGTCTGTGAAGTCGGGGCCGGGGTTCGGTGTCTGTGAAGTCGGGGCCGGGGGTCGGTGTCTGTGAAGTCTGGGCCGGGGGTCGGTGTCTGTGAAGTCGGGGCCGGGGGTCGGTGTCTGTGAAGTCGGGGCCGGGGGTCGGTGTCTGTGAAGTCGGGGTCGGGGGCCGGTGTCTGTGAGTCTGGGTCGGGGGTCGGTGTCTGTGAGTCTGGGCCAGGAGTTGGTGTCTGTGAACCCGGGGCCGGGGGTCGGTGTCTGTGAGTCTGGGCCAGGGGTCCGTGTCTGTGAGTCTGGGTCGGGGGTCGGTGTCTGTGAGTCTGGGCCGGGGGTCGGTGTCTGTGAGTCTGGGCCGGGGGTCGGTGTCTGTGAAGTCGGGGCCAGGGGTTGGTGTCTGTGAAGTCGGGGCCGGGGGTCGGTGTCTGTGAAGTCGGGGCCGGGGGTCGGTGTCTGTGAAGTCGGGGCTGGGGGTCGGTGTCTGTGAAGTCGGGGCCGGGGGTCGGTGTCTGTGAAGTCGGGGCCGGGGGTCGGTGTCTGTGAAGTCGGGGCCGGGGGTCGGTGTCTGTGAGTCTGGGCCGGGGTCGGTGTCTGTGAGTCTGGGCCGGGGGTTGGTGTCTGTGAAGTCGGGGTCGGGGGTCGGTGTCTATGAATCCGGGGCCGGGAGTCGGTGTCTGTGAGTCTGGGCCAGGGGTCGGTGTCTGTGAGTCGGGGCCGGGGATCGGTGTCTGTGAGTCGGGGCCCGGGGTCGGTGTCTGTGAAGTCTGGGCCGGGGGTCGGTGTCTGTGAGTCTGGGCTGGGGGTCGGTGTCTGTGAAGTCGGGGCCGGGGGTCGGTGTACGTGAAGTCTGGGCCGGGGGTCGGTGTCTGTGAGTCGGGGCCGGGGGTCGGTGTCTGTGAAGTCGAGGCCGGGGGTCGGTGTCTGTGAGTCTGGGCCGGGGGTCGGTGTCTGTGAAGTCGGGGCCGGGGGTCGGTGTCTGTGAGTCTGGGCCAGGGGTCGGTGTCTGTGAACCCGGGGCTGGGGGTCGGTGTCTGTGAAGTCAGGGCTGGGGGTCGGTGTCTGTGAAGTCAGGGTCGGTGTCCGTGAGTCTGGGCCGGGGGTCGGTGTCCGTGAGTCTGGGCCGGGGGTCGGTTTCTGTGAAGTCGGGGCCGGGGGTCGGTGTCTGTGAGTCTGGGCCGGGGGTTGGTGTCTGTGAAGTCAGGGCCGGGGGTCGGTGTCTGTGAGTCTGGGCCGGGGGTCGGTGTCTGTGAAGTCGGGGTCTGTGAACCCGGGGCTGGGGGTCGGTGTCTGTGAAGTCAGGGCCGGGGGTCGGTGTCAGTGAGTCTGGGCCGGGGGTCGGTGTCTGTGAAGTCGGGGTCGGGGTCTGTGAACCCGGGGCTGGGGGTCGGTGTCTGTGAAGTCGGGGTCGGGGTCTGTGAAGTCGGGGACGGGGGTCGGTGTCTGTGAAGTCGGGGTCGGGGGTCGGTGTCTGTGAGTCTGGGCCGGGGGTCGGTGTCTGTGACTCTGGGCCGGGGGTCGGTGTCTGTGAAGTCGGGGGTCGGTGTCTGTGAACCCGGGGCTGGGGGTCGGTGTCTGTGAAGTCGGGGTCGGGGGTCGGTGTCTGTGAAGTCAGGGCCGCGGGTCGGTGTCTGTGAGTCTGGGCCGGGGGTCGGTGTCTGTGAGTCTGGGCCGGGAGTCGGTGTCTGTTAAGTCGGGGCCGGGGGTCGGTGTCTATGAACTCGGGGCGGGGAGTCGGTGTCTGTGAAGTCGGGGCCCGGGGTCGGTGTCAGTGTAGTCGGGGTCGGGGGTCGGTGTCTATGAACTCGGGGCCGGGAGTCGGTGTCTGTGAAGTCGGGGACAGGGCTCGGTGTCTGTGAGTCTGGGCCGGGGGTTGGTGTCCGTGAGTCTGGGCCCGGGGTCGGTGTCTGTGAACCCGGGGCCGGTGGTCGGTGTCTGTGAACCCGGGGCCAGGGGTCGGTGTCTGTGAAGTCGGGGCCGGGGGTCGGTGTCCGTGAAGTCGGGGCCGGCGGTCGGTGTCTGTGAAGTCGGGGTCGGGGGTCGGTGTCTGTGAACCCGGGGCCGGGGGTCGGTGTCTGTGAAGTCGGGGCCGGGTGTCGGTGTCTGTGAGTCTGGGTCGGGGGTCGGTGTCTGTGAGTCTGGGCCGGGTGTCGGTGTCTGTGAAGTCGGGGCCGGGGGTCGGTGTCTGTGAGGTCGGGGTCGGGGGTCGGTGTCTGTGAAGTCGGGGTCGGGGGTCGGTGTCTGTGGAGTCGGGGCCGGGGGTCGGTGTCTGTGAGTCTGGGCCAGGGGTCGGTGTCTGTGAAGTCGGGGCCGGGGGTCGGTGTCCGTGAAGTCGGGGCCGGGGGTCGGTGTCTGTGAAGTCGGGGCCGGGGGTCGGTGTCTGTGAAGTCGGGGTCGGGGGTCGGTGTCTGTGAACCCGGGGCCGGGGGACGGTGTCTGTGAAGTCGGGGCCGGGTTTCGGTGTCTGTGAGTCTGGGTCGGGGGTCGGTGTCTGTGAGTCTGGGCCGGGGGTCAGTGTCTGTGAAGTCGGGGCCGGGGGTCGGTGTCTGTGAAGTCGGGGTCGGGGGTCGGTGTCTGTGAAGTCGGGGTCGGGGGTCCGTGTCTGTGAAGTCGGGGCCGGGGGTCGGTGTCTGTGAAGTCGGGGCCGGGGGTCGGTGTCTGTGAGTCTGGGCCAAGGGTCGGTGTCTGTGAACCCGGGGCTGGGGGTCGGTGTCTGTGAAGTCAGGGCTGGGGGTTGGTGTCTGTGAAGTCAGGGTCGGTGTCCGTGAGTCTGGGCCGGGGGTCGGTGTCCGTGAGTCTGGGCCGGGGGTCGGTGTCTGTGAAGTCGGGGCCGGGGGTCGGTGTCTGTGAGTCTGGGCCGGGGGTCGGTGTCTGTGAAGTCAGGGCCGGGGGTCGGTGTCTGTGAGTCTGGGCCGGGGGTCGGTGTCTGTGAAGTCGGGGTCGGGGTCTGTGAACCCGGGGCTGGGGGTCGGTGTCTGTGAAGTCGGGGTCGGGGTCTGTGAAGTCGTGGACGGGGGTCGGTGTCTGTGAAGTCGGGGTCGGGGGCCGGTGTCTGTGAGTCTGGGTCGGGGGTCGGTGTCTGTGAGTCTGGGCCAGGAGTTGGTGTCTGTGAACCCGGGGCCGGGGGTCGGTGTCTGTGAGTCTGGGCCAGGGGTCCGTGTCTGTGAGTCTGGGTCGGGGGTCGGTGTCTGTGAGTCTGGGCCGGGGGTCGGTGTCTGTGAGTCGGGGCCGGGGGTCGGTGTCTGTGAAGTCGAGGCCAGGTGTTGGTGTCTGTGAAGTCGGGGCCGGGGGTCGGTGTCTGTGAAGTCGGGGCCGGGGGTCGGTGTCTGTGAAGTCGGGGCCGGGGGTCGGTGTCTGTGAAGTCGGGGCCGGGGGTCGGTGTCTGTGAAGTCGGGGCCGGGGGTCGGTGTCTGTGAAGTCGGGGCCGGGGGTCGGTGTCTGTGAAGTCGGGGCCGGGGTTCGGTGTCTGTGAGTCTGGGCCGGGGTCGGTGTCTGTGAGTCTGGGCCGGGGGTTGGTGTCTGTGAAGTCGGGGTCGGGGGTCGGTGTCTATGAATCCGGGGCCGGGAGTCGGTGTCTGTGAGTCTGGGCCAGGGGTCGGTGTCTGTGAGTCGGGGCCGGGGATCGGTGTCTGTGAGTCGGGGCCCGGGGTCGGTGTCTGTGAAGTCTGGGCCGGGGGTCGGTGTCTGTGAGTCTGGGCTGGGGGTCGGTGTCTGTGAAGTCGGGGCCGGGGGTCGGTGTACGTGAAGTCTGGGCCGGGGGTCGGTGTCTGTGAGTCGGGGCCGGGGGTCGGTGTCTGTGAAGTCGAGGCCGGGGGTCGGTGTCTGTGAGTCTGGGCCGGGGGTCGGTGTCTGTGAAGTCGGGGCCGGGGGTCGGTGTCTGTGAGTCTGGGCCAGGGGTCAGTGTCTGTGAACCCGGGGCTGGGGGTCGGTGTCTGTGAAGTCAGGGCTGGGGGTCGGTGTCTGTGAAGTCAGGGTCGGTGTCCGTGAGTCTGGTCCGGGGGTCGGTGTCCGTGAGTCTGGGCCGGGGGTCGGTTTCTGTGAAGTCGGGGCCGGGGGTCGGTGTCTGTGAGTCTGGGCCGGGGGTTGGTGTCTGTGAAGTCAGGGCCGGGGGTCGGTGTCTGTGAAGTCGGGGTCTGTGAACCCGGGGCTGGGGGTCGGTGTCTGTGAAGTCAGGGCCGGGGGTCGGTGTCAGTGAGTCTGGGCCGGGGGTCGGTGTCTGTGAAGTCGGGGTCGGGGTCTGTGAACCCGGGGCTGGGGGTCGGTGTCAGTGAAGTCGGGGTCGGGGTCTGTGAAGTCGGGGACGGGGGTCGGTGTCTGTGAAGTCGGGGTCGGGGGTCGGTGTCTGTGAGTCTGGGCCGGGGGTCGGTGTCTGTGAGTCTGGGCCGGGGGTCGGTGTCTGTGAAGTCGGGGGTCGGTGTCTGTGAACCCGGGGCTGGGGGTCGGTGTCTGTGAAGTCGGGGTCGGGGGTCGGTGTCTGTGAAGTCAGGGCCGCGGGTCGGTGTCTGTGAGTCTGGGCCGGGGGTCGGTGTCTGTGAAGTCGGGGCCGGGGGTCGGTGTCTGTGAAGTCGGGGCCGGGGGTCGGTGTCTATGAACTCGGGGCGGGGAGTCGGTGTCTGTGAAGTCGGGGCCCGGGGTCGGTGTCAGTGTAGTCGGGGTCGGGGGTCGGTGTCTATGAACTCGGGGCCGGGAGTCGGTGTCTGTGAAGTCGGGGACAGGGCTCGGTGTCTGTGAGTCTGGGCCGGGGGTTGGTGTCCGTGAGTCTGGGCCCGGGGTCGGTGTCTGTGAACCCGGGGCCGGTGGTCGGTGTCTGTGAACCCGGGGCCAGGGGTCGGTGTCTGTGAAGTCGGGGCCGGGGGTCGGTGTCCGTGAAGTCCGGGCCGGCGGTCGGTGTCTGTGAAGTCGGGGTCGGGGGTCGGTGTCTGTGAACCCGGGGCCGGGGGTCGGTGTCTGTGAAGTCGGGGCCGGGTGTCGGTGTCTGTGAGTCTGGGTCGGGGGTCGGTGTCTGTGAGTCTGGGCCGGGTGTCGGTGTCTGTGAAGTCGGGGCCGGGGGTCGGTGTCTGTGAAGTCGGGGTCGGGGGTCGGTGTCTGTGAAGTCGGGGTCGGGGGTCGGTGTCCGTGAAGTCGGGGCCGGGGGTCGGTGTCTGTGAAGTCGGGGCCGGGGGTCGGTGTCTGTGAAGTCGGGGTCGGGGGTCGGTGTCTGTGAACCCGGGGCCGGGGGACGGTGTCTGTGAAGTCGGGGCCGGGTTTCGGTGTCTGTGAGTCTGGGTCGGGGGTCGGTGTCTGTGAGTCTGGGCCGGGGGTCAGTGTCTGTGAAGTCGGGGCCGGGGGTCGGTGTCTGTGAAGTCGGGGTCGGGGGTCGGTGTCTGTGAAGTCGGGATCGGGGGTCCGTGTCTGTGAAGTCGGGGCCGGGGGTCGGTGTCTGTGAAGTCGGGGCCGGGGGTCGGTGTCTGTGAGTCTGGGCCAAGGGTCGGTGTCTGTGAACCCGGGGCTGGGGGTCGGTGTCTGTGAAGTCAGGGCTGGGGGTTGGTGTCTGTGAAGTCAGGGTCGGTGTCCGTGAGTCTGGGCCGGGGGTCGGTGTCCGTGAGTCTGGGCCGGGGGTCGGTGTCTGTGAAGTCGGGGCCGGGGGTCGGTGTCTGTGAGTCTGGGCCGGGGGTTGGTGTCTGTGAAGTCAGGGCCGGGGGTCGGTGTCTGTGAGTCTGGGCCGGGGGTCGGTGTCTGTGAAGTCGGGGTCGGGGTCTGTGAACCCGGGGCTGGGGGTCGGTGTCTGTGAAGTCGGGGTCGGGGTCTGTGAAGTCGTGGACGGGGGTCGGTGTCTGTGAAGTCGGGGTCGGGGGTCGGTGTCTGTGAGTCTGGGCCGGGGGTCGGTGTCTGTGAGTCTGGGCCGGGGGTCGGTTTCTGTGAAGTCGGGGGTCGGTGTCTGTGAACCCGGGGCTGGGAGTCGGTGTCTGTGAAGTCGGGGTCGGGGGTCGGTGTCTGTGAAGTCAGGGCCGCGGGTCGGTGTCTGTGAGTCTGGGCCGGGGGTCGGTGTCTGTGAGTCTGGGACGGGAGTCGGTGTCTGTTAAGTCGGGGCCGGGGGTCGGTGTCTATGAACTCGGGGCGGGGAGTCGGTGTCTGTGAAGTCGGTGTCTGTGAAGTCGGGGCCCGGGGTCGGTGTCTGTGTAGTCGGGGTCGGGGGTCGGTGTCTATGAACTCGGGGCCGGGAGTCGGTGTCTGTGAAGTCGGGGACAGGGCTCGGTGTCTGTGAGTCTGGGCCGGGGGTTGGTGTCCGTGAGTCTGGGCCCGGGGTCGGTGTCTGTGAACCCGGGGCCGGGGGTCGGTGTCTGTGAACCCGGGGCCAGGGGTCGGTGTCTGTGAAGTCGGGGCCGGGGGTCGGTGTCCGTGAAGTCGGGGCCGGCGGTCGGTGTCTGTGAGTCTGGGTCGGGGGTCGGTGTCTGTGAGTCTGGGCCGGGGGTCGGTGTCTGTGAAGTCGGGGCCGGGGGTCGGTGTCTGTGAAGTCGGGGTCGGGGGTCGGTGTCTGTGAAGTCGGGGTCGGGGGTCGGTGTCTGTGAAGTCGGTGCCGGGTGTCGGTGTCTGTGAGTCTGGGTCGGGGGTCGGTGTCTGTGAGTCTGGGCCGGGGGTCGGTGTCTGTGAAGTCGGGGCCGGGGGTCGGTGTCTGTGAAGTCGGGGTCGGGGGTCGGTGTCTGTGAAGTCGGGGTCGGGGGTCGGTGTCTGTGGAGTCGGGGCCGGGGGTCGGTGTCTGTGAGTCTGGGCCAGGGGTCGGTGTCTGTGAAGTCGGGGCCGGGGGTCGGTGTCCGTGAAGTCGGGGCCGGGGGTCGGTGACTGTGAAGTCGGGGTCGGGGGTCGGTGTCTGTGAACCCGGGGCCGGGGGTCGGTGTCTGTGAGTCGGGGCCGGGGGTCAGTGTCTGTGAGACGGGGTCGGTGTCTGTGAGTCTGGGCCGGGGGTCGGTGAAGTCGGGGCCGGGGGTCGGTGTCTGTGAAGTCGGGGCCGGGGGTCAGTGTCTGTGAGTCGGGGTCGGGGGTCGCTGTCTGTAAGTCTGGGCCGGGGGTCAGTGTCTGTGAGTCGGGGTCGGGGGTCGGTGGCTGTGAAGTCGGGTCGGGGGTCGGTGTCTGTGAGTCTGGGCAGGGGGTCGGTGAAGTCTGGGCCGGGGGTCGGTGTCTGTGAGTCTGGGCCGGGGGTCGGTGTCTGTGAAGTCGGGGCCAGGGGTTGGTGTCTGTGAAGTCGGGGCCGGGGGTCGGTGTCTGTGAGTCTGGGCCGGGGGTCGGTGTCTGTGAAGTCGGGGCCGGGGGTCGGTGTCTGTGAAGTCGGGGCCGGGGTCTGTGAAGTCGGGGCCGGGGGTCGGTGTCTGTGAAGTCGGGGACGGGGGTCGGTGTCTGTGAAGCCGGGGCCGGGGGTCGGTGTCTGTGAAGCCGGGGCCGGGATTCGGTGTCTGTGAAGTCGGGGCCGGGGGTCGGTGTCTGTGAACCCGGGGCCGGGGGTCGGTGTCTGTGAGTCTGGGCCCGGGGTCGGTGTCTGTGAGTCTGGGCCAGGAGTCGGTGTCTGTGAACCCGGGGCAGGAGGTCGGTGTCTGTGAAGTCGGGGCCGGGGGTCGGTGTCTGTGAGTCTGGGCCCGGGGTCGGTGTCTGTGAGTCTGGGCCAGGAGTCGGTGTCTGTGAACCCGGGGCAGGGGGTCGGTGTCTGTGAAGTCGGGGCCGGGGGTCGGTGTCTGTGAACCCGGGGCCGGGGGTCGGTGTCTGTGAGTCTGGGCCAGGGGTCCGTGTCTGTGAGTCTGGGTCGGGGGTCGGTGTCTGTGAGTCTGGGTCGGGGGTCGGTGTCTGTGAGTCAGGGTCGGGGGTCGGTGTCAGTGAAGTCGGGGCCGGGGGTCGGTGTCTGTGAAGTCGGGGCCGGGGTTCGGTGTCTGTGAAGTCGGGGCCGGGGGTCGGTGTCTGTGAAGTCTGGGCCGGGGGTCGGTGTCTGTGAAGTCGGGGCCGGGGGTCGGTGTCTGTGAAGTCGGGGCCGGGGGTCGGTGTCTGTGAAGTCGGGGTCGGGGGCCGGTGTCTGTGAGTCTGGGTCGGGGGTCGGTGTCTGTGAGTCTGGGCCAGGAGTTGGTGTCTGTGAACCCGGGGCCGGGGGTCGGTGTCTGTGAGTCTGGGCCAGGGGTCCGTGTCTGTGAGTCTGGGTCGGGGGTCGGTGTCTGTGAGTCTGGGCCGGGGGTCGGTGTCTGTGAGTCTGGGCCGGGGGTCGGTGTCTGTGAAGTCGGGGCCAGGGGTTGGTGTCTGTGAAGTCGGGGCCGGGGGTCGGTGTCTGTGAAGTCGGGGCCGGGGGTCGGTGTCTGTGAAGTCGGGGCCGGGGGTCGGTGTCTGTGAAGTCGGGGCCGGGGGTCGGTGTCTGTGAAGTCGGGGCCGGGGGTCGGTGTCTGTGAAGTCGGGGCCGGGGTTCGGTGTCTGTGAGTCTGGGCCGGGGTCGGTGTCTGTGAGTCTGGGCCGGGGGTTGGTGTCTGTGAAGTCGGGGTCGGGGGTCGGTGTCTATGAATCCGGGGCCGGGAGTCGGTGTCTGTGAGTCTGGGCCAGGGGTCGGTGTCTGTGAGTCGGGGCCGGGGATCGGTGTCTGTGAGTCGGGGCCCGGGGTCGGTGTCTGTGAAGTCTGGGCCGGGGGTCGGTGTCTGTGAGTCTGGGCTGGGGGTCGGTGTCTGTGAAGTCGGGGCCGGGGGTCGGTGTACGTGAAGTCTGGGCCGGGGGTCGGTGTCTGTGAGTCGGGGCCGGGGGTCGGTGTCTGTGAAGTCGAGGCCGGGGGTCGGTGTCTGTGAGTCTGGGCCGGGGGTCGGTGTCTGTGAAGTCGGGGCCGGGGGTCGGTGTCTGTGAGTCTGGGCCAGGGGTCGGTGTCTGTGAACCCGGGGCTGGGGGTCGGTGTCTGTGAAGTCAGGGCTGGGGGTCGGTGTCTGTGAAGTCAGGGTCGGTGTCCGTGAGTCTGGGCCGGGGGTCGGTGTCCGTGAGTCTGGGCCGGGGGTCGGTTTCTGTGAAGTCGGGGCCGGGGGTCGGTGTCTGTGAGTCTGGGCCGGGGGTTGGTGTCTGTGAAGTCAGGGCCGGGGGTCGGTGTCTGTGAGTCTGGGCCGGGGGTCGGTGTCTGTGAAGTCGGGGTCTGTGAACCCGGGGCTGGGGGTCGGTGTCTGTGAAGTCAGGGCCGGGGGTCGGTGTCAGTGAGTCTGGGCCGGGGGTCGGTGTCTGTGAAGTCGGGGTCGGGGTCTGTGAACCCGGGGCTGGGGGTCGGTGTCTGTGAAGTCGGGGTCGGGGTCTGTGAAGTCGGGGACGGGGGTCGGTGTCTGTGAAGTCGGGGTCGGGGGTCGGTGTCTGTGAGTCTGGGCCGGGGGTCGGTGTCTGTGACTCTGGGCCGGGGGTCGGTGTCTGTGAAGTCGGGGGTCGGTGTCTGTGAACCCGGGGCTGGGGGTCGGTGTCTGTGAAGTCGGGGTCGGGGGTCGGTGTCTGTGAAGTCAGGGCCGCGGGTCGGTGTCTGTGAGTCTGGGCCGGGGGTCGGTGTCTGTGAGTCTGGGCCGGGAGTCGGTGTCTGTTAAGTCGGGGCCGGGGGTCGGTGTCTATGAACTCGGGGCGGGGAGTCGGTGTCTGTGAAGTCGGGGCCCGGGGTCGGTGTCAGTGTAGTCGGGGTCGGGGGTCGGTGTCTATGAACTCGGGGCCGGGAGTCGGTGTCTGTGAAGTCGGGGACAGGGCTCGGTGTCTGTGAGTCTGGGCCGGGGGTTGGTGTCCGTGAGTCTGGGCCCGGGGTCGGTGTCTGTGAACCCGGGGCCGGTGGTCGGTGTCTGTGAACCCGGGGCCAGGGGTCGGTGTCTGTGAAGTCGGGGCCGGGGGTCGGTGTCCGTGAAGTCGGGGCCGGCGGTCGGTGTCTGTGAAGTCGGGGTCGGGGGTCGGTGTCTGTGAACCCGGGGCCGGGAGTCGGTGTCTGTGAAGTCGGGGCCGGGTGTCGGTGTCTGTGAGGCTGGGTCGGGGGTCGGTGTCTGTGAGTCTGGGCCGGGTGTCGGTGTCTGTGAAGTCGGGGCCGGGGGTCGGTGTCTGTGAAGTCGGGGTCGGGGGTCGGTGTCTGTGGAGTCGGGGCCGGGGGTCGGTGTCTGTGAGTCTGGGCCAGGGGTCGGTGTCTGTGAAGTCGGGGCCGGGGGTCGGTGTCCGTGAAGTCGGGGCCGGGGGTCGGTGTCTGTGAAGTCGGGGCCGGGGGTCGGTGTCTGTGAAGTCGGGGTCGGGGGTCGGTGTCTGTGAACACGGGGCCGGGGGACGGTGTCTGTGAAGTCGGGGCCGGGTTTCGGTGTCTGTGAGTCTGGGTCGGGGGTCGGTGTCTGTGAGTCTGGGCCGGGGGTCAGTGTCTGTGAAGTCGGGGCCGGGGGTCGGTGTCTGTGAAGTCGGGGTCGGGGGTCGGTGTCTGTGAAGTCGGGGTCGGGGGTCCGTGTCTGTGAAGTCGGGGCCGGGGGTCGGTGTCTGTGAAGTCGGGGCCGGGGGTCGGTGTCTGTGAGTCTGGGCCAAGGGTCGGTGTCTGTGAACCCGGGGCTGGGGGTCGGTGTCTGTGAAGTCAGGGCTGGGGGTTGGTGTCTGTGAAGTCAGGGTCGGTGTCCGTGAGTCTGGGCCGGGGGTCGGTGTCCGTGAGTCTGGGCCGGGGGTCGGTGTCTGTGAAGTCGGGGCCGGGGGTCGGTGTCTGTGAGTCTGGGCCGGGGGTTGGTGTCTGTGAAGTCAGGGCCGGGGGTCGGTGTCTGTGAGTCTGGGCCGGGGGTCGGTGTCTGTGAAGTCGGGGTCGGGGTCTGTGAACCCGGGGCTGGGGGTCGGTGTCTGTGAAGTCGGGGTCGGGGTCTGTGAAGTCGTGGACGGGGGTCGGTGTCTGTGAAGTCGGGGTCGGGGGCCGGTGTCTGTGAGTCTGGGTCGGGGGTCGGTGTCTGTGAGTCTGGGCCAGGAGTTGGTGTCTGTGAACCCGGGGCCGGGGGTCGGTGTCTGTGAGTCTGGGCCAGGGGTCCGTGTCTGTGAGTCTGGGTCGGGGGTCGGTGTCTGTGAGTCTGGGCCGGGGGTCGGTGTCTGTGAGTCGGGGCCGGGGGTCGGTGTCTGTGAAGTCGGGGCCAGGGGTTGGTGTCTGTGAAGTCGGGGCCGGGGGTCGGTGTCTGTGAAGTCGGGGCCGGGGGTCGGTGTCTGTGAAGTCGGGGCCGGGGGTCGGTGTCTGTGAAGTCGGGGCCGGGGGTCGGTGTCTGTGAAGTCGGGGCCGGGGGTCGGTGTCTGTGAAGTCGGGGCCGGGGTTCGGTGTCTGTGAGTCTGGGCCGGGGTCGGTGTCTGTGAGTCTGGGCCGGGGGTTGGTGTCTGTGAAGTCGGGGTCGGGGGTCGGTGTCTATGAATCCGGGGCCGGGAGTCGGTGTCTGTGAGTCTGGGCCAGGGGTCGGTGTCTGTGAGTCGGGGCCGGGGATCGGTGTCTGTGAGTCGGGGCCCGGGGTCGGTGTCTGTGAAGTCTGGGCCGGGGGTCGGTGTCTGTGAGTCTGGGCTGGGGGTCGGTGTCTGTGAAGTCGGGGCCGGGGGTCGGTGTACGTGAAGTCTGGGCCGGGGGTCGGTGTCTGTGAGTCGGGGCCGGGGGTCGGTGTCTGTGAAGTCGAGGCCGGGGGTCGGTGTCTGTGAGTCTGGGCCGGGGGTCGGTGTCTGTGAAGTCGGGGCCGGGGGTCGGTGTCTGTGAGTCTGGGCCAGGGGTCAGTGTCTGTGAACCCGGGGCTGGGGGTCGGTGTCTGTGAAGTCAGGGCTGGGGGTCGGTGTCTGTGAAGTCAGGGTCGGTGTCCGTGAGTCTGGTCCGGGGGTCGGTGTCCGTGAGTCTGGGCCGGGGGTCGGTTTCTGTGAAGTCGGGGCCGGGGGTCGGTGTCTGTGAGTCTGGGCCGGGGGTTGGTGTCTGTGAAGTCAGGGCCGGGGGTCGGTGTCTGTGAGTCTGGGCCGGGGGTCGGTGTCTGTGAAGTCGGGGTCTGTGAACCCGGGGCTGGGGGTCGGTGTCTGTGAAGTCAGGGCCGGGGGTCGGTGTCAGTGAGTCTGGGCCGGGGGTCGGTGTCTGTGAAGTCGGGGTCGGGGTCTGTGAACCCGGGGCTGGGGGTCGGTGTCAGTGAAGTCGGGGTCGGGGTCTGTGAAGTCGGGGACGGGGGTCGGTGTCTGTGAAGTCGGGGTCGGGGGTCGGTGTCTGTGAGTCTGGGCCGGGGGTCGGTGTCTGTGAGTCTGGGCCGGGGGTCGGTGTCTGTGAAGTCGGGGGTCGGTGTCTGTGAACCCGGGGCTGGGGGTCGGTGTCTGTGAAGTCGGGGTCGGGGGTCGGTGTCTGTGAAGTCAGGGCCGCGGGTCGGTGTCTGTGAGTCTGGGCCGGGGGTCGGTGTCTGTGAAGTCGGGGCCGGGGGTCGGTGTCTGTGAAGTCAGGGCCGGGGGTCGGTGTCTATGAACTCGGGGCGGGGAGTCGGTGTCTGTGAAGTCGGGGCCCGGGGTCGGTGTCAGTGTAGTCGGGGTCGGGGGTCGGTGTCTATGAACTCGGGGCCGGGAGTCGGTGTCTGTGAAGTCGGGGACAGGGCTCGGTGTCTGTGAGTCTGGGCCGGGGGTTGGTGTCCGTGAGTCTGGGCCCGGGGTCGGTGTCTGTGAACCCGGGGCCGGTGGTCGGTGTCTGTGAACCCGGGGCCAGGGGTCGGTGTCTGTGAAGTCGGGGCCGGGGGTCGGTGTCCGTGAAGTCCGGGCCGGCGGTCGGTGTCTGTGAAGTCGGGGTCGGGGGTCGGTGTCTGTGAACCCGGGGCCGGGGGTCGGTGTCTGTGAAGTCGGGGCCGGGTGTCGGTGTCTGTGAGTCTGGGTCGGGGGTCGGTGTCTGTGAGTCTGGGCCGGGTGTCGGTGTCTGTGAAGTCGGGGCCGGGGGTCGGTGTCTGTGAAGTCGGGGTCGGGGGTCGGTGTCTGTGAAGTCGGGGTCGGGGGTCGGTGTCTGTGGAGTCGGGGCCGGGGGTCGGTGTCTGTGAGTCTGGGCCAGGGGTCGGTGTCTGTGAAGTCGGGGCCGGGGGTCGGTGTCCGTGAAGTCGGGGCCGGGGGTCGGTGTCTGTGAAGTCGGGGCCGGGGGTCGGTGTCTGTGAAGTCGGGGTCGGGGGTCGGTGTCTGTGAACCCGGGGCCGGGGGACGGTGTCTGTGAAGTCGGGGCCGGGTTTCGGTGTCTGTGAGTCTGGGTCGGGGGTCGGTGTCTGTGAGTCTGGGCCGGGGGTCAGTGTCTGTGAAGTCGGGGCCGGGGGTCGGTGTCTGTGAAGTCGGGGTCGGGGGTCGGTGTCTGTGAAGTCGGGATCGGGGGTCCGTGTCTGTGAAGTCGGGATCGGGGGTCCGTGTCTGTGAAGTCGGGGCCGGGGGTCGGTGTCTGTGAAGTCGGGGCCGGGGGTCGGTGTCTGTGAGTCTGGGCCAAGGGTCGGTGTCTGTGAACCCGGGGCTGGGGGTCGGTGTCTGTGAAGTCAGGGCTGGGGGTTGGTGTCTGTGAAGTCAGGGTCGGTGTCCGTGAGTCTGGGCCGGGGGTCGGTGTCCGTGAGTCTGGGCCGGGGGTCGGTGTCTGTGAAGTCGGGGCCGGGGGTCGGTGTCTGTGAGTCTGGGCCGGGGGTTGGTGTCTGTGAAGTCAGGGCCGGGGGTCGGTGTCTGTGAGTCTGGGCCGGGGGTCGGTGTCTGTGAAGTCGGGGTCGGGGTCTGTGAACCCGGGGCTGGGGGTCGGTGTCTGTGAAGTCGGGGTCGGGGTCTGTGAAGTCGTGGACGGGGGTCGGTGTCTGTGAAGTCGGGGTCGGGGGTCGGTGTCTGTGAGTCTGGGCCGGGGGTCGGTGTCTGTGAGTCTGGGCCGGGGGTCGGTGTCTGTGAAGTCGGGGGTCGGTGTCTGTGAACCCGGGGCTGGGAGTCGGTGTCTGTGAAGTCGGGGTCGGGGGTCGGTGTCTGTGAAGTCAGGGCCGCGGGTCGGTGTCTGTGAAGTCAGGGCCGGGGGTCGGTGTCTGTGAGTCTGGGACGGGAGTCGGTGTCTGTTAAGTCGGGGCCGGGGGTCGGTGTCTATGAACTCGGGGCGGGGAGTCGGTGTCTGTGAAGTCGGTGTCTGTGAAGTCGGGGCCCGGGGTCGGTGTCTGTGTAGTCGGGGTCGGGGGTCGGTGTCTATGAACTCGGGGCCGGGAGTCGGTGTCTGTGAAGTCGGGGACAGGGCTCGGTGTCTGTGAGTCTGGGCCGGGGGTTGGTGTCCGTGAGTCTGGGCCCGGGGTCGGTGTCTGTGAACCCGGGGCCGGGGGTCGGTGTCTGTGAACCCGGGGCCAGGGGTCGGTGTCTGTGAAGTCGGGGCCGGGGGTCGGTGTCCGTGAAGTCGGGGCCGGCGGTCGGTGTCTGTGAGTCTGGGTCGGGGGTCGGTGTCTGTGAGTCTGGGCCGGGGGTCGGTGTCTGTGAAGTCGGGGCCGGGGGTCGGTGTCTGTGAAGTCGGGGTCGGGGGTCGGTGTCTGTGAAGTCGGGGTCGGGGGTCCGTGTCTGTGAAGTCGGGGCCGGGGGTCGGTGTCTGTGAAGTCGGGGCCGGGGGTCGGTGTCTGTGAGTCTGGGCCAGGGGTCGGTGTCTGTGAACCCGGGGCCGGGGGTCGGTGTCTGTGAAGTCGGGGCCGGGGGTCGGTGTCTGTGAGTCTGGGCCGGGGTCGGTGTCTGTGAGTCTGGGCCGGGGGTTGGTGTCTGTGAAGTCGGGGTCGGGGGTCGGTGTCTATGAATCCGGGGCCGGGAGTCGGTGTCTGTGAGTCTGGGCCAGGGGTCGGTGTCTGTGAGTCGGGGCCGGGGATCGGTGTCTGTGAGTCGGGGCCCGGGGTCGGTGTCTGTGAAGTCTGGGCCGGGGGTCGGTGTCTGTGAGTCTGGGCTGGGGGTCGGTGTCTGTGAAGTCGGGGCCGGGGGTCGGTGTACGTGAAGTCTGGGCCGGGGGTCGGTGTCTGTGAGTCGGGGCCGGGGGTCGGTGTCTGTGAAGTCGAGGCCGGGGGTCGGTGTCTGTGAGTCTGGGCCGGGGGTCGGTGTCTGTGAAGTCGGGGCCGGGGGTCGGTGTCTGTGAGTCTGGGCCAGGGGTCGGTGTCTGTGAACCCGGGGCTGGGGGTCGGTGTCTGTGAAGTCAGGGCTGGGGGTCGGTGTCTGTGAAGTCAGGGTCGGTGTCCGTGAGTCTGGGCCGGGGGTCGGTGTCCGTGAGTCTGGGCCGGGGGTCGGTTTCTGTGAAGTCGGGGCCGGGGGTCGGTGTCTGTGAGTCTGGGCCGGGGGTTGGTGTCTGTGAAGTCAGGGCCGGGGGTCGGTGTCTGTGAGTCTGGGCCGGGGGTCGGTGTCTGTGAAGTCGGGGTCTGTGAACCCGGGGCTGGGGGTCGGTGTCTGTGAAGTCAGGGCCGGGGGTCGGTGTCAGTGAGTCTGGGCCGGGGGTCGGTGTCTGTGAAGTCGGGGTCGGGGTCTGTGAACCCGGGGCTGGGGGTCGGTGTCTGTGAAGTCGGGGTCGGGGTCTGTGAAGTCGGGGACGGGGGTCGGTGTCTGTGAAGTCGGGGTCGGGGGTCGGTGTCTGTGAGTCTGGGCCGGGGGTCGGTGTCTGTGAGTCTGGGCCGGGGGTCGGTGTCTGTGAAGTCGGGGGTCGGTGTCTGTGAACCCGGGGCTGGGGGTCGGTGTCTGTGAAGTCGGGGTCGGGGGTCGGTGTCTGTGAAGTCAGGGCCGCGGGTCGGTGTCTGTGAGTCTGGGCCGGGGGTCGGTGTCTGTGAGTCTGGGCCGGGAGTCGGTGTCTGTTAAGTCGGGGCCGGGGGTCGGTGTCTATGAACTCGGGGCGGGGAGTCGGTGTCTGTGAAGTCGGGGCCCGGGGTCGGTGTCAGTGTAGTCGGGGTCGGGGGTCGGTGTCTATGAACTCGGGGCCGGGAGTCGGTGTCTGTGAAGTCGGGGACAGGGCTCGGTGTCTGTGAGTCTGGGCCGGGGGTTGGTGTCCGTGAGTCTGGGCCCGGGGTCGGTGTCTGTGAACCCGGGGCCGGTGGTCGGTGTCTGTGAACCCGGGGCCAGGGGTCGGTGTCTGTGAAGTCGGGGCCGGGGGTCGGTGTCCGTGAAGTCGGGGCCGGCGGTCGGTGTCTGTGAAGTCGGGGTCGGGGGTCGGTGTCTGTGAACCCGGGGCCGGGGGTCGGTGTCTGTGAAGTCGGGGCCGGGTGTCGGTGTCTGTGAGTCTGGGTCGGGGGTCGGTGTCTGTGAGTCTGGGCCGGGTGTCGGTGTCTGTGAAGTCGGGGCCGGGGGTCGGTGTCTGTGAAGTCGGGGTCGGGGGTCGGTGTCTGTGAAGTCGGGGTCGGGGGTCGGTGTCTGTGGAGTCGGGGCCGGGGGTCGGTGTCTGTGAGTCTGGGCCAGGGGTCGGTGTCTGTGAAGTCGGGGCCGGGGGTCGGTGTCCGTGAAGTCGGGGCCGGGGGTCGGTGTCTGTGAAGTCGGGGCCGGGGTCGGTGTCTGTGAAGTCGGGGTCGGGGGTCGGTGTCTGTGAACCCGGGGCCGGGGGACGGTGTCTGTGAAGTCGGGGCCGGGTTTCGGTGTCTGTGAGTCTGGGTCGGGGGTCGGTGTCTGTGAGTCTGGGCCGGGGGTCAGTGTCTGTGAAGTCGGGGCCGGGGGTCGGTGTCTGTGAAGTCGGGGTCGGGGGTCGGTGTCTGTGAAGTCGGGGTCGGGGGTCCGTGTCTGTGAAGTCGGGGCCGGGGGTCGGTGTCTGTGAAGTCGGGGCCGGGGGTCGGTGTCTGTGAGTCTGGGCCAAGGGTCGGTGTCTGTGAACCCGGGGCTGGGGGTCGGTGTCTGTGAAGTCAGGGCTGGGGGTTGGTGTCTGTGAAGTCAGGGTCGGTGTCCGTG
Source organism: Scyliorhinus torazame (assembly GCF_047496885.1). Taxonomy (NCBI): domain Eukaryota; kingdom Metazoa; phylum Chordata; class Chondrichthyes; order Carcharhiniformes; family Scyliorhinidae; genus Scyliorhinus; species Scyliorhinus torazame. Next base: position 391,038,412 of record NC_092707.1, read on the forward strand.
AGTCTGGGCCGGGGGTCGGTGTCCGTGAGTCTGGGCCGGGGGTCGGTGTCTGTGAAGTCGGGGCCGGGGGTCGGTGTCTGTGAGTCTGGGCCGGGGGTTGGTGTCTGTGAAGTCAGGGCCGGGGGTCGGTGTCTGTGAGTCTGGGCCGGGGGTCGGTGTCTGTGAAGTCGGGGTCGGGGTCTGTGAACCCGGGGCTGGGGGTCGGTGTCTGTGAAGTCGGGGTCGGGGTCTGTGAAGTCGTGGACGGGGGTCGGTGTCTGTGAAGTCGGGGTCGGGGGCCGGTGTCTGTGAGTCTGGGTCGGGGGTCGGTGTCTGTGAGTCTGGGCCAGGAGTTGGTGTCTGTGAACCCGGGGCCGGGGGTCGGTGTCTGTGAGTCTGGGCCAGGGGTCCGTGTCTGTGAGTCTGGGTCGGGGGTCGGTGTCTGTGAGTCTGGGCCGGGGGTCGGTGTCTGTGAGTCTGGGCCGGGGGTCGGTGTCTGTGAAGTCGGGGCCAGGGGTTGGTGTCTGTGAAGTCGGGGCCGGGGGTCGGTGTCTGTGAAGTCGGGGCCGGGGGTCGGTGTCTGTGAAGTCGGGGCCGGGGGTCGGTGTCTGTGAAGTCGGGGCCGGGGGTCGGTGTCTGTGAAGTCGGGGCCGGGGGTCGGTGTCTGTGAAGTCGGGGCCGGGGTTCGGTGTCTGTGAGTCTGGGCCGGGGTCGGTGTCTGTGAGTCTGAGCCGGGGGTTGGTGTCTGTGAAGTCGGGGTCGGGGGTCGGTGTCTATGAATCCGGGGCCGGGAGTCGGTGTCTGTGAGTCTGGGCCAGGGGTCGGTGTCTGTGAGTCGGGGCCGGGGATCGGTGTCTGTGAGTCTGGGCCGGGGGTCGGTGTCTGTGAAGTCGGGGCCGGGGGTCGGTGTCTGTGAAGTCGGGGCCGGGGGTCGGTGTCTATGAACTCGGGGCGGGGAGTCGGTGTCTGTGAAGTCGGGGCCCGGGGTCGGTGTCAGTGTAGTCGGGGTCGGGGGTCGGTGTCTATGAACTCGGGGCCGGGAGTCGGTGTCTGTGAAGTCGGGGACAGGGCTCGGTGTCTGTGAGTCTGGGCCGGGGGTTGGTGTCCGTAAGTCTGGGCCCGGGGTCGGTGTCTGTGAACCCGGGGCCGGTGGTCGGTGTCTGTGAAACCGGGGCCAGGGGTCGGTGTCTGTGAAGTCGGGGCCGGGGGTCGGTGTCCGTGAAGTCCGGGCCGGCGGTCGGTGTCTGTGAAGTCGGGGTCGGGGGTCGGTGTCTGTGAACCCGGGGCCGGGGGTCGGTGTCTGTGAAGTCGGGGCCGGGTGTCGGTGTCTGTGAGTCTGGGTCGGGGGTCGGTGTCTGTGAGTCTGGGCCGGGTGTCGGTGTCTGTGAAGTCGGGGCCGGGGGTCGGTGTCTGTGAAGTCGGGGTCGGGGGTCGGTGTCTGTGAAGTCGGGGTCGGGGGTCGGTGTCTGTGGAGTCGGGGCCGGGGGTCGGTGTCTGTGAGTCTGGGCCAGGGGTCGGTGTCTGTGAAGTCGGGGCCGGGGGTCGGTGTCCGTGAAGTCGGGGCCGGGGGTCGGTGTCTGTGAAGTCGGGGCCGGGGGTCGGTGTCTGTGAAGTCGGGGTCGGGGGTCGGTGTCTGTGAACCCGGGGCCGGGGGACGGTGTCTGTGAAGTCGGGGCCGGGTTTCGGTGTCTGTGAGTCTGGGTCGGGGGTCGGTGTCTGTGAGTCTGGGCCGGGGGTCAGTGTCTGTGAAGTCGGGGCCGGGGGTCGGTGTCTGTGAAGTCGGGGTCGTGGGTCGGTGTCTGTGAAGTCGGGATCGGGGGTCCGTGTCTGTGAAGTCGGGGCCGGGGGTCGGTGTCTGTGAAGTCGGGGCCGGGGGTCGGTGTCTGTGAGTCTGGGCCAAGGGTCGGTGTCTGTGAACCCGGGGCTGGGGGTCGGTGTCTGTGAAGTCAGGGCTGGGGGTTGGTGTCTGTGAAGTCAGGGTCGGTGTCCGTGAGTCTGGGCCGGGGGTCGGTGTCCGTGAGTCTGGGCCGGGGGTCGGTGTCTGTGAAGTCGGGGCCGGGGGTCGGTGTCTGTGAGTCTGGGCCGGGGGTTGGTGTCTGTGAAGTCAGGGCCGGGGGTCGGTGTCTGTGAGTCTGGGCCGGGGGTCGGTGTCTGTGAAGTCGGGGTCGGGGTCTGTGAAGTCGTGGACGGGGGTCGGTGTCTGTGAAGTCGGGGTCGGGGGTCGGTGTCTGTGAGTCTGGGCCGGGGGTCGGTGTCTGTGAGTCTGGGCCGGGGGTCGGTGTCTGTGAAGTCGGGGGTCGGTGTCTGTGAACCCGGGGCTGGGAGTCGGTGTCTGTGAAGTCGGGGTCGGGGGTCGGTGTCTGTGAAGTCAGGGCCGCGGGTCGGTGTCTGTGAGTCTGGGCCGGGGGTCGGTGTCTGTGAGTCTGGGACGGGAGTCGGTGTCTGTTAAGTCGGGGCCGGGGGTCGGTGTCTATGAACTCGGGGCGGGGAGTCGGTGTCTGTGAAGTCGGTGTCTGTGAAGTCGGGGCCCGGGGTCGGTGTCTGTGTAGTCGGGGTCGGGGGTCGGTGTCTATGAACTCGGGGCCGGGAGTCGGTGTCTGTGAAGTCGGGGACAGGGCTCGGTGTCTGTGAGTCTGGGCCGGGGGTTGGTGTCCGTGAGTCTGGGCCCGGGGTCGGTGTCTGTGAACCCGGGGCCGGGGGTCGGTGTCTGTGAACCCGGGGCCAGGGGTCGGTGTCTGTGAAGTCGGGGCCGGGGGTCGGTGTCCGTGAAGTCGGGGCCGGCGGTCGGTGTCTGTGAGTCTGGGTCGGGGGTCGGTGTCTGTGAGTCTGGGCCGGGGGTCGGTGTCTGTGAAGTCGGGGCCGGGGGTCGGTGTCTGTGAAGTCGGGGTCGGGGGTCGGTGTCTGTGAAGTCGGGGTCGGGGGTCCGTGTCTGTGAAGTCGGGGCCGGGGGTCGGTGTCTGTGAAGTCGGGGCCGGGGGTCGGTGTCTGTGAGTCTGGGCCAGGGGTCGGTGTCTGTGAACCCGGGGCCGGGGGTCGGTGTCTGTGAAGTCGGGGCCGGGGGTCGGTGTCTGTGAGTCTGGGCCGGGGTCGGTGTCTGTGAGTCTGGGCCGGGGGTTGGTGTCTGTGAAGTCGGGGTCGGGGGTCGGTGTCTATGAATCCGGGGCCGGGAGTCGGTGTCTGTGAGTCTGGGCCAGGGGTCGGTGTCTGTGAGTCGGGGCCGGGGATCGGTGTCTGTGAGTCGGGGCCCGGGGTCGGTGTCTGTGAAGTCTGGGCCGGGGGTCGGTGTCTGTGAGTCTGGGCTGGGGGTCGGTGTCTGTGAAGTCGGGGCCGGGGGTCGGTGTACGTGAAGTCTGGGCCGGGGGTCGGTGTCTGTGAGTCGGGGCCGGGGGTCGGTGTCTGTGAAGTCGAGGCCGGGGGTCGGTGTCTGTGAGTCTGGGCCGGGGGTCGGTGTCTGTGAAGTCGGGGCCGGGGGTCGGTGTCTGTGAGTCTGGGCCAGGGGTCGGTGTCTGTGAACCCGGGGCTGGGGGTCGGTGTCTGTGAAGTCAGGGCTGGGGGTCGGTGTCTGTGAAGTCAGGGTCGGTGTCCGTGAGTCTGGGCCGGGGGTCGGTGTCCGTGAGTCTGGGCCGGGGGTCGGTTTCTGTGAAGTCGGGGCCGGGGGTCGGTGTCTGTGAGTCTGGGCCGGGGGTTGGTGTCTGTGAAGTCAGGGCCGGGGGTCGGTGTCTGTGAAGTCGGGGTCTGTGAACCCGGGGCTGGGGGTCGGTGTCTGTGAAGTCAGGGCCGGGGGTCGGTGTCAGTGAGTCTGGGCCGGGGGTCGGTGTCTGTGAAGTCGGGGTCGGGGTCTGTGAACCCGGGGCTGGGGGTCGGTGTCTGTGAAGTCGGGGTCGGGGTCTGTGAAGTCGGGGACGGGGGTCGGTGTCTGTGAAGTCGGGGTCGGGGGTCGGTGTCTGTGAGTCTGGGCCGGGGGTCGGTGTCTGTGAGTCTGGGCCGGGGGTCGGTGTCTGTGAAGTCGGGGGTCGGTGTCTGTGAACCCGGGGCTGGGGGTCGGTGTCTGTGAAGTCGGGGTCGGGGGTCGGTGTCTGTGAAGTCAGGGCCGCGGGTCGGTGTCTGTGAGTCTGGGCCGGGGGTCGGTGTCTGTGAGTCTGGGCCGGGAGTCGGTGTCTGTTAAGTCGGGGCCGGGGGTCGGTGTCTATGAACTCGGGGCGGGGAGTCGGTGTCTGTGAAGTCGGGGCCCGGGGTCGGTGTCAGTGTAGTCGGGGTCGGGGGTCGGTGTCTATGAACTCGGGGCCGGGAGTCGGTGTCTGTGAAGTCGGGGACAGGGCTCGGTGTCTGTGAGTCTGGGCCGGGGGTTGGTGTCCGTGAGTCTGGGCCCGGGGTCGGTGTCTGTGAACCCGGGGCCGGTGGTCGGTGTCTGTGAACCCGGGGCCAGGGGTCGGTGTCTGTGAAGTCGGGGCCGGGGGTCGGTGTCCGTGAAGTCGGGGCCGGCGGTCGGTGTCTGTGAAGTCGGGGTCGGGGGTCGGTGTCTGTGAACCCGGGGCCGGGGGTCGGTGTCTGTGAAGTCGGGGCCGGGTGTCGGTGTCTGTGAGTCTGGGTCGGGGGTCGGTGTCTGTGAGTCTGGGCCGGGTATCGGTGTCTGTGAAGTCGGGGCCGGGGGTCGGTGTCTGTGAAGTCGGGGTCGGGGGTCGGTGTCTGTGAAGTCGGGGTCGGGGGTCGGTGTCTGTGGAGTCGGGGCCGGGGGTCGGTGTCTGTGAGTCTGGGCCAGGGGTCGGTGTCTGTGAAGTCGGGGCCGGGGGTCGGTGTCCGTGAAGTCGGGGCCGGGGGTCGGTGTCTGTGAAGTCGGGGCCGGGGTCGGTGTCTGTGAAGTCGGGGTCGGGGGTCGGTGTCTGTGAACCCGGGGCCGGGGGACGGTGTCTGTGAAGTCGGGGCCGGGTTTCGGTGTCTGTGAGTCTGGGTCGGGGGTCGGTGTCTGTGAGTCTGGGCCGGGGGTCAGTGTCTGTGAAGTCGGGGCCGGGGGTCGGTGTCTGTGAAGTCGGGGTCGGGGGTCGGTGTCTGTGAAGTCGGGGTCGGGGGTCCGTGTCTGTGAAGTCGGGGCCGGGGGTCGGTGTCTGTGAAGTCGGGGCCGGGGGTCGGTGTCTGTGAGTCTGGGCCAAGGGTCGGTGTCTGTGAACCCGGGGCTGGGGGTCGGTGTCTGTGAAGTCAGGGCTGGGGGTTGGTGTCTGTGAAGTCAGGGTCGGTGTCCGTGAGTCTGGGCCGGGGGTCGGTGTCCGTGAGTCTGGGCCGGGGGTCGGTGTCTGTGAAGTCGGGGCCGGGGGTCGGTGTCTGTGAGTCTGGGCCGGGGGTTGGTGTCTGTGAAGTCAGGGCCGGGGGTCGGTGTCTGTGAGTCTGGGCCGGGGGTCGGTGTCTGTGAAGTCGGGGTCGGGGTCTGTGAACCCGGGGCTGGGGGTCGGTGTCTGTGAAGTCGGGGTCGGGGTCTGTGAAGTCGTGGACGGGGGTCGGTGTCTGTGAAGTCGGGGTCGGGGGCCGGTGTCTGTGAGTCTGGGTCGGGGGTCGGTGTCTGTGAGTCTGGGCCAGGAGTTGGTGTCTGTGAACCCGGGGCCAGGGGTCCGTGTCTGTGAGTCTGGGTCGGGGGTCGGTGTCTGTGAGTCTGGGCCGGGGGTCGGTGTCTGTGAGTCTGGGCCGGGGGTCGGTGTCTGTGAAGTCGGGGCCAGGGGTTGGTGTCTGTGAAGTCGGGGCCGGGGGTCGGTGTCTGTGAAGTCGGGGCCGGGGGTCGGTGTCTGTGAAGTCGGGGCCGGGGGTCGGTGTCTGTGAAGTCGGGGCCGGGGGTCGGTGTCTGTGAAGTCGGGGCCGGGGGTCGGTGTCTGTGAAGTCGGGGCCGGGGTTCGGTGTCTGTGAGTCTGGGCCGGGGTCGGTGTCTGTGAGTCTGGGCCGGGGGTTGGTGTCTGTGAAGTCGGGGTCGGGGGTCGGTGTCTATGAATCCGGGGCCGGGAGTCGGTGTCTGTGAGTCTGGGCCAGGGGTCGGTGTCTGTGAGTCGGGGCCGGGGATCGGTGTCTGTGAGTCGGGGCCCGGGGTCGGTGTCTGTGAAGTCTGGGCCGGGGGTCGGTGTCTGTGAGTCTGGGCTGGGGGTCGGTGTCTGTGAAGTCGGGGCCGGGGGTCGGTGTACGTGAAGTCTGGGCCGGGGGTCGGTGTCTGTGAGTCGGGGCCGGGGGTCGGTGTCTGTGAAGTCGAGGCCGGGGGTCGGTGTCTGTGAGTCTGGGCCGGGGGTCGGTGTCTGTGAAGTCGGGGCCGGGGGTCGGTGTCTGTGAGTCTGGGCCAGGGGTCAGTGTCTGTGAACCCGGGGCTGGGGGTCGGTGTCTGTGAAGTCAGGGCTGGGGGTCGGTGTCTGTGAAGTCAGGGTCGGTGTCCGTGAGTCTGGTCCGGGGGTCGGTGTCCGTGAGTCTGGGCCGGGGGTCGGTTTCTGTGAAGTCGGGGCCGGGGGTCGGTGTCTGTGAGTCTGGGCCGGGGGTTGGTGTCTGTGAAGTCAGGGCCGGGGGTCGGTGTCTGTGAGTCTGGGCCGGGGGTCGGTGTCTGTGAAGTCGGGGTCTGTGAACCCGGGGCTGGGGGTCGGTGTCTGTGAAGTCAGGGCCGGGGGTCGGTGTCAGTGAGTCTGGGCCGGGGGTCGGTGTCTGTGAAGTCGGGGTCGGGGTCTGTGAACCCGGGGCTGGGGGTCGGTGTCTGTGAAGTCGGGGTCGGGGTCTGTGAAGTCGGGGACGGGGGTCGGTGTCTGTGAAGTCGGGGTCGGGGGTCGGTGTCTGTGAGTCTGGGCCGGGGGTCGGTGTCTGTGAGTCTGGGCCGGGGGTCGGTGTCTGTGAAGTCGGGGGTCGGTGTCTGTGAACCCGGGGCTGGGGGTCGGTGTCTGTGAAGTCGGGGTCGGGGGTCGGTGTCTGTGAAGTCAGGGCCGCGGGTCGGTGTCTGTGAGTCTGGGCCGGGGGTCGGTGTCTGTGAAGTCGGGGCCGGGGGTCGGTGTCTGTGAAGTCGGGGCCGGGGGTCGGTGTCTGTGAAGTCGGGGCCGGGGGTCGGTGTCTATGAACTCGGGGCGGGGAGTCGGTGTCTGTGAAGTCGGGGCCCGGGGTCGGTGTCAGTGTAGTCGGGGTCGGGGGTCGGTGTCTATGAACTCGGGGCCGGGAGTCGGTGTCTGTGAAGTCGGGGACAGGGCTCGGTGTCTGTGAGTCTGGGCCGGGGGTTGGTGTCCGTGAGTCTGGGCCCGGGGTCGGTGTCTGTGAACCCGGGGCCGGTGGTCGGTGTCTGTGAACCCGGGGCCAGGGGTCGGTGTCTGTGAAGTCGGGGCCGGGGGTCGGTGTCTGTGAAGTCGGGGTCGGGGGTCGGTGTCTGTGAACCCGGGGCCGGGGGTCGGTGTCTGTGAAGTCGGGGCCGGGTGTCGGTGTCTGTGAGTCTGGGTCGGGGGTCGGTGTCTGTGAGTCTGGGCCGTGTGTCGGTGTCTGTGAAGTCGGGGCCGGGGGTCGGTGTCTGTGAAGTCGGGGTCGGGGGTCGGTGTCTGTGAAGTCGGGGTCGGGGGTCGGTGTCTGTGGAGTCGGGGCCGGGGGTCGGTGTCTGTGAGTCTGGGCCAGGGGTCGGTGTCTGTGAAGTCGGGGCCGGGGGTCGGTGTCCGTGAAGTCGGGGCCGGGGGTCGGTGTCTGTGAAGTCGGGGCCGGGGGTCGGTGTCTGTGAAGTCGGGGTCGGGGGTCGGTGTCTGTGAACCCGGGGCCGGGGGACGGTGTCTGTGAAGTCGGGGCCGGGTTTCGGTGTCTGTGAGTCTGGGTCGGGGGTCGGTGTCTGTGAGTCTGGGCCGGGGGTCAGTGTCTGTGAAGTCGGGGCCGGGGGTCGGTGTCTGTGAAGTCGGGGTCGGGGGTCGGTGTCTGTGAAGTCGGGGTCGGGGGTCCGTGTCTGTGAAGTCGGGGCCGGGGGTCGGTGTCTGTGAAGTCGGGGCCGGGGGTCGGTGTCTGTGAGTCTGGGCCAAGGGTCGGTGTCTGTGAACCCGGGGCTGGGGGTCGGTGTCTGTGAAGTCAGGGCTGGGGGTTGGTGTCTGTGAAGTCAGGGTCGGTGTCCGTGAGTCTGGGCCGGGGGTCGGTGTCCGTGAGTCTGGGCCGGGGGTCGGTGTCTGTGAAGTCGGGGCCGGGGGTCGGTGTCTGTGAGTCTGGGCCGGGGGTTGGTGTCTGTGAAGTCAGGGCCGGGGGTCGGTGTCTGTGAGTCTGGGCCGGGGGTCGGTGTCTGTGAAGTCGGGGTCGGGGTCGGGGTCTGTGAACCCGGGGCTGGGGGTCGGTGTCTGTGAAGTCGGGGTCGGGGTCTGTGAAGTCGTGGACGGGGGTCGGTGTCTGTGAAGTCGGGGTCGGGGGTCGGTGTCTGTGAGTCTGGGCCGGGGGTCGGTGTCTGTGAGTCTGGGCCGGGGGTCGGTGTCTGTGAAGTCGGGGGTCGGTGTCTGTGAACCCGGGGCTGGGAGTCGGTGTCTGTGAAGTCGGGGTCGGGGGTCGGTGTCTGTGAAGTCAGGGCCGCGGGTCGGTGTCTGTGAGTCTGGGCCGGGGGTCGGTGTCTGTGAGTCTGGGACGGGAGTCGGTGTCTGTTAAGTCGGGGCCGGGGGTCGGTGTCTATGAACTCGGGGCGGGGAGTCGGTGTCTGTGAAGTCGGTGTCTGTGAAGTCGGGGCCCGGGGTCGGTGTCTGTGTAGTCGGGGTCGGGGGTCGGTGTCTATGAACTCGGGGCCGGGAGTCGGTGTCTGTGAAGTCGGGGACAGGGCTCGGTGTCTGTGAGTCTGGGCCGGGGGTTGGTGTCCGTGAGTCTGGGCCCGGGGTCGGTGTCTGTGAACCCGGGGCCGGGGGTCGGTGTCTGTGAACCCGGGGCCAGGGGTCGGTGTCTGTGAAGTCGGGGCCGGGGGTCGGTGTCCGTGAAGTCGGGGCCGGCGGTCGGTGTCTGTGAGTCTGGGTCGGGGGTCGGTGTCTGTGAGTCTGGGCCGGGGGTCGGTGTCTGTGAAGTCGGGGCCGGGGGTCGGTGTCTGTGAAGTCGGGGTCGGGGGTCGGTGTCTGTGAAGTCGGGGTCGGGGGTCCGTGTCTGTGAAGTCGGGGCCGGGGGTCGGTGTCTGTGAAGTCGGGGCCGGGGGTCGGTGTCTGTGAGTCTGGGCCAGGGGTCGGTGTCTGTGAACCCGGGGCCGGGGGTCGGTGTCTGTGAAGTCGGGGCCGGGGGTCGGTGTCTGTGAAGTCGGGGTCGGGGGTCGGTGTCTGTGAAGTCGGGGTCGGGGGTCCGTGTCTGTGAAGTCGGGGCCGGGGGTCGGTGTCTGTGAAGTCGGGGCCGGGGGTCGGTGTCTGTGAAGTCGGGGCCGGGGGTCGGTGTCTGTGAAGTCGGGGCCGGGGGTCGGTGTCTGTGAGTCGGGGCCGGTGGTCAGTGTCTGTGAAGTCGGGGCCGGGGGTCGGTGTCTGTGAAGTCGGGGCCGGGGGTCGGTGTCTGTGAGTCGGGGCCGGGGGTCGGTGTCTGTGAGTCTGTGCCGGGGGTCGGTGTCTGTGAAGTCGGGGCCGGGGATCGGTGTCTGTGAACCCGGGGCCGGGGGTCGGTGTCTGTGAAGTCGGGGCCGGGGGTCAGTGTCTGTGAAGTCGGGGTCAGGGGTCAGTGTCTGTGAAGTCGGGGCCGGGGGTCGGTGAAGTCGGGGCCGGGGGTCGGTGTCTGTGAAGTCGGGGTCAGGGGTCGGTGTCTGTGAAGTCGGGGCCGGGGGTCGGTGTCTGTGAGTCTGGGTCGGGGGTCGGTGTCTGTGAAGTCGGGGTCAGGGGTCGGTGTCTGTGAAGTCGGGGCCGGGGGTCTGTGAAGTCGGGGCCGGGGGTCGGTGTCTGTGAAGTCGGGGTCAGGGGTCGGTGTCTGTGAAGTCGGGGTCAGGGGTCGGTGTCTGTGAAGTCGGGGCCGGGGGTCGGTGTCTGTGAAGTCGGGGTCGGGGGTCGGTGTCTGTGAAGTCGGGGCCGGGGGTCGGTGTCTGTGAAGTCGGGGCCGGGGGTCGGTGTCTGTGAAGTCGGGGCCGGGGGTCGGTGTCTGTGAAGTCGGGGTCGGGGGCCGGTGTCTGTGAGTCTGGGTCGGGGGTCGGTGTCTGTGAGTCTGGGCCAGGAGTTGGTGTCTGTGAACCCGGGGCCGGGGGTCGGTGTCTGTGAGTCTGGGCCAGGGGTCCGTGTCTGTGAGTCTGGGTCGGGGGTCGGTGTCTGTGAGTCTGGGCCGGGGGTCGGTGTCTGTGAAGTCGGGGCCAGGGGTCGGTGTCTGTGAAGTCGGGGCCGGGGGTCGGTGTCTGTGAAGTCGGGGCCGGGGGTCGGTGTCTGTGAAGTCGGGGCCGGGGGTCGGTGTCTGTGAAGTCGGGGCCGGGGGTCGGTGTCTGTGAAGTCGGGGCCGGGGGTCGGTGTCTGTGAAGTCGGGGCCGGGGGTCGGTGTCTGTGAAGTCGGGGCCGGGGGTCGGTGTCTGTGAAGTCGGGGCCGGGGTTCGGTGTCTGTGAGTCTGGGCCGGGGTCGGTGTCTGTGAGTCTGGGCCGGGGGTTGGTGTCTGTGAAGTCGGGGTCGGGGGTCGGTGTCTATGAACCCGGGGCCGGGAGTCGGTGTCTGTGAGTCTGGGCCAGGGGTCGGTGTCTGTGAGTCGGGGCCGGGGATCGGTGTCTGTGAGTCGGGGCCCGGGGTCGGTGTCTGTGAGTCTGGGCTGGGGGTCGGTGTCTGTGAAGTCGGGGCCGGGGGTCGGTGTCTGTGAGTCTGGGCCGGGCGTCGGTGTACGTGAAGTCTGGGCCGGGGGTCGGTGTCTGTGAGTCGGGGCCGGGGGTCGGTGTCTGTGAAGTCGAGGCCGGCGGTCGGTGTCTGTGAGTCTGGGCCGGGGGTCGGTGTCTGTGAAGTCGGGGCCGGGGGTCGGTGTCTGTGAGTCTGGGCCAGGGGTCGGTGTCTGTGAACCCGGGGCTGGGGGTCGGTGTCTGTGAAGTCAGGGCTGGGGGTCGGTGTCTGTGAAGTCAGGGTCGGTGTCCGTGAGTCTGGGCCGGGGGTCGGTGTCCGTGAGTCTGGGCCGGGGGTCGGTTTCTGTGAAGTCGGGGCCGGGGGTCGGTGTCTGTGAGTCTGGGCCGGGGGTTGGTGTCTGTGAAGTCAGGGCCGGGGGTCGGTGTCTGTGAGTCTGGGCCGGGGGTCGGTGTCTGTGAAGTCGGGGTCTGTGAACCCGGGGCTGGGGGTCGGTGTCTGTGAAGTCAGGGCCGGGGGTCGGTGTCAGTGAGTCTGGGCCGGGGGTCGGTGTCTGTGAAGTCGGGGTCGGGGTCTGTGAACCCGGGGCTGGGGGTCGGTGTCTGTGAAGTCGGGGTCGGGGTCTGTGAAGTCGGGGACGGGGGTCGGTGTCTGTGAAGTCGGGGTCGGGGGTCGGTGTCTGTGAGTCTGGGCCGGGGGTCGGTGTCTGTGAGTCTGGGCCGGGGGTCGGTGTCTGTGAAGTCGGGGGTCGCTGTCTGTGAACCCGGGGCTGGGGGTCGGTGTCTGTGAAGTCGGGGTCGGGGGTCGGTGTCTGTGAAGTCAGGGCCGCGGGTCGGTGTCTGTGAGTCTGGGCCGGGGGTCGGTGTCTGTGAGTCTGGGCCGGGAGTCGGTGTCTGTTAAGTCGGGGCCGGGGGTCGGTGTCTATGAACTCGGGGCGGGGAGTCGGTGTCTGTGAAGTCGGGGCCCGGGGTCGGTGTCAGTGTAGTCGGGGTCGGGGGTCGGTGTCTATGAACTCGGGGCCGGGAGTCGTTGTCTGTGAAGTCGGGGACAGGGCTCGGTGTCTGTGAAGTCGGGGCCAGGGGTCGGTGTCTGTGAAGTCGGGGCCGGGGGTCGGTGTCTGTGAAGTCGGGGCCGGGGGTCGGTGTCTGTGAAGTCGGGGCCGGGGGTCGGTGTCTGTGAAGTCGGGGCCGGGGGTCGGTGTCTGTGAAGTCGGGGCCGGGGGTCGGTGTCTGTGAAGTCGGGGCCGGGGGTCGGTGTCTGTGAAGTCGGGGCCGGGGGTCGGTGTCTGTGAAGTCGGGGCCGGGGTTCGGTGTCTGTGAGTCTGGGCCGGGGTCGGTGTCTGTGAGTCTGGGCCGGGGGTTGGTGTCTCTGAAGTCGGGGTCGGGGGTCGGTGTCTATGAACCCGGGGCCGGGAGTCGGTGTCTGTGAGTCTGGGCCAGGGGTCGGTGTCTGTGAGTCGGGGCCGGGGATCGGTGTCTGTGAGTCGGGGCCCGGGGTCGGTGTCTGTGAGTCTGGGCTGGGGGTCGGTGTCTGTGAAGTCGGGGCCGGGGGTCGGTGTCTGTGAGTCTGGGCCGGGCGTCGGTGTACGTGAAGTCTGGGCCGGGGGTCGGTGTCTGTGAGTCGGGGCCGGGGGTCGGTGTCTGTGAAGTCGAGGCCGGCGGTCGGTGTCTGTGAGTCTGGGCCGGGGGTCGGTGTCTGTGAAGTCGGGGCCGGGGGTCGGTGTCTGTGAGTCTGGGCCAGGGGTCGGTGTCTGTGAACCCGGGGCTGGGGGTCGGTGTCTGTGAAGTCAGGGCTGGGGGTCGGTGTCTGTGAAGTCAGGGTCGGTGTCCGTGAGTCTGGGCCGGGGGTCGGTGTCCGTGAGTCTGGGCCGGGGGTCGGTTTCTGTGAAGTCGGGGCCGGGGGTCGGTGTCTGTGAGTCTGGGCCGGGGGTTGGTGTCTGTGAAGTCAGGGCCGGGGGTCGGTGTCTGTGAGTCTGGGCCGGGGGTCGGTGTCTGTGAAGTCGGGGTCTGTGAACCCGGGGCTGGGGGTCGGTGTCTGTGAAGTCAGGGCCGGGGGTCGGTGTCAGTGAGTCTGGGCCGGGGGTCGGTGTCTGTGAAGTCGGGGTCGGGGTCTGTGAACCCGGGGCTGGGGGTCGGTGTCTGTGAAGTCGGGGTCGGGGTCTGTGAAGTCGGGGACGGGGGTCGGTGTCTGTGAAGTCGGGGTCGGGGGTCGGTGTCTGTGAGTCTGGGCCGGGGGTCGGTGTCTGTGAGTCTGGGCCGGGGGTCGGTGTCTGTGAAGTCGGGGGTCGCTGTCTGTGAACCCGGGGCTGGGGGTCGGTGTCTGTGAAGTCGGGGTCGGGGGTCGGTGTCTGTGAAGTCAGGGCCGCGGGTCGGTGTCTGTGAGTCTGGGCCGGGGGTCGGTGTCTGTGAGTCTGGGCCGGGAGTCGGTGTCTGTTAAGTCGGGGCCGGGGGTCGGTGTCTATGAACTCGGGGCGGGGAGTCGGTGTCTGTGAAGTCGGGGCCCGGGGTCGGTGTCAGTGTAGTCGGGGTCGGGGGTCGGTGTCTATGAACTCGGGGCCGGGAGTCGTTGTCTGTGAAGTCGGGGACAGGGCTCGGTGTCTGTGAAGTCTGGGCCGGGGGTTGGTGTCCGTGAGTCTGGGCCCGGGGTCGGTGTCTGTGAACCCGGGGCCGGGGGTCGGTGTCTGTGAACCCGGGGCCAGGGGTCGGTGTCTGTGAAGTCGGGGCCGGGGGTCGGTGTCCGTGAAGTCGGGGCCGGCGGTCGGTGTCTGTGAAGTCGGGGTCGGGGGTCGGTGTCTGTGAACCCGGGGCCGGGGGTCGGTGTCTGTGAAGTCGGGGCCGGGTGTCGGTGTCTGTGAGTCTGGGTCGGGGGTCGGTGTCTGTGAGTCTGGGCCGGGGGTCGGTGTCTGTGAAGTCGGGGCCGGGGGTCGGTGTCTGTGAAGTCGGGGGTCGGTGTCTGTGAAGTCGGGGTCGGGGGTCGGTGTCTGTGGAGTCGGGGCCGGGGGTCGGTGTCTGTGAGTCTGGGCCAGGGGTCGGTGTCTGTGAAGTCGGGGCCGGGGGTCGGTGTCCGTGAAGTCGGGGCCGGGGGTCGGTGTCTGTGAAGTCGGGGCCGGGGGTCGGTGTCTGTGAAGTCGGGGTCGGGGGTCGGTGTCTGTGAACCCGGGGCCGGGGGACGGTGTCTGTGAAGTCGGGGCCGGGTTTCGGTGTCTGTGAGTCTGGGTCGGGGGTCGGTGTCTGTGAGTCTGGGCCGGGGGTCAGTGTCTGTGAAGTCGGGGCCGGGGGTCGGTGTCTGTGAAGTCGGGGTCGGGGGTCGGTGTCTGTGAAGTCGGGGTCGGGGGTCCGTGTCTGTGAAGTCGGGGCCGGGGGTCGGTGTCTGTGAAGTCGGGGCCGGGGGTCGGTGTCTGTGAGTCTGGGCCAAGGGTCGGTGTCTGTGAACCCGGGGCTGGGGGTCGGTGTCTGTGAAGTCAGGGCTGGGGGTTGGTGTCTGTGAAGTCAGGGTCGGTGTCCGTGAGTCTGGGCCGGGGGTCGGTGTCCGTGAGTCTGGGCCGGGGGTCGGTGTCTGTGAAGTCGGGGCCGGGGGTCGGTGTCTGTGAGTCTGGGCCGGGGGTTGGTGTCTGTGAAGTCAGGGCCGGGGGTCGGTGTCTGTGAGTCTGGGCCGGGGGTCGGTGTCTGTGAAGTCGGGGTCGGGGTCTGTGAACCCGGGGCTGGGGGTCGGTGTCTGTGAAGTCGGGGTCGGGGTCTGTGAAGTCGGGGACGGGGGTCGGTGTCTGTGAAGTCGGGGTCGGGGGTCGGTGTCTGTGAGTCTGGGCCGGGGGTCGGTGTCTGTGAGTCTGGGCCGGGGGTCGGTGTCTGTGAAGTCGGGGGTCGGTGTCTGTGAACCCGGGGCTGGGGGTCGGTGTCTGTGAAGTCGGGGTCGGGGGTCGGTGTCTGTGAAGTCAGGGCCGCGGGTCGGTGTCTGTGAGTCTGGGCCGGGGGTCGGTGTCTGTGAGTCTGGGACGGGAGTCGGTGTCTGTTAAGTCGGGGCCGGGGGTCGGTGTCTATGAACTCGGGGCGGGGAGTCGGTGTCTGTGAAGTCGGTGTCTGTGAAGTCGGGGCCCGGGGTCGGTGTCTGTGTAGTCGGGGTCGGGGGTCGGTGTCTATGAACTCGGGGCCGGGAGTCGGTGTCTGTGAAGTCGGGGACAGGGCTCGGTGTCTGTGAGTCTGGGCCGGGGGTTGGTGTCCGTGAGTCTGGGCCCGGGGTCGGTGTCTGTGAACCCGGGGCCGGGGGTCGGTGTCTGTGAACCCGGGGCCAGGGGTCGGTGTCTGTGAAGTCGGGGCCGGGGGTCGGTGTCCGTGAAGTCGGGGCCGGCGGTCGGTGTCTGTGAGTCTGGGTCGGGGGTCGGTGTCTGTGAGTCTGGGCCGGGGGTCGGTGTCTGTGAAGTCGGGGCCGGGGGTCGGTGTCTGTGAAGTCGGGGTCGGGGGTCGGTGTCTGTGAAGTCGGGGTCGGGGGTCCGTGTCTGTGAAGTCGGGGCCGGGGGTCGGTGTCTGTGAAGTCGGGGCCGGGGGTCGGTGTCTGTGAGTCTGGGCCAGGGGTCGGTGTCTGTGAACCCGGGGCCGGGGGTCGGTGTCTGTGAAGTCGGGGCCGGGGGTCGGTGTCTGTGAAGTCGGGGTCGGGGGTCGGTGTCTGTGAAGTCGGGGTCGGGGGTCCGTGTCTGTGAAGTCGGGGCCGGGGGTCCGTGTCTGTGAAGTCGGGGCCGGGGGTCGGTGTCTGTGAAGTCGGGGCCGGGGGTCGGTGTCTGTGAAGTCGGGGCCGGGGGTCGGTGTCTGTGAAGTCGGGGCCGGGGGTCGGTGTCTGTGAGTCGGGGCCGGTGGTCAATGTCTGTGAAGTCGGGGCCGGGGGTCGGTGTCTGTGAAGTCGGGGCCGGGGGTCGGTGTCTGTGAGTCGGGGCCGGGGGTCGGTGTCTGTGAGTCTGTGCCGGGGGTCGGTGTCTGTGAAGTCGGGGCCGGGGATCGGTGTCTGTGAACCCGGGGCCGGGGGTCGGTGTCTGTGAAGTCGGGGCCGGGGGTCAGTGTCTGTGAAGTCGGGGTCAGGGGTCAGTGTCTGTGAAGTCGGGGCCGGGGGTCGGTGAAGTCGGGGCCGGGGGTCGGTGTCTGTGAAGTCGGGGTCAGGGGTCGGTGTCTGTGAAGTCGGGGCCGGGGGTCGGTGTCTGTGAAGTCGGGGCCGGGGGTCGGTGTCTGTGAGTCTGGGTCGGGGGTCGGTGTCTGTGAAGTCGGGGTCAGGGGTCGGTGTCTGTGAAGTCGGGGCCGGGGGTCTGTGAAGTCGGGGCCGGGGGTCTGTGAAGTCGGGGCCGGGGGTCGGTGTCTGTGAAGTCGGGGTCAGGGGTCGGTGTCTGTGAAGTCGGGGCCGGGGGTCGGTGTCTGTGAAGTCGGGGTCGGGGGTCGGTGTCTGTGAAGTCGGGGCCGGGGGTCGGTGTCTGTGAAGTCGGGGCCGGGGGTCGGTGTCTGTGAAGTCGGGGCCGGGGGTCGGTATCTGTGAAGTCGGGGCCGGGGGTCGGTGTCTGTGAAGTCGGGGCCGGGGGTCGGTGTCTGTGAAGTCGGGGCCGGGGGTCGGTGTCTGTGAAGTCGGGGCCGGGGGTCGGTGTCTGTGAAGTCGGGGTCGGGGGTCGGTGTCTGTGAGTCTGGGTCGGGGGTCGGTGTCTGTGAAGTCGGGGCCGGGGGTCGGTGTCTGTGAGTCTGGGCCGGGGGTCGGTGTCTGTGAAGTCGGGGCCGGGGGTCGGTGTCTGTGAAGTCGGGGCTGGGGGTCGGTGTCTGTGAAGTCGGGGCCGGGGTCGGTGTCGGTGAAGTCGGGGCCGGGGGTCGGTGTCTGTGAAGTCGGGGCCGGGGTCAGTCGGGGTCGGGGTCAGTCGGGGTCGGGGTCAGTCGGGGGTCAGTCCGGGCCGGGGGTCAGTCGGGGCAGGGTCAATCCGGGCCGGGGGTCAGTCGGGGTCGGGGGTCATGGGTCATTCGCGGTCAGGGTCAGTCGGGGTTGGGGGTCAGGGGTCAGTCGGGGCCGGGGGTCAGTCGGGCCCGGGCGTCAGTCGGGGTTGGGGGGTCAGGGGTCAGTCGGGGTTGTGGGGTCAGTCGGGGCTGGGGGCCGGGGGTCAGTCGGGGCCGGGGGTCAGTCCCTGACGCGGATCTGGGGGCAATTTACGGGGGACACAAGTGTGGCCTGGTGTTGAGGACTCAGATACTGGTTCAGTTTAACGCTCGCCATCACTGCCTTCGTTGCCAGGGGGAGTTGTAGCGACATTAACAGCCTCACACCCAGCATACAGGGGACAGAATGTTATATATTTTAGGTTTATTTTACCTCCAGGCTCCTCCTCCTCCACAACCTTCACTCGCCTCTGCGCTAAAAATGGCGGCTCCGCTTCTGCGGTGGAAGTGCCCGGAACTGATTGTCAGGACCGCGGAGCGATGGGAGGAATGTGCCTAATGGACGAAGCAGTTCCGGTTAACTTTGAACGTCACGTGATCGAACGCCATCTTTCATCTAGGCATAAATATTCCTGGCGATTTCTAAGGCACTTCAACATATTATAGTTCTTATTGTTAATCGAAAATTACTGACATTAATAATGACTCTAGTTCGTGAATTAAAAGTTTAGATATGATTGCTTCAGATTGATTCATAATTTTCAATGGTGACCCAAGGTGCATAAGATGGATACAAATGTATTAGATTATTTGCCCTATTTTAGTTTACCTAATCAAAATGAAAGATGTCTATTTCCCCACCACCTCATCTAATCTACTGGTGCGTTGAGTGCATTTTAACTCCACCAGGTGGATGAAATTGTAGGACATTGAAACCAGCTTTCATTTCTATGATGGCCTCTTAATGTCAGTATAATAATTTAGTCATGAATCCTCACTGATGACACTTCATGAGGGAAGATGCTATTTTAGTTAAAAATGAAAGCAAAATACGGAGATCTGAAATAAAAACAGAAAATGCTGGAAAACCCCCGGCCTGTCTTGTAGGATCTGCCAGATTGAAACAGTTAACGTTTCGAGTCCTAGCTCTTCCCCAGTGACCACCCAAAAAAAATAATTGGTTCTGCAGTTGGCCATGGCTCGTAACCCGGCCCTTATCTCTGAATTTGGATAACTTAGCTTGAAGGCATACTTGTTCCAGGGCTGCTACTTTGAAAATAAAGCAGTGCTTGAAATGGAAAGGCAGTTTTGTCCGCATCCAAGAAAAGGACCACATTAACATTTGTTGGTGTAGTAGAGTATATGCGCAGCGGCCCAAAATCAGCCCATGGTAATTTAACCCGCCCTGGAGCCTGAGATTCCCCTCATAGACCACAAGGCGAAGTAATTAATTTCAATACTGTTTCAACGAGGGCCGTGCAGGCCCAGATTAATAATCCTTATTTTACAGAAAAGTTGTTGAGCCATTTCCCATTTTATTTCTGTTTTATACAGGGATTTGTGTTGCTCTGGGAAATTACAGTTATAATGTACTATAATGCCAAATTGTACAATAACATTTTATATTTTCATTACACAGTGTCTCATTTCTTCATGTAGGTTCGTAGTGTAGTAAGAGCTGCTTGAGGTCAGGACGCTGAGCTAATTTAAGATGGTAACAAGATGTTTATCATGAGAGTAGAGAATCGATTGTATTCAGAATAAATGTTATTACTAAATTGTGTCCTTCATCCAAATCCTTACAGTAATCCTGTGTCTCTTTGATTTGGAGCAAATTTAGTATGTAGACTTATCTAATTATTGGATGATTGTTTGCAAATAATTTGAAGAAGTTGGACCATTAATATCAATTGTCAGTGTGAAGCATGGTCTACCTTTGAGAATAACTGACTCCTTAGACCTGACTTTCCTGGCTGGCCTCCCACATTCTGCCCTCTGTAAACTTGAGGTCAACCAAAAATGCTGCTGCCTGTGTCTTAACTCGTACCATGCTACATTTGGAGAGGAGATCGTGGGGCAGTTGTGGTGGACTAGACTAATAACCCATCGGCCTTACTGGAGGCAAAGGTTTGAATCCCACCATATGGTAGCTGGTAGAATTTGAATTCAATTAGTAATCTGGAACTGAGTGAGAGTATTATGGTAATGCGGCCCCGTTAAGGGGCAATCTTCCGCAGCCATGTGACAGGCCCGGATCGCATGGGGACAGAGCACATTAATGTTAGCCTATCAGGTGTTCGGGAGCGGACCTGGCTGTTGTGGTTTGGTCAGAGTTTGCTTGGGAGTCGAGGGAAAAGACCTGTGCAGTAGTTGTATTGTTCTGTACATAAAGTTCTTCTGAGTTAAGTAAATCAACATTGCCTTGGCGCTTGCCTCGCAAACATTGGCTACAAGAATAAATCAATCCAGCCAAAGGAAACTTGTCGAAAATTGGAAGTGGGGGAAGAGTGGCCTTTCAGAATCCCGAAAAGGTAAGCAGTCAAATAGCGATGCCACTATTCGGGAAACCTGACTCCTTTGAGCCGAATGTTGAAAGTTGGGGACAATATGTCGAAAAGCTTTGATAATTTTTCACTGCCAATGAAACCACGGCAGAAGACAAACAGTGATATTATTTACAATTTGCGGCCCACAAACACTTGTCAAGGACATATGGGTGGCACAGTAGCACAGTGGTTAACACTGTTGCTTCCCAGCGTCGGAGTCCCAGGTTTGATTCCCAGCTTGGGTCACTGTCTGTGCGGAGTCTGCACGTTCTCCCCATGCCTGCATGGGTTTCCTCCGGGTGCTCCAGTTTCCTCGCACAAGTCCACCTGTATGCAGCTATTGTCCCTCGAGATTCTAGCTCTTCCACCATCAACACCAAAAAATTTTTGTCAGCCATGACACGTAACCCTGAGCATGGAACCCTCACCTGGGTTATCTTTAAGTAAAATCCATCTCTTTGGGCCATATGCCCTGTTATCTACTTCCATGGCTCGTTGTCAAACTTTGTTTGATAATGCTCCTGCGAAGAGCCTTGGGGCAGTTTGCTACATTAAATGCACTACAGCATAACTGCAAGTTGTTGAAAGGAAAATTGATGAAATGAGCTCAAAGACCATCAGAGGGAGCTCTCAGTGTGGGGACATTCCAAATGTTAGTTTAAAGCGAAATGTTTCTGATCTACTTTACATGTTAAGAACCTAAAACATACATTGCTCTCAGACAACTATATGGAAAGTTGTGAAAAAAAGCTAAAGGGAAGAAGAACCCAGGTATGTCATTAATGGAGTTGTTAGGATTCAGAAAGAAGATAGAAAAACTAGCATAAAGGCACTTTACCTGAATGCTCGTTACATTTGAAACAAGATAATCGAGTTGGCGGCACAAATCATCTCAAATGAGTATGACTTAGTGGCCATTACAGAGGCATGGTTGCAGGGTGGTCACGTCTGGGAGTTAAATATCCAGGGGCATCAGACTATTCAGAAGGACAGACAGGAAGGTAATGGAGGTGGTGTAGCGCTGATATTTAAGGATGACATCAGGGCGGTAGTGAGAGATAATATAGGTTCTATAGAGAAAAAGGTTGGAATGGGTGGAAATTCCCCATGATAGGTGTAATCTATAGGCCACCAAGTAACAAAATGGTGGGACAGGCAAGAAACAAAGAAATAACTGATGCGTGTAAAAATGGTACGGCAATTATCATGGGGGATTTTAATCTACATGTTGATTGGTCAAACCAGGTAGGTCAGGGCAGCCTTGAGGAGGAGTTCATACATTGTATCCCCAACAGTTTCCTCGAACAGTATGTAATGGAACCTATGAGGGAGCAAGCTATCCTAGATCTGGTCCTGTGTAATGAGACAGGAATAATTAATGATCTCATAGTTAGGGATCCTCTCGGAAGGAGCGATCACAGTATGGTTGAACTGAAAATACAGATGGAGTGTGAGAAGGTAAAATCCAATACCACTGCCTGGTGCTTAAACAAAGGAGACCTACAATGGGATGAGGGAGGAGTTGACTAGGGTAGATTGGGAGCAAAGACTTTGTGGTGGGACAATCGAGGAACAGTGGAGGACTTTCAAAGAATTTTTTTTTACAGTGCTCAGAAAAAGTCAATACCAGTGAAAAGGAAGGACTGTAGGAAAAAAGATAATCAGCCATGGATATCTAAGGAAATAAAAGAGGCTATCAAAGGAGGATATCTCGATAGAAATTGTCGCTTTGGACAGGTGCAACATGGATTCATGAGAGGCAGATCATGTTTGACTAATCTAGTAGAATTCTTTGAGGGGACATTACAAGCGCGGTGGACAATGAGAAATCGGTGGATGTGGTGTATCTAGATTTCCAGAAGGCATTCGACAAGGTGCCACACAAGGTGCTGCATAAGATAAAGGCGCATGGTGTTCTGGGCAATATACTAGCATGGATAGACGATTGGTTAACTGACGGAAAGCAAAATATGGGGATAAATGGGTGTTTTTCTGGTTGGCGATCAGTGGCTAGTGGTGTGCCTCAGGAATCAGTGTTGGGTTTGCAATTGTTCACAATTTACATAGATGATCTGGAGTTAGTGTAATGTGTCAACGTTTGCAGATGACACTAAGATGAGTGGTAGAGCCAAGTGTGCAGAGGACACTGAAAGTCTGCAGAGGGATATAGATAGTTTAAGTGAGTGGGCAAGGGTCTGGCAGATGGAGTTCAATGTTGACAAATGTGAGGCCATCCATTTTGTAGGAATAACAGCAAAATGGACCATTATTTAATTGGTAAAAATTGCAGCATGCTGCTGTGCAGAGGGACATGGGTGTCCTTGTGCATGAATCGCAAAAAGTTGGTTTGCAGGTGCAGCAAGTAATTAAGAAGGCAAATGGAATTTTGTCCCGCATTGCTAGAGGGGTGGTGTTTAAAAGCAGGGAGATTATGTTGCAGCTGTATAGGATGCTGGTGAGGCTACACTGGAGTACTGTGTTCAGTTTTGGTCTCCTTACTTGAGAAAGGATGTACTGGCACTGGAGGCTGTGCAGAGAATTCACTAGGTTGATTCTGGGGTTGAGAGAGTCATGTTCTGTAGACTGGCCAGTGTGAATGATACACTACAGAACATCTAGTTCTTGACTAGTTAAAGTAATTTATTATGAAACAACTGCATGATAAAGATAACTAGAATAAATATGTAACAAACTACTAACACTAACTAACTATACTAGAGCTACTGCAAAATACATCCATCCACCAACATGACTTACTCCCAACAACTCCCCCTAGGTACAGAGTCACGTGGTGGGTTTACACTGCCACCTGGTGGTCGTGTACATTATTCTATACATGATTGCTTATGAATATCATCACATCCCCTTTCCTTTGGAAATGTAGTTATTTACATTCTTTAAATCATTTTTACAATTCAATATGATATGCATAAATATTTACATCTTTAAACTATTTACAGTCCGTCAAAAATTCAGTCTCTCAGGTTTACGTCTTAGCCTTGTTGATCTTCTGAGTGGCTGCTGAACTTGTGAAGTTAATTCATCGTCCTTTTTAGTTGTGGATGCTGCTTGTTGTTCTTCTTGTATCGTTGTGGCTTCATCTTGTTGTTGCTGCTCCATATGCTGGACTGTATCTTCTTCAGCTTGCTTAGGACTGCTAACCACTGGGGCTACGGCGCTGAGGACCCGGGTTCGAATCCCAGCCCTGGGTCACTGTCCATGTGGAGTTTGCACATTCTCCCTGTGTCTGCGTGGGTTTCACCCCCACAACACAAAGATGTGCAGGGTAGGTGGATTGACCACGTTAAATTGCCCCTTAATTGATTTTTTTAAAAATTGGGTACTCTAAATTTATAAAAGAAAAAAAAAGGACTGCTAACTACTTCTTGTGGTTGCATCACAAAAGGTTGCTGAACTTCAGAGGAGTTCTTCTGTTTCTCCTTAGACTTTGCCTTCATTCGCGATGATGAGATACGAATTTGGACCTGACTGTCGCAGTACCTTCGCATACTTTGACCATTCATTCCATTTGGAATCTTCCAGTCTGACCGTGTCATCTGGCTGCATTGGTTGGAGTCTTCTCACGGATTTATCGCAAAATCCATTTTGCCCCTTTTTTGAGAGATCAGGGGTGGGATTCTCCGAGCCTCCATGCTGAAATCGCGCTCGGTGTGGGGGCGAAGAATGGGGTCTCAGATCCACGCCGCCGGGACGCGCTTCTCTACGGACCGAAGCATCACCGCCAGCCGCGCGGTCAACGTGGCCGGTCGGGGGCCATTGAAAGAGGCCCCTGCAGTGATTCTCCGCGATCGACCGGCCGAGTTTCCACCGAGTTCCGCCGGTGTGGTTCAAACCTGGTTCCACCCGGCGGGAGCTCGGACTCGCGGCCATGCTAGCCGTCCTGGTTGGGGGCGGGGGGATCAGACTCTGGGCGGGGGTGGGGGGGGCTCCACGACGGACAGGCCCCCGATCGGGGGCTACCGATTGGCGGGCGGGCGGGATCCGAGGGGGACCTATCTTCTTCCGCGCTGGCCTGCTAAGCGACTCTGCCATGTTGCGCGGGGGCCAGCGCGAAAACGGCCGCCACCCACATGCGCGGACCCACAGCCGGATGTGCAGGGCCCCGTATTGGCAGCCGGAGCTGCGCGGCGCACGTCGGGGCTATCCTTCTTAAAACCGGAGAGTCACTCCGGCGGGCGTGGGGACATAGCCCCATTTTCGGAGAATCCTGGCCCAGTTGCCTCTCTAACGTATGTTTCACTGGTTCTTGAGGAATATAGGTCATTCTCAGTTGCCTGTTCGTCTTGGCAATCGATGGCTTTTTTCAATCGTTTAACCATACGAACGCCCTTCTCAGCCTTTCCGTTCTCTGAGGATATAGAAGACTCAAGGTGACGTGTTTAAAATTGTACTGACGTGCAAACTCTGTCCACTCATAACTATCGAAACTGGGACCATCGTCACTCATGACGACATTCGGTATCCCATGGCAGGCAAAAGTCTCCTTAATCACACATCTGGCCGAATTCGATAACTGTGTTATTTCCGGGTAATTAGAAAAGTAGTTAATGACTAGAAGGTATTCCTTTCCATCGAGGTAAAAGAGATCCTTCTGCCACATAGTTGTGACAGTCTCACCCATGTGCATCGGCTCCTTGCTTTGTTTACACTGAAACCTTTGACAGGTTTCACAGTTACTAACCATCACTTCAATAACGTGGTTTATCCCTGGCCAATAAACTGCATCCCTGGCTCTACACTTGCACTTTTCTATTCCCAAGTGCCCTTCATGGAGTTTCTTTAGAATCATTGATTGCGGAATGACAATCCTCTGTTGTCGAAGCAAAAATCCATTTGCATCACTTAACTCTGCCCTAACATTATAAAATCTTGAGCAGGAAACTTTAGGTATTCCCTCGTGGAGATGTGCTATCACCTTTTGCAAGACTGGGTCTTTGGTGGTTTCTTGCTTTATTAATTTTGCCTTATTGTCAGAAACCGACAGAGACTCAATGACAAGGTTCACATAAACTTGAACGTCCTCACCCAGCTGATGTATCTCTTCTCTGTTTGTGGCTCGAGATAGTGTCTGAGCAACGATGAGATGTGTAAATTAGCTCCAAGTCATAACTTGCAGCTTCATGATCATTCGCTGAATCCTCGGGGACATCTCGTCAAGATTTAAAAAAATTATTGCGATTAGTGGTCTGTGTCCATTACAAAAGTTGGAAGACCATATACATAATCATGGAACTTTGTGAGCCCATTAATCAGCCCGAGGCATTCCATTTCAATTTGCGCATATCTGCGTTCCATATTACACATTGATCTGGATGCACACGTTTCTGGAAGCCAGTTTTCTTCCAGATCTTGCTGCAACAGGACCGCTCCCAAACCGTCCGTCGAAATTTTCGTCTTTTTTGCTGGGTCGAAAAACGTCAGGAGTGGCGCTGTTGTCAATGATACATGCTTGCCATCCCTGTTCGTGTCTGGTGGACCAATGGAATACTGCCTCTTTCTTGATAGTTACTCTGAGGTGTGCATTGTTGGCTGCAAGATTGGGAATGAATTTGCCAACAAAATTTATCATCCCTAACATTTAGTATGCCTTTTTTTATCAATGGCACGTGGCATCTGCAAGATTGTCTTTATTTTATCTTGATCAGGCTGAACGTCTTGTGCGGAGAGCTTGTCTCCCAGGAAGGTGATGCTGTCCACACCCATTTGACATTTCGTCCTGCTCAACTTCAAGCCATTCTTTTCAATGCTCTTCAGGACCCTGAGACCCTGAGGACCCTGAGTCTTGAGTCATGTTCTTCCCGTTCTGATCCCCAGATGATTATGTCATCCACATAAACCTGGACTCCGGGAATCCTTTCAACTATGTGCTCCATGGCACGATGGAAAATTACTGATGCAGAAATTATGCCAAATGGCATCCTTACGAAGCAATATCTTCCAAAAGGTGTGTTGAACGTCCATAGCTTTGTGCTTTCTTTGTCTAATTTAAGCTGTCAGAACCCGTGTGATGCTTCCAACTTACTGAAACAAGTTGTGCCTGCCATCTCGCATGTTATTTCCTTCCTTTTTGGTATCGGATAATGTTGTCTTTTAATATTGAGGTTCAGATCTTCAGGGTCCGTACAGATTCGTAAGTCTCCATTTCGGTTCTTGACAAAAACCATAGAGTTTACCCAATCTGTGGGTTCTTCTATGCGCTTAATTATCCCTAAAGCTGTCATCCTTTCTAGCTCAGCCTTCAATTTGTCTCTCAATGGAGCCTTAGTGCATTCTCCTTTAATTGGATTTTATACATGTAAGGTAAAGTTCCAAAGCCTTGAAATATCTCAGGAAATTCCTTCAGTACGGAATCCACTGATGCATGTTGTCTTATTGCATGGCGTCGGCACTGTAAACCCGCTTTACTAGCTAAAGTTCCTCACACGCTTCTACTCCCAGCAGAGATTCGCATTCCGCCGCTACAATGGAAAATTTAATAGCATGAACTCTGTTTTTCACATTTACATTGAGCTCGCATGCTCCTAACGTCGTAATTTAATTTCCGTTGTAGTCTCTGAACAATACTGTTCTGGTGGAGAGGAAACCCGAGACACTACACGTGTAGTGTCTCCCACCCGCCCTCCTCCTCTAACCTAATAATAAAACCCTTTGGTGTGAGGTAAGTACCATATTTTATTATTGTTATTAATAATTTTTATTCGTTATTTTTATTTTTTTTTATATATAAAATTTTTTTTAAATTTAGTTGTTAGCCAGATCTTGGTAGAAAGTTAGAGGAATGGCAGGGAAGGGAGTGCAATGTTCCTCCTGCAGGATGTTTGAGGTGAGGGATGCCGTTAGTGTCCCTGCTGATTTTACCTGCAGGAAGTGCTGCCATCTCCAGCTCCTCCAAGACCGAGTTAGGGAACTGGAGCTGGAGTTGGAAGAACTTCGGATCATTCGGGAGGCAGAGGGGGTCATAGATAGCAGCTTCAGGGAATTAGTTACACCAAAGATTGGAGATAGATGGGTAACTGTAAGAGGGACGGGGAAAAAACAGTCAGTGCAGGGATCCCCTGCGGTCGTTCCCCTGAGAAACAAGTATACCGCTTTGGATACTTGTGGGGGGGGGGACTTACCAGGGGTAAGCCATGGGGTACAGACCTCTGGCACAGAGTCTGTCCCTGTTGCTCAGAAGGGAAGGGGGGAGAGGAGCAGAGCATTAGTAATTGGGGACTCTATAGTCAGGGGCACAGATAGGAGATTTTGTGGGAGCGTGAGAGACTCACGTTTGGTATGTTGCCTCCCAGGTGCAAGGGTACGTGATGTCTCGGATCGTGTTTTCCGGGTCCTTAAGGGGGAGGGGGAGCAGCCCCAAGTCGTGGTCCACATTGGCACTAACGACATAGGTAGGAAAGGGGATAAGGATGTCAGGCAGGCTTTCAGGGAGCTAGGATGGAAGCTCAGAACTAGAACAAACAGAGTTGTTATCTCTGGGTTGTTGCCCGTGCCACGTGATAGTGAGATGAGGAATAGGGAGAGAGAGGCAATTAAACACGTGGCTACAGGGATGGTGCAGGCGGGAGGGATTCAGATTTCTGGATAACTGGGGCGCTTTCTGGGGAAGGTGGGACCTCTACAGACAGGATGGTCTACATCTGAACCTGCGGGGCACAAATATCCTGGGGGGGAGATTTGTTAGTGCTCTTTGGGGGGGTTTAAACTAATGCAGCAGGGGCATGGGAACCTGGATTGTAGTTTTAGGGTAAGGGAGAATGAGAGTATAGAGGTCAGGAGCTCAGATTTGACGTCGGAGGAGGGGGCCAGTGTTCAGGTAGGTGGTTTGAAGTGTGTCTACTTCAATGCCAGGAGTATACGAAATAAGGTAGGGGAACTGGCAGCATGGGTTGGTACCTGGGACTTCGATGTTGTGGCCATTTCGGAGACGTGGATAGAGCAGGGACAGGAATGGATGTTGCAGGTTCCGGGGTTTAGGTGTTTTAGTAAGCTCAGGGAAGGAGGCAAAAGAGGGGGAGGTGTGGCGCTGCTAGTCAAGAGCAGTATTACGGTGGCGGAGAGGATGCTAGATGGGGACTCATCTTCCGAGGTAGTATGGGCTGAGGTTAGAAACAGGAAAGGAGAGGTCACCCTGTTGGGAGTTTTCTATAGGCCTCCAAATAGTTCTAGGGATGTAGAGGAAAGGATGGCGAAGATGATCCTGGATATGAGCGAAAGTAACAGGGTAGTTATTATGGGAGACTTTAACTTTCCAAATATTGACTGGAAAAGATATAGTTCGAGTACATTAGATGGGTCGTTTTTTGTTCAGTGTGTGCAGGAGGGTTTCCTGACACAGTTTGTTGACAGGCCAACAAGAGGTGAGGCCACATTGGATTTGGTTTTGGGTAATGAACCAGGCCAGGTGTTGGATTTGGAGGTAGGTGAGCACTTTGGGGACAGTGACCACAATTCGGTGACGTTTACGTTAAGGATGGAAAGGGATAAGTATACACCGCAGGGCAAGAGTTATAGCTGGGGGAAGGGAAATTATGATGCCATTAGACGTGACTTGGGGGGGATAAGGTGGAGAAGTAGGCTGCAAGTTTTGGACACACTGGATAAGTGGAGCTTGTTCAAGGATCAGCTATTGCGTGTTCTTGATAAGTATGTACCGGTCAGGCAGGGAGGAAGGTGCCGAGCGAGGGAACCGTGGTTTACCAAAGAAGTGGAATCTCTTGTTAAGAGGAAGAAGGAGGCCTATGTGAAGATGAGGTGTGAAGTTTCAGTTGGGGCGATGGATAGTTACAAGGTAGCGAGGAAGGATCTAAAGAGAGAGCTAAGACGAGCAAGGAGGGGACATGAGAAGTATTTGGCAGGAAGGATCAAGGAAAACCCAAAAGCTTTCTATAGGTATGTCAGGAATAAGCGAATGACTAGGGACAGAGTAGGACCAGTCAAGGACAGGGATGGGAAGTTGTGTGTAGAGTCTGAAGAGATAGGCGAGATACTAAATGAATATTTTTCGTCAGTATTCACTCAGGAAAAAGATAATGTTGTGGAGGAGAATGCTGAGCTCCAGGTAAATAGATTAGATGGCATTGAGGTAAGTAGGGAAGAGGTGTTGGCAATTCTGGACAGGCTGAAAATAGATAAGTCCCCGGGGCCTGATGGGATTTATCCTAGGATTCTCTGGGAGGCCAGGGAAGAGATTGCTGGACCATTGGCTTTGATTTTTATGTCATCATTGGATACAGGAATAGTGCCAGAGGACTGGAGGATAGCAAATGTGGTCCCTTTGTTCAAAAAGGGGAGCAGAGACAACCCCGGCAACTATAGACCGGTGAGCCTCACGTCTGTAGTGGGTAAAGTCTTGGA
The DNA here is from genome assembly GCF_047496885.1 of Scyliorhinus torazame. Taxonomy (NCBI): domain Eukaryota; kingdom Metazoa; phylum Chordata; class Chondrichthyes; order Carcharhiniformes; family Scyliorhinidae; genus Scyliorhinus; species Scyliorhinus torazame. Next base: position 391,066,907 of record NC_092707.1, read on the forward strand.
GGGCATTATAAGAGACAAGATTTATAATCATCTAGATAGGAATAATATGATCAGGGATAGTCAGCATGGCTTTGTGAAGGGTAGGTCATGCCTCACAAACCTTATCGAGTTCTTTGAGAAGGTGACTGAACAGGTAGACGAGGGTAGAGCAGTTGATGTGGTGTATATGGATTTCAGCAAAGCGTTTGATAAGGTTCCCCACGGTAGGCTATTGCAGAAAATACGGAGGCTGGGGATTGAGGGTGATTTAGAGATGTGGATCAGAAATTGGCTAGCTGAAAGAAGACAGAGGGTGGTGGTTGATGGGAAATGTTCAGAATGGAGTTCTGTCACAAGTGGAGTACCACAAGGATCTGTTCTGGGGCCGTTGCTGTTTGTCATTTTTATCAATGACCTAGAGGAAGGCGCAGAAGGGTGGGAGAGTAAATTTGCAGACGATACTAAAGTCGGTGGTGTTGTCGATAGTGAGGAAGGAAGTAGCAGGTTACAGAGGGATATAGATAAGCTGCAGTGCTGGGCTGAGAGGTGGCAAATGGAGTTTAATGTAGAGAAGTGTGAGGTGATTCACTTTGGAAGGAAAAACAGGAATGTGGAATATGTGGCTAATGGAAAAGTTCTTGAAAGTGTGGATGAGCAGAGGGATCTAGGTGTCCATGTACATAGATCCCTGAAAGTTGCCACCCAGGTTGATAGGGTGGTGAAGAAGGCCTATGGAGTGTTGGCCTTTATTGGTAGAGGGATTGAGTTCCGGAGTCAGGAGGTCATGTTGCAGCTGTACAGAACTCTGGTACGGCCGCATTTGGAGTATTGCGTACAGTTCTGGTCACCGCATTATAGGAAGGACGTGGAGGCTTTGGAGCGGGTGCAGAGGAGATTTACCAGGATGTTGCCTGGTATGGAGGGAAAATCTTATGAGGAAAGGCTGATGGACTTGAGGTTGTTTTCGTTAGAGAGAAGAAGGTTAAGAGGAGACTTAATAGAGGCATACAAAATGATCAGAGGGTTAGATAGGGTGGACAGTGAGAGCCTTCTCCCGCGGATGGAAATGGCTAGCACGAGGGGACATAGCCTTAAACTGAGGGGTAATAGATATAGGACAGAGGTCAGGGGTAGGTTCTTTACGCAAAGAGTAGTGAGGCCGTGGAATGCCCTACCTGCTACAGTAGTGAACTCGCCAACATTAAGGGCATTTAAAAGTTTATTGGATAAACATATGGATGATAATGGTATAGTGTAGGTTAGATGGCTTTTGTTTCGGTGCAACATCGTGGGCCGAAGGGCCTGTACTGCGCTGTATTGTTCTATGTTCTATGTTCTATGTTTACTACTTGCGGTTTAATTCTCAACTCTTTTAAATCTGACCAATTTATATGGTTGGCCCTCGCACCCATGTCGACTTTGAAGGTTATCAATGTGTCATTAATCATTAATGGAACTGTCCATTTGTCTTTTTGAGTATTTGCATTTAATTCACTATTGCTGCAATTTGTCAAGAAAGCATTGTCGTTTGGTATGACTTGACTATCCTTGACTTCACTGGAAATCATGTCGACACAGAACGTGTCTTCGAAGCAAACTTCATCAACTGTGTTGATAACTTTTGTTTGTTCCGCTTTTTTTCTGAAAAGCATTGTGTCGCAAAATGATTTCTGCCGATACAGTTGGAGCAAATCTTTCCAAGCGCTGGAAAATTGTCGTGACAAATGCTGTTTGCCGCATCACGAGCATGAAATGGAGGATCAGGTCGGCCGCTCAAAATGGCCACCTGCGCTGGGAGCATGTTTTTTATTCGAGTGCATCATTGCACTAATGGTGTCGGCCGCTTTTTCTACATTCGTGCCAAAGTGCCGGAGATTCAATGTGCTGACCTGCTTTGCTGCAAGTTTGCTAGCGTGACATATATTGATAGCATCATCAAGTTGAAGCTCTGCTTCTCTTAGAAGCCTCTCGCGTACCTTATCGTTAAGAGATAGTGAACACTATCTGATCGTGCATCGTGACGTCTGGAGGGTACTAAAATTACACGACTGCGCCTTCAACCGCAAGTCGGTTAGAAAACTACCAAATGCCTCGCTTGCTTTCTGAGTGTGCGTGCAAAATATATAGCGCTCAAAGGTTTCATTTTTTTAGGAGAGCAATGCCGATCAAATCGCTTAAGAACTTCATCGAAGTTCTTGCTATCTGCCTCACTGTTGAAGACAAACGTGTTGAAAATTTCAATTGCTTGGGGACCTGCTACATTGAGCAGCAACGCGATACGTCTCTCATCAGGCTTTGCTTGCAGACCGAGGGCTGCAACATGGAGTTTGAACTTCTGCTTGAACACCCGCCAATTCTCATCTACGTTACTGGTAACCCAAAGCTGTTGAGGTGCCTAGATACCTTCTATCCTGAGCTTCGAAGTCTTACCGCGCTTTGAGCACCAGTTGCCAGTAGCTTACGAGATTAGTAGAAAAATACGTTTTCTTCTTTCTTCTTCGGAGTTATCTTTTAATTGTTCCGATTGTTACAGAATCTTCTTGTTCTTAGTCAATCATCAATCCTAGTACCATGTCATGTTCTGTAGACTGGCCGGTGTGACTGATACACTATAGAACATCTAGTTCTTGATGTGGAGATGCCGGCGTTGGACCTGGGTGAGCTCAGTAAGAAGTCTTACAACACCAGGTTAAAGTCCAACAGGTTTGTTTCGATATCACTAGCTTTCGGAGCACTGCTCCTTCCTCAGGTGCATGAAGAGGTAGGTTCCAGAAACATATATATGGACAAAGTCAAAGATGCAAGACGATACTTTGAATGCGAGCCTTTGCAGGTGATTAAGTCTTTACAGATCCATGATGTGGAGACGCCGGCAGTAGACAAACCTACCTCTTCATCTAGTTCTTGACCAGTTAAAATAATTTATTATGAAACAACTGCGCGGTAAAGGTAACTGGAATAAATATGTAACAAACTACTAACACTAACTAACTATACTATATGCAAAATACGTCTATCCACCAACACGACTTACTCCCAACAACTCCCCCTAGGCACAGTCAAGTGGTAGGTTTACACTGCCACCTGGTGGTCGGAGGTCGTGTACATTATTATACACAAGATTACTTATGCATATCATCACAGAGGTGATAAGTTTATGAGGAGAGACTAAGTAGACTGGGGCTATACTCATTGGAATTTAGAAGAATAAGTGAGGGATCTTATAGAAACATATAAAATTATGAAGGGAATAGTTAGAATAGAAGCAGGGAAGTTGTTTCTAAAACAAATTAGAACTAGGGGGCATAGCCTCACAATCAGGGGGAGCAGATTTAGGACTGAGTTGAGGAGGAACTTCTTCACCCAAAGGGTCGTGAATTTGTGGAATTTCCTGCCCAGTGAAGCAGTTGAAGATCCCTCGTTAAATGTTTGTAGATAATTTTTGAACAGTAAAGGAATGAAAGGTTACGGCGAGCGGGCGGGTAAGTGGAGCTGAGTCCACAGAAAAATCAGCCTTGATCTTATTGAATGGCGGAGCAGGCTCGAGGGGCCAGATGGCCTACTCCTGCTCCTAGTTCTTATGTTCTCATGTCGGCACTGTCTGACTGTTCAATTTAATTTTAAGAGACAATAAGTGTAAAACATTGTACAATCAGCGATAAGCTGCTAATTTGTTGGCAGATTTGACGTTAACTTTGTGAATGAAGTCAATTTGACTGGGTTTTGCATCCCAGTTTGATATGGTGAGTGTAACAAATTGACACAATGGTCCTTTCTTGTAGATTGAATTCTCAAATATTCTCTTTGATTTCCTCACCTTTTCCCATAAATCAAACTAGATTTCTGACACCTGAAACCTATTGTCACTCCCAATCCTAATCAGATCCTCACCTGACACCCTACACACAATCACTTTGACAAAGTGTCATCCACACTCGAAACATTAGCTCCATTCTCTCTCCACAGATGCTGGCATACCTGCTGAGATTATCCAGCATTTTCTGGTTTTGTTTCAGATTCCAGCATCTGCAGTAATTTGCTATTTTCCCCCCCCTACATTTGGGTTTAGCTCAGTGGGCTAGACAGCTGGTTTCAATTCCCGTACCACCTTACCCAAATAGGCGCCGGAATGTGGTGACTAGGGACTTTTCACAGTAACGTCATACTTGTGACAATAAAAGGTTATTATTATTAACATGTTTGTGTAATACTTACGTCAAGGCAGCACGGCACGGTGGCGCAATGGTTAGCACTGCTGTATCATGGCGCCGAGGACCTGGGTTCGATCCTGGCCCCGTGTCACTGTCCATGTGGAGTTTCCACACTCTCCCCATGTCTGCGTGGGTTTCCTCTGTGTGCTCCGGTTTCCGCCCACAGCTCAAAGATGTGCAGGTATCATAGAATCATATATCTTACAGTGCAGAAGGAGGCCATTCGGCCCATCAAGCCTGCACTGGCCCTTGAAAAGAGCACCCTACTTAAGCCCACACCTCCACCCTATCCCCGTAACCCAGTGACCCCACCAAACCTTTTTTGGAGAGTAAGGGTAATTTAGCGTGGCCAATCCACCTAACCTGCACATCCTTGGACTGTGGGAGGAAACTGGAGCACCCGGAGGAAACCCACGCAGACGCGGGGAGAATGTGCAGAGTCCGCACAGACAGTGACCCAAGCCGGGAATCGAACCTGGGACCCTGGAGCTGTGAAGCAGCAGAGCTAACCACTGGCGCACCAGAGCAATCCACTGCAGGTGGACTGGACACGCTAAATTGCCCCTGAATTGGGAACTTTTTTAAAAAAGGTTTAGATTTAGAATTTTAAAAATTCTTAAGTCAATGGAGTGGTTTGTAATTGACTGTAAAGCATTTTGAGGTAACCAGACATCAAAAGCGCTGCCTTCCTGTTATTATTCATCCATGGTGTGGGTCTCGCTGGCCAGCATCTATTGTCCAGCCCTAATTACCATCGGCATGAGTGGCTCGCTGGGCCATTTCAGAGGGCAGTTAAGGCTCAACCATATTGATGAGGGTGTGGAGTCACATGATGGCAGATTTCCTTCCCGATTACTGAACCAGCTGGGTTTTTGACAATTGACAATGGTTTCATGGTCGCCATATTTTGTCCAGATTTTTAAAAATTGAATTCAAATTTCACCATCTGCCGTAGAGGGATTTTAACCCAGGTCCCATATTACAGGTCCAGTGACACTACCACTGCACCATTGCCTCTTTAGCAATTCAGAAGCCTGGTCTAATAAATCAGGAGAACAACAGCTCAAATCTCACCACGGGCAGTTTGGGAATTTCAAAACTTTAAAAAATTTGGCAATTTTTAAAAACTGGTACCCGTATAAGTGGCCATGAAAGCTATCGCATAGTTGTGAAAAAGCCACCAGTTCAACAATATTCTTTCGGGAAGGAAACCTACCATTCTTACCCAGCATGGCCGCCACGTAATAATATAATTATATAATAATCACTTATTGTCACAAGTAGGCTTCAATGAAGTTACTGTGAAAAGCCTCTAGTCGCCACATTCCAGCGCCTGTTTGGGGAGCCCGGTACGGGAATTGAACCCGCGCTGCTGGCCTTACCACCTTACCCAGCTGTTTAGCCCACTGTGCTAAGCCAGCTGTTTAGCCCACTGTGCTAAACCAGCCCCGATTCCTAATTCCAGATCCATAGCAAAGTGTTTGCCTTTCGTTACCCTTGAAAGTAAAAGGCTGAGCAAGGCGTTCAACAGGCAATGAGGGGAGTGGCATTAACTGCCTGACTCACTGACACAGGAATCACCAGAAATAGAAATTCCAGTGTATTTTCTAAACCAGGAGCTCTAATTATAGCACGTTTACCACACCCGCACCATTTCTCAGAGATTAGCTAACTTGCCTCAGACTGGAGACTGATCCGTACAGCTCAGCAACTGGCTGCCTTATCCAGTTCACTCTCACATTCTTTTAGTTCCTTTGACAAAATAGTTGCGAAAATGTGCTGAGGTGACTCACTTCCTTGTCACCGGATACTTATTGAGAGGCCGTGAGCACTCTGGGCACATGTAGGTTATATTGAATTGCATAGAATATGCAGGACTGAAACAGGCCATTCAACCCAAAAAATCCAGGCTGGTCTTTCTGCTCCACTTGGGTCTCCCCCCACCTTGCCTCATCTAACTTAATCAACATATCCCAAGGGCAGCACAGTGGTTAGTACAGTTGCTTCACAGCTCCAGGGTCCCAGGTTCGATTCCCGGCTTGGGTCACTGTCTGTGCGGAGTCTGCACGCTCTCCCTGTGTCTCCTTGGGTTTCCGCTTGCCTCCCACAAGTCTCGAAAGATGTGCTGTTAGGTAATTTGGACATTCTGAATTCTCCCTCCATGTACATGAACAGGTGGCAACTAGGGGATTTTCACAGTAACTTCATTGCAGTGTTATTGTAAGCCTACTTGTGACAATAAAGATTATTATTATTGCTTACTCTTAAATCCTCCGTGCTATTTTGCCACAGGTAAAGAAGGATTCCATTGAAAGCTCTCTTGGATTTCGACATCTATCTTTTATTGATGGCCTCTAGTTTTGCTCTTGCACTATTTCGGGAGATTTTTATCCATTCACAGGATGTGAGCATTTACGCCCACTTGTGCTGTTGGGGAGGGACTTCCAGGGTTTTGATCCAGCGACTAACAGTTCCAAGTCAGGATGGTGAGTGACTTGGAGGGCAGCACTTGCAGGTGGTGGTGTTCCCACGCAACTGTTGATCTTCGCCTTGCAGCTGGTAGAGGTCGCAGGATTGGAAGATGCTAAATTTAAGCAAAAAGTATTAAAATTAATCTTTAAATCCACTTTGTTGTAACTCGGAAGGTGTCGACCCCAGAAGATGCAATCATGTAGATCATTTATCCATGTTCTTTACTGTATCAAATCAATGAAGTCTGTTATTCATTGTTGAAGATATTATTCATAAGGCCATAAGACATAGGACAAGAATTAGGCCACTCGGCCCATCGAGTCTGCTCCGCCATTCAATCATGGCTGATATGTTTCTCAGCCACATTCTCCTGCCTTCTCCCCATAACCCCGATCCCCTTATTAATCATGAACCTATCTATATCTGTCTTCAAGACACTCAGTGATTTGGCCTCCACAGCCTTCTACAGCAAAGAGTTCCACAGATTCACTACCCTCTGGCTGAAGAAATTCCTCCTAGGAATAGGGTGGTCGTGATGGGAGATTTTAACTTCCCCAACATTGAATGGGCCTCATGTAGTGTTGGAGGCGTAGATGGAGCAGAATTTGTAAGGAGCATCCAGGAGAGTTTTTTAGAGCAGTATGTAAATAGTCCAACTCGGGAAGGGGCCATACTGGACCTGGTATTGGGGAATGATCCCGGCCAGGTGGTTAAAGTTTCAGTCGGTGATTACTTTGGGAATAGCGATCACAATTCCGTAAGTTTTAGAATACTCATGGACAAAGACGAGAGTGGTCCTAAAGAAAGAGTGCTAAATTGGGGAAAGGCCAAGTATAACAAAATTCGGCAGGAGCTAGGGAATGTGGATTGGGAGCAGCTCTTTAAGGGTAAATCCACATTTGAAATGTGGGAGTCTTTTAAGGAAAGGTTGATTAGAGTGCAGGACAGACATGTCCCTGCGAAAATGAGGGATAGAAATGGCAAGATTAGGGAACCATGGATGACGGGTGGAATTGTGAGACTAGCTAAGATGAAAAAGGAAGCATACATGAAATGAAAATCGCTTATTGTCACAAGTAGGCTTCAAATGAAGTTACTGTGAAAAGCCCCTAGTTGCCACATTCCGGCGCCTGTTCAGGGAGGCTGGTATGGGAATTGAACCGTGCTGCTGGCCTGCCTTGGTCTGCTTTAAAAGCCAGCGATTTAGCCCAGTGTGCTAAACCAGCCTCTAGATCTAGGCGTCTAGATGCATCTTAGGTGCTAGGCATCTAGGCGTCTAGATCTAACCACAAAAGATCTAGGCAACTTAAATCTGATGAAGCTTTGGAGGAATATCGGGAAAGTAGGACAAATCTCAAACGCGCAATAAAGAGGGCGAAAAGGGGTCATGAAATATCTTTGGCTAACAGGGTTAAGGAAAATCCCAAAGCCTTTTATTCATATTAAAGGAGCAAGAGGGTAACTGGAGCAAGGATTGGCCTACACAAAGACAAAAGAGGGAATTTATGCGTGGAGTCAGAGGAAATGGGTGAGATTCTTAATGAGTACTTTGCATTGGTATTCACCAAGGAGAGGGACATGACGGATGTTGAGGCTACGGATGGATGTTTAAATACTCTTGGTCAAGTCGGCATAAGGAAGGGGGAAGTTTTGGTTATTCCATAAGGCATTAAGGTGGACAAGTCCTCAGGTCCGGATGGGATCTATCCTAGGTTAAAGAGGGAAGCAAGGGAAGAAATAGCTGGGGCCTTAACAGATATCTTTGCAGCATCCTTGAGCACGGGTGAGGTCCCGGAGGACTGGAGAATTGCTAATGTTGTCCCTTTGTTTAAGAAGGGTAGCAGGGATAATCCAGGGAATTATAGACCTGTGAGCTTGACGTCAGTGGTAGGCAAGCTGCTGGAAAAGATACTGAGGGATAGGATCTATTCACATTTGGAAGAAAATAGACTTATCAGTGATAGGCAGCATGGTGTTGTGCAGGGAAGGTAATGTCTTACAAACCTAATAGAATTCTTGGAGGAAGTGACAACGTTAATTGATGAGGGAAGGGCTGTAGATGTCATATACATGGACTTCAGTAAGGTGTTTCATAAAGTTTCCCATGGCAGGTTGATGGAAAAAGTAAAGTCGTATGGGGTTCAGGGTGTACTAGCTAGATGGATAAAGAACTGGCTGGGCAACAGGAGATGGAGAGTAGTGGTGGAAGGGAGTGTCTCAAAATGGAGAAAGGTGACTAGTGGTGTTCCACAGGGATCCGTGCTCGGGCCACTGTTGTTTGTGATATACATAAATGATCTGGACGAAGGTATAGGTGGTCTGATTCGCAAGTTTGACGATGATACTAAGATTGGTGGAGTTACAGATAGCGAGGAGGTCTGTCAGGGAATACAGCAAAATATAAATAGATTGGAGAGTTGGGCAGAGAAATGGCAGATGGAGTTCAATCCAGGCAAATGCGAGGTGATGCAATTTGGAAAATCTAATTCAAGAGCTGACTATACAGTCAATGGAAGAGTCCTGGAGAAAATTGATGTACAGAAAGATCTGGGAGTTCAGGTCCATTGTACCCTGAAGGTGGCAACTCAGGTCAATAGAGTGGTCAAGAAGGCATACGGCATGCTTGCCTTCATCGGACGGGGTATTGAGTACAAGAGTCGGCAGGTCATGTTACAGTCGTATAGGACTTTGGTTAGGCCACATTTGGAATATTGCGTGCAGTTCTGGTTGCCACATCACCAGAAGGATGTCAATGCTTTAGAGAGGGTGCAGAGGAGGTTCACCAGGATGTTGCCTGGTATGGAGGGTGCTAGCTATGAAGAAAGGTTGAGTAGATTAGAATTGTTTTCGTTGGAAAGATGGAGGTTGAGGGGGGACCTGATTGAGGTCTACAAAATTATGAGAGTAATGGACAGGGTGGATAGCAACAAGCTTTTTCCAAGAGTGGGGGTGTCAATTACAAGGGGTGATGATTTCAAGGTGAGAGGGGGAAAGTGTAAGGGAGATGTGCGTGGAAAGTTTTTTACGCAGAGGGTGGTAGGTGCCTGGAACGCTTTGCCAGCGGAGGTGGTAGAGGCGGGCACAATAGCATCATTTAAGATGCATCTAGACAGATATATGAATGGGCGGGGAACAGAGGGAAGTAGATCCTTGGAAAATAGGTGACAGGTTTAGATAAAGGATCTGGATAGGCGCAGGCTGGGAGGGCCGAAGGGCCTGTTCCTGTGCTGTAATTTTCTTTGTTCTTGTTCCTCATCTCAGTTTTAAAGGATCGTCCCTTTAGTCTGAAATTGTATTCTCTGGTTCTAGTTTTTCCTACAAGTAGAAACATCCTCTCCACATTCACTCTATCCAGGCCTCGCAGTATTCTGTAAATTTCAATAAGACCACTCCTCCTCCATCTAAACTCCATCGAGTACAGAGCCAGAGTCCTCACCCGTTCCTCATAGGACAAGCCCTTCATCCCTGGGATCATTCTTGTGAACCTCCTCTGGACCCTCTTCAAGGCCAGCACATCGTTCCTTAGGTACAAGGCCCAAAACTGCTCATAATATTCCAAATCGGGTCTGACCAGAGCCATATACAGCCTCAACAGTACATCCCTGCTCTTGTATTCTAGCCCACTCGACATGAATGCTAACATTGCATTTGCCATCTTAACTGCTGACTGAACCTGCACATTAACCTTAAGAGAATCCTGAACTAGGACTCCTACAAGTTCAGCTCCGGTGCTCCAGTTTCCTTCCACAAGTCCCAAAATACGTGCTTATTAGGTGAATTGGACATTCTGAATTCTCCCTCTGTGTACCTGAACAGGCGCCGGAGTGTAGCGAATAGGGGCGTTTCACAGCAACTTCACTGCAGTGTTAATGTAAGCCTACTTGTGATAATAAGGGTTATTATTATACATCTTATGCAATCATTATATTTAATCAGAACCAAAAGCTTGATTGGAGAGATGGATTTTGAGGAGTATGTAGAAGGAAGCGAGCTGGAAGTGTGCCTTTCCCAGAATGACAGAATCAGAGGCTGATAGTAATCGAGTTCAAATAATTTGCCTGTCGAGCATTGTGTTGGTGATTCACTCTTTGTTGGAACAGAAGCCAGTGAAACAGGTTTGCTGGAAAACTGACCCCGTCCCCTGTAGCTTTACTCTAGATAGGATCAAAACGCGTGATTTAACTTTACTTTACCCGTTAATAAAACATTATCCTGTAGTGAAAGGTGGCAAGGATTGAGTAGGAGTGTCCAAATCGTACATTCCTTTTACAGATTTGAAATGTGACTCACTCTTCTTTCCTCCGCCCCCTCTCCCCCCGCCTCACCGCAACCCCTCCCCACACCGTGTCCGATCAATTTTATTCTCCCAGTTACCTTAAGGCCATGGTACAGTTGGGCAGGTGCCTGCCGGTACCTGACCCATCTCCATCCATCATGTGTAAACTGCACCAGAACGCCTCTGGGTGTTATTGTGTGAATAATGCATTAGTTCACCTCAGCCAGTTAACTCAGCCTGACTATAAACTATTTAACCTTCAACAAAAGTGAACTGATGAACAGGAACTAGAAGGCTATCAACTTTACTCAAAAGATTTGAAGTGAGCTATTCATTAACGGAGTTCTGCCTTACCTCCCATTATAACAATACCTCATTTAGACCATAAAATCCCAGGCTCGTCTCATTCAGGGTCGAAGTTAGTGTTCCAAATGACTCAGTTGCTAGCGTTGTCATCTCTACACTTATTAAAAAGTAAATTTAGAGTATCCAATCATTTTTTTCCCCCCCAATTAATGGGAAATTCACCTACCCTGCACACCTTTTTGGGTTTCTGGGAGTGAGACCCATGCACACAATGGGGAGAATGTGCAAACTCCACACGTCATCTCCAAACCTTAACGTGATCTTATTGACTGGCGGAGTAGGCTCGAGGGGTTGAGTGGCCTACTTCTGCCCCTAATTCATATTTTAGATTGCGTGTTTATTGTCCCTCTCCAGGAACACTAAATGTAGGCTGAGCCACTCCAGAGTAACACTGAAGGAGTGCTGCATTGTTGGACATGCCGTCTTTCAGAGGAGATATCAAACTGAGCTTCTGTCTGCCCTCGCAGATGGCCACTTTGGAAGCAAAACAGGGGAATTCCTCCTCTTGTCCTAGGCAATATCCATCCCTCAACCGTAATATAGAAACTGATCTGCACATTATTGTATTGTTGTTTGTGTGTACATTTTTTGAAAAAAATTTTTATTAGGGTATTTGCAAGTTTTTATAATAATAACAATAACAGCGACATAAACATGGTACAATAAACATTTCCACCCCCATCACAATCTTCACACACCCCAACCATAAAACAATAGTCTGGCCCTCTTCCCCCCCCCGCCCCCCCCCCCTTTGGAATACTGCATCTGCTGACATTTTAATTTTCCCCGAGAATGTCGATGAACAGCTGCCACCTCCGGGTGAGCCCTACCATTGACCCTCTTAAGGCGAACTTTATTTTCTCGAGACTGAGAAACCCAGCCATGTCACTGACACAGGTCTCTACACTTGGGGGCTTTGAGTTCCTCCACATTCCAGCAGAGGGCAGCAGAGCAGAGCCGCTGATTGGCTGTTGCAGGGAAAATTTGCATCAGTGCATTGCGGTCACTGTATCCAGAAGGTGGTTTGTGGAGGAGCTGTTGTCAAGTGACAGTTAAACCCCAAACATTTCTTCAGTGTTCCCCCCCCCCACCTCCTCCTCTAACCAAAAAAAAAACAATCACTGTAAGGATCCCAGCCAAGTAAAGATCAAGAGGGAGACTCAAGGGCAGGTAGAAGTAGAAAGAAGTTGAACCATGATGTCACAGCCAGCAGGTAAGTGCTTGGCTGGTGACTGGTAAGTAGTTTTTTCTTTTCCCTGAGGTGTGTTGATAAGGTAAGGTTTTTCTATTTCTTTTTTTTTGTCGTGTGATTGGTAACAATTTTTCTTTTTCATTTATCTATTACTTGATATTATAGTTGGACTAAGTTAAGCTTAGGATTTAAGATGGCAGGAGATCTCAGACCCATGTTATGCTCCACTTGCACAAGGTGGGAGCTCAGGGACGTGGCTGATGTCCCTGGCTCCTTCACGTGCGGGAAGTGTGTCCAGCTGCAGCTCTTGTTAGACCGCATGATGGCTCTGGAGCTGCGGATGGACTCATTTTGGAGCATCCGCGATGCTGAGGAGGTCGTGGATAGCACGTTCAGCGTATTGGTCACACCACAGATTAGGATTGCTGAGGGAGAAAGGGAACGGGTGACCAAAAGGCAGAGAAAAAGCAGGAAGGCAGTGCAGGTGTCCCCTGCGGTCATCTCCCTCCAAAACAGGTATCCCGTTTTGGATACTGTTGGGTGAGATAGCTCACCAGGGGAAGGCAGCAGTAGCCAGGTTCATGGCACCGTGGCTGGCTCTGCTGTACAGAAGGGCGGGAAAGAGCATGGAAGAGCTATAGTCAGAGGGGATTCAATTGTAAGGGGAGCAGATAGGCAGTTCTGTGGTCAGAAACGAGACTCCCGAATGGTATGTTGCCTCCCAGGTGCACGGGTCAGGAATGTCTCAGATCGGCTGCAGAACATTCTGAAGGGGGAGGGTGAACAGCCAGCTGTCGTGGTGCATATAGGCACCAATGATATAGGTAAAAAATGGGATGAGGTCCTACAAGCAGAATTTAGGGATTTAGGAGCCAAGTTAAAAAGTCGGACCTCAGAGGTAGTAATCTCAGGATTGATACCAGTGCCACGTGGTAGTCAGAGTAGAAATGAAAGAATAGGCAGAATGAATGCGTGGCTTGAGAGATGGTGCAGGAGGGACGGGTTCAGATTTTTGGGCCATTGGAACCGGTTCTGGGGGAGGTGGGACTACTACAAATTGGACGGTCTACACCTGGGCCGGACTGGAACCAATGTCTTTGGGGGTGCTTTTGCTAACGCTGTTGGGGAGGGTTTAAACTAATGTGGCAGGGGGATGGGAACCAAATGAGGAGGTTAGTGGACAGTAAGGAGGTAGTAACTAAAGCCTGTAAGGAACTAGATCATGAAGTCAGCGTGACTAAGGGGAAGAGTAGGCAGGGAGCAGATGATGAACGCAAAGGGACTGGTGGTCTGAGGTGCATTTGTTTTAATGCAAGAAGTGTAGTAGGTAAGGCAGATGAACTTAGGGCTTGGATTAGTACCTGGGAGTATGATGTTATTGCTATTCCTGAGACTTGGTTCAGGGAAGGGCATGATTGGCAATTAAATATCCCAGGATATCGATGCTTCAGGCGGGATAGAGAGGGAGGTAAAAGGAGTGGAGGAGGTGCATTACTGGTCAGAGAGGATATCACAGCTGTGCTGAAGGAGGGTGATGTGTTGGGTGTTCTGGATCACATACAGGTCACCAACACCTGAAATAGTGCAACACTATTTTATTGGATCATTAACAGTTTAACATACTCAGACTGTGGGTTAATACGATACTAGCTTTAACTAAAGACCTTTGCCTTGTCCTAACCAGTCGATGCACTCAGCACATGGTGCATGTCTGTGTTACAGGCTGTGAGCTCTATCCTCCTAGCTAGCTGCAACTCGAATGAGCGGGAACTCTGATGCCCCCTGTCTTTATAGTGCGTGTGCTCTCACTGGTGATTGGCTGCGGTGTTGTGTGTGTTGATTGGTCCCACTGTGTGTCCATCAGTGTGTGTCTACACCATGATATACATCCCCCCTTTCATAAAAAATGTAGCTGCGTGGCAATAAATAGTGTGTGGTGAATGTTCCTGACTACGCGTGCGTGAAATATTTACAGGACTAAGCTCTTTACATGGGAAGGTGCCTGGTGCAGAAAAACAGTGTGTCACAAGAATAACGTGATGAACACTATATACAAACCACTTGAACGATTAAACGAAAGAACAGGACAAATCAGAAAGTCCATAAGTCCACAAAGTTCACAAATTAAGTCTCTGAGGTGGGCGACAAATTCTGGATTGGGGGTACAGGGGACTGGATGTCACATGCACAAAGTTGTACCTCCTGGCAAAGTTGGACCATTCCTGGCTTGCGAAGCAGGGGCCGGCATCACAGTGAGTGGGATGCCGTGTCGAGCAAAAGTGTCCTTACAGGCACAGATGACTGCAGACAATGTGATGTTGTGTAAACGTACCACCTCTGGGTAGTTTGAAAAGTAGTCTACAATCAGGACATAGTCCCTGCCCAGCGCGTGGAACAGGTCGATGCCTACCTTGGTCCATGGGGACGTGATCAACTCATGGGGCTGTAGGGTCTCATGTGGTTGGGCCGGCTGGAACCGCTGACAGGTGGGGCAGTTGAGCACCGTGTTGGCGATGTCGTCATTGATGCCGGGCCAGTACACTGCCTCTCGGGCCCGTCGGCGGAACTTTTCCACGCCAAGATGGCCCTCGTGTAGCTGTTCCAAGACGAGCTGGCGCATGCTATGCGGGATGACAATGCGGTCCAGTTTCAGGAGAACACCATCTACTACCGCCAGATCATCTCTGACGTTATAGAACTGCGGGCATTGGCCCTTGAGCCACCTGTCTGTTAGGTGGCACATGACCCGTTGTAGCAAAGGGTCAGCCGTCGTCTCGCGGCGAATTTGAACGAGGCGTTCATCCGTGGCAGGCAGATTGGAGGCCACGAAGGCCACATGGGCGTCAACCTGGCAGATGAATCCCGTTGGGTCACACGGAGTGTTGACAGCCCTGGAGAGAGCGTCGGCAATGACGAGGTCTTTGCCTGGGGTGTATACCAGCCAGAAGTCGTATCGCCAGAGCTTGAGAAGAATACGCTGGAGGCGAGGCGTCATGTCGTTCAAGTCTTTCTGTATTATATTGACCAGCGGGAGATGGTCGGTCTCGATGGTGAATTGAGGAAGGCCGTACACATAATCGTGAAACTTAACCACACCGGTCAGAAGGCCCAGGCACTCCTTTTCTATCTGTGCGTAGTGCTGTTCCGTGGGGGTCATGGCGCATGACGCATATGCAACGGGGGCCCATGATGAGGCCACATCGCGTTGCAAGAGCACTGCCCCAATGCCGGATTGGCTGGCATCGGTCGAAATTTTGGTCTCTTTTGCTGGATCAAAGAAAGCTAAGACCGGGGCCGTGGTGAGTTTGGTTTTGAGTTCTCTCCATTTGTGCTCGTGGGCAGGAAGCCATTGGAAGTCTGTCGTCTTCCTGGCCAGGTTCCTGAGAGCCGTGGTATGAGAGGCGAGGTTAGGGATGAACTTCCCTAAAAGGTTGACCATGCCCAGAAATCGGAGGACCGCCTTCTTGTCCTCTGGCGTTTTCATGGCTGTGATAGCAGCCACCTTGTCCGCATCTGGCCGCACACCCAACTGGGAGATGTGGTCCCCGAGGAACTTGAGTTCCGTCTGACCAAAAGAGCATTTGGCTCTGTTGAGGCAGAGGCCATGCTCACGTATGCGTTTGAACACGTGCTGGAGGCGACTGACATGCTCCTGCGGGCTGGTGGACCAAATGATTATGTCGTCAACATAGACGCGAACACCTTCAATGCCTTCCATCATTTGTTCCATGATCCTGTGGAACACTTCTGAAGCAGATATGATCCCAAACGGCATCCTATTGTAACAATATCTGCCAAAGTGGGTATTAAATGTGCAGGTTCCTGCTGGATTTATCGAGCTGGATTTGCCAGAATCCTTTCGAGGCGTCGAGTTTGGTGAAGAGCTTGGCGCGAGCCATCTCGCATGTGATCTCTTCGCGCTTGGGAATTGGATAATGCTCCCTCATGATATTGCGATTCAGATCCTTGGGATCAATGTAAGTTCTCAGCTCGCCAGAAGGCTTTTTTACACACACCATGAAACTGACCCAGTCGGTTGGTTCCGTAACTCTGCAGATCACTCCTCGGTCCTGGAGGTCCTGCAGCTGCTGCTTGAGGCGGTCCTTAAGGAGTGCTGGGACCCTGCGAGGTGCATGCACCACAGGCGTGGCGTTCTGTTTGAGTAGGATCTTGTAAGTATATGGGAGCGTGCCCATGCCTTCGAAGACGTCGCGGTGCTGGTCGATGATGGCGTCGAGTTGCACCCTGAAGTCAGCGTCCTGAAAGGCAGACGTGTCATCAGGAGAGAGAGAGTGCACTCTCTGAACGAGGTTCAACAGCTTGCATGCCTGTGCGCCAAGCAGGGAGTCTTTCGAGGAGCCCACGATCTCGAAAGGAAGGATGGCTTTGCGTGACCTGTGCGTCACTTCAAGTTGGCACAAGCCGCTAGCAGGAATGACGTTGCCATTATAATCTAATAGCTGGCAGGCTGATGGGAGGATGGCTGGCTTGACACGAAGGCTTTGGAAGTCAGACCACGCCATGAGATTGGCGGAGGCACCAGTGTCCAGGCGGAATCGTATTTGGGACCGGTTGACCGTCAGGGTGGCACACCACTCATCGTCTGGATCGATGCGGTATACCGATAGAGGCTGGATTCTTTGCTACGGGGGCACCCTGTTTTTTGTCACAACACCGACTTGAAAAGGCGCCTTCGGGTCCTCGGTGTCACTGCTGTGTGGGAGGTCCGCATCGGACTCAGTGACCGTGGGTTGAATTGCCCAAACATTCCTGCGAGGCTGGCTGAAGCGATATGAATTGGCAGGCTGAGCTGCTTGGCATAAGGCAGCATAGTGGCCAAGTCTGCCACATCGTAGGCATTGTCGTGATTTTGCAGGGCATTGCCGCTTTAAATGGGCGGTGCCACAGTTGCCGCACGTCGTGACGTCAGCACGTTCGCTGCGCCACCGTGCATGCGCGGTGCAGTCATGCTTGGTGTGCGCCTGCGTATTACGTTCCTCAACGTCGCCATCCCCTCGTTTGGTGCGCACAAGCGCGGGAGTCCGCGAAAAGCGCGCGAAATGGCCGCCCTCATCCAGGCTGAGGCCCTGGAGGTGCTCAATCACTTGGACCCGTTCCACCTCGTGGGGACCTTGCCGCGCCGTTTCAGCTGCTTGTATATGGGAATACCGACTCGTGGCGTTTTCATGTAAGACACAGGACACAAGGAGCAAGAGGGTAACGAGAGAAAGGGTTGGCCCACTCAAGGACAAAGGAGGAAAGTTATGTGTGGAGTCTTAACGAGTACTTTGCATCGGTATTCACCGAGGAGAGGGACATGACGGACGTTGAGGTTAGGGATAGATGTTTGATTACTCTACGTCAAGTCGGTCAAGGAGGGAGGATGTGTTGGGTATTCTAAAAGGCAGTAAGGTGGACAAGTCCCCAGGTCCGGATGGGATCTATCCCAGGTTACTGAGGGAAGTGAGAGAGGAAATAGCTGGGGCCTTAACAGACATCTTTGCAGCATCCTTGAACACGGGTGAGATACCGGAGAACTGGAGAATTGCTAATGTTGTTCCCTTGTTTAAGAAGGGTAGCAGGGATAATCCAGATAATTATAGACCGGTGAGCCTGACGTCAGTGGTAGGGAAGCTGCTGGAGAAGATACTGAGGGATAGGATCTATTCCCATTTGGGAGAAAATGGGCTTATCAGTGATAGGCAACATGGTTTTGTGCAGGGAAGGTCTTGTCTTACCAACTTAATAGAATTCTTTGAGGAAGTGAAAAGTTGATTGATGAGGGAAGGGCTGTAGGTGTCATATACATGGACTTCAGTAAGACATTTGATAAGGTTCCCCATGATAGGCTGATGGAGAAAGTGAAGTCTCATGGGGTCCAGGGTGTACTAGCTAGATGGGCAAAGAACTGGTTGGGCAACAGGAGACAGAGAGTAGCAGTGGAAGGGAGTTTCTCAAAATGGAGAACTGTGACCAGTGGTGTTCCACAGGGATCCGTGCTGGGACCACTGCTGCTTGTGATATACATAAATGATCTGGAGGAAGTTATTGGTGGTCTGATTAGCAACTTTGCAGATGACACTAAGATTGGTGGAGTAGCAGATAGTGAAGGGGACTGTCAGAGAATACAGCAGAATATAGATAGGTTGGAGAGTTGGGTGGAGAAATGGCAGATGGAGTTCAATCCGGGCAAATGCGAGGTGATGCATTTTGGAAGATCAAATTCAAGAGCGAACTATATGGTAAATGGAAAAGCCCTGGGGAAAATTGATGTACAGAGAGACCTGGCTGTTCAGGTCCATTGTACCCTGAAGGTGGCTGTGCAGGTCGATAGAGTGGTCAAGAATGCATACGGCATGCTTTCCTTCATCGGAAGGAGTATTGAGTACAAGAGTTGGAAAGTCATGTTACAGTTGTATAAGACTTTGGTTCGGCCACATTTGGAATACTGCGTACAGTTCTAGTCGCCACATTAACAGTTCTGGTCACCACATTACCAAAAGGATGTGGATGCTTTGGAGAAGGTGCAGAGGAGGTTCACCAGGATGTTGCCTGGTATGGAGGGCACTAGCTTTGAAGAGAGGTTGAGTAGATTAGGATTATTTTCATTAGAAACACGGAGGTTGAGGGGGGACCTAATTGAGGTCTACAAAATCATGAGAGGTATAGACAGGGTGGATAGCAAGAAGCTTTTTCCCAGAGTGGGGGACTCAATTACTAGGGGTCACGAGTTCAAGGTGAGAGGGGAAAAGTTTAAGGGAGATATGCGTGGAAAGTTCTTTACGCAGAGGATGGTGGGTGCCTGGAACGCATTGCCGGCGGAGGTGGTAGAGGCAGGCACGATAGCGTCATTTAAGATGTATCTAGACAGATACATGAATGGGCAGGGAGCAGAGGGATACAGATCCTTAGAAAATAGGCAACAGTTTTAGATAGAGGGTCTGGATCGGCGCAGGCTTGGAGGGCCGAAGGGCCTGTTCCTGTGCTGTAATTTTTCTTTGTTCTTTGTTCTATTAATAAGATCCGTCTCCGGGCTACCAGGGAGGCAAAGGCCAAGATGTCGGCCTCTTTCGCCCCTTGCACTCCCGGCTCTTCCGACACTCCAAAGATCGCCACCTCCGGACTCGGCACCACCCGTGTTTTGAGTGCCGTGGACATTGCCTTAGCAAAACCCTGCCAAAACCCTCTAAGCTTCGGGCATGCCCAAAACATGTGGACATCCGGGGTCTCCGAGTATCTCCTGTCCACGTGCAGTACCTCCTCAACTAACCACCCATGTTTCTCTGTGGGCCCATATCGAGATTAATTCCCCTCTGACCACTGCCTTCAAAGCTTCCCAAACCGTCGCTGCAGAGACCTCCCCCGTATCATTTGTTTCCAGGTATTTCTGGATGTACTTGTTCACCCGCCCACAGGTCGCTTCGTCCGCTAACAACCCCACATCCAGCCTCCATAGCAGGCGTTGCCCTCGCTCCAAACTAACCCGTAGATCCACCCAATGTGGGGCATAATCCGACACTGCGATTGCCGAGCACTCAGTATCCACCATCCCCGGTATTAGCGCCCTGCTCAGAACACAAAAGTCAATGCGAGAGTTACCTTGTGGACATGGGAGAAAAAAGAAAACTCCTTTGCCCTTGGCCGTGCAAACCTCCATGGGTCTACTCCCCCCATCTGTTCCATAAACCCCTTCAATTCCTTTGCCGCGGCTGGCTCCCTCCCTGTCCTGGATTTTGACCGGTCTAATTCCCGATCAATGACTGTATTAAAATCTCCACCCATAATCAAGTTATGTGAATCTATGTCTGGGATCTTACCTAACACCCGCCTCATAAATTGCACATCGTCCCAATTCAGAGCATATATGTTCACGAGTACCACCCACTCCCCCTCCAGCTTCCCACTCGCCATTATGTACCTACCCCCCCCATGTCTGACACGATTCCCCCTGCCTCGAATGCCACTCGTTTATTATCAAGATCGCTATCCCTCTGGTCTTTGAGTCCAGCCCTGAGTGGAATACTTGGCCAACCCACCCCTTTCTCAATCCCATCTGGTCTGTAACCTTTAGGTGTGTCTCTTGTAGCATTGCCACGTCCGCCTTAAGCCCCCTCAAATGTGCAAACACGCGAGCCCTCTTGACCGGCCCATTCAACCCTCTAACATTCCATGTAATCAGCCTGGTCGGGGGGATTCCCGCCCCACCCCTGCTGAACTAGCCATCACCCTTTTTAGGCCAGCCTCCAGCTCGCGCCCCCGGCCTCCTCGAGCCCCCCCTCGGGCATTCGCCGTCCCTCTCCTCCCATTTGTCCCCTAGTAACAGTTCCTCCCCTGTCAGCAAAGCAGCTCCCACCTTCTCCATTCCTTCCCCCACCTAGTAACAGCACTCGAAACCCAACCCCCCATCTCAAGCTCCAGCTTAACACCTGCTCGCCCCCCACTGTGCTTCTGTGAGTCAGCTGACTAAGCTGATTTGATAGCTCCCATCCATGGCACCAAACAGTCTGTCTCCCCATTGTTCTCTCCCCTCTCCCCCCACTTGGACAAATATATTCAAAGCATCACATTCCCCAGTAAACAAACATCAGAAAAAACAGTGAAAAAACAGCCACAGGAAAAACAACCCCAGAATCCCCCCCGCCCCCCCCCCCCCAACCAGCTCCCAGTAAGACAAAGTTAACTTTAGCCATCAAAACAGCCCCTTATTGAAATGAAATGAAATGAAAAATGAAATGAAAATGAAATGAACATAACACTACTTATTCAAACCAGCACAAAAGTGATTTTAAACAAATCACCTCTACAGTACTCTCCAAGGATTCAGTGTCTTTTAGTTCACCTCCAGTCTTTTTTCCCTGATGAAAGTCCATGCATTGTCTGGTGTTTCGAAATAGAAGTCCCATTCCTCATGTGTGACCCCTTTCTTAAAGAGGGCCGTTTTTGCCCGATTAAACCCAGCTCGCCTCTTGGCCAAATCCGCGCCCAGGTCCTGATAAATGCGCAGCTCACAATTCTACCACAATTTTCTTGCTGCTCCATTCCTTCTTGGCCCACAGCAGGACGTGTTCCTTGTCCAGGAATCGTGAAAGCGCACCACCATCAGCCTCGGCGGCTCGTTCGCTCGGGGCTTCTTCGCGAGGGCTCTGTGCGCTCTATCCACTTCCAGGGGCCGAGGGAACGCCTCAGCCCCCATCAACTTCTCCAACATGTCCGTCACATAGGCCCTCGCATCCGACGATTCTCAGATTCTGCCTCCTGGACCCGTTCTCCAGGTCCTCCAGCTTCTCCTGCATTCTTTTCTGGTGGACGTTCATCATCTCCACCTTGGTCTCCAGCACGGTTATGTATTCTCGTGCTCGGACACCTTTATCTTCACCTCCTGGATTGCACGTCCATGGGTTTCTTGATTCTGCACCACCTGATTAATCGAAGCCTTGATCGGGTCCAGTGTGTCCTTCTTAAGCTTCGCGAAGCAATCTTCAAAAAACTTCACCAGCTGCTCCGTCGGCCACTGTGCCATCTCCCCGCGGCCCTTGCTCTCCGCCATGCTTTCCCGCATTGCCAGCTCTGCTCGTGTCTTCCTTGTAGGACTTTGTCGTCTCTCACGGCCACTTCTGGTCCAATTCTCCATACATTGGAGGGGGATTTCTCCTCACTGTCTCACTCTGCACCGCTTCACCCAATAAAATCCGGGAAAACCCGGGGGGGGAAAAGGTCCAAAAGTCCGTCACAGGCAGGAGCTATCAAATGTGCGACCTACTCCTCCATGGCCGCCATCGGAATCCGTTTGTGTGTAAATTGATTGTAAAGTTCTTTATGACATGGGCGTCACTTCAACCCTTCAAAGCATCTCAATGGTTGTAAAATGCTTTGCAATGCCTTGAGATTATGAAACGTTTTTTTATTACAATGGAATGTCCCCAAATGTAGAAGGAAGGATTGGAATTGGTTTTGGACAATGCTGAAAATTCAAGAGGAAAATCTCCTCCTTATGTATACATAGCAATTTCTGAGCTGTCCAATGGGCAAAGGAGATGAAGAAGCCATCAATTCTGCCTCAAAGAATTAAAAAAGGAAAGGTTTGTGGTGGTATGCATTAGGGGGCATGTGGGACTGTGAAGCCGTGATGTCATTGACTGACAGATCCCGGGTCCTGGTTGGACGTTGACCTCTAGCTCCGCCCTGAAGGCGGAGTGTAAGTACCAGGAGTCCTCCCCCGCAGGCAGTCTACTACTGAACTGCGGGGGAACAGTCACGCCGACCAGGAGTGAAGCCCAAGCTGAAACCGTAAGGCTCCCGGAGACGACAACACCGGAACAAGCACCACCACCACCACCGGGGCCGAGGCGATCGACACGGACGACCAGACCGCCCGACCGACTCGTGGCGTCGATCTAACACTACAATATGTGGACTTTTAACAAGAACATTTTGTCTTTTTCCTGACGATTACTGTAAATAGTTCGAAACAAAAAAAACCTTGTACATACTGTAATAACATGCAAAAGTTTTCCTCCCAGGACCAGCCTTGTAAACCCTTACCACCATGCGAATCATCACCCCGCCGGGTTCATTTTTAACAAGGGGTGAATGTGGTAGTATGCATTAGGGGTCATGTGGGACTGTGACGCCGTGATGTCATTGGCTGACAGATCCCGGGTCCTGGTTGGACGTTGACCTCTAGCTCCGCCCTGAAGGCGGAGTATAAGTACCAGGAGTCCTCCCCCGCAGGCAGTCTACTACTGAACTGCGGGGGAACAGTCACGCTTAATAAAGCCTCATCGACTTCACTCTATTCGTCTCTCGGAGTCTTTGTGCGCTACAAGGTTCAAATAGGAAAAGGAGATCTTACAATAAATCAGGGTGCCCAAACTGTGGGTCACGACCCCCCGATGTGGGCCACAGAGGTCACATTTGGAGTCACGAGCTCCTGCTGCAATGGCTACCGTGGAGCTGAGGCTCTGGCTGGAGACTCCCTGGATCACGGCCGGCAAATAGCAGGGGGCAGACGGTGATCCCAAAACACTCTTTAATCTTAGGAACGGGTACCGTGCGAGCCAGGGGTGTTTGTGTACCAACTTGTTTCAGGCAGACGCGAGTAAGTGCAATTTAGTCATTGGTGGGATACGGGAAAGCCAGCAGGTCGTGGGGCTGTGCTGGAAAGTGAGCGGCAGTTTCAAACATTACTGAGCGGGATTCTCTATGTCCCCACTCCGGCGTGAAAAGCGGCGCCACCGACTCCGGTGACAAAGGTCCCCGAAGGTGAGGAATTCTCCCCTTCCATGGGGGCTAGGTTGGTGCCGGAGTGATTCCCGCAGCTCCAGCCAGCGCCGAACGGCCGGCGTGAGTTCACACATGCGCAGAACGGCTGGCGTATTTCCACGCATGTGCGGGGGGTTCCTTCTCCGCGCCGGCCCCTGGGCAGTATGGCAGAGCCCCTCAGGGCCCGGCGCGGAGTAAAGTAGGCCCCCGCGGAACCAGCCCGCCCGCCGATCTGTAGGCCCCAATCGTGGGCCAGGCCACCGGAGAATGGCCGGGGGGGGCGCTGTCAACGGCCGTCGACCGGCGCGGTGGGAATCTGCGTGCGTCCGAGAATCGGCGCCAGAGAATGGGGAAGCCGTTGTCCCCCCGGGAATTCTCCGACCCGCCGCCAAGTCGGAGAATCCCGGCCTACTGTGTTTCGGCTTCTGTTTGCCTGTTGTACATATTCCTTACCCCAGGCTGCTAACTCTGATTCACAAAGGATGTTTGGGAAGAGGGGCTGCTGAGTGAGTGAGTGGGGAAGAGGAGAGTTGGATAGAGGGACTGGTGAGTGAGTGAGTGAATGAATGAGTGGGTGGAGAACAAGCCTCCCTGCTGAGGGCGGGGGCCCTATCAGTGGAGCTGTGGACACTGTATAAAAGCTCGACCCGACAGGGAGCCGGGCAAGGAAGTCCCGACTGAGACCTGTGAACATCGTCTAAATAGTTTCTTGTTCAATAAACAAACAGTTTCTTTTAGCCTCTCGTGTGGACTCTGTGAACACAATAGTGGCGACAAAGATAAAGTGGAGCTGCAGGCGGTGCCGCTCATCATTGGAAACCTGGCCATATCTACGCGTACCACTACTTTCAAATGCTGCTCTTTGGTAAATTGGATGTGTTTGATGTGAGTTATGAAGATTGGACACAATACGCAGAATGTATGGGTGGCTTATTCAGGGCTAATGCGATATTTGGTGTTGAGAGCCAGATAGTGCTGCTATTGACTGCCTGTGGAGCACCCACTTTCAGTGTAATCAAAGCCTGACATACCCCGCATCCCCAGATACTAAAACATTTGGAGAGCTGGTGATGCTAGTGATGGACCATTGCAACTCCAGGTCGTCGGTGATCATGCAGAGGACCATTTTAATGTGGCTGAAAGAGCCCCAGGGGAGTCTGCATTTGTTTTAAACATAAATTATTTTTATGTTTTATAAATTTAGAGTGCCCAATTCAATTTTTTACACTTAAGGGGCAATTTAGCGTGACCAATCCACCTACCCTGCACATCTTTGGGTTGTGGGGGTGAGACCCACGCAAACGCGGGGAGAATGTGCAAACTCCACATGGACAGTGAC
Source organism: Scyliorhinus torazame (assembly GCF_047496885.1). Classification (NCBI taxonomy): domain Eukaryota; kingdom Metazoa; phylum Chordata; class Chondrichthyes; order Carcharhiniformes; family Scyliorhinidae; genus Scyliorhinus; species Scyliorhinus torazame. The sequence goes on from NC_092707.1 coordinate 391,092,004, forward strand.
CCAGGGCCGGGATCGGACCTGAGTCCTCGGCCAATGAGGCAGCAGTGCTAACCACTGCGCCACCCTGTTGCCCAGCCCAGGGGAGCCTGTAACCGAGATTTTGACATGCCTAAAGATTCTGGGTGAATTTTGAGTATGGCCCTGTCCTCCCTGAACTACTATGGAACAGATTGGCCTGTGGTGTGAATAATAGGGCGACTCAACGGAGGTTACTCTCTGAGCCACTGCAGACTTAGAGAAGGTCGTGGAAATCTCTCTGTCGAGAGAAAGCAGAGAATGGAGTGCAAGAGTTGCGGGGAATGGAAGCCAATAGTGTGTCGAAACCCCCTTCCTGGCTACGGCGCCCCCTAAAATGGGAAACCCTAGAATTCCACCCTGGATGGAACACCGTGGAGGTAAACGCCAACAGTCTAGGCCCAAGTTGATCAGACAGGACCCGTTCCCCAAAACTGAAGAGGAAGACCCGAGGAAATGTGGGGCAAGCGGCAGGCGAAGCTGCAGGGAGTGGGAACCATAGTGCGGACAGTCAGCCCACTCTTCCACTAATCTTTAATAATCTTTAATAACCTTTACTGTCACAAGTAGGCTTACATTAACACTGCAATGAAGTTACTGTGAAAATCCCCGAGTCGCCACATTCCGGCGCCTGTTCGGGGACACAGAGGGAGAATTCAGAATGTCCAATTCATCTAACAAGTCTTTTGGGACTTGTGGGAGGAAACCGGAGCACCCGGAGGAAACCCACCTAGAGGTAGGTGTCGGCCTCGGTCCCACATCTTTCGCTTCGAGCAGCCAGAAGCCGAGTGGATGCAACTAACTTGCATCGCGGGACCCAATTCTGCCTCCATTAGAATCACCGTATGGCCAATTAAATGGCCATAACTTGTGATGCGACCATCAATTCACACGAAACAAGGAGTAGAAGTAAACTGTGGCTTTAATCGACTAGAACAGTGCCTGCCTGCGACCGCTCTGCTACTGGGTGCCGTCTACAGGGATACTGCTCTTTATACCTCCCGTCAAGGGGAGGAGCCAGGGGCGGAGCCCACAAAGGCACCAACATGATACATCACAGGTAATACCTTACAATGGTCCATAGGTGGAACCCTCATGGGCAACAGCATGATACAGTTACATACATGATGAATGGTTAATGCAATATATTCACCACAACTTGGTCATGGAATTGGTCACGGGAGCCGCCATCTCGGTCATTGGCAGGCAAACATTTGAGAAAATTAAATTGGGGGCATAATGTCTGCAGTACGGGATACTGAGACAAGATTAGCCACAAAAATGGGAGAACAGCTGGCCAAAGCAGGGACTACACTGACCCCAGCAGTCTATGGACAACAGTCCTTAACGTTACCACTGATCATAGTGAAGTCCTGCCTCCAGTTTTCTAGGACTGGCTGCAGCGCCTCCACCTTGATTGGCGCTAAATTTTCCAGCTGGGTTCCGGAGGCCTCTCCGAGATATTGGGGAAGTACCCCGAGGTTTTTGAGGCCGGCTTGGGGAAAATAAAAGGAGTCATTGTGAAAACTCGTGGGAACCCTGATGCACAACCAAAATATTTTTGTGCTCGCCCGGTTCCCTACGCGCTGCTACCAAAGGTTGAGGCAGAACTTGGACAGCTGGAAGACCTGGAGATCGTCAGGCCAGTTAAATTGGGTGACTGGGCAGCACTGGTAGTCGGCGGCCTAAATCCGGACAAAACCGTTCACCTTTGTGGCGATTATACACTTTTTAAAAAAATTCCAATTAAGGGGAATTTAGCGAGGCCTTGGAACCAAGAGGCAGCAGTGCTAAACACTGGGCCACCGTGTCGCTCTTTGGCCGATTATAAACTAACAGTGAATCAGGCCTACAGATTGGACCGATACCCAATGCTGCGGATAGAGGACTTATATGCAAGGCCGGAGCTCGCTCATTCACAAAGCTCAATATGAGCCATGATACCTCCAATTGGAATTGGACCCTGAGTGACGGTGATGATAAATACCCACAGGGGGCTGTACGAGTTCACTAGACTGCCTTTCAGGATATCATTGGCTTGCTCCAATTTCCAGAGAGTGGTGGAGAATATTCTGCGGGGCTTGCCACGTCTGGCAGTCTATTTGGATGACCTTTTGGTCACAGGGAGCGAGCACCTGAGCAATCTGGACAAGATACAACGCTACTTTTCAGAGACGGGTTCATCCCTCAAGAGAGAGAAGTGCGTCTTTCATGCCAAAGCAGTCGTCTATCTGGGGTATCGGGTAGGCCGGGAGAATCGACACCCAGTGAAGGAAAGGGTACGTGCCATAAAACAAGCCCTCACTCTGGAAAATACAACCAAACTGCAATCAATTCTGGAACTAGTAAACAACAACAAATTCACCCCGGGCCTCACAGCCACTCTAGCCCCCCCCCCCGGCCAGAATCCAGAGGTGGGCCCTCCTGTTGGCGACATACGAGTATGGGTTGGAGCATCGGACGCGGATGCAGATCACAAACGTGGATGCAAGCCGATGTAGTCATAGCTGCATTGCCTTCATAGGCACCTCGCTGGTAATCCGAGGCCAAATACGTGAGTGGACACACACAGAACCCTTGTTGTCCAAAGTTCGCCATATAATACTCAGAACATATGTGCACAAAACGATACTTTTCACTGTACTTCGGTACAAGTGACAATAAATCTAAATCTAATACTGTACGCGCCGGGGGGCGGGGCAGCATTGTAAATTACCGAGTGAATTGAAGGCTTTCACCACCAAACTAGCAGAGTTCAGTGAGGAAGACGGGACCCTGCTCTGGGGGACTCAGGTCCTGGTCCCGTTTAAGGGTCAGGACCCCATATTGAGGGACCTTCATACCGGACACCCGGGAGTGTCCAAAATGAAAATGGTCGCTCGGGCCTGGACGCGGACGTAGAGCAACTGGCCCAACAATGCAGTGTGTGCCAGGAACTCCAGAAGCTTTTCATCCCTGGGAGTGGCTAGGACGGCCTTGGATAGGGTTTTCGTGCCAACTTTGCCGGCCTCTTTCAAAGCTCCATGTTCCTGATCAGAATTGACATGCATTCAAAATGGCTGGAGGTCCACAGGATGTCATCCATGACTTCAGGAACGTCTATAGGGAAACTAATTTGATTAGTTTGGGACTCAGCCTCAGCCTTGCTTTTCTAGGTATTGGCGGAAAAATACACTGCCGTCAAGAGCAAGAAGGCTGTTGCCCAGGGAAGCGTAAACAGGCCAGACAGTTTGTACCAGGCGACGCAGTCTACGTTAGGAGCTTTGGTGACGGCGCCAAGTGGGTTCCAGGCACGGTGGTTTGACAAGCAGGACCAAGACTGTACCCGGTTCAGGTACAGGACCAGGAAATGAAGAGACACCTGGATCATGTCCGCATCAGGAGGCCAGCAAAATGCTAAACTCATCCCGAGGAAGATACAGCTTCGCCTCAGGCAGCCCCGGCACCAATGGCTTCAAGGACGTTACCCCTAGGGGTACCCCCAATGCAGCAATGAAAGAGGCCGAGGATTCCGACTCCGACATGGAGACAGACGCAGGCATCGGATGTTTCAGACGGTGAACAGATCAAAAAGCGGCAACCTTCGGTCATCCAGTCATGACGTTCAATGAGGAAATGGCGTTCGCCGTTAGGTATACACCGCCTGATCCAGCTCCATATATGCAGGGAGCGCAGCCGTTGGTAAAATAGAGCAGGCGCCCTCTTACTCCACCCTCATTGCAGGAGTCTTTGGACTTTGCGGGGGGAAGAGATGTTATAACCTGCACGAGACCTACGGGGCCGGATCAATTAGTCTCCCCCGTGCATCTCGTTGGGTATGAGCTTCCCCGCTGAGGGCCGGGCGCCCCATCAGTGGAGCAATTGGCATTATGTATAAAAGCTCGGCCCAAGTGGGAGCCAAGCAGAGAACTGTGACTGGGACCCGTGAACATCGCGTAGTTACTTGTTTAATAAACAAACGGTTTATTTTAGTCTCTCGCGTGGACTCCTCGGAGGACACAATGGGAGGGTAAAGAACATAAACAGATTATAACAGTTGACATTATGGATGGCACTGGCACTATTCGGACGTAGCAGCTTAATTTCGAAACTTCACCTCTTCATTTGTCATTGCTGTTATGTGATACGTTGACCAGAAAGCCATCAAGTCGGCGGCACAGTAGCACAGTGGTTAGCACTGTTGCTTCACAGCTCCAGGGTCCCAGGTTCGATTCCCGACTTGGGTCGCTGTCTGTGCGGAGTCGGCATGTTCTTCCCGTGTCTGCGTGGGTTTCCTCCGGGTGCTCCGGTTTCCTCCCGCAGTCCAAAGATGTGCAGGTTAGGTGGATTGGCCATGATAAATTGCCTTTATTGTCCAAAAAGGTTAGGTGGGGTTATTGGGTTACTAGGATAGGGTGGTGATGTGGGTTTAAGTAGGGTGCTCTTTTCAAGGGCCAGTGTAGACTCAATGGGCCGAATGGCCTCCTTCTGCGCTGTATATTCTATGATTCTATGAAGTTGCAAAAGAACCAGCAGACAGCACAATATTCACCGACATTTTTCAGATTGTCAGCTTGTGAAGTCGAAGTCGCTAAATCTTACTGGAGGCAGTCCTGGCTCAGGATGTTATTCGGTTCAGGTTCCTCTCCGAAGACCTGAACGCAAAAATCAGGGCTCACTGTCTCATACGAATGTCCCATGAGCGAATGCTGCATTGTCAGAGGTCCCACTTTCAGATCAGATATTAAAGCGAGGCTGTCTTCTGCACTTAGAAATGGAAGTAATAGATCCCATGGCACAATTTGATGAAGGGCAGGGGAGTTTTCCTGGGTGTCTTGGCCAATATATACCCTTAACATCACTGAAAACAGAGTATCTGTTTGTGGGATCTTGCTGTGCACAAATGCCTGCCATGTTGCCTACGATAGTGACTACACTTCAAAAGTACTTCATTGACCTGTCAAATGTCATGTGAGAGTACCTTTAAGAAATGGATGTTTAAGAAATGTACCTTTAAGAAATGGGTGTTTATCAGTGATGTCAGAGTGTGGATGGAGCTGGGCTGTCTGTCAGCGTTTTACTTTCGTTTTAGGCTGTTTGCTGTAGGGTGTGTTTTAGTTTCATTTTCAGAGCTGGATAGCTGCAGTCACGGCCAGAAGGGGTATTAGTCTTTCTCTCTGTAATCTAAAAACTGTAAATCGATCCTTTGGTGATTTAAAACTAATAACTGCTCTCAGTAGTGACTTTAACCCCGGCGTCAACACTTAGTCTCAGGAACGGAGAATCCCGCCCCAGCTCTTCCACTGCGGTGGCTGTTCCTCACTGAAATGAAAAATTACAGAATCATGACAGCCATTCAGGCCATCGAGTCTGGACCAGCTCTCCAAATGAGCAGTCCCACTTTCTCCTGATCTACTCTGTCTACTCCCCTCACGATTTTATATGGCTGATATTTACGTGTGCAGGAATCGGAGGGCCAGCTTGCACACAAGTAAATACATTGGCTGTAATCTTTTGTCTGTTCCTGCTGGTGGGATCTCCCGGTCCCGCTGACGGCAAACCCCCGCCGCGGCATTCCTGGTGCTTAAAACCCATTGACAGCGGTGGACCAGAGGATCCCGCCGCTGGTCAATGCCACTGCCAGCGTGAAAGAGGACGCGGAAGGCGTGGAAAATCCCGCCCATTGTCTGGCATATTCTGCACATTCACTGCTCTGGTCAGGGGAATATATCTCCCACTCTGGACAGTTTGAGAGTTTCATCAGTAAATATGTATCTGAAACGGCCAAAAGGCGTCTGCTTGACTCTGGAGATTGAGGACTTGAGCATATGGTCAAAGCTGGCACTTCAGCGCAATGTTAAAGCCCTTGGAGATTCTGGCCAGAATTCTCCGGTTGTTTGCGGGGTTCTCTGGTTCCGCTGGCAGCGCACCCCCACCAATGGGTTTTCCGGCGGTGTGGGGTGGCTTAAATGGGAAATCCCATTGGCAGTGCCGGGATAACAGGATCCCATCGCCAGCGAACTACGCGCCGCCGGGAAACACGGGACTGGGGGAATCGTAGAATCCAGTCCGCTGTGTGGTTGATCTGAGGCCCTGTCTGTCAGCTCATTTATCTCATTGCCTTGCCATTCATAGCGATAGCTACTGCGTTGACTCAAATGTGAACAACGTCAATGTAAATCACTTAGGAATATTTCTGAGAGATTGAGAAGGTTATCGGGGGTGTTATGGGCCAGGGTTTAGAGAACCCCAAAGTGTATCATGGAGTTCACCTGACCCACAACTTTTAATAGATTGTGGTAGGGGGAGCACACGGCCCACTCTACAGGTGTGGTGCAGCAGAAATGGAAAAGTATTTTTTAAAGCAAAACAATGTTTATTCTATGAACTCAAGTTAACCTTTTTAAAACAAACAGTGAACATTTTAACAACCATTAATTCAAATACAACCCCCAAAGAATACAACACTAAAAAATGCCTACGATGTCCTTTTAACATCCAAAAGACTTACAAAAAAACATAACCTTTAACAGAAGCACATCAGGTTAAAGTCACTACTGTTATTTGTTTTAAATCACTAGTGTTGCTCTTTTTAGCTTTAGTCTATTTGCTCTGTTTAGGTCACTTTTGCTCATGAGTCGCCAGGTATCTTTATGATACCGCCACGTGGTTCAAGTTCAGGTTATGATTAATAACACAGCACACCGCTTAGTAAGGATTAAAACAACGGTCATTTATTATATACAACAAGCAATATTAATACCCTAATACTACTTTCTTTCTAACAAACCTATCACCACTGGCCAATACTTAACTTAGGAAGAGCCCACCAGGTCAGGGAAACGAATGGCTTGTCCAATCAAATCTGGCCCGCGGGATTCAAAAGGCTGCTACAGGTTGGTGGCTAGGTGTCTCTACCGGATAGCGATCGTTGGATTCAAACTTACACTTGCCGGTGGCTGGTCTTGCGAAGGTCTCGAGCAGGCGAAGATGAGAGAGAGAGAGATCTGACCTTGGACCTTCACTCTTATAGGGCCCAGGGGCTTCCCGCCTCCCGGGGCGGCCCTTGACCCTGAGTCCCAAGTGATTGGATTCTGTCCCCAATCTCTGGGGTCGATGTGTCCAATGGTGAGGCGATTCCTTGATCGGGGGGTGGTCGCTCACCTGTCTTTGTTTCGGCCACTGCAGGCGCCGACAGGTCTGGCCTGGTATTCAATTGCTAATATGTTGCAATTGTTCCCGGGGATAGCCGATTTAACTGTGGATGTCTGAGTAGATTAGGTGTAAACAGTCCCGAATGCAACTGCGGATACCTGGGTTGATGGGCTGTTGATAGCCCTGAGTATCGATCTGGGCTACGTTCCCAGAGCTGAATATGCAAACCTGTCTGCAGCTGCCTGCTTGTGTCTTCTTGGCTGCTTTTCCCAGCAGTCTTTCGGTTTAGCCGTTTTAAACTGGGTTTTGGCCAGATTAATCGGAACGCAGCCATTTTACATGGCTACACTAGGATCGATTTACAGTCTTTAGATTACAAAGAGAGACTCTAATACACCTTCTGGCTGTGACTGCAGCTATCCAGCTCTGAAAACAAAAGTAAAACACACCCTGCAGCAAACAGCCTAAAACGAAAGTAAAAAGCTGAAAGACAGCCCAGCTCCACCCACTCTCTGACATCACCGCAGTAATAAACCCCCTTTTCTTAAAGGTACTCTCACTACAGATATTTATATACACACCAATTTAAAAACACCCATTTCTTAAAGGTTCTCTCACATGACAGCGGTAGATGGGGAATGTTGAACTAACACAAACAGATCAACCATGATCTTATTGAATGGCAGAGCGGGCTCGAGGGGCTGAATGGCCTACTTCTGCTCCTATTTGTATGTGTGTAAGGTGCTATCTAAATACAAGCCTTCCATTCAAAATTTATTAGATTCTGTTACAATTATTATCAAGTGTAATGTAGGCGAATAGGAATGTAGCCTATTCTTAGGTGTTCCCAAGTTAGGAACAGCTTTTGCTCAAAGGAAAAAGGTCACTTGAGGTGGCGTCAGGATTTATGATTTTAAAATATGCGGAGGCACACAAAATATAGACGCAAGTCAACTCCTAACTGGGTGTTCAGAATTAACAGTTCAAAGGTTCCAAATTAACAAGCTTTGAACAAGATAGTGATTGAAAAATAAATAGCTCCCACACAGCGTAGTTAGTTGGAGTAAACTCCCACTGAAAGTATGTAATGCTGTGTTAAACAATTTCTTCAAAAAGTAGGCTGGTTAAATGTATGATTAGGAGTGGAATTGAAGGTTATATGGTGTAATTATAGACTGTGATAAACTATGTCATCAAGAATGATGGTCCCAGAACTGTGGGGAAGGGGGAGAGGGAGTGATTGAGGGCACATCTTAACCCTGTGCGTGCCATGGGCGAATTTAACCACTTGGGTGTTGTTGGGCTCAAAGAGAATGCATGTTAACAGTGAAGAAACATGTCAGGTTTTATTTGTAGTATAACCCTGTCAACGTCCCTTGTTACTGGCCAGAAAAACACCATTCCAGTGGAGGTTAGATTTGGGACATCCAGTCAGCAATTCTTGTACAGTGGCTCTCACCTGCAGACTGAATGGTGGGCGGAAGGAGGTTCAGATGTGTGGATGGGCAGGGGAATGGAAGTAAACAAAGTATTTAACGGATAGAATTTTTTTGAAAGGCGAGAATGGAATGCTGACCAAGAAACAATGGGTACAATTCCAGTGGGTTGACGTTAAAGTCCACCCTCGGTCATGTATAGTGGGGTGTTTCTCGGCGATTACAGTGCAGAGAAACATTCCGCTATCCAACAGCACTTTGCTGGGTTTTTTGTCTCGGGGAATTCCTCCCCGCGGAGGCCGCATTTATTTTCCTGGCCCCTCGCAGATCGGGGCGCCAATTTGTCCGGCAGCCCCGATCCTTTCCCCTCACGCCGTTCAGGCCTCCACCCGCTTCTTTGACCTCCCTCATTCCCCCCCCGTCCCAACCTTGGGAAGGCCCTCAGGAACGCCCCCCCCCCCCTCACCCCCACTCTATCTGGCAAGGCAGCCCTGGCCCTGTCGTGTTATTCACCCTGGGGTAACACGGACTGCAACTGGATGCAGTTGTACTTGAAAGTAGACTCCAAACTTTGGTGTTGGTTCAATACGCTTTATTGAACTTGTTAAGCAGTGCACAGTTCGCTGTGGGTTTGACGCTCTACTAATCTAAGCATGCTTACTATAACTAACTAGACCAGACTAGCTCTGAGCCACGTGTAGAAGGTGCTAACTGATATATACACCCTGACTGTCACTGCAGTTGTCACCAGTGGAAAGAGGCAGAGTGTTGATGCCTCGTGTGTTTTATAGTGGGAGACCACCTTCTAGTGTTCTGCCTGGTGATTGGTTGTGTTCTGTCCTGTGTGTTGATTGGCTGTACTGGGTGTCTGTCACTGCCTGTCTGTATCTCATTATGTGCATGAGTGCATATCATGACAGGCCCAACCCCTGGCAGTGCCAACTTGGCACTGGGTCACCCAGGCAGTGCCTGTCTGGCAGCCTAACAGTGGCCCTGGCACCCTCTAAGTGCCATCTGGGCACCATAGAAGTGGCAGGGTGGAGGTGCCATGGTGCCCAAATGCCAGGGATGCCAGGAATGCCAGGATGTCACCTTTCCCTGTCCCCAGCCACTGGACCATCTCCAATGGCCTGGGAGAACCGCCCCCCCCTCCCCACACACACACATTTGTGTGGATCAGTACCAAACGGCACCTTGGCGAGGTCTCCCAGGGTGCCGAGTCGATTTGGTGTCGGGGTATTTAAATGATCCATTACGCTCAGTTAAATATACAGATCAGGATCTCGGCAGCAAGAGCGAGATCCAGGTCACGCCCGATTTGGGGCTTGCGCGTTATTCACCCGTTGCGCCCGGATCAACGCCGGACTGAAAGGGGTCGCTAGATCACACCCAAATACAAGCAGAATTTTCAGAACGGATAGAGGGAAACAGAGGATTGGATTTGTTTATTGTCATATGTACCGAGGTACAGTGAAAAGTATTGTTCTGCGTGCAGCTCAGATAGATCGTTTCGTAAATGAAATGAAAATACATAATAAGGCAAACATAAAATATACAATGTAAACACAACGGCACAGACATCGGGTGAAGCATACGGAGTGTGGTAGTACTCAGTAGAGAAGGTGTGTGGAGAGATCAGATCAGTCCATAAGAGGGTCATTCAGAAGTCTGGTAACAGCAGGGAAGAGGCTGTTTTTGAATCTGTTCGGGCGTGTTCTCAGACTTTTGTATCTCCTTCCCGATGGACGAAGTTGGAAAAGTGAGTAAGCCGGGTGGGAGGGGTCTTTGATTATGCTGCCAGCTTTCCCCAGGCAGCGGGAGGTGTAGATGGAGTCAATGGATGGGAGGCGGGTTTGTGTGATGGACTGGGCGGTGTTCACGACTCTCTGGTTTCTTTTGGTCTTAGGCCGAGCAGTTGCCATACCAGGCTGTGATGCAGCCACATAGGATGCTTTCAACGGTGCACCTGTAAAGGTTGGTAAGAGTCAGTGTGGACATGCCAAATTTCCTTAGTTTCCTGAGGAAGTATAGGCCCTGTTGTGCTTTCTTGGTCGTAGCGTCGACGTGGGTGGACCAGGACAGATGTGCGCACCCAGGAATTTGAAGCTGTCAACCATCTCCACCTCGGCCCCACTGATGCAATCAAGGGTGTGTACAATACTTTGCTTCCTGAAATCAATGACCAGCTCTTTACTTTTGCTGGCATTGAGGGAGAGATTGTTGTTGTTACACCACTCCACTAGGTTTTCTATCTCCCTCCTGTATTCTCACTCGTCGTTGTTCGAGATCCGACCCACTACGGCCGTGTCATCAGCAAACTTGGAGATGGAGTTGGAGCCAAATGTTGCCACCCAGTCATGTGTGTAGGGAGTATAGTAGGGGGCTAAGTACGCAGCCTTGCGGGGCGCCGGTGTTGAGGACTATTGTGGAGGAGGTGTTGTTTATTCTTACTGATTGTGGTCTGTGGGTCAGAAAGTCAAGGATCCAGTTGCAGAGTGAGGAGTCAAACCCTACGTTTTGGAGCTTTGATATTGTTGCAGTCACCACTGATGTATATATAGGATGTTGATATAGGTGCTTTACGGTAAGGCCCCTGTACTACAGGTATGGGGGTAGATCCCTGCCTGCTGGTTCTGCCCAGCAGGCGGAGTATAAATATGTGTGCTCCCTATACAGCAGCCATTTCGCCAGCTGCTGTAGGAGGCCACACATCTTAGAGTAATAAAGACTCAGTTGTATTCAACTCTCGTCTCGGTGCAATTGATCGTGCATCAATTTATTACTCGAAGATTTTCAGAAGATGGACCTCCGCATCAAGCCGGATCGCCTGCAGCTGGATCCGCAATCAAGCGATGCCAAAAAGGACTTTCAACACTGGCTAGCCTGTTTCGAAGCTTACATCAGGTCTGCACCAGACCCAATCCCAGAAGCTCAGAGGATCCAGATACTCTACTCGCGGCTGAGCTCCAACGTCTTTCCTCTTATCCAGGACGCGCCGAACTACGACGAAGCCATGGCGCTACTGAAAGAGAATTACGCCCAGCAGACGAACACGCTCTTCGGCAGACACGTACTCTCTACTCGCAGTCAACTCCCTGGTGAGTCCGTAGAAGATTCCTGCCGTGCTTTAATTCCTCTGGTCAGAGACTGTGACTGTCAGGCTGTCACGGCCACGGAACATTTGAACCTCCTCATGCGGGACGTCTTCGTTACGGGGATAGGGTCATACGCCAGCGACTTTTAGAGGGGGCCACCCTCGACCTCACAGCAACAAAAAAACTGATACTATCGATGATGGTTGCCTCGCGCAATATTCAGGCCTACACCCCCAGCAGCGTGGCCTACCCCTCCTACACATCGTGGACTCCGCAGATGGCCGACCCACCGGGGGCCTCACCAAGTCAATATGCCTGTGCCACGCGCGAGCCAGCCAACCCCGGGGGCCCCCGATGTTACAGAAACACCCCCGCCAACGCTGCCCGGCCCGCATCGCCCTTTGCAAGGCCTGCGGCAAGAAGGGGCAATTCGCTGCGATGTGCCAGGCTCGCTCAGTCACCGTTATTGCCCCACCCCCCCTCACGTATGGACAATGGGCGCTGCCATCGTCACCTCCCCGGACCACGCGCGGCCAGTGGGCACCGCCACCTTCTCCCCCTCAGACCACGCGCCGCCAGTGGGTGCCGCCATCTTTTTCAACCCCGCCACGTGCGGCCTGTGGGCGCCGCCATTTTGTCCACCCCAAGAACATCAGGCGGCGCCATCTTGTCTTCCCCACGTCACATGGGCACCACCATTGTTCCCGGACCCGTGCCCCCCGGGCACCCCATTGTTCGACATCAGCGACGGCCAGCCACGACTCGCCTCGGTCACGATCGAACAGTCTCGCCCGCATATTCTAGCCACCGCCTCGACAAACGTGAAGATCAATCGGCACGAGACATCTTGCCTGCTGGACTCCAGGAGCACCGAAAGCTTCATCCATCCAGATACGGTAAGGCGCTGCTCCCTTGCGGTTCACCCTGCCAATCAAAGAATCTCCCTGGCCTCCGGATTCCACTCCTTGGCCATCCGGGGGTACTGAAATGAAAATGAAAAATGAAAATCGCTTATTGTAACAAGTAGGCTTCAAATGAAGTTACTGTGAAAAGCCCCTAGTCGCCACATTCCGGTGCCTGTTCGGGGAGGCTGGTACTGTATTGTCACACTCACGGTCCAGGGCGTAGAATTCAGCGGCTTACGCCTCTATGTCCTCCCCAACCTCTGCGCTGCCTTGCGACTCGGTCGGGACTTCCAGTGTAACCTCCAGAGCCTAACCGTGAAATTTGGCGGGCCCCTACCACCCCTTACTGTGTGCGGCCTCGCGACCCTAAAGGTCGACCCACCTTCCCTATTCACAAACCTAACCCCGGATTGCAAACCCGTTGCCATCAGGAGCAGATGGTACAGCGCCCAGGACAGGACCTTTATCAGATCCGAAGTCCAGTGGCTGCTTTGGGAAGGCATCACAAGGCCAGCAACAGCCCCTGGAGAGCCCAAGTGGTAGTGATGAAAACCGGGGAGAAACACAGAATGTTCATGGACTACAGCCAGACCATCAATCGGTACACGCAGCTCAACGCATACCCCCTCCCACGCATAGCTGATATGGTCAATCACATTGCACAGTACCGGGTCTTCTCAACTGTAGACCTCAAATCCGCCGACCACCAGCTCCCCATCCGTAAGGCGGGCCGCCCATACACTGCCTTCGAGGCAGATGGCCGCCTCAAATTTTCTCAGGGTTCCCTTCGGCGTCACCAACGGGGTCTCGGTCTTCCAAAGGGCGATGGACCGAATGGTCGACCGGTACGGTTTGTGGGCCACCTTCCCGTACCTAGACAATGTCACCATCTCCGGCCACGATCAGCAGGACCACGATGCCAACTTTGCCAAATTTCTCCACACCGCCACTCTCCTAAACCTCGACAATAACAAGGAGAGGTGCGTATTCAGCACGAACCGCTTAGCCATCCTCAGCTATGTGGTCCAGAACGGCGTTCTGGGGCCCGATCCCGAATGCATGCTCCCCCTCATGGAACTCCCCCTTCCCCACTGCCCCAAGGCCCTCAAACGTTGCCTGGGGTTCTTTTCATACTATGCCTAGTGGGTCCCAAACTATGCGGACAAGGCCCGCCCACTCATCCAGTCCACCCTTTTTCCCCTGACGGCCGAGGCTCAACATTCAGCCGATATCGCCAAGGCCGCGATGCACGCAGTAGACGAGACGCTGCCCTTTCAAGTCGAGAGCGACGCATCAGACGTCGCCCTAGCTGCCACGCTCAATCAGGCAGGCAGGCCCGTGGCATTCTTTTCCCGCACCCTTCATGCCTCCGAAATTCGGCACTCCTCCGTCGAAAAAGAGGCCCAAGCCATCGTTGAAGCTGTGTGGCATTGGAGGCATTACCTGGCCGGCAGGAGATTCACTCTCCTCACTGACCAACGGTCGGTAGCCTTCATGTTCAATAGCACACAGCAGGGTAAGGTCAAAAATGATAAAATCTTGAGGTGGAGGATCGAGCTCTCCACCTACAACTACGAGATTTTGTATCGCCCCGGCAAGCTCAACGAACCCCCAGATGCCCTATCCCGAGGTACATGTGCCAGCGCACAGGTGGCCCGACTCCGGACCCTGCACGATAACATTTGTCACCTGGGAGTCACACGGTTGTACCATTTCATAAAGGCCCTACTCTGTCGAGGAAGTCAGGGCAATCACCATGGATTACCAGGTCTGTGTGGAGTGCAAACCGCACTTCTACCAGCCGGACCGCGCGTGCCTGGTGAAGGCCTCCCGCTCCTTTGAACGCCTCAGCATGGATATCAAAGGGCCCCTCCCCTCCACCCACCGTAACACGTATTTCCTCAGTGTGGTCGATGAATACTCCAGATTCCCCTTCGCCATCCCATGCCCCGACATGACGCCTGCCACCGTCATCAAAGCCCTCAACACAAGCTTCGCGCTGTTCGTCTTCCCTGCCTACATCCAAACTGACAGGGGATCCTCATTCATGAGAGATGAGCTGTGTCAGTTCCTGCTCAGCAGGGGTATCGCCTCCAGCAGGACGACCAGCTATAACCCCCGGGGAAACGGGCAGGAGGAGAGGGAGAACGGGACGGTCTGGAGGGCCTTCCAACTGGCCCTACAGTCCAGAAATATCCCGGCCTCCCGCTGGCAAGAGGTCCTCCCCGTTGCACTGCACTCCATTCGGTCGCTACTATGCACCGCCACTAATGACACACCCCATGAACGTCTCTTTGCCTTCCCCAGGAAGTCCACATCTGAGGTGTCGCTCCCGACTTGGCTCGCAGCTCCAGGACTCGTACTCCTCCGTAAGCACGTACGACTCCACAAGGCTGACCCGTTGGTTGAAAGGGTGCAGTTACTCCACGTTAACCCCAGTACGCCGACGTAGCGTACCCCGACGGCCGCCAGGATACTGTCTCTCTCAGGCACCTGGCGCCAGCAGATTCCACACACACACACCCCTCCGGCCCGGCTCCACCCCCCCTCCCCTGGCGCACCCAGCAGCAACCCCCCCAGGACCATCCATCCTCCCCCTGCCCACGCCCAAGGATGAAGAGGATTTCAGCATGCTCCCGGAATCACCGAGGACCAGACCAACACCGGAATCGCCGCCACCACTGCGTCGCTCCCAACGCCACATCAAGGCCCTGGACCGGCTAAATCTATAATTGGTTCGGGACTATCAAACCACCTTGTACTGGACTTCAGAAATAAATATTTTTTTTTTCTTCTGTATAGTAAACTTGCTCTGTATATAGTTCTCCACCACCCCCGCCGGACTCAATTTTAACAGGGGTTGAATGTGGTAATCACCACTGTTGTGTATATTAGATGTGTGGTAAGGCCCTGTACTACATGTACGGGGGTAGTCCCTGCCTGCTGGCTCCGCCCAGTAGGCGGAGTATAAATATGTGTGCTCCCTATACAGCAGCCATTTTGCCAGCTTCTGTAGGAGGCCACACATCTTAGAGTAATAAAGCCTCAGTTGTATTCAACTCTCGTTTCTGTGCAATTGATTGTGCATCATAGTCACTGTTGTAGAAATGCAAGATCCCATAAATGGCATTGTGATAATGGCCAGAGAGCACGTTTAATGTTGAGGGAAAGAAAATGGGCAAGTGCAAAGTGGAAAATTGTACTTACTTTAGTTAGGTGGGCAAACATTCGAGTAAAACTGCTCCTCTGGTGATTGATGTCTTTATTACTGTAATAGAAGTATTATTTTCAACACAAGCTAAATAAAAGCAGAGCTCTGCACCTCCGCACCATATGTGCCTCACATAATGTGATGAGCACCAGCAGCATTTCCCTATAATGATGAGCTGTGATAGCAGAGAGGGGGAGTCATTGACACACTGCGCAGCTTCATTCTGCAACTCTTTTGCATGGGTTTCTTCAGCGCATGAGCAGCCAATCTCATTTGGCTATGTTTTTCTCCATTTCTTTTGCAGCCACTTTGATCCTTGAAGTATGACCACTGAGTAACTATAAATCTTGTCGGAGTAGCTTGTGAATATTGTAACTGTATTTCGTGAATAAGTGATCATAAGATGCTGCAAGTTATGTTGTGTTGCCAAGTTGGGGTGGACTTTTGTTTTTCACTGTTATACGTAGGGTCAGCCAAAGGTCTTTGCCCAGCGCCAATGTGTTCATAAGTAAAAATGAAAATGTTCAAAAAGTAGAAAATAAATGACATCATTTTTTAAACATTCCTGACTATGATTTTTCTCCCTAGACTCTGGGTGAGCTGTGGCTCAGTTGGCAGCACTCTTGCCTCTGAATCATAAGGTCCTGGGTTCAAATCCACCTTGGGTGGCACGGTAGCACAGTGGTTAGCACTGTTGCTTCACAGCATCAGGGTCCCAAATTCGATTCCCGGCTTGGGTCACTGCCTGTGCGGAGTCTGCATGTTCTCCCTGTGTCTGCGAGGGTTTCCTCTGGGTGCTCTGGTTTCCTCCCACTTATCCTGAAAGGTGTGCTGTTAGAGAAATTGGACATTCTGAATTCTCCCTCAGTGTACCCAAAAAGGCGTCAGAATGTGGTGACTAGGGGATTTCCACAGTAACTTCATTGCAGTGTTAATATAAGCCTATTTGTGACACTAATTATTACTATGATCTGGGGATTGAGTACAAAAGTGAATGCTGATATTTCAGTGCAGTACTGAGGAAGTGCTGCACTGCCAGAGGTGCCCTCACTTACATGAGGTCCTGGCTGGGTGGATGGAAAAGATCCCACGGCACCATTTTGAAGAAGAGCAGGGTAGTTTTTAAAAATAAATTTAGAATACACAATTTTTTTTTCCATTCAAGGGACAATTTAGCGTGGCCAATCCACCTACCCTGCACATCTTTGGATTGTGGTGGTGAGACCCACAGGGAGAATGTGCAAACTCCACACGGACAGTGACCCAGGGCCGGGATTTGAACCCGGGTCTTTGGCGCCGTGAGACTGCAATGCTAGCCACTGCGTTACCGTGCCACCATAAGAACACGGTAGTTATCCCCAGTTTCCTAGCCAATAATTATCCCTCAATCAACTTCTCGCAAACAAATTATCTGATCATTGTCACATTGTGGAAGACTGCTGTGTGCAATTTGCCATCTGCTGTTCCTACATTACATCTTCAAAAAGTGAAATCAAAGCCCCAGAGGTTTCTCTCCCCCTTTTATGGAGAGAGAGCTGACTATTGCTGATTTAACCTGAGGGTCACCACACCTCAGGCAAGGGGCGAGGTTGAGAAGACGAGGCTTTCATGGATAACCTCAGCCGGTACGGGCATTGAACCCGCGCTGTTGGCATCTCTCCCCATCACAAACAGGCCGTCCAGCTAACTGAGCTAACCGGGCTGGCAGTGCCAAGGTGCCCACTTGGCAGTGGGAGTGCCAGGGTACAGCCCTGCCCTGTTCCCAACCACCTGGGGGGGTCTCTAATGGCCTGCAAGATCTCCCCGAGGTGCCATTACACCTGGCCAACGTTGTGCAGGCCAGTGCTAAACAGTGCTCCCATGAGGTCTCGCAATTGCGGCCGTTGACTCCAGGGCGGTGGGAGAATCCTAATGGCTCATTTAAATATACTGATCTGGATCATGCCCAGCGAGGGCGAGATCCAGATCATGCTGGGCGGAATGAGTTGGGCGTCTCGTGATCAGTCTGGCACCCGGCGTGGAGCCAGATTTGCGGCTCTCGCACGATTCGCCCGTTGCGCCTGGATCCCCGCCGGGCTCAATACGGTTGCTGAATGGCGCCCGTTAACTCTGCTTCTCTCTCCTCAGGTGCTGCCAGACCTGCTGAGTTTTCCCAGCATTTTCTGTTTTTAATTCAGATTTCCAGCATTCACGATGTTTTGCTTTTGCTTTAGGCTGCAAAAGGCAGGCGGAATATTGCTTAGACCCAGCCAGAACATCATTCACAGTGGACGGGATATGAAGGACAGGACACTGACGTGTAAATCACAGCTTCTGACCCGAAATCAATTTCGATGAGAACAAAGATCTGGCTCTCTTGTGGGTCCACCCTCCGCATTGAGAGTTAGCCGGGATTCCCAGGATACAATGCTTCCTCGCCAGGTGCCGAAAAAGGATTGTTGGCATTCCATCTCCACAGGGGTTTGGGAAAACGAGATTTAAATAAATGAAGATTGAATTAAGCAATATTTGAAATAAGGATGGGGTTGGGGTAATTTTGCAAGTTTGTATTGCAGGCGAGGGCTGGAGAACTATGTCCTCACATATCAAGAAATCACCTGTGCACCCCAGGGCTTTCCAACTATTAAAGTCAGTAGTTGGGAAATTCAAGCAGATTGTACCTGCAATTTTCACAACAGGCAAAGCTGGCAGGTGATGCTTCCTGCTGTGAATCAACCCTCAGGTAGCTTAACATTTCAGGTGAAGGTCTGTTTTCAGACCCAAAGTGTTCGCACTGTGTTCCTTCACCTCTCTAAGGGTGAGGGCTCTGCTGTACATTCTGCCATTTTCACTTCTCTTTAGACGCATGCCATTGGAAAAGTAGCCACTATCGAGAACAATTCCCTTTATTACTAGCCAAGTCTTTGATCTCTGACAAGGACTGAACAGTCGAATTGAATCTTTCAAGAGCAGTATTACGGTGGCCGAGAGGATGCTAGATGGGGACTCATCTTCCGAGGTAGTATGGGCTGAGGTTAGAAACAGGAAAGGAGAGGTCACCCTGTTGGGAGTTTTCTATAGGCCTCCAAATAGTTCTAGGGATGTAGAGGAAAGGATGGCGAGGATGATCCTGGATAAGAGAGAAAGTAACAGGGTAGTTGTTATGGGAGACTTTAACTTTCCAAATATTGACTGGAAAAGATATAGTTCGAGTGCAATAGATGGGTCGTTTTTTGTACAGTGTGTGCAGGAGGGTTTCCTGAAACAATATGTTGACAGGCCAACAAGAGGCGAGGCCACGTTGGATTTGGTTTTAGGTAATGAACCAGGCCAGGTGTTGGATTTGGAGGTAGGAGAGCACTTTGGGGACAGTGACCACAATTCGGTGACGTTTACGTTAATGATGGAAAGGGATAAGTATACAACGCAGGGCAAGAGTTATAGCTGGGGGAAGGGCAATTATGATGCCATTAGACGTGACTTGGGGGGGGATAAGGTGGAGAAGTAGGCTGCAAGTGTTGGGCACACTGGATAAGTGGAGCTTGTTCAAGGATCAGCTACTGCGTGTTCTTGATATGTATGTACCGGTTAGGCAGGGAGGAAGGCGTAGAGCAAGGGAACCGTGGTTTACCAAAGAAGTGGAATCTCTTGTTAAGAGGAAGAAGGAGGCCTATGTGAAGATGAGGTGTGAAGTTTCAGTTGGGGCGATGGATAGTTATAAGGTAGCGAGGAAGGATCTAAAGAGAGAGCTAAGACGAGCAAGGAGGGGACATGAGAAGTATTTGGCAGGTAGGATCAAGGAAAACCCAAAAGCTTTCTATAGGTATGTCAGGAATAAGCGAATGACTAGGGAAAGAGTAGGACCAGTCAAGGACAGGGATGGGAAGTTGTGTGTGGAGTCTGAAGAGATAGGAGAGATACTAAATGAATATTTTTCGTCAGTATTCACTCAGGAAAAAGATAGTGTTGTGGAGGAGAATGCTGAGACCCAGGCTATTAGAATAGATGGCATTGAGGTACGTAGGGAAGAGGTATTGGCAATTCTGGACAGGCTGAAAATAGATAAGTCCCCGGGACCTGATGGGATTTATCCTAGGATTCTCTGGGAGGCCAGGGAAGAGATTGCTGGACCTTTGGCTGTGATTTTTATGTCATCATTGGCTACAGGAATAGTGCCAGAGGGCTGGAGGATAGCAAATGTGGTCCCTTTGTTCAAAAAGGGGAGCAGAGACAACCCCGGCAACTATAGACCGGTGAGCCTCACGTCTGTAGTGGGTAAAGTCTTGGAGGGGATTATAAGAGACAAGATTTATAATCATCTAGATAGGAATAATATGATCAGGGATAGTCAGCATGGCTTTGTGAAGGGTAGGTCATGCCTCACAAACCTTATCGAGTTCTTTGAGAAGGTGACTGAACAGGTAGACGAGGGTAGAGCAGTTGATGTGGTGTATATGGATTTCAGTAAAGCGTTTGATAAGGTTCCCCACGGTAGGCTATTGCAGAAAATACGGAGGCTGGGGATTGAAGGAGATTTAGAGATGTGGATCAGAAATTGGCTAGCTGAAAGAAGACAGAGGGTGGTGGTTGATGAGAAATGTTCAGACTGGAGTTCAGTTACAAGTGGCGTACCACAAGGATCTGTTCTGGGGCCGTTGCTGTTTGTCATTTTTATCAATGACCTAGAGGAAGGCGCAGAGGGGTGGGTGAGTAAATTTGCAGACAACACTAAAGTCGGTGGTGTTGTCGACAGTGTGGAAGGATGTAGCAGGTTACAGAGGGATATAGATAAGCTGCAGAGCTGGGCTGAGAGGTGGCAAATGGAGTTTAATGTAGAGAAGTGTGAGGTGATTCACTTTGGAAGGAATAACAGGAATGCGGAATATTTGGCTAATGGTAAGGTTCTTGGAAGTGTGGATGAGCAGAGGGATCTAGATGTCCATGTACATAGATCCCTGAAAGTTGCCACCCAGGTTGATAGGGTTGTGAAGAAGGCCTATGGAGTGTTGGCTTTTTTTGGTAGAGGGATTGAGTTCCGGAGTCGGGAGGTCATGTTGCAGCTGTACAAAACTCTGGTGCGGCCGCATTTGGAGTATTGTGTACAGTTCTGGTCACCGCATTATCGGAAGGACGTGGAGGCTTTGGAGCGGGTGCAGAGGAGATTTACCAGGATGTTGCCTGGTATGGAGGGAAAATCTTTTGAGGAAAGGCTGATGGACTTGAGGTTGTTTTCGTTGGAGAGAAGAAGGTTAAGAGGAGACTTAATAGAGGCATACAAAATGATCAGGGGGTTAGATAGGGTGGACAGTGAGAGCCTTCTCCCCCGGATGGAAATGGCTGGCACGAGGGGACATAGCTTTAAACTGAGGGGTAATAGATATAGGACAGAGGTCAGAGGTAGGTTCTTTACGCAAAGAGTAGTGAGGCCGTGGAATGCCCTACCTGCAACAGTAGTGAACTCGCCAACATTGAGGGCATTTAAAAGTTTATTGGATAAACATATGGATGATAATGGCATAGTGTAGGTTAGATGGCTTTTGTTTCGGTGCAACATCGTTGGCCGAAGGGCCTGTACTGCGCTGTATCGTTCTATGTTCTATGTTCTAAGTGCCTCAAGACTAGAAAGATGTCATCAGCCATTGAATTTGGAAGCTGTTGCACTTCATTCCAGTGGAATATTAGGTTGCGCTCGATTGGCTTGTTGCGAATTGTCGCGAGCAAGCCGACATGTAAGCAAGTGTTGGAAAACTCCAGAGTTTTGTTGAGCTTGTTGAGTCTGAAGCAGGATGTTGGCTGCATTGGTGGCCTAGCTTGGTTACTGACAGAGTCAGTGATCTTGGCATTGCTTTACATTCACCTGCGGAAGCAGAGGACCCCTACAATAAAAGAGGACCTTCCTGCCTGATACCAGGGATTAAAAGGTACGCTGAGGATAATAAATACTTCTTAGAGCTCTATCATTTCATGGTCTCATTACAAAATGGATCTGGAAGTGAATGGCTCATTTTTACCAGCTGGATTCAGTAGTCTGAATCGTGCTAACTATTTAAATAGTAGTAGGTGAAGTAGCCACACAATGTATCCCTCTCAACAGGGACTGGCCTCCAGAGTTCTATTCCCAGAAGAACAGAGGAGATTAAGGAATGACGTGATAGAGGTTTAAAGTTCTGGAGGGATGGACAATGCTAATAGAGAATTTATTTTTGACGATAGAGGTACCTAGAACAAGGGGACATTGATAGAATATTAAATTGAAAATATTTTGGACTGAGGGCAAAAGAAACATTTTCACACAGTGTTTTGGAGACATCACTAGACTTGGTGATTATAATAGAGAATCAGAACATGTAAGAATAGTTTAAATCGATGGTTAAAGGAAAGAGATATGAAGGGCGATGGGGACAGAGTGGGTAAACAGGGTACCGTCCCTGTGGAGGATAAACACCAACGTGGAGTAGCTGTGGCCTGTTGTGTACAAATCCACACAATGGTCCTTCGTTAAACCTAATTTACAAAGAACAAAGAAAAGTACAGCACAGGAACAGGCCCTTCGGCCCTCCAAGCCTGCGCCGACCATGCTGCCCGTCTAAACTAAAATCTTCTACACTTCTGGGGTCCATATCCCTCTATTACCATCCTATTCATGTATTTGTCAAGATGCCCCTCAAACATCGCTCTCGTCCCAGCAATAACACATAACACAATTATCTCAAGCTCATCATTATCTTACTTGGCCCCATCCAACCAAAAAAATGCTTTGGACTGTTTTAAATAGTTTCCCACTCCCAAAGTTG
Source organism: Scyliorhinus torazame (assembly GCF_047496885.1). NCBI lineage: Eukaryota > Metazoa > Chordata > Chondrichthyes > Carcharhiniformes > Scyliorhinidae > Scyliorhinus > Scyliorhinus torazame. The sequence continues at coordinate 391,114,573 of NC_092707.1, forward strand.
GAACGATATTTCTGAACACTTATTTCTAAAACGACATTGTTCCTTTATCTGTTGCTCACATTGTATGTTTGCACCATTGCCCTGGGGGAGCGGGGGGGAGGGGGGGGGGGGGGGGGAGTGGCGGGGGGGGATTCTCGCTCGCGGGATCTTCTGGTTCCACCGACGGCAAACCCCCGCCACAGATTTCCCACTGGTGGGAGTGGTGGTGGTGGGGGGGGGGGGGGGGGGGGTGGATTGAATGGGAAATCCCATTGACAGCGGCAGGACCAGAACCACCTGCTGCCGGTCAACAGTGAGCCACTTCCCGCTGCCAGAAAGACACCGCGGGGAGATTGGGAAAACCCCGCCTTGGTCCTTGGACAATGTGCAGGGCACAATAAAGATTATTATTATTAGGTGTAAGTTGAGCGGTACCTTCTATGTAGGAAAAATAGCTCAACCAGACCAGTTCTTCACCAGTGACAGTAACAATGTCCTAGGACACAGGTCACCTACATCTGGTTATGCTTGGGAGATAGGAACTACAAAGGACGAGAAACATTTTTAGGGTGGGATTCTCCGTCGGTGGACGGCAAAATCGGGAAACCCAATTGGGCGGAGAATCGGTTTTGATGCCAAAATCGTGGCAGGCACCGGTTTCATGCCAAATCGCAATTCTCCAGAGCCTCGACAGCGGTGTCAATGCGTTTCACTCCACACAATAAACACCCTTGCCATATCATTAGTGGGTCTGACCCGGTACACTTCGGGGCCTCCGCGATTTTCTGCCTCCATCGGGGCGAATTCCCAATGGCTATCCTTTCACAAGGCAAAATCCGACTGACCTGTGTGTTCAAATTCACACAATGGTCAAGATTTTCCTCTTGGCTATGAGGACTCCATCTGCCTGACAGCTCTACCATTGCACATCTCCAGACGTGGAAGAAATATCCCACCAAAGCAAATTGCAGGGCAGGGACATTGAATCAATCATCCTGCAACCCCTTGCTCTCTTTGAAGTAGGTCATTTAATTTATAAAAGATCCCCACCACCATTCTAACGCTGGATACCTGCAGTATACACATGTCTTTATCTCCTGCATCGCTGTTGTAAATACAGAAACTGTGACTTGCATCTTTACTGCCCCACAGTTGAGAGGAGAGACATTTCCAATATCCTTTGGAACTGATATTGCCAGACATAGGTTACAATAATTTATTGGCTAAGATACTGGACTGGTAGTACAGAGTTCTGGACTAATAATCCAGAGAATGTGAGTTCAAAGTCCACGATGCAATTTGTAAACGTTAATTCAGTTATTAAAAATATTCTGGAAATAAACAGCTAGTAAAACTAAGTGCCATGAACACCCAACTAGTTACTATAGTCCATTAGGGAAGGAAATCTTCCTTCTCGCTCAATCTGTGACTAGTCTCATACCAATTTGGTTGATTCTTAATTGAGCTCTGAAATGGTAGAATAAGTCATTGAGGGAAAGAAGAGATGGGGAATTTCTTTTTGTTTTTTACACATTTACAGGATGTGGGCATCACTGGCCACGCCAGTATTTATTGCCCATTTGTAATTGTCCTTGAGAAGGTGGTGGTGAGCTGCCTTCTTGAACCGCTGCAGTGCCTTAAGTGTAGATACAGCCACATTGCCAATAGGGAGAGAGTTCCAGGATTTTGACCCAGCGACAGTGAAGGAACGGTGATGTGTTTCCAAGTCTGGACAGTGAGTGACTTGGAGGGAACATCTCAACTTCTGACATTAAGATGGGAGGAAGGTCATTGATAAAGCAGCTGAAGATGGTTGGGCCTTAGGACACGATGCTGCAGAACTCCTGCTGCGAAGTCTTGGAGCTGGGATGATTGACATACAACAACTGCAACCATCTTCCTTTGTGCCAGGTATGACTCCAACCAGCGGAGAGTTTTCTTCCTGAATCCCATTGCCCCAGTTCTACTCAGGCTCCTTGAAGCCATATTCAGTCAAATGCTGGTTTGATGTCAAGGGCAGTCACTCTCCCCTCACCTTTGGAGTTCAGCTCTTTCATCCATTTTTGGACCATGTGTAAATGTCGGGTTGCCAGCGATGCCAATTCTCTAGATTGAATAATAAAGTAAGATTGCTGTGGTAGAATACACTGTTGGAAAGGTCCACGCCTAATTTTTCACCCATGCCAATTTAAGGCATCTCTAAAAACCAACGTATCTAAAAGCTAAAATCCTCCCTCAGCAAAGGACCATAGATGGGTTAAGTGAGTGGGCAAAGTATTTAGCAGATGGAGGATAACCTAGGAAAATGTGAACTTGTCCAATTTGGCAGGAAGAATAGAAAGGCAGCTTATTATTTAAACGGAGAGAGATTGCAGAACCCTGCAGTACAGAAGGATCTGGGTGTCCTGGTACATGAATCACAAAAAGTTAGTCTGCAGGTATAGCAAGTGAGCATGAAGGCAAATGGAATATTGTGATTTATTGCAAGGGAACTGGAATATAAAAGTGGGGAAGTTTTGCTACAGTTGTACAGTGTGTTACTGAGACCCCGGCGGGGGTCAGAGAATCCCCAGGGGGAGGCGCGAATCCCACCACGCTGCCCCGACGCTGGCTGCTGTATTCTCCGGTGCCGCTTTTCGGGCAGCGGTGGGATTCCCGCCACGCTGGTAGCCGGCCGTTGACAGCGGTCCCCCAGGCGATTCTCCGGGCCCTGATGGGCCGTGCGGCCATCCATTTTTGGCCTGTCCCACCAGCGTGAATTACTCAACTCACGCACAGCGGGACCTGGCAGGTGAATATGCGGGGGTGGTCCTCGGAGGGCACGGGGGGATCTGACCCCGGGGGGGCGGGGGTCCCCACGGTGGCCTGGCCCGCGATCGGGGCCCACCGATCTGCGGGCGGGCTTGTTCCGTGGGAGCACTTCTTTCTTCCGCGCCGGGCCCCTGTAGGGCTCTGCCATATTGCCCGGGGGCTGGCGCGGAAAAGAGAACCCCCCTGAGCATGCGCAAAAATACGCTGGCCAGTCTGGTCATGCGCGGAATCACACTGGCCGTTCCGCACATGCGCGGAATCATGCCGGCCGTTCCGCGCATGCGTGAACTCGTGCTGGCACTTTGTTGCCGGCTGGAGTGGTGCCAACCCCTCCGGCGTCCACCTAGCCCCCTGGAAAGGTGGGAATTCCTCACCTTGGGGGGCTGTTGACGCCAGAGTCGTTGCCGCCGGTTTTCCCGCCGGCGTGGGGACTTAGTCCCCAGAGGGGAGAATCCCGGCCCACATCTGGAGTATTCTGTACAGATTTGGTCTCCTTATTTAAGAAAGGACGTAATTGCATTGGAAACAAAACAGAGAAGGCTCACTAAATGATTCCTGGGATGAAGGGGTTGTCTTATGAGGAAAGGTAGGACAGGGGGTACCTCTCTCCAGGAGTCTCCAGGAGTTTAGAAGAATGAGAGGTTATCTTATTGAAACTTGAGGGGACTTGACAGGGTGGGTGCTGAGAGAATGTTTCCCTTAATGGGAGAGACTAGAACTCAGGGAGACAGTTCAAAAATAAGTGATCTCCCAATAAAGACTGAAGTGAAGAGGAATGTTCCTCTCAGAAGATGTGGGAAGAGAATTGGAATGGAATGGAATGCCTAAATGTAGGGAAACAAATAATTCTTGCAATAATCATTGGGTTGATTGGTCTCCTTTTGTCCTGGAATGTTCGATAGCTCGGAGCTCCATTTTAAATTCTTTACAAACCACAAGTTGGTCCTAACCTGTCCTTCATTAGATGTATAAATGCAGTCTGTCTTTCTGGCTTTATTGATTTATTCATTAATTTTAGTAAAATGATTACAAAATACAGATTTTCTTATGAGCAGGAATGTAAAATGCAATGAAACTATGTCAAATAGTTAATGTTTTTCTTCCACTTCTTTTTCAATTCAGAGGAAAAATGTGTTGCTCTCATCTTGAAACACGACAAGTCTGGTTCTGCTTCCTGTCCTGGTTTTTTAATGTGTGTAATTATATGTGTGGGATTTTTCACAGTGTATTAGAGACGCTTTTTGCAACCAAATGCCTGAATGCCTTGCTAAAAACAATTAGATAGTAAATTCCAGTAAGAGATGAAAGAATCTGTAGGAGGAATTTCATTGCACCACAGCAGGGTCCTCCCATTCTCTGCATTTAAAGTAACAATTCTCCCAATCTTCTTGGAAAATGGAACAAAATCACCTGCAGGTTCCCTTTCCCCTGGTCCCTGCTAAGCTGGTTACAAAAACAAAAAAAATTGAGTCTGAATTTCCGAGCATTATGTTACTCGTGAGGATCCTTGCTCATCAGTAATGGAGTTTAGAAGAATGAGAGGTGATCCTGTTGAAACTTGTAGGGTGCAATTCAACCGAAACATTTCTATGTCCGGTTTCGGGCAGGTTTAGCGAGGTGTTTCTCGGGGCCTGCAGCCCCGCGAAAGACTCCGCTTTCCAACGCCACTTTGCCGGTTTTTTTGGCCTTGGCGAGGAACGCTCCATCGAGGCTGAACTCACGTCATTTCCTGCAATGGTGAGCTCAGCTAACTTAGGTTTTAATAATATTACTTCAAAAATACAAACCATAAAGTATGAGAATTTTTAAATATTCATCACACTTTGTATTCATCAGAACTCCATCTATAAGTTTGCTGATTACCCGACCGTAGTGGGTCGGATCTTAAACAACAATGAGTTAGAGTAAAGGAGAAAGATAGAGAACCTAATGGCGTGGTATAACAATCTCTCACTCAATGTCAGCAAAACTAAGGAGTTGGTATCAACTTCAGGAAGCAAAGTATCGTACACACCCCTGTCTGCATTAACGGGGCCGAGGTGGAGATGGTTGACAGCTTCAAATTCTTAGGTGTGCACATCACCAACAATCTGTCCTGGTCCACCCATGTCGACGCTAAGACCAAGAAAGCAGCGCCTATACTTCCTCAGGAAACTAAGGAAACTCGGCATGTCCACATTGACTCTTACCAACCGTTACAGATGTACCATAGAAAGCATCCTATCTGGCTGCATCACATCCTGGTATGGCAATTGCTCGGTCCAAGACCGTAGGAAACTACAGAGAGTTGTGAACACAGCCCAGTCCACCCATTGACTCTGTCTACACCTCCCACTGCCTTGGGAAAGCAGGCAGCATAATCAAAGATCCCTCCTACCGGGTTATTCACTCTTCCAACTTCTTCCATCGGGCAGGAGATACAAAAGTCTGGAAACACGGGACAGATTCTCATTTATTGGGTACTCCCTACAACAGTTTGACCTCCCTAAATACATGACCTCACACCTCTCTGTGTTAAATTCCATCTGCCACTTTGCCGCCCAGACCACCAACCCATCTACATAATTTTGGAGATTATAATAATAATCTTTCTTTATTATCACAAGTAGGCTTACATTGCAATGAAGTTACTGTGAAAATTTCCTAGTCGCCACATTCTGGCACCTGTTCGGGTACACAGAGGGAGAATTCAGAATGTCCAAATTACCTAACAGCACGTCTTTCGGGACTAGTGGGAGGAAACCGGAGCACCCGGAGGAGAACGTGCAGACTCCGCACAGACAGTGGCCCAGCCGGGAATCGAATCTGGGACCCTGGCGTTGTGAAGCAACAGTGCTACCCACTGTGCTACCATGCTGCCCATATAGCTATCCTCTACACTGTCCACCACTCGGCCAATCTTTGTGTTGTCTGAAAATTTCCCAGTCGTGTTCCCCACGTTCAAGTCCAAATTCGTTAATATATTATACAAACAGTAAGTGGCCTATCACCAAGTCCTGTGGAACACCACCTGAAACAACTTTCCAATTGCAAGGGCGGCCATCAAACATTATCCTTTGTTTCCTATTACTAAGCCAATGTTTTACCCAGTTGCCACATTGCCCTGTATCCCATGGGCTTTCACTTTCTTGAGCAATCTTCCATGTGGTACTTTGCCAAACGCCTTGCTAAAGTCCATGTACACAATATCCACGGCACTACATTCATCAACCCTTCTTGTCACTTCCTCAAAGAATTCAATTAAATTTCCTTCCTTTAACAAATCCATGCTAGGGCGGCACGTTGGCACAGTGGCTAGCACTGCTGCCTCACGGCACCAAGGACCTGGGTTTGAATCCCGTCCCTGGATCACTGTCCGTGTGGAGTTTGCACATTCTCCCCGTGTCTGCGTGGGTCTCAGCCCCAGAACCCAAAAGATTTGCAGGGTGGGTGGATTGGCCACGCTAAATTGGGAAACGAAAAAAACCCATTTTTTTTAGAAAACAAAACCATGCTGACCATCCCTGACTAGTCCATATCTTTCTATATGACAGTTAGTCCTATCTCTCAGGATTAATTCTACTAATTTGTCCACCATCGACGTAAGACTAGCCTATAATTGTTTGACATTTCCTTCGATTCCTTTTTGAACAATGGAACGTTTGCATTTCTCCAGTCCTCCGGTACCTCCCCTGTATCCGGTGACGATTGGAAAATCATCCTCGGAGCATCTGCTATCTCCCCCCTGATCTTCAGTAGCCTCGAAAACAATCCAATTCTTCTGCAAAGATAAACCAGAAGAAGATCACCGCCCCCACGGCTTAGGCTGCACCATTAAAAATGAACTAGTTGGCCGACTCAGAGACCGCCCCCCACTCCTGGATAAATGAATGCCTCGTGACCCTTCAGCTCATCTTAGCCCAGAACCAGTGCACCATAGTCCTTAGTGCGTATGCCCCAACACTGGAAGCTACAGACGAATCCGAAGAGGAATTTTACTCTAGCTTCAAACAATCCTTTGTACGAATCCAATGATCCTCCTTGGTGACTTCAAAGCCAGAGTTAGAAAAGACATTGACCTCCGGGGAGGTATTATCGGCAGATGGGGGGAGGTCGGGAAATCCAACATCAATGGTATCCTGCTCCTGGCAAAATGCCGAGAGTACAACATTGTCATAACCACTTCCGGGTGCGGCGATGACCAGCTGAGTCGCACGTTTCGGCAGCTCCCGGTGGAACGGACTTTTGGGCTCTTAATAAGAGCCCCAACGGCAATTTTAACGGCTAAAAGTACTGTGCGGTGAACCAGAAGGGAATCCCCCCTGGATACGGGTGAAAAAAGGAGAGGAAGGTGGCCGGATTGCGGTGGATCCTTTAGAGCAGCGGCAAGGAAGGCAAGCAAAAACCAAGATGGCGTCGGAAGGTGGCAGTTTAATATGGGGCCCTGAACAACACGAGTTTTTGAAACGCTGCGTGGAAGAACTCAAAAAGGAAATGAAGAAGGAGCTGTTGGCCCCGATATTACAGGCGATCAAAGGGCTAAAGGAGGAGCAAAAGACCCAGGAGCGGGGCTTCGGGTCGTGAAGGCAAAGGCTGCCGAGAATGAGGACGATATACAGGGCCTGGTGGTGAAGACGGAGATGCACGAGGCACACCATAAACGATGTGTGGAAAGGCTGGAGGTGCTGGAGAACAACGCGAGGAGGAACAACCTAAGGATTCTTGGTCTTCCTGAAGGTGCGGAGGGAGCGGACGTCGGGGCATATGTGAGCACGATGCTGCACTCGTTAATGGGAGCGGAGGCCCCGGCGGGTCCGCTGGAGGTGGAGGGAGCATACCGAGTGATGGCGCGAGGACCGAGAGCAGGAGAAATTCCTAGAGCCATAGTGGTGAGATTCCTCCGTTTTAAGGATAGAGAGATGGTCCTTAGATGGGCAAAGAAAACTCGGAGCAGTAAGTGGGAGAACGCGGTGATCCGCGTATACCAAGACTGGAGTACGGAGGTGGCGAGAAGGAGGGCGAGCTTTAATCGGGCCAAGGCGGTGCTTCACAAAAAGAAGATAAAATTCGGAATGCTGCAACCGGCAAGACTGTGGGTCACATATCAAGGGAGGCACCACTACTTTGAGACGGCGGATGAGGCGTGGACTTTTATCGTGGAAGAAAAATTGGAATGAGCGGGTTATTAAAAAAAGAACGTTTGAAACAAAGTGGTGGGGCGAGTATGGGGGGCGAAGAGGGGGGTAAAAAGGGGGGAAAGAGGAGTTTTATGTTATTAATCCTGCAATGTGGTAACTTTTCTCTCTTCCACAGGAGGTGGTGGGGGGAGGAAAGGAGGTGGAAGAGATGGGGCGTTGGCCATTGGGGGCGGGGCCAAGGGGGAAGCGCAGGCTCAGTTCCCGCGCTATGATAATCATGGCGGGAATAGGGAAGCAGGAAGGAGGGGGCGTCGCACGGTGCGAGCCGAGGTCACGGGGGGAAGCCGAGGTCGGCCAGAGTTTGCTGACTTCTGGGAGCAACATGGGGGTGTAACTACGCTAGTGCGGGATCTAGCGGGGGGGGTGGGAGGGGGGAATTATTGGGCTGCTGCTGCTGGGGAGAGGGGGGAGCTGGTATGGGGTGGGATGGGGGGGGGGCACCGCCTGGGGGGGACACAGCTGCGTGGGAACCGGGTGAGGAGCTGGAAAAAGGGGATGGCTAATCGACAAGGGGGGGGTAAAAAGCCCCCCAACCCGGCTGATCACGTGGAACGTGAGAGGGCTGAACGGGCCGATAAAGAGGGCACGGGTACTCGCACACCTTAAGAAACTTAAGGCAGACGTGGTTATGTTACAGGAAACGCACTTGAAACTGATAGACCAGGTGAGACTACGCAAAGGTTGGGTGGGGCAGGTGTTCCATTCGGGGCTAGATGCGAAAAACAGGGGGGTGGCTATATTAGTGGGGAAGCGGGTAATGTTTGAGGCAAAGACTATAATAGCGGATAGCGGGGGCAGATACGTGATGGTGAGTGGCAAACTACAGGGGGAGACGGTGGTTTTGGTAAACGTATATGCCCCGAACTGGGATGATGCCAATTTTATGAGGCGTATGCTAGGACGCATCCCGGACCTAGAGGTGGGAAAGTTGGTAATGGGGGGAGATTTCAATACGGTGTTGGAACCAGGGCTGGACAGGTCGAGGTCCAGGACTGGAAGGAGGCCGGCAGCAGCCAAGGTGCTTAAAGATTTTATGGAGCAGATGGGAGGAGTAGACCCGTGGACATTTAGCAGACCTAGGAGTAAGGAGTTTTCGTTTTTCTCCTATGTCCACAAAGTCTATTCGCGAATAGACTTTTTTGTTTTGGGAAGGGCGTTGATCCCGAAGGTGAGGGGAACGGAGTATACGGCTATAGCCATTTCGGATCACGCTCCACATTGGGTGGACTTGGAGATAGGGGAGGAAACAGAAGGGCGCCCACCCTGGAGAATGGACATGGGACTAATGGCAGATGAGGGGGTGTGTCTAAGGGTGAGGGGTTGCATTGAAAAGTACTTGGAACTCAATGATAATGGGGAGGTCCAGGTGGGAGTGGTCTGGGAGGCGCTGAAGGCAGTGGTTCGAGGGGAGCTGATATCAATAAGGGCACATAAAGGAAAGCAGGAGAGTAGGGAACGGGAGCGGTTGCTGCAAGAACTTCTGAAGGTGGACAGGCAATATGCGGAGGCACCGGAGGAGGGATTGTACAGGGAAAGGCAAAGGCTACACGTAGAATTTGACTTGCTGACAACGGGTACTGCAGAGGCACAGTGGAGGAAGGCACAGGGTGTACAGTACGAATATGGGGAGAAGGCGAGCAGGTTGCTGGCCCACCAATTGAGGAAAAGGGGAGCAGCGAGGGAAATAGGGGGAGTGAGGGATGAGGAAGGAGAGATGGAGCGGGGAGCGGAGAGAGTGAATGGAGTGTTCAAGGCATTTTATAAAAAATTATACGAAGCTCAACCCCCGGATGGGAGGGAGAGAATGATGGGCTTTCTGGACCGGCTGGAATTTCCCAAGGTGGAGGAGCAGGAAAGGGTGGGACTGGGAGCACAGATTGAAATAGAGGAAGTAGTGAAAGGAATTAGGAGCATGCAGGCGGGGAAGGCTCCGGGACCGGATGGATTCCCAGTTGAATTTTACAGGAAATATGTGGACTTGCTCGCCCCGCTACTGATGAGGACCTTTAATGAGGCAAAGGAAAGGGGATAGCTGCCCCCGACTATGTCTGAGGCAACGATATCGCTTCTCCTAAAGAAGGAAAAGGACCCGCTGCAATGCGGGTCCTATAGACCTATTTCCCTCCTAAATGTAGACGCTAAGATTCTGGCCAAGGTAATGGCAATGAGGATAGAGGATTGTGTCCCGAGGGTGGTCCATGAGGACCAAACTGGGTTTGTGAAGGGGAGACAGCTGAATACGAATATACGGAGGCTGCTAGGGGTAATGATGATGCCCCCACCAGAGGGGGAAGCGGAGATAGTGGTGGCGATGGATGCCGAGAAAGCATTTGATAGAGTGGAGTGGGATTATTTGTGGGAGGTGCTGAGGAGATTTGGTTTTGGAGATGAGTATGTTGGATGGGTGCAGCTGTTGTATAGGGCCCCAGTGGCGAGTGTGGTCACGAATAGACGGGGATCTGCATACTTTCGGCTCCATAGAGGGACAAGGCAGGGATGCCCTCTGTCCCCATTATTGTTTGCACTGGCGATTGAGCCCCTGGCAATAGCATTGAGGGGTTCCAAGAAGTGGAGGGGAGTACTTAGAGGAGGAGAAGAACACCGGGTATCTCGGTATGCGGATGATTTGTTGTTATATGTATCGTACCCGGCGGAGGGAATGCCAGAGATAATGCGGACACTTCGGGAGTTTGGAGAATTCTCAGGATATAAACTGAACATGGGGAAAAGTGAGTTGTTTGTGGTGCAACCAGGGGAGCAGAGCAGAGAAATAGAGGACTTTCCGCTGAGGAAGGTAACAAGGGACTTTCGTTACTTGGGGATCCAGATAGCCAAGAATTGGGGTACATTGCATAGGTTAAATTTAACGCGATTGGTGGAACAAATGGAGGAGGACTTCAAGAGATGGGACATGGTATCCCTGTCACTGGCAGGGAGGGTGCAGGCGGCTAAAATGGTAGTCCTCCCGAGATTCCTCTTTGTGTTTCAGTGCCTCCCGGTGGTGATCACGAAGGCTTTTTTCAAAAGGATCGAAAAGAGTATCATGAGTTTTGTGTGGGCCGGGAAGACCCCGAGAGTGAGGAAGGGATTCTTACAGCGTAGTAGGGATAGGGGGGGGCTGGCACTACCGAGCCTAAGTGAGTACTACTGGGCCGCCAATATTTCAATGGTGAGTAAGTGGATGGGAGAAGAGGAGGGAGCGGCGTGGAAGAGATTGGAGAGGGCGTCCTGTAGGGGGACTAGCCTACAAGCTATGGTGACGGCCCCATTGCCGTTCTCACCGAAGAAATACACCACAAGCCCGGTGGTGGTGGCGACTTTGAAAATTTGGGGACAGTGGAGACGGCATAGGGGAAAGACGGGAGCCTTGGTGGGGTCCCCGATAAGAAATAACCATAGGTTTGCCCCGGGGAGAATGGATGGGGGATTTGGAATATGGCAAAGAGCAGGAGTAACGCAACTGAAAGATCTGTTTGTGGATGGGAAGTTCGCAAGTCTGGGAGCGCTGACCGAGAAATATGGGTTGCCCCAAGGGAATGCATTCCGGTATATGCAACTGAGGGCTTTTGCGAGGCAACAGGTGAGGGAATTCCCGCAGCTCCCGACGCATGAGGTGCAGGACAGAGTGATCTCAAAGACATGGGTGGGGGACGGTAAGGTGTCAGATATATATAGGGAAATGAGGGACGAGGGGGAGATTATGGTAGATGAGCTGAAAGGGAAATGGGAAGAAGAGCTGGGGGAGGAGATTGAGGAGGGGCTGTGGGCGGATGCCCTAAGTAGGGTAAACTCATTGTCCTCGTGTGCCAGGCTAAGCCTGATTCAATTTAAGGTGTTACACAGGGCGCATATGACTGAAGCACGGCTCAGTAAATTTTTTGGGGTAGAGGATAGGTGTGCGAGATGCTCGAGAAGCCCAGCGAATCACACCCACATGTTCTGGTCATGTCCGGCACTACAGGGGTTCTGGGTGGGGGTGACAAAGGTGCTTTCGAAAGTAGTGGGGGTCCAGGTCGAACCAAGCTGGGGGTTGGCTATATTTGGGGTTGCACAAGAGCCGGGAGTGCAAGAGGCGAGAGAGGCCGATGTTTTGGCCTTTGCGTCCCTAGTAGCCCGGCGCAGGATACTGTTGATGTGGAAGGAAGCCAAGCCCCCAGGTGTGGAGACCTGGATAAATGACATGGCAGGGTTTATAAAGCTGGAACGGATTAAGTTCATCCTAAGGGGATCGGCTCAAGGGTTCACCAGGCGGTGGCAACCATTTGTCGAATACCTCACAGAAAGATAGAGGGAATGGAAAAGAAGAAGGGAGCAGCAGCAGCCCAGGGGGGGGGGGAGGAACCAGAAGGACTCTCAGGGTTGTTAATATATATGTATAATATGTATAGGTCGTTGCTATAAATAATTGCATATTGGACTGTTAAATCATATTTTTGGAGAGTGTTTATCTGAGACAAGACAGTTGTCATTTAGTTTTAGTTTTTGTTTTTGTTATATATTATTTATTCTTTGTTTATAAAACAGGTCATTGTTATTTATACTGTTATATTATTGTGTAAAGGATACACAATGTACTGTGATGGTTGACCAAAAATTTTCAATAAAATATTTTTTAAAAAAAAACATTGTCATAACCAACATCTTGTCCTGTGAGAGAGACAAGGACAAGGCCTCATGGCAACTCCTTCACTCCAGGCACTGGCACCCGCGTTTTGCCGTCCAAGTGAGGGACCGCAAGGATGTGCATATCACCCGTGCCATGACGAGAGCTGACGACTCCTGGATGGGCTACCATCTAATCCGCTCTGTGATCAACATCAATGTAGCCTGAAAGCAGCGACGGCAACAGAAACAATGCTTCAGGAAAATCGAAGCTGAGGCACTCAAAGATCCTGATAGGAGAGCCTTAATCAGCCAGCACCTCGCCACCAACCTGACAACTCTGCTGACCCAGAGTGTTCTCAGCACCTGGTCTGCCCTCAACGCCTCCATAACCAGCACCTTCAAAGAGACACTCAACGAGGAAGCATCAAGACTGATTCGACGAGTATAGCCAGGCGATGAAAAGCCACGAGCACAAGGCTTTTCTGAACCTAAAGCAGCTACCCAGCTTGATAGCAAGAAAGCAGCTCCACAGATGGCTAAAGGCTGAGGTGCAGCAAAAAGCCCGTGACCTGAAGAACAGACGGTGGGTGGAGAAAGCTCAGGAGATTCAGCAGTTAGCCAACAACCATGGCGCGTGAAGTTTCTTTAGTGCAGTAATGACCACCTGTGGCCCAAGAGCCCAGAATCCCAGCCCCCTACTAGTCCAGAACAGAGAAGTGCTCGTCAAGAACAGAGAGGCAGTCAGTGCCTCCTGGAAGGAACACTTCTAAAACCTCTTTATCAGAGACTCTGGGCAAGGTTTCCCCAGAAATTGGCAAAGGCCAATAGTAGGTGGGAAAAGCAACAAAGCCACCGACAGCAATGGCGACGTTCTCTGCCATAGACTGCAACACTTTGAAAAAAAACTTCAAGGACGACGTATTGTTGGTGAGGACATTTTATTCACCTGCCTTGCCAGCAATTTAAAAATCTGAGGATTGTGGCATCGTTTTTAAAGGCTGCCCTAGCGCTCCGTAGCCAAACCTGTGAATGCAGGAATACCCCCCAGCACCCCCTCAGGCACCACCCCTAAAACTGCCCAGGTACCCCCTGATACTGTATGGGAACTATCTGGGCACTGCTCAGGCAACCCTGGCACTTAACAGGCAGTCATGTCATATGCTTATGCTAACATCAAACACGTCTTGGCACTTCTCACGATATTTTCCTCTGTCTTCGGCGCAAATGTCGATGACTCCAGCTCGTAGCCCGCTACCCACCACCATCTCAGCACAATACCAACCCAGCACAGGTAGAAAAGGGCCACCCGACAGCGAAGGAGCAACAAGACATCAGGAGCAGACAGAATCTCTGCCGAAGCTCTAAAACATAGAGAAGACGCACTATTGGCGCAAAGACATGGGGCGGGGTTCTCCAATAATGGGGCTATGTCCCCACGCCCGCGTGAAAAGTGCGCCAACCACTCCGGCATCAACGGTCCCCAATAATGGGGAATGCTCCGCTTCCTAGGGGGCTAGGTCGGCCGGCCCAGCACGGCCAGGGCGAGTTCGCGCATGCGCGCTACGGCCGGCGTATTTCCACAGATGCACGCTACGGCCGGTGTATTTTCGCTCATGCGCTGGGGTTCCCTTCTCCGGGCCGGCCCCCGGGCAATATGGCGGAGCCCTACAGAGGCCCGGCGCAGAGGCACCCGAGTAACCCGCGCCGGCGGGACTTGGCCGAACTCGGCGACCACTCGGCCCAAAGGGGCCCGGAGAATCGCCGGGGGTGCCGCTTTCAACGGCCCCCAACCGGCGCAGCGGGAATCCCGCGGGCGTCCGAGAATCGACGGGGGAGAATCGGGAAGCTGCCGTCAGGGCGGCGGGGTGCGATTCTTGCGTCCCCCCGGGGATTCTCCATCCGGCGCGTGGTCGGAGAATCCCAGCCATGACCTCATTTCCCTGACAACAGGCATGACCTTCACCACTCGGCAACTACAAGAGAAATGCAGCGAACTGCACCAACCCTTGTACATGGCCTTCTTTGACCTCACAAAGGCCTTCGAAACTGCCAACCACGTGGGATTATGAAGCATCCTCCTCAATTCTGGCTGCGCCCAAATATTTGTCACATTCCTCATGCCTGCTCCATGATGACGTGTAAGCTGTGATCCTGATCAACGATCCATCACAGACCAAATTCATATTCGAACTGGAGTCAAGCGAGACTGCGTCATCACACCGATGATCTTCTCCATCTCCCTTGTTGCAATGCTCCATCTCACCCTCAAAAAGCTCCCCGCTGGAGTGGAGCTCAACTACAGAACAAAGTGGAACCTGTTGCCAGCAGACCAGATTCAAGGTCATCTCATCCTTAGTAATTAAACAACAGTATCCAGATGATGTTTGTGTCTGCGCACACTCAGAGACTGAGCTCCAATCCATTGTTAACATCTACTCTGAAGTGTACATGCGTATGGACCTCACACTAAACATCTGTAAGAGAAAGGTCCTGTACTAACCTCCCTTGCCAAACTGCCCCTCCAGTTATCAAAATCCATTACAAGACCTTCAGCAACATGGATCACTTTCCATATCTTGGGAGCTTACTGTCAACAAGGGCAGACATCGACACTGAGGTTCAACACTGGCTTCAGTGTGACAGCACAGCCTTCGGTTTCCTGAGGAAGAGAATGTTTGAAGACCAGGACCTCAGACCCACCACCAAGCACAAGGTCTACACAGCAGTAATGATAGCTGTCCTACTATACGGCTCAGAGTTGTGGACTATGTACAGCAGGCACTTCAATACTCTGGAGAAGTACCACCATCGTGGCCTCCGCAGGATCTTACAAATCTATTGGCAGGATAGGCACAGTAACATCGGTTTGCTCGTTCAGGCAACATCCTCAGCATCGAAGCATTGACCAGGCTCTATCAGTGTCACTGGACGGGCCACACCGTCCCGCATGCCTGCCATCGGACTCCCAAAACTAGCGCTCTACTCGGAGCTTTGACATGGCAAACACGTCCCAGGAGGGCAGAGGAAATGCTTCAAGGACACCCTCAAAGGTTCCTTGAGAAAATGCAACATCCCCACTGACACCTTGGAATCCCTGGCCAAAGACTTCCCGAAGTGGAGGAAAAGCATCTGGGAAGGAGCCAGACACCTCGCGTTTCATCGCCGAGAGAAAATTGAAGCCAAGTGTCGATAGTGAAATTAACCCACTCACCCGCCCCTCCAACCACCGTCTGCCCCCCTCCCCATGACAGGGGCTGTGGGTCGCACATTGCACTCCTTAGTCACCTGAGTTAATTTTTTTTTTGTTTCTTTAATATTTTTATTCTCTTTCTTCAATCTTCACTTTCTTAGCTTTAGATCCATCTTTTTCACCTGGTCCAACTTTTGCACTGAGTGCTGAATTTGGGTGCACTTGAGTGTTATAGTGAGAGTTTGGTGACTGAGGGATAATAAGGGTTCATTTTTATCTAAAGTCTAGTCTTTCTTTTATTTAGTTAATTAACTTAAAAGTTGCTGTTTGTTTTGGAAGAAGGTGAATTTTTCAATCAGCTTTAAACAAAGGTTCCACTTGTAGCTACTTGCAGCTGGAGCTTGTGAATTAGTTAATTGGATTAGGCCAGTTTTCAGAGGCTAGATTCACAGTATAAATGTGAGCCAGCTACAGTGCAGACTTTGTTTGCACTGAGTGCTGAATTTGGGTGCATTTGAGTGCTATAGTGAGAGTTTGGTGACTGAGGGAGTGCTGTATTTGGGTGAATTTGAGTGCTATAGTGAGAGTTTGGTGACTGAGGGAGTGCTGAATTTGGGTGCATTTGAGTGCTATAGTGAGAGTTTGGTGACTGAGGGAGTTAGGTGAGGAGGGAGTAAGGTGCTCCTTTCATTTCATTTCCTACATTTCCTCAAAGAGCGTGAAGGGAGCTGGGAGTTTACAGAGAGTGCAGCTGACTGGGAGCAGAGTCGGAGGGCAGAGTTCCAGTTGGTCCACAGGGCAGCTATATTCTCTAAGGTAAGGGGGATGGAGGTTAGGGCAGTTGCATGCTCCTCGTGTAGGATGTGGGTGGTGCGGGATACCACCGGTGTCCCCGCTGACTATACCTGTGGGAAGTGCACCCAACTCCAGCTCCTCAGAGACTGTGTTAGGGAACTGGAGCTGGAGCTGGATGAACTTTGGATCATCCGGGAGGCAGAGGGGGTAATAGACAAGAGTTACAGGGAGGTAACCACATCCAAAGTACAGGACAAGATTAGCTGGGTTACAATCAGGGGAAAGAAAACAAACGGGCAGACAGTGCAGGTATTCCTGTGGCTGTTCCCTTTCAAAACAAGTATACCGTTTTGGATGCTGTTGGGGGGGATGGCCTACCGGGGGAAGGCCCTAGCGACCAGGTCTCTTGCACTGAGTCTGGCTCTGGGGTTCAGAAGGGAAGGGGGGAGAATAGAAAATCAATAGTGATAGGAGACTCAATGGTTAGGGGAATAGATAGGAGATTCTGTGGTCGCGAGCGAGACTCCCGGAAGATATGTTGCCTCCCGGGTGCCAGGGCCAGGGATGTCTCAGATCGTGTCTTCAGGATCCTTATGGGGGAGGGGGAGCAGCCAGAAGTTGTGGTGCACATTGGTACCAACGACGTAGGTAGGAAAAGGGGTGTGGAGATAATAAACGAGTTTAGGGAGTTAGGCTGGCAGTTAAAAGCCAGGACAGGCAGAGTTGTCATCTCTGGTTTGTTGCCGGTGCCACATGATAGCGAGGCAAGGAATAAGGAGAGAGTGCAGTTGAACACCTGGTTGCAGGAATGGTGTTGGAGGGAGGGCTTCAGGTATTTGGATAATTGGAGCGCATTCTGGGGAAGATGGGACCTGTACAAGCAGGACAGGTTGCATCTGAACCAGAGGGGCACCAATATCCTGGGAGGGAGGTTTTCTAGTACTCTTCGGGAGGGTTGAAACTAATTTGGCAGGGGAATGGGAACCGGATTTGTAGTCCAGCAACTAAGGTAGCCGATGTTCAGGACATCAAAGCGTGTAGTGAGGCAGTGGGGAAGGTATCACTGACAAAGGAGAGTACTTGCAGGCACGGAGATGGGTTGAAGTGTGTATATTTCAATGCAAGAAGCATCAGGAATAAGGTGGGTGAACTTAAGGCATGGATCGGTACTTGGAACTACGATGTGGTGGCCAGCACGGAAACTTGGATAGAAGAGGGACAGAAATGGTTGTTGGAGGTTCCTGGTTATAGATGTTTCAATAAGATTAGGGAGGGTGGTAAAAGAGCTGGGGGGGAGGGGTTGCATTGTCAATTAGAGATAGTGTAACAGCTGCAGAAAGGCAGTTCGAGGAGTATCTGCCTACTGTGGTAGTATGGGTTGAAGTCAGAAATAGGAAAGGAGCAGCCACCTTGTTGGGAGTTTTCTATAGGCCCCCCAATAGCAGCAGAGATGTGGAGGAACAGATTGGGAAACAGATTTTGGAAAGGTGCAGAAGTCACAGGGTAGTAGTCATGGGTGACTTCAACTTCCCAAATATTGAGTGGAAACTCTTTTGATCAAATAGTTTGGATGGGATGGTGTTTGTGCAGTGTGTCCAGGAAGCTTTTCTAACACAGTATGTAGATTGTCCGATCAGAGGGGAGGCCATATTGGATTTGGTACTTGGTAATGAACCAGGGCAAGTGATAGATTTGTTAGTGGGGGAGCATTTTGGAGATAGTGACCACAATTCTCTGACTTTCACTCTAGTAATGGAGAGGGATTGGTGCATGCAACAGAGCAAGGTTTACAATTGGGGGAAGGGTAAATACGATGCTGTCAGACAAGAACTGAAGTGCATAAATTGGGAACATAGGCTGTCAGGGACGGACACAATTGAAATATGGAACTTATTGAAGGAACAGATTCCCGTACCAGCCTCCCCGAACAGGCGCTGGAATGTGGCGACTAGGGGCTTTTCACAGTAACTTCATTTGAAGCCTACTTGTGACAATAAGCAATTTTCATTTCATTTTTTCATTTTCATTTCATTTCATTCATTTCATTTCACGTGTCCTTGATATGTATGTCCCTGTCAGGCAGGGAAGAGATGGTCAAGTGAGGGAACCATGGTTGACAAGAGAGGTTGAATGTCTTGTTAAGAGGAAGAAGGATACTTATGTAAGGCTGAGGAAACAAGGTTCAGACAGGGTGCTGGAGGGATAAAAGATAGCCAGGAGGGAACTGAAGAAAAGGATTAGGAGAGCTAAGAGAAGGCATGAAAAATCTTTGGCGGGTAGGATCAAAGAAAACCCCAAGGCCTTTTATACAAAGATTAGAGTGAGGGTAGGTCCGATCAAGATTGCGGGAGATTGTGTATTGAGTCTGAAGAGATAGGAGAGGTCTTGAACGAGTACTTTTCTTCTGTATTTACGAATGAGAGGGGCCGTATTGTTGGAGAGGACTGTGTGAAACAGACTGGTAAGCTCGAGGAAATACTTGTTAGGAAGGAAGATGTGTTGGGCATTTTGAAAAACTTGAGGATAGACAAGTCCCCGGGCCTGACGGGATATATCCAAGGTTTCTATGGAAAGCAAGAGATGAAATTGCAGAGCCGTTGACAATGATCTTTTCGTCCTCACTGTCAACAGGAGTGGTACCAGGGGATTGGAGAGTGGCGAATGTTGTGCCCCTGTTCAAAAAAGGGAATAGGGATAACCTTGGGAATTACAGGCCAGTTAGTCTTACTTCGGTGGTAGGCAAAGTAATGGAAAGGGTACTGAGGGATAGGATTTCTGAGCATCTGGAAAGACACTGCTTGATTAGGGATAGTCAGCACGGATTTGTGAGGGGTAGGTCTTGCCTCACAAGTCTTATTGAAGTCTTTGAGGAGGTGACCAAGCACGTAGATGAAGGTAAAGCAGTGGATGTAGTGTACATGGATTTTAGTAAGGCATTTGATAAGGTTCCCCATGGTAGGCTTATGCAGAAAGTAAGGAGGCATGGGGTAGTGGGAAATTTGGCCAGTTGGATAACGAACTGGCTAACCGACAGAAGTCAGAGAGTGGTGGTGGATGGCAAATATTCAGCCTGGAGCCCAGTTACCAGTGGCGTACCGCAGGGATCAGTTCTGGGTCCTCTGCTGTTTGTGATTTTCATTAATGACTTGGAAGAGGGAGTTGAAGAGTGGGTCAGTAAATTTGCAGACGATACGAAGATTGGTGGTGTTGTAGTCAATATTTTCCCGCTTCTGTAGTAGAAAGATTCAACAATGCTCGTTGAGACAAAATAACAAGGCTTTATTTACGAAGAGACTGCATGCAGTAATGGCTGAAACTTGAGGTCAGAGAGCAATTAGTGAAACTGCTGATTCCTTCTCAAGTCCACGCTTTTACAGAGAATCAGTTCAGTATTTATACATTATCATTATCAAGATTGCGTGACTACAGCTTAGTCAGGAATTCAATCGGAAGTAGAAACGGAAGCAATGCCTGCTGACTTTATTGGGCTCTTTGTCGCATCACTCACACCATTATCTTGTCCTTGGAGGGAACATTGAGAGGTCGGAGGAGACTTATTTCTTCCTGACCTTATCTTGTCTTATTCCTACGGCCCTGGGTTATGACGAGTTAGTCTTATCAGGAGTTGCCGAGGTCCGGTATTTTGGAATGGCTCGACCTTCTCTGATCTTATTCATACTTCAAGTTATGCAGAGTCGGCCTTATTAGTCTTACAGGGGTCTGAAATGGTTAGGGCAGCATTTCTTACATTGTATCAAATATTTTGACCAGTCTTCCCATTGACCAGTTTTCCCATCATGCCATTACTTTATTCGTACCATATCACATACCCTTCTTTTGTCATAGCATGACAACTAGTTAAATAGGTATATCCAGGACTCGATTGAAAATGCATTTCCACAAGCAACCAAGCAATCCTATCCCTACTAACAGAAGTAGTAACAGCATGAAGGCCTTAAAGATCCAGTCAAATAATCCATGACCCAACCACCCTAGCCAACCCAGCGGGTTATAGTCATGAAATTCACTGCCAATCTCTTGAATTTGAGCAGCCTCTCTCTTAATATGGTCGGCCAGGTTAGTGATATTTTCAGAGCCATCTGGAATATAAGTACAGCACTCCTGACCTACGAATGCGCACGTTCCTCCCTGCGAGGCTAACAGATAATCCAAAGCTAGTCGATTTTATAATGCCACGGTCCGGACAGCCACTAGCTCAGCTGAGACCTCAGCCAGTGCCTGTCCAGTTTCCCTGGCTTCTGCTGCCGTTACGTTCGCCAGTTGTGGTTAGTGAGGAGGGCTGTTGTCGGCTGCAAAGAGACATAGTGTGGTAGTCACCACTGTTATATTGTATATACTGCATACAAGGGTATTACAGTAAGGTCCCTGTACTACAGGTACGGGGATAGATCCCTGCCTGCTGGCTCCGCCCAGTAGGCAGAGTATAAATGTATGGGCTCTCCGAACTGCAGCCATTTCGGCAGCAGCTGTAGGAGGCCACACATCTCTGTGTAATAAAGCCTCGATTACTCTCTACTCTCGTCTCGTCGTAATTGATAGTGCATCAATTTATTACGCAGAGATTTTACAACGATGGATCTCCGCATCAAGCCTGATCGCTGCAGCTGCACCCTCAAGTAGACAATGCCAAGTCGGCCTTCGCACATTGACTAGCTCGCTTTGAAGCATACATTGGATCTGCGACTGAACCACCCTCCGAGGCACAGAAGCTCCAGATCCTCTACACGCGGCTGAGCTCCGATATCTTTCCCCTCATCCGGGATGCACCGACCTACGCTGAGGCCATGGCGCTACTGAAGGAGAACTACACTCAGCAGACTAACAAAATCTACGTGAGGCACCTCCTGTCCACGCGGCATCAACTCCCCGGTGAGTCTGTGGAAGATTTCTGGCGTGCCCTGCACGTCCTGGTGAGAGACTGCGATTGCCAGGCCGTTTCGGCCGCTGAACATTCTGACCTGCTACTTAGAGACACGTTCGTTACGGGCACAGGGTCGGCCTACATCCGCCAGCACTTCTTAGAAGGGGCTACCCTCGACCTTGCGGCGACCAAGAAACTAGCGCTCGCTCACTGTCGCCTCACGCAATATCCAAGCGTATGCCCCCGACCGCACGGCCCACCCCTCCTGTGCATCGTGGACCCCTCCAGCGAACACCCCACCGTGGACCCCATCAGTGACCGCCCCCAGCCAACCCCAGGCCTGCGCCGCACGGCAGCCACCCAACCCCGGGAGACCCAAGTGCTACTTCTGCGGACAGTCAAAACACCCCCGGCAGAGCTGCCCGGCACGGAGCGCGCTCTGCAAGGCCTGCGGGAAGAAAGGACATTTCGCTGCTGTGTGCCAGGCCCACTCGATCGCCGCAATTGTCCCTGCACCCCCCACGGGCGACCCGTGGGCGCCGCCATCTTCCTCGCCTCAGACCATGTGCGGCCCGTGGGCGCCGCCATCTTCCCTGCCTCAGAACCCCTGCTCGTCGGGCACCTCATCGGGCCGCTCATTGCCTGCAACCACCGCCGACCAGCCACGTCTGGCCTCCATCACGGTCGACCAGTCCTGACTGCACAACCTCGCGACCGCGTCAACGACAGTGAAGGTTGACGGACACAAGATATCCTGCCTTCTGGACTCCGGGAGCAATGAGAGCTTCATCCACCCCGATACGGTAAGGCGTTGCTCCCTCACGGTACACCCCATCAACCAGAGAATCTCCCTGGCCTCCGGATCCCACTCCGTGGCGATCCGGGGGTACTGCATCACCACCCTCACCATCCAGGGCGTAGAGTTCAGCGGATTCCGGCTCTACGTCCTCCCCAACCTCTGTGCTGCCTTGCTACTCGGCCTGGGCTTCCAGTGCAACCTCCAGAGCCTATCCCTGAAATTTGGCGGGCCACTACCACCCCTTACTGTCTGCAGTCTCACGACCCTTAAGGTCGACCCACCTTCCCTGTTTGCGAACCTCACCTCGGATTGCAAACCCGTCGCCACCAGGAGCAGACGGTGCAGTGCCCAGGACAGGACCTTCATCAGGTCTGAGGTCCAGCGGCTGCTGCGGGAAGGTATTATCGAGGCCAGCAACAGCCCCTGGAGAGCCCAAGTGGTAGTGGTGAAAACGGGAGAGAAAAACAGGATGGTCGTTGACTCCAGTCAGACCATCAATCGGTACACGCAGCTCGACGCGTACCCCCTCCCACGCATATCTGATATGGTCAATCAGATTGCACAGTACCGGGTCTTCTCGACAGTGGACCTGAAATCTGACTACCACCAGCTCCCCATTCGCAAGACGGACCGCCAGTACACCGCGTTTGAAGCGGACGGCCGCCTTTACCACTTCCTTAGGGTTCCCTTCGGCGTCACTAATGGGGTCTTGGTCTTCCAACGGGAGATGGACCGAATGGTTGACCGGTACGGACTGCGGGCCACTTTCCCGTACCTGGATAACGTCACCATCTGCGGCCACGACCAGCAGGACCACGACGCTAACCTTTCCAAATTTCTCACACCGTCAAACTCCTGAACCTAACCTACAACAAGGAGAAGTGTGTGTTCAGCACCAACCCGATTAGCCATCCTCGGCTATGTGGTTCAGAACGGAGTTCTGGGGCCCGACTCTGATCGCATGCTCCCCCTCATGGATCCCCCCCTTCCCCACTGCCCCTAGGACCTCAAACGATGCCTGGGCTTCTTCTCGTACTACGCCCAGTGGGTCCCTAACTATGCGGACAAGGCCCGCCCACTCATCCACTCCACCGGTTTCCCACTGACGGCCGAGGCTCACCAGGCCTTCAACCTTATCAAGGCCGACATCGCCAAGGCTGTGATGCACGCGGTCGACGAGACGCTCCCCTTCCAAGTCTAGAGCGATGCATCACACGTCGCTCTGGCTGCCACCCTCAACCAGGCAGGCAGGCCCGTGGCACTCTTTTCCTGCACCCTCCATGCCTCCGAAATTTAGCACTCCTCTGTCGAAAAGGAGGCCCAAGCTATCGTTGAAGCTGTGCGGCATTGGAGGCATTACCTGGCCGGCAGGAGATTCACTCTCCTCACTGACCAACGGTCGGTTGCCTTCATGTTTAATAACACACAGTGGGGTAAGATCAAGAATGATAAGATCTTGAGGTGGAGGATCGAGCTCTCCACCTACAATTACGAGATTTTGTATCACCCCGGTAAGCTCAACGAGCCCCCCAATGCCCTATCCCGAGGTACATGTGCCAGCGCACAAGTGGACTGACACCGGACCCTGCACGACGATCTCTGTCACCCAGGGTTCACCTGCTTTTATCATTTCATAAAGGCCCGCAATCTGCCCTTCTCCATCGAGGAAGTCAGGGCTATCGCTAGAGACTGCCAGGACTGCGCGGAATGTAAACCGCACTTCTACCAGCCAGACCGTGCGCGCCTGGTGAAGGCCTCCCACCCCTTTGAACGTCTCAGTGTGGACTTCAAAGGGCCCCTCCCCTCCACCGACCACAACACATATGTCCTTAATGTGGTCGACGAATATTCCAGATTCCCCTTCGCCATCCCATGCCCCGATATGACGTCTGCCACCGTCATCAAAGCCCTCAACACCATCTTCGCTCTGTTCGGTTTCCCCGCCTACGTCCACAGCGACCGGGGATCCTCGTTTATGAGCGATGAGCTGCGCCAGCACCTGCTCAACAGGGGCATTCCGTCGAGCAGGACGACCAGCTACAACCCCCGGGGAAACGGGCAAGTGGAGCGAGAGAATGGGACGGTCTGGAAGGCCGTCCAGCTGGCCCTACGGTCCAGAAATCTCCCGGCCTCCCGCTGGCAGGAGGTCCTCCCCGACGCACTTCACTCCATTCGGTCGCTCCTGTGCACCGCGACTAACGAAACTGCCCATGAACGTCTCTTTGCTTTCCCCAGGAAGTCCACCTCCGGGGTTTCGCTCCCGACTTGGCTCGCAGCTCCAGGACCCGTTCTCCTCCACAAGCACGTGTGGCTCCACAAGGCGGACCTGTTGGTTGAGAGGGTACAGCTACTCCATGCCAACCCACAGTACGCCTACGTAGCGTATCCCGACGGCCGCCAAGACACAGTCTCCCTCAGGGACCTGGCGCCAGCTGGGTCCCCATACACCCGCCCCCCCCTGCTGCCCCGGCGCCACCCTCCCTTCACCCAGCGCACCCCACCACAGCCCCCGCTCCAGGACGATCTGTCCTCCTCTTGGTCCCAACCGGGGATGAAAATGAGGTCGACATGCTCCCGGAGTCACCGACGACCGAACCAACGCCTGAATCGCCACCAGAACTGCGTCGCTCGCAACGACGGATCAAAGCGCCCGATCATCTAAATTTGTAAACTCTTTCTAAAATTTTAAACAACCTGTATGTAAATAGTTTTCCATCACCCTTGCTGGGCTCTTTTTTTAAACAGGGGGTGAATGTGGTAGTCACCACTGTTGCATTGTATATACTGCATACGAGGGTATTACGGTAAGGCCCCTGTACTACAGGTATGGGGGTAGCTCCCTGCCTGCTGGCTCTGCCCAGTAGGCGGAGTATAAATGCGTGGGCTCGCTGATCTGCAGCCATTTCAGCAGCAACTGCGGGAGGCTCCACATCCCGCAGGGGCAGCACGGTAGCCTTGTGGATAGCACAAATGCTTCACAGCTTCAAGGTCCCAGGTTTGAATCTGGCTTGGGTCACTGTCTGTGCGGAGTCTGCACATCCTCCCCGTGTGTGCGTGGGTTTCCTCCGGGTGCTCCGGTTTCCTCTCACAGTCCAAAGATGTGCAGGCTAGGTGGATTGGCCATGATAAATTGCCCTTAGTGTCCAAAATTGCCCTTAGTGTTGGGTGGGGTTACTGGGTTATGGGGATAGGGTGGAGGTGTTGACCTTGGGTAGGGTGCTCTTTCCAAGAGCCGGTGCAGACTCGATGGGCCGAATGGCCTCCTTCAGCACTGTAAATTCTATGATAATCTATGATCTCTGCGTAATAAAGCCTCGATTACTCTCTACTCTCGTTTCGTCGTAATTGATAGTGCATCACATAGATAGGATGCAGAGCTGGGCTGAGAAGTGGCAGATGGAGTTTAACCCTGAAAAGTGTGAGGTTGTCCATTTTGGAAGGACAAATATGAATACAGAATACAGGGTTAACGGTAGGGTTCTTGGCAATGTGGAGGAGCAGAGAGATCTTGGGGTCTATGTTCATAGATCTTTGAAAGTTGCCACTCAAGTGGATAGAGCTGTGAAGAAGGCCTATGGTGTGCTAGCGTTCATTAGCAGAGGGATTGAATTTAAGAGCCGTGAGGTAATGATGCAGCTGTACAAAATCTTGGTTAGGCAACATTTAGAGTACTGTGTGCAGTTCTGGTCGCCTCATTTTAGGAGGGATGTGGAAGCTTTGGAAAAGGTGCAAAGGAGATTCACCAGGATGTTGCCTGGAATGGAGAATAGGTCTTACGAGGAAAGGTTGAGGGTACTAGGCCTTTTCTCATTAGAACGGAGAAGATGAGGGGTGAATTGATAGAGGTTTATAAGATGATCAGGGGAATAGATAGAGTAGACAGTCAGAGACTTTTTCCCTGGGTGGAACAAACTATTACAAGGGGACATAAATTGAAAGTGAATGGTGGAAGGTATAGGGGGGATGTCAGAGGTAGGTTCTTTACCCAGAGAGTAGTGAGGGCATGGAATGCACTGCCTGTGCAAGTAGTTGAGTCGGAAACATTAGGGTCCTTCAAGCGGCTATTGGATAGGTACATGGATTACGGTAGAATGATAGGGTGTAGATTAATTTGTTCTTAATCTAGGACAAAGGTTTGGCACAACATCGTGGGCCGAAGGGCCTGTTCTGTGCTGTATTTTTCTATGTTCTATTCTCCTTTTTCACATTTTCTCCCAAATTTACACCCAACAATAAACAATAATCAGTAACAAATGCAATGCCAATCCCCATATCAATAACACCAATTCCATCCTCCCACCAAACACCCAAACATTGGCCCGCATGTTAACATAAACAAATGATCAAAAGGAATCAGGAATCACCCATAGTCACCATTAACACATACAGCCCCCCACCCCCCAACCCTCCCAGTCCCCAACCCTCCTAATGTTCGATGTAATCTAATTCTCGAAAGTGCATAATGAATAACGCCCATAAATTGTAGAACCCCTCTATCCTTCCCCTCAGTTCAAATTTGACCTGCTCAAGAGTCAAGAATTCCAGCAGGTCCCCCACCACACCAGGGCACAGGGTGGGGAGGTTGATCTCCACCCTAACAGGATCCGCCTTCGGCCGATCAACGAGGCGAAGGCTACAACATCTTCTTACGCACTCGTTTCCAACCACGGCTGGTCCGACACCCCGAATATGACCTCCCGGGGGGCCTGGGTCCAGTTTCACGTGCACCACTTTAGAGATTACCCTAAACACCTCCTTCCCATAATCCTCCAGCTTTGGACAGGACCAAAACATATGAACATGGTTTGTGAGGCCCCCCCCCGCCCCCGCAACGTTCACACACATCTTCTACCCCCTCAAAGAGCCGGGTCATCCTCGCCCTTGTGAGGTGTGCTCTATACACCACCTTCAGCTGTATCAGCCCCAATCCTGCACACGAGGTGGAGGCGTTCACCCTCCGGAGCACCTCATGCCAGAACCCCTCCTCCATACCCTCTCCCAACTCTTCCTCCCACTTTGCCTTGATCCCTTCCAGCGGCGCCTTCTCCTCTTCCAAAATAGCCCCGTAAACCGCCGATGCTACCTTCTACAGTCCCCCTGTCGTCAGCATCTCCTCCAGCAATGTGGAAGCTGGCTCTACTGGGAAGCTCTGTATCTCCTTTCTGGCAAAGTCTCGAACCTGCATGTATCTAAATATTTCCCCCTGCTCCAGCCCATACTTCGCTCCCAGCTCCTTCAATCCCGTAAAACGACCCCCAATTCTTAGTGTCCTAATTAGTGTCCTAATTCCTTTCTCCACCCATCTCCGAAAATTTCCATCCCACTTCCCTGGCTCAAATCTATGGTTTCCCCGAATCGATATTTCCTTTGACCCTGCCCCCAACCCGAAGTGCCGTCGAAACTGCCTCCAAATTCTCAACGAAGCTATTTCTACCGGACTTCCTGGAGAAGTTATTTTAAATGTGGCAGTAATTCATTCTCGACTCCGAGGGACAGCCTAAGAGAAGAGAGAGTTTCTTGTTTAGACATCAGTTCAAATTAATAAGCAGTTAGAGATGTTTCGGGTAAAAATATGTAAGTGGGGAATAGACAGACACACACACATCGTTTACCCCATGGCCACATCTCTGAAAAACATAAGAACATAATAAATAGAAACAGGAATAGGTTACTCAGCCTCCAAGCCCACGTCAACACTATTTCAACAACTGGGCTTCCACAGCCCTCTGGGACAGAGAATTCCAAAGATTCACCACCACCCTTTGAGTGAAGAAATTCCTCCTCATCTCAGTCCTACATTGACTGCCCCTTATTCTAAGACTGTGCCCCCTGGTTCTAGATCCCCCCCCCCCCCCCAAGCCAGGTGAAACATCCTTCCTGCATCTACCCTGTTGAACACTGGAAGAATTTTGCATATCTCAGTGAGACCACCTCTTGTTCCTCCAAATAGATTGGGATTAATTGGTCCGGATGTTGTGGCCTTGCTGAAATGTGTAAGAGCAGCTTCCTCCAGGTCCCTCCTCCTTTTGTTTTTTTTTGCATTTTCCTCGGGCTCCCTCTTGGGTTTCTCTTCTTTTAGCTAAGACGGCAAGGTGATAGTGACGTTTAAGGGGCATCTTGACAAATACATGAATAGGATGGGAATAGAGGGGTACAGACCCCGGAAGTGTAGAAGATTTTAGTTTAGGCGGGCAGCATGGTCAGCGCAGGCTTGGAGGGCCGAAGGGCCTGTTCCTGTGCGGTACTTTTCTTTGTTCTTTGTTCTTTGATGATGTGCGTCACAGATTTCTCCATTGCCATCAATACAGCTCCACTAATAGTTGGTACTGCTCCAGAGGGCGTCACTGGTTCTGCCAGTTTCTTTTTCAGCGGCTTGGCTGCCGTACAATGCATCATCTGTGGCAGCAGCCTCACCAAAATACTTTCCAAAGAGAGCAGAAAAGTGCGAGGAAAGCAACATACAAAATGGAAGCATGAATGGTCCATATGGCCCATTAGACCTCCTCCACAACCCAATTAGCTCCTATCCTGTTCCCATATCCCGAAAATCCCTCAATGTTCAAGAATCTATCAATCTCACTCTTTGAATCTACTCAACGACTGCACATCCATCGTCCTCCAAGCAGTGGACGTCCAAGATTCTCAACGCTTTGAATAAAGAACTCTCTCTTCATCTCTGTCCTGAATATGCATTCTCTAATCCAGACACTGTAGTCCCTAGATCGAGACTCCCCAACCAGGCGAAACAGCCTCTCAACATGTAACCTGTCAAACCCCTCCAGGAATATTCGGCTAGAATACTCCTTAATCATAGTTAGAATATGTCATTGTAAAGGTCAGGAGGAGATGTTAAAAACATTACCTTGTGTGGGCAGCATGATGGCACAGTGGGTTAGCCCTGCAGCCTCACGGCGCTGAGGTCCCAGGTTCGATCCCGGCTCTGGATCACTGTCCGTGTGAAGTTTGCACATTCTCCCCGTGTCTGTGTGGGTCTCGCCCCCACAACACAAAGATGTGCAGGTTAGGTAGATTGGTCACGCTAAATTGCCCCTTAATTGGAAAAAATGAATTGGGTACTCTAAATTTATTTTAAAAAACATTACCTTGTGTAAAGGTTGGTAAGAAGTCTGATAAGAAATACTCCTTAGTAGGTGCTTGCTGAATGAATAATTTTAAATTTGTGACTGATCGCTTTTTACCAACCAAGGACGTAAAAGGATATGGAGTCAAGACAGGTGGTTGGAGTTAAGAAAGAGATCAGCCATAATCCCATTGAATGGAAGAACAGGCTTGAGGGGCTGAATGGCTTCCTCCAGTTTCTACGATTGGGAGCTCTATCTCACTGGTGATAGTACGTTGACAAGCTCCTCTTCCTACAACACCCCCAAAAAAACCTCTGATCTTCACCGAATAACAACTTTGTATTATTTTTTTTACCTCAAAACAATCAAGCTTCAGTTGCAAAGTGATTGATATGGAATTTAAATAGATGCCGGCACCAGTAACTTTGAGGTGATGTTTTTGAAAATACATAAAACCAAAGCTGACAAGTCACCTACAGTACAGGAGACACATTATTTTGTCTGAACGTTTGAGGTGATCGATCACCCATAAAGTCTGTCCAGGAATTATTATGGGAATGAGTGGAACCAATATTTCTTACAGGATGTAAGGAACAAAGCAGAGCGATTGTAACTCAATCCTCCGCCCAATAAACCACTTGGCAGTATGCCACATGCAGACGACAGATTTGGATTGTCTGAAAGGGATCCTGCTTTAACACTTGAGAAAATTAATGGGGGCAGACGTGGAAGACTAGAATCCTTTTGTTTCTGTTACTTTGTTAGTACGATAAATGAGAAAAATTCACTTGGGCAGTGAAGCTTCAACTCATTAACTGTATTGGTCTCCAACTATTTCAGTAATTACACAGAGTGTACAACACCGAATGGAAGAACAACACATGAACTGTACATGATCATCGAAAAGGTAACCTTCTGGCTATAGAGCCTTACTGCAAAGAAAATTACATTTAAGACTAAGTTTGATAAACGCAAGCGGGAAAGAGGAATAGGCAGTTATCCTAATGGAGTTAAATTAAGATGAGTGGGAGGGGGCTGATGAGGTCCAGTTGATAATAATAATGGCTGATTGTCACAAGTAGGCTTCAATTAAGTTACTGTGAAAAGCCCCTAGTCGCCACATTCCGGCGCCTGTTCGGGGAGGCCGGTACGGGAATTGAACCCGCGCTGCTGCCTTGTTCTGCATTACAAGCCAGCTGTTTAGCCCACTGTGCTAAACCATAGGGCAGGCGTTTGAATGAGTCGTCCCCATCATGAAGATGTGCGATCGGTACCGAGGTTATCGAGAGTCACCAAAGGCGATTGGTTATTTTGTACGAATATTGTCGCAGTTCTCTAAGTGGAAAACTGGCTGCTTAGACAAATGATTGCAATATTCTCCAATATAAATTCAAAATAATATTCAATATGGTTCCCCATTCCCCCATTGTCCTTGTACTAACTTTTATGAAGTTCTGTTCACCATTTGCTCCTGTGCTTGCTGACCTGCATGGTCTCCTGGTTAGGCAACAGCTCAATTTCAAAACTCCCTCCATGGTCTTGCTCAATCCCTATATCCATAGCCACAGCTCTACTTCTTTCTCCTCTTTCAGATGCTACTTACAATTTTTTTATTTGTCCAAACTTTTCATGGTCTTACGAAAGAGTCTCTAGCTCTATCAACAGGCCATCTTCTCTACCTGTACCCCCAGCATTGCCAGCTGCTCCCTCCGTCACCCCATTGACTCTCGGGATCCCTTCTTAAGGTCACAAGGTTTCGACTTCGAATCCCACTCCAGGATTTGAGCACAAAATTCAAGACTGGCATTCCAATGCCGTACTGCGGGTGGTGCCACCTTTCAGGTCAGACATTAAAACGAGGTCCCATCTGCCCACTCAGGTGGAGGTAAGAGATCCCACGGCACTAATCTTCCCCGCCATCCTTTCCAATGTTTCTCCCGCAAACAGCATCACAAAATCAGATTATCCCATCAGTATCACATTACTGCTGTGGGATCTTACTGTGCGCATATTGGCTGTCACATTTCCGATATTATCATAGCATCATAGAATTTACAGTGCAGAAGGAGGCCATTTGGCCTATCGAGTCTGCACCGGCCCCTGGAAAGAGCACCCTACTTAAGCCTACACCTCCACCCTATCCCCGTAACCCAATAACCCCACCTAACCTTTTTGGACACTAAGGGCAATTTATCATGTCCAATCCACCTAACCCGCACATCTTTGGACTGTGGGAGGAAACCGGAGCACCCGGAGGAAACCCACGCAGACACGTGAGAATGTGCAGACTCCACACAGATAGTCACCCGAGGCCGGAATTGAACCTGGGATCCTGGAGCTGGGAAGCAGCAGTGCTAACAACTGTGCCACCGTGGAGTGGCTGGGGGAGCAGGGAGGCAAGCAGGTGGTGAAGAGCAAGGAGAAATGGGAAGCGGAGTTGGGAGGGGAGATCAATTGGGGAGTATGGAGTGAGGCACTGCGTAGGGTAAACGGGACCGCCTCTTGTGCAAGGATGAGCCTGATAAAGTTTAAGGTGGTGTACAGGGTGCATATGACTCGGGCGAGAATGAGTGGGTTCTTTCAGGGGGTAGTAGATGAGTGTGAGAGATGTGGGCGGGGGCCAGCGAATCACGCGGTGTTGCAAAAAATTGGGACGATTCTGGGCGGGAGTGTTCGTAGTCTTAACCAGGATAGTGGAGGAGGAGGTGGACCCGGACCCTTTGGTGGCGATATTTGGGGTTTCAGAGAAGCCGGAGCTCATGGAGAGGAAGGAAGGCCGATGTCATGGCCTTCGCCTCTCTGATTGCACGGTGGCGAATTTTGCTGGAGTGGCGGTCAGCATCGCCACTGGGGGTAGCGGCTTGGTTGGTGACCTGTACGACTTCCTGCGATTAGAGATGATAAAGTATGAGTTAAGGGGCTCAGCAGGGGAGTTTGAGGAAAGGTGGGGGATGTTTGTCGCGGGGGGGGTGGGGTGGGGGGGGGGGGGGGGGGTGAAAAAATGGAAAAATCTGTACAGACTGATTGTTGGGAAGTATGTTTCCTGGGGTGTTTATTCGCTGTAACCTGTTTTGATACATGTTTGTAATAAAATACATTTATAGAACAACTGTGCCACCATGCTGCCCAGTGAAAGAATCTCTGGCTCTATCACCAGTAGTTACAACAGTGACTACACTTCAAAGAGTCCTTCACTGGCTGTAAAGTGCGTTGAGATGTCCGGTAGTCATGAAAAGCACTATATAAATGCAAGCCTTGTTGTTTTCTTTATTTTAAGCATCTCTGTCTTGTCCCCACCCTTCCTCCCTCCTTCCCTCCATCCCTCCTCCCTCGCTGATTTCAAAGCTCTTAATAAAACATTCCTGTTATACCTTGCTTTTTCACTTTTCTTTTCAGTATTACCCGCCTGGCTCTGTGTAACTTGTAATCTACACAGACAGTCTCTCAGTACATGAATAGCATTGTAAAACTGTAAGTTATTGGGTGTTTCTGTTGGTGTGGTTTTTGTTTTTGCAGCGATGTTGGATTTCCCACCAACTTACTTAATACCAAAATGTACACAATAGCATTCCTGCTGCAAATTCCAGCTTAATTACAATAAAGGGGGACAGATTTGATCCTGATTAGCATGGTTACAGTATTAGCTTTTGTCATACATTAGAAAACCGAGGCTGTTCAGATTGTTTCTGCTTCACAGAACATCTGGAATGAGAGCTGTTTGGTCCATGCTCCGTGAAGAGATAAGCTTGCAGCTCTGCACAGAAAATGGAATGGAATCCAAGTGATTTGGCCAAATGCCTGGTCGCTAAAGGGTTCATTTACAAATGCATGTGACATTGTTGCTCATGTTTTGGGGTGTGCAAATTAGACTAGCAAGTAACCAATGGCGTACAGTCATTTGAACCACACCTATCATTACATGAAAGTAAGCTGATGTTTCCCTCCATGGTAAAAAGTATGTAGCAAAATTATTTGGCCATTCCAATTGGGTTGGCGTAAGCCACCACAGTAATTAAGCTTCAATTTATGGCAAAGCTGATTATGCAACTGGAATTTCAAGTGATCAGGCAGCTATTTTTAAAATAAAGTGTCTGCATATGAAATTTACGAGTTACTGACTTTTATTTCAGGATATGCAGATGTTTGATTTTATTAGAGATGTTGCAACTGTTGTGGTGGTCAGCGATTCAATTGCTCTTTGTTTGATTATGTGAGTCTGTTTACTATCGATGCTCACTGTGCTTGATTGGTTAATCTTGGATACGGACTCCGAGGAAAATAAACCAGAACTGTTGAAAACGAGAGCAAGAGCATGGAGTATATATTTTAAAACACTGTCAATAAAATCTTTTATGAGACTGCTCCAGTGGGTCGGAGTGGGGGATGGTGTGCTGGGGAGTGGGGAGATGAGGTCGGGGAAACAATGGGAGTGAGACAAGGGGGCGCCGGAGCGATGAGTCACCGGGCTAGCAGATTGGCTAGTCAAGGGAGTCAGGTGGGGGGGAGAATACAGCCAGTGAATGGCAGGGGTGGGGTTATCGGGGGATGTTGCTGGGGGGGAGGGGAGTTATTTTGCTGATGTGGGGGGATCTGAAGTAGGTAATGGAAAGGAGGTCGGGGTGGAGGCAGCCAAGAAGCGAGCCAGGAATGGCACAGCGCATGGGCCGGGGGCGGGCCCAAGAAAGGTTATGGCTGACCGGCAGGGGGGAGGGGGGGGGGGGGGTTGTGCCCCCCAACCAGACTGATCACCTGGAATGTCAGGGGACTAAATGGGCCAGTTAAAAGGGCACGTGTGTTCGCGCATTTGCGGGCTCTAAAGGCGGACGTAATTATGTTGCAGGAGACACATCTGAAAGTGTCTGACCAGACTAGGCTAAGGAAGGGCTGGATCGGCCAAGTCTTCCACTCGGACTTGGATTCTAAGACCAGGGGGGTAGCAATTATGATCAATAAGCGGGTTCAATTTGAGGCGGAGGGCGTAGTCGCAGTCGGCAGGGGCAGATTCCTTATGGTAAAGGGCAAGCTGGAGGGGAGGTGAGTGGTGCCGGTGAACATATATGCGCCGAACTGAGACGCCGTTGACTTTATCAAAAGAGTACTGGGGAAGATCCCGGACCTTGACTCACGTAAGTTGATAATGGGGGGGGGGCTTTAATACGGTCCTTGACCCGGGGCTGGACCGGTCATGTCCCAGAACGGGTAGACTCCCAGCAATGGCAAGGGAGCTGAAAGGGTTCATGGAGTAAATGGGGGCAGTGGGCCCATGGAGAGCCGGACAGCCGACGGGAAGGGCTACTCATTTTATTCGCATGTCCATAAAGTATATTCTAGGATTGATTTTTTTATCGTGAGCAGGGACTGTGTAGGGGAGGTAAAGAATACGGAATACTCGGCAATCACTATCTCGGACCATGCCTCGCACTGGGTGGACCTGCAGGTCGGGGGGGCGGGGGGGGGGGGGGGGGTGCGAATTACCAACGCCCGCAATGGAGGTTAGACGTAGGATTGCTGTTGGAGGTGGGGATATGTGAGAGACTTCGGAAGTGTATGCAAAATTACTTGCAGGTGAACGATACGGGGGAGGTTTCAGCAGCGACCCTGTGGGAGGCGCTGAAGGCAGTAGTGAGGGGGGAGTTGATCTCAATTCGGGCTCACAGGGTCAGGGCGGCAGAGCAGAAATGGACAGATTGGTTAGGGAAATTCACCGGATAGACGAGGAGCATGCGAGGTCCCCGGGGGAGGACCTACTCAGGGAGAGATGGAGATTGCAGGCGGAACTGGGGGTGCTATCCACGAGTAGGGCCATGGAACAACTTAGGAAGGCGAGGGGAGTGGTGTATGAGCATGGGGAGAAGGTCAGCAGATTGCTAGCGCAGCAACTCAGGAAGAGGGAGGCGGCCAGGGAAATAAGTAGAGTGGTTGATGGGGAGGGGAGCAGAGTAGAGGACCCGGCAGGACTGAATAAGGTATTTTGGGACTTCTATAGTAAGCTGTACACTTCAGAACCCCCGGAAGAGCCGGAGGAGATTAAAAGGTTCCTGGATGGACTAACCTTCCCAAAAGTAGGCAGGGGACTGGTGGACGGGCTGGGGGCCCCGATTAGAGCGGAGGATGTATTGGGGGGCCTAAAGGCCATGCAGTCGGGGAAAGCCCCGGGGCCGGATGGATACCCTGTAGAGTTTTACAAGAAGTTCTCGGAGATACTTCTTGTAAAGTCCTGACAAGGGTTTTTAATGAGGGACAGACGGACCCTGCCACCGACGATGTCGCAAGCCACCATCTCGCTGATACTGAAGCGGGACAAGGACCCGGAATCCTGCAGGTCATACAGGCCAATCTCCCTGATCAATGTGGATGCCAAGCTCCTGGCCAAGGTCCTGGCGATTAGAATTGAGGACTGCGTACCGGAGGTGATTGGGGACGATCAGACAGGGTTTGTGAAAGGCAGGCAGCTGACAGCTAACTTGAGAAGATTGCTTAATGTGATCATGATGCCCCCGACGGGCAAGGAGGTGGAGGTAGTGGTAGCAATGGACGCTGAGAAGGCCTTCGACCGGGTGGAGTGGGGCTATTTGTGGGAGGTGCTTGGACGGTTTGGGTTCGGGGAGGGACTGGTTAATTGGGTCAGACTATTGTACCCGGCCCCAAAAGCTAGCGTTAGGACGAACAGGATAATGTCAGATTATTTCAGACTATACCGCGGGACCAGACAGGGGTGTCCACTCTCCCCGTTGCTGTTCGCGCTGGCCATAGAGCCGTTGGCGATGGCACTGAGAGCTGCAAAGGGATGGAAGGGAATGACTGGCGGGGGTGGGGTGGAGCACAGGGTCTCTCTCTATGCGGATGACCTGCTCCTGTACATGTCGGACCCACTGGCCGGGATGGAAAATATACTGGAAGCATTGAGGAAGTTTGGCCGGTTCTCAGGGTACAAATTAAATAGGGCCAAAAGTGAGATGTTTGTGGTGCAGGCAAGGGGCAAGGAGAATAGACTGAAGGAGCTGCCATTTAGGCTGGTGGAGGAAAGTTTCCGTTACTTGGGGATACAGGTGGCACGAGACTGGGGCAGGTTACATAAGTTAAATTTGACTAGGGAGGTGGAACAAATGAAGAGGGAGTTTCGGAGATGGGATGCACTCCCGCTGTCACTGGCGGGGAGGGTGCAGACTGTAAAGATGACAATCCTCCCTAGATTCCTGTTCATCTTCCAGTGCCTCCCGATCTTTATCCCACGGTCCTTCTTCAAAAGGGCTGGCAAAATCATCATGAGCTTTGTCTGGGCGGGAAAATCCCCGCGGGTGAGGAAGGCGATGCTTGAAAGGAGCCGCAGCGAGGGGGGACTGGCATTGCCGAGTCTGATCAACTACTACTGGGCGGCTAACATAGCCATGATAAGGAAGTGGATGGTGGGTACTATCTGGGGGTCTATCTGGGAGTGACAGGAGGCAGCTTCGTGCAGGGGCACCAGTTTGGCAGCCCTTGTCACGGCTCCCCTACCGCTGTCGCCGGCCAGGTACCCCACCAGCCTGGTAGTGGGGGCGGCCCTGCGGATATGGGACCAGTGGAGGAGGCATGTGGGGTGGGTGGGGGGGGGGGGGGCTGCGTCGGTCTGGGCTCCAATTTGTGATAACCATCGATTCGCACCCGGGAACATGGATGGAGGGTTTCGAACATGGCGGCGGGCGGGGGTGGGGAGCATGGGCGATATGTTCCTGGAGGGGAACTTTGCGAGTTTGAGGGGCTTGGAGGAGAAATTTGGGCTGGTAAGGGGAAATGACTTTAGGCACTTACAGATGCGGGACTTTGTACGCAGACAGGTCCCATCCTTCCCACGCCTCCCGCCAATAGGGATCCAGGACAGAATAGTCTCTAGAGGAGAAGGAGGAGAGGGTAGAGTCTCGGATATCTACAAGGTGCTCATTAAGGGGGAAGAGTCCCAGACGGAGGAACTGAAACTCAAATGGGAGGAGGAGTTTGGCGGGGAGATGGAGGACGGGCTGTGGGCGGAAGCCATGAGTAGGGTAAACTCAACAGCAACATGTGCCAGGCTCGGCCTGATTCAATTTAAGGTCGTTTACCGGGCCCACATGACGGTAGCTCGGATGAGCAAATTCTTTGGGGTAGAGGACAAGTGCGCTAGATGCGCGGGAGGACTAGCGAACCATGTTCACATGTTTTGGGCTTGTCCTAAGCTTAGGGGGTACTGGGAGGGTTTGCGGGGGTCATGTCCCGGGTGCTGAAAACAAGGGTGGTGATGAGTGCAGAGGTGGTCATTTTTGGGGTTTCGGAAGACCCGGGAGTCCAGGGGGAGAAAGAGGCAGATGTTCTGGCCTTTGCTTCCCTGATAGCCCGGCGGCGAATACTGCTGGCATTGAGGGGCTCAAAACCCCCGAAGACCGAACTATGGCTTTCGGACATGTCAACTTTTCTGGGTATGGAAAAAATTAAGTTCGCCTTGAGGGCATCTGTACTGGGGTTCGCCCGAAGGTGGCAACCATTCATCAACTTCTTCGCGGGAGAGTGAACGTCAGCAGGGGGGGGGGGGAAGAGGGGGGATTAGAGTAGAGTAGGAGGGATAAATAGGCGGGTAGTGTCTAGGGGAGAGGAGCGGGCATGTGCAGTATGGTTTGATTGAAGTGTTGGTTTTATATTGATGTTTGCACATTTCTGTTATCTAACTGTTTACAATGCCAAAAAATACCTCAATAAAATTGTTTGTTAAAAAAAAAAAAAATCTTTTATGCACATCTAAACTGTAGTGTAAGGATCTGGCACATATAGAGTAACATGGGACATGACCCCTCCCCAAAGTGTTGTAAGAGATCACATGACCCATACCTAGTGTGCACAAGCAAGCATGGAAACGTCTCTGAACTTGGACCCTTTACTCTATACATACACATAGTTATTGTAGTTAATAAATACATACAGTTAACATATTTAAGACTATGAAGGCTTCATTAAGGCCTACTAAACAGTATGAAATACCCTACAACATGGTGGCAAAACCCAAAGCCTCACAGAAAATGCAGAGAAAGACTAAACTCCTGCAAGACTAAATAAAAATTTAACAAAACATTCTGTCCTGAAGAAAAGCTCAAGAAGAAGATGCACAGAGGCATGTCACTGGGGAAAAGCTCCAATGAAAGGTTTGGAAGCTGAAGGCAGAAATTCAAAATTTCTTGCTGCAGCGGAAGATCTCTTGCAAGTCCAGCTCCAATTCCCAGAGTCAGCAGACTGAGCAGGGGTGAGCTAAAACTTTTTCTTCCCAGGGTACAGCAAGCCCTGAGGAACGTTTAAACAGTTCAGAGGTAAAACATTGGCATTCAAAAACTCTGTTGGAAAAAAGATTCCCGACTGGACACCTGAACATGTGGCACCCGAGCTAACTCCAAGAAGAGGAAAGATTTATGAATTAGAATCAGCTTTAAAGACCCACAAAAGCTAGGATTTCAAGCTTCTACAGCCCTAAAGTAGGGCGCTGAAACAGAGAAGCCAGCAGCTTTTTCGATCCAGGCAGCCATTGTTTAAAATATTTTTGCGGCGGAGCATGAGCACCATTTCAGCGGAAACCTGCCAGAACCAGCAAGTGTCCTGTCCGCCAAGGATATTTCATGACCCCTTTTTGCCCTCCTAACTCCCTGCTTGAGTTCTTTTCTACTTTCCTTGTATTCCTCAAGTGCTTCATCTGTTTTTGGTTGCCTGTGCCTCACATATACACCTTTTTTATTTTTGACAAGATTCACAATTTCCCTGGTCATCCATGGTTCCCGAATCCTGCCTATTCCTGTCCTTCCTGTTTACCGGCACATGCCTGTCCTGCACTCCCACCAACTGCTCCTTAAAAGACTCCCACATGCCAAATGCGGATTTACCCTCAAGCAGCCTCTCCCAAACAACAGCCTGCAAGCAGCATTGCCAGCAGCACACCACACAGCAAAGGTGAGGTTCCTAAAATACCACACCGTCTTAACAGGAATGGCCAACTTCTGTCTCAGAGGACATCGCAGCAACCCACACGACAAAGGGAAATTTGGAAAAAATGACATGGAGACGGGCATAATGTTCGTCCACACCACTAGAAATGAGATGGAACAACAACCGCCTAGCACCATAACTGCCAAATTGACAAAGAGCGGTTCGGTATCAAGGAGTGGAAAATGAGGATAAAAAGATGGCCACATGCCAGAACAACCTCCAAACCAATAGAGCTGGAGCGACAGAGCCAACCACTCCTCCGATAGTAGTGGTAATGAGATACGGAAAGGTTATAAGTCTCCCTGTCTGCCTAAACCTATGGACTCAAGAGACTTGAAGGAGGGAGATAAGGTGGTAAGAACGATGGAAATGCCTGGGGTTTACTGTAATAAGTTTAAATATATTGGATAAAGACTTGGGGGGAGGTGTAGTATAAGGATCTAGCACATATGGAGTTAACATAGGACTGGGTACAGTACTGCGTGCCCAGTGATGTAAGAGAACGCATGACCTAGTGTTGGACAGAGATGTGTGCACAAGCAAGCATGGAGACAGATCCTAGCTTGAACCCTGAATGTATATAGTTCTTGTAGTTAATAAATACATACAGTTAACCTTCTTAAGAATACAAAGACTTCATTAAGACCTACAGAATGTTACCCAATACCCTACAACAGAAACTGATGTCAGGTGCGATCTACCCGAATAGGAACAGAGTCCCATGGCGCGATTAGCAGGGTGTTAGCGGGTGCTCAGAACTCCGAGAAACACCATTCTTTCGAATGGCCATTCGGGTAGATTGGGGTCCTCTGTGGGGAAAACGCAGCCGAGGCTGTACTTAGTCCCGTTTTCTGCACTGAGAAACTCCTCTCGACAGAACACCTCAATACAGGGAGCGATCTGGATCCACTGACCTCCCGATGCAACCCCCGAACCCCCCCAAGCCCCAACTCAGCTATAAGGGGGTCCACACGCAGCATGGAGAGCTGGATAGATCCCGGAAGAGGGATCTACTGGCACCTACCGGCCACGGTGCTTTTCGGGCGCAATGCATCAGGTAGATCTCATCTGTCATCTTTGCATAAATCCCAGATATAAAACATACAGCATCTGTCAAGGAAATATCTTATACCTCCAGTGTTCGTTATTTCTTGTAATAGAGCTATGTGCTCAACAATATGGAAAACTATACTCAGTTTGGACCACTCTTTGTAGGAACTATGTTCACCAACCTCTGTCATCATAAGTGCGTAAAACACAGACTTGCCTTAATATTAATCAGATTTTAGTAACCAAGCAACCAAAATTAACATGAACATTGACAAACTTTGCAAGTGGTACTTAACAACATCAGAGGTGTGGAGAACAATCTTACAAAAGGGAAAAGAATTGAAACATGATAGTTCTTGTTGGTTGGAATAATTTGTGCGTCAATTAATGCTTTGCGTTGGGTATCTGGTAACCAAATTTCTGAGACCACGTGAATTTGCTTATAAAGCAGAGAACCACTTGCCCCAACCCCTGCTCGTCTGAATGTAGTAGAACTCAGTGCCTCAGCCCACCTACCTTAAATTTGTCGTCAACATTGCAGAAAAAAAACCTGACACCCACCTCTCTCAACTCAAACCTACTTGTAAATATCCTGGCCGCGAGGTTTGCTAGTGTCACACGGGAGCAATAGGTCAGAAGGTGAGAGCATTGAGGGAGAACTAGGGAATAGGGACAGTGTGGCTCTGAGGCAGAGCAGACAGGGAGAAGTTGCTGAACACAGCAGGTCTGGTGGCCTGAAGTGCATATGTTTTAATGCAAGAAGTATTACGGGTAAGGCAGATGAACTTAGAGCTTGGATTAGTACTTGGAACTATGATGTTGTTGCCATTACAGAGACCTGGTTGAGGGAAGGGCAGGATTGGCAGCTAAATGTTCCAGGATTTAGATGTTTCAGGCGGGATATAGGGGGATGTAAAAGGGGTGGCGGAGTTGCGCTACTGGTTAGGGAGGATATCACAGCTGTACTACGGGAGGACACCTCAGAGGGCAACGAGGTTATATGGGTAGAGACCAGGAATAAGAAGGGTGCAGTCACAATGTTGGGGGTTTACTACAGGCCAGCAGGAGATAGAGGAGCAGATAGGTAGACAGATTTTGGAAAAGAGTAAAAACAACAGGGTTGTGGTGATGGGAGACTTCAACTTCCCCAATATTGACTGGGACTCACTTAGTGCCAGGGGCTTAGACGGGGCAGAGTTTGTAAGGAGCATCCAGGAGGGCTTCTTAAAACAATATGTAGACAGTCCAGCTAGGGAAGGGGCGGTACTGGACCTGGTATTGGGGAATGAGCCCGGCCAGGTGGTAGAAGTTTCAGTAGGGGAGCATTTCGGGAACAGTGACCATAATTCAGTAAGTTTTAAAGTGCTGGTGGACAAGGATAAGAGTGGTCCTAGGGTGAATGTGCTAAATTGAGGGAAGGCTAATTATAACAATATTAGGTGGGAACTGAAGAACCTAGATTGGGGGCGGATGTTTGAGGGCAAATCAACATCTGCCATGTGGGAGACTTTCAAATGTCAGTTGAAAGGAATTCAGGACCGGCATGTTCCTGTGAGGAAGAAGGATAAATACGGCAATTTCCGGGAACCTTGGATAACGAGAGATATTGTAGGCCTCGTCAAAAAGAAAAAGGAGGCATTTGTCAGGGTTAAAAGGCTGGGACCAGGCGAAGCCTCTGTGGAATATAAGGAAAGTAGGAAGGAACTTAAGCAAGGAGTCAGGAGGGCTAGAAGGGGTCACGAAAAGTCATTGGCAAATAGGGTTAAGGAAAATCCCAAGGCTTTTTACACATACATAAAAAGCAAGAGGGTAGCCAGGGAAAGGGTTGGCCCACTGAAGGATAGGCAAGGGAATCTATGTGTGGAGCCAGAGGAAATGGGCGAGATACTAAAGGAATACTTTGCATCAGTATTCACCAAAGAGAAGGAATTGGTAGATGTTGAGTCTGGAGAAGGGTGTGTAGATAGCCTGGGTCACATTGAGATCCAAAAAGACGAGGTGTTTTGGGCGTCTTAAAAAATATTAAGGTAGATAAGTCCCCAGGGCCTGATGGGATCTACCCCTGAATACTGAAGGAGGCTGGAGAGGAAATTGCTGAGGCCTTGACAGAAATCTTTGGATCCTCACTGTCTTCAGGTGATGTCCCGGAGGACTGGAGAATAGTCAATGTTGTTCCTCTGTTTAAGAAGGGTGGCAAGGATAATCCAGGGAACTACAGGCCGGTGAGCCTTACTTCAGTGGTAGGGAAATTACTGGAGAGAATTCTTCGAGACAGGATCTACTCCCATTTGGAAGCAAATGGACATATTTGTGAGAGGCAGCATGGTTTTGTGAAGGGGAGGTCGTGTCTCACTAACTTGATAGAGTTTTTCAAGGAGGTCACAAAGTTGATTGATGCAGGTAGGGCAGTGGATGTTGTCTATATGGACTTCAGTAAGGCCTTTGACAAGGTCCCTCATGGTCGACTAGTACAAAAGGTGAAGTCACACGGGATCAGGGGTGAGCTGGCAAGGTGGATACAGAACTGGCTAGGTCATAGAAGGCAGAGAGTAGCAATGGAAGGATGCTTTTCTAATTGGAGGGCTGTGACCAGTGGTGTTCCGCAGGGATCAGTGCTGGGACCTTTGCTGTTTGTAGTATATATAAATGATTTGGAGGAAAATGTAACTGGTCTGATTAGTAAGTTTGCAGATGACACAAAGTTTAGTGGAATTGCGGATTGCGATGAGGACTGTCAGAGGATACAGCAGGATTTAGATTGTTTGGAAACTTGGGCGGAGAGATGGCAGATGGAGTTTAATCCGGACAAATGTGAGTAATGCATTTTGGAAGGTCTAATGCAGGTAGGGAATATACAGTGAATGGTAGAACCCTCAAGAGTATTGAAAGTCAGAGAGATCTAGGTGTACATGTCCACAGGTCACTGAAAGGGGCAACACAGGTGGAGAAGGTAGTCAAGAAGGCATATGGCATGCTTGCCTTCATTGGCCGGGACATTGAGTATAAGAATTGGCAAGTCATGTTGCAGATGTATAGAACCTTAGTTAGGCCGCACTTGGAGTATAGTGTTCAATTCTGGTCGCCACACTACCAGAAGGATGTGGAGGCTTTAGAGAGGGTGCAGAAGATATTTACCAGAATGGTGCCTGGTATGGAGGGCATTAGCTATGAGGAGCAGTTGAATAAACTCGGTTTGTTCTCACTGGAACGACGGAGGTTGAGGGGCGACCTGATAGAGGTCTACAAAATTATGAGGGGCATAGACAGAGTGGATAGTCAGAGGCTTTTCCCCAGGGTAGAGGGGTCAATTACTAGGGGGCATAGGTTTAAGGTGAGAGGGGCAAGGTTTAGAGTAGATGTACGAGGCAAGTTTTTTTACACAGAGGGTAGTGGGTGCCTGGAACTCGCTGCCGGAGGAGGTGGTGGAAGCAGGGACGACAGTGACATTTAAGGGGCATCTTGACAAATACATGAATAGGATGGGAATAGAGGGATACGGACCCAGGAAGTGTAGAAGATTGTAATTTAGTCGGGCAGCATGGTCGGCACGGGCTTGGAGGGCCGAAGGGCCTGTTCCTGTGCTGTACAATTCTTTGTTCTTTGTTCTTTGTTATGTGATGCACGATCAATCACTACTGAAGGGAGATTGTAGTCCAATTGAAGGCTTTAATGAACAAGTAGTCACTCCAGCAGCTCCGGTACAGAATAACTGCTGTGGGTGAAACACAGACTCTTATGCTTTACCTGCTGGGCGGAACCAGCAGGCAGGTTCTACCAATCATACTACAGTATAAGGTATATCCCTCCTAGGTACTGCAATACCCCTAATACAGCCTACCACATTCACCCCCTGTTTAAAAAAGAGTCCGGCGGGGGTGGTGGCCTTGCTTTTACAATGGTAGAGGTTATAGCGGTACCCTTCGGTGCCTTTACATGCAATACACATATTTTCAGACAATTATTTACAAGTTCATTTTACAATGAAACTATCAGCCGGTCGGGGGCCCTGGTTGTCCTCTGCAATCGTTGCAGTCCCGGCGGTGATGCTGGCGTCGGTTCGGGCATCCGTGGCTCTGGGAGAGTGACATATTCAGCTTCATCGCATCCGGATAGGGCCAGTGGGAGGACGGATCCTCCTGGGAAGGGGGCTGTGGTGGTGTGCGCCAGTGAAAAAATGATTGGGGTTGGTGGTTGGGGGGGGGGGGGGGGGTGAGGGGGGGGATCCAGTGGGGGCCAGATCCCGGAGGGAGACCAGGTCTTGTCGGTCATCGGGGTGTGCCACATAGGCGTACTGGGTGTTAGCATGGGGGAGATGTACCCTTTCGACCAGTGGGTCC
Organism: Scyliorhinus torazame; assembly: GCF_047496885.1. Classification (NCBI taxonomy): domain Eukaryota; kingdom Metazoa; phylum Chordata; class Chondrichthyes; order Carcharhiniformes; family Scyliorhinidae; genus Scyliorhinus; species Scyliorhinus torazame. The sequence goes on from NC_092707.1 coordinate 391,159,258, forward strand.
GACTTGTGGGTCCGTACGTGTTTGCTGAGTAGGACGGGTCCGGGGGCTGCCAGCCATGTTGGGAGCGAGGTCCCCAAGGAGGACTTCCTAGGGAAGGCAACGAGACGTTCATGAGGTGTTTGATTGGTAGTAGTGCACAGTAGTGATCGGATGGAGTGAAGTGCATTGGGGAGGACCTCCTGCCATCGGGACACTGGGAGATTCTTGGACCGTAGGGCCAGTAGGACGGCCTTCCAGACCGTCCCGTTCTCCCTCTCTACCTGCCCGGGGGTTGTAACTGGCCGTCCTGCTCGAGGCTATGCCCTTGCTGAGCATGAATTGACGTAGCTCGACACTCATGAAGGAGGACCCCATATCGCTATGGATGTAGGCGGGGAAACCGAACAGGGTAAAGATGCTGTGGAGGGCTTTGATGATGGTGGCAGCCATCATGTCAGGACAGGGGATGGTGAAAGGGAACCGGGAGTACTCATCAATCACGTTTAAGAAATACGTGTTGCGGTCGGTGGAGGGAAGGGGCCCTTTGAAATCCACGCTGAGGCGTTCAAATGGGCGGGAAGCCTTCACCAGGTGCGCTTTCTCTGGCCTGTAGAAGTGCATCTTGCACTCCGCGTAGATTTGGCAGTTTCTGGTTACGGCCCTGACCTCCTCGATGGAGTATGGCAGGTTGCGGGTTTTAACAAAGTGGAAGAACCGGGTGACCCCCGGGTGGCAGAGGTTGTCGTGGAGGGCTCAGAGTTGGTCTACTTGTACACTGTGTCATGTGAGAGTGCCTTTAAGAAATGGATGTTTAAGCAATGTACCTTTAAGAAATGCAGATGTCAGAGTGTGGGTGGAGCTGGGCTTTAGCTCAGCCATTTTGAAGTTTTTAGTTTCAGTCTTGGGAGAGAGCAAGGTGCCCGGCTGGTTTGCTGTGAGATGCTTGAAAGGAAAAATCCAGTTTGAGGAGAAAGCTGGGAGTGTCTGTGTGTTTTGCAAAGAGCTGCAGGAAGAAACAGAGCTGGTCTGTGGATGTCTGCAAATCCAAAGACTATAAATATATTGAATGTAATCTCATGTCTGTTGTTACAGGTGAAGTCTTTTGGATGTTTGAAGGAACATTTTGAGGGATTATTTAGTGTTGTATTATTTTCGGGGTTATCTTTGAAGTAAGGGGTGTTAAATGAAATGAATTAAATGAAATGAATGAAAATCGCTTATTGTCACAAGTAGGCTTCAATTAAGTTAGTGTGAAAAGCCCCTAGTCGCCACATTCCGTCGCCTGTTCGGGGAGGCTGTTACGGGAATTGAACCATGCTGCTGGCTTGCCTTGGTCTGCTTTCAAAGCCAGCGATTTAGCCCTGTGCTAAACAGCCCTGTGATCCAATGTTTATTTAAAAGGTTAATTTGAGTTCATGGAATAAACATTGTTTTGTTTAAAAACCCACGTGTCCATAATTGTAATACCACACCTGGGAAACAAGCCGTGTGCTTCAAAAGCAACAATCCATTAAAGGGGGAGGTTGGTTGAACTCCATGATACATTTTGGGGTTCTGAAAACACCTCTCCCATAACAATTGGGGGCTCGAGGGGGATAAAAGTCTATCTATTGGATTGGCTTTTGTGAACTTAAAGACAGTGAAGGATTGTTGCTTTTCCGGTGTCATATTTTAGTTTAAGTGGGAAGAGTGTTGTGAACAATGGCTCTTTCGGAGACTCAGAAGTTTTTGGGGGTGGACACTGCAACACGTGATACCTTACTGACAGAGACTAAAAACAGACTGTTAGGTTTGGCAAAAGCATTGCAGTTAACACTGCCTAGCAAAATACGAAAAGATGAGGTACTTAATGCAGTATCTGCGCATTTACGTTTGCCTGTGATACATTCTGACTTATTAGATATGGCAAAGTTCCAGTTGCAGATTAAGCAATTTGAACATGAAAAAGAATTAAAGCGGCTTGAATATGCAATGAAAGAAAAAGAAAGAGATGGAGATGGAGAGGAAAAAGAAAAGGAGAGAGAAGAAAGAAACAAAGAAAGAGATAGAGAGGAAAGGGAAAAAGAGAGAGAGTTTGAACTTCGGAACATGGCTCTGAAACATGAAAATCAGTTAAAATTGGCAGACGCAAAGGGACACGTACAGTTGGAGGAGATGGATGAGGATAATGAGACAGAGCGTCATAGTCACAGAAGTGGTGAAGATCTATTTAAATATGTCCAAGCATTGCCAAGGTTTGACGAGAAGGAGATAGACTCCTTTTTCATTTCATTTGAGAAGGTAACTAAACAAATGCAATGGCCACAGGACATGTGGGTATTACTGATTCAAACAAAGCTGGTAGGTAGGGCTAGTGAAGCGTTTGCATCACTACCGGAGGAGGTATCTGGAACGTATGAGGAGGTGAAGAAATCCATCTTAAGTGCATATGAGCTAGTGCCTGAAGCTTACAGACAAAGGTTTAGAAATTTAAGGAAAGAATTTGGTCAAACATACATGGAGTTTGAAAGGCTCAAACAGAGTAATTTTGGTAGTTGGATAAGGGCTTTGAAAATAGACCAAACATATGAAGGTCTCAGAGAAATTATACTTTTGGAGGAGTTTAAAAATTCAATTCTTGATGTAGTGAGAACTCATGTGGAAGAACAGAGGGTTAAAACTGCTCGATTAGCAGCAGAAATGGCAGATGATTATGAATTAGTTTGTTGGTCAGTGAGGAGAGTGAATCTCCTGCCGGCCAGGTAATGCCTCCAATGCCGCACAGCTTCGACGATGGCTTAGGCCTCCTTCTCGGTGGGGGAATGGTGGATTTCTGAGGCGTGGAGGGTGCGTGAAAAGAAGGCCACGGATCTGCCCGCCTGACTGAGGGTGGCAGCCAGAGCTACGTCTGATGTGTCGCTCACGACCATAAAGGGGAGGGACTCATTGATTGCGTGCATCGTCGCGCTGGCGATGTCTGCTTTGATGTGACTGAAAGCCTGGCCGGTAGGGGAAAAACCGTGGACTGGATTAGTGGGCAGGCCTTGTCCGCATAATTGGGAACCAACAGGGCGTAATAAGAAAAGAAGCCCAGGCAATGTTTCAGGGCCTTGGGGCAGGGGGGGAAGGGAAACTCCATGAGGGGGCGCATGCGTTCGGGATCTGAGCCTATGACTCCATCATGCACTACGTAGCCGAGGATGGCTAGGCGATCGGTGCTAAACACGCATTTGTCCTTGTTATAGGTTAAGTTAAGGATTTTTGCGGTATGGAGGAATTTGCTGAGGTTGGTGTCGTGATCCTGCTGGTCGTGGCCGCAGATGGTGACATTGTCGAGGTACGGGAACATGGCCCGCAGACCGTACCGGTCAACCATTCGGTCCATCTCCCATTGGAAGACCGAGACCCCATTTGTGACACCAAAGGGAACCCTTAGAAAGTGGTAGAGCCGCCCATCTGCTTCAAATGCAGTGTACTTGCTGTCGTCCGGGCGAATGGGGAACTGGTGGCAGGCTGATTTAAGGTCTACTGTGGAGAAAACCTTGTATTGCGCTATCTGGTTGACCATTTCAGATATGCGGGGGAGAGGGTACGCGTCGAGCTGCATATACCTGTTGATGGTCTGACTGTAGTCTCTGACCATCCTATGTTTCTCCCCGGTCTTTACAACCACCACTTGAGCTCTCCAGGGTCTGTTGCTGGCCTCGATAATGCCTTCCTTTAGTAACCGTTGGACTTCCGACCTAATGAAGGTCCGGTCCTGGGCACTGTACCGTCTGCTCCCGGTGGCGACGGGTTTGCAATCGGGGGTAAGGTTTGCAAACAGGGAAGGCGGGTCGACCTTGAGGATCGCGAGGCCGCAGACAGTGAGGGGGTATATGGGGCTGCCGAATTTGAAAGTTAAGCTTTGCAGGTTAAACTGGAAGTCCAATCCCAGGAGTGTGGCAGCGCAGAGATGGGGGAGGATGTAGAGTTGGAAGTTATTGAACTCCACTCCCTGGACCGTGAGGTTGGCTATGCAGTACCCCCGGAGGATCTCCACAGGTGGGACACAGAGGCCAGGGAGATCTTTTGTTTAATCGGGTGTACAGCGAGGGAGCAGCATCTTACCGTATTGGGATTGGTGACGCTATCCGTGCTCCCAGAGTCGATCAAGCAGGATGTCTTGTGCCCGTTGATGAGTACCGACGTCGTAGCAGTTGAAAGCGTTCGGGGCCGAGACTGGTCCAGTGTCACTGAGGCAGGTTGTGGCAGAAGCTGAGAGATCTCGTCGGGCGATACACGACCACCCGAGTCAGGGTCCTGAGACGTCATCCAAGATGGCTGCCCCCATGAATCGCACATGGCCGGCTGGGGGAGCTCATCAGGCGATACATGGCCAGCCGAGTCAGGGTCCTGAGACGTCATCCAAAATGGCTGCCCCCATGAATCGCACATGGCCTGTGAGGAGAAGAATGGCAATGGGCCCGGTTCGCCTGTGGAGACAGCGCCGACCAACCGGGCCTGGCATACTGCCACGAGGTGCCCCTTCTTCCCACAGGCCTTGCAGATTGCGGATCGGGCCGGACAGAGTTGCCCGCAAAAAGAGCATCGCCCCCCCCCGGGGTTTCCTGGCTGCCGCACTGCACAAGCTTGTGGGGAATTTAGGGGTGCTTTGGAATCGGCCGCGGGTAGGGTCCACCCTGTCCATGCGGGTACCGCCCGGTCGGGAACGTTGGCCTGGGCGTTGCGGGAGGCTACATCCAGGGAGTGCGCAAGTTTCCATGCCTCTTTTAGCCCTAGTGTGTCGTTTTCCAGCAGTCACTGGCGGATTTTAGAGGACAGCATGCCCGCAACAAAAGCATCCCGTATTAAGAGTTCTTTGTGGTCATTGGCTGAGACTTGTGGACAGTTACAGTTTCTACCTAACACTAACAATGCGCGGTAAAAATCATCCAGTGATTCCCCTGGGATCTGCCGTCTGGTAGCTAAAAGATGCCGAGCGTATACCTGATTCACAGTGCGGATGTAGTGCTCTTTTAACAAAGTCATTGCGTCCTTGAAACCGTCCACGTCTTCGATAAGCATGTAGATTTCTGGGCTCACCCTTGAGTGGAGGACTGGCATTTTCTGTTCCTCCGTGGGGGTAGTCGGGGCCGTCCTGATGTACCCGTTGAAACGTGCCAGCCAATGTTTAAAAGTTGCTGCTGCATTTGCCGCGTGGGGGTTGATTTGTTGACACTCTGGTTTGATGCGGAGAGCAGCCATTCTTCAATTCTTGTTCATTAAATTGATGCACGATCAATCACTACTGAAGCGAGATTGTAGTCTAATTGAAGGCTTTAATGAACAAGTAGTTACCCCAGCAGCTCCGGTGCAGAATGACTGCTGTGGGTGAAACACAGACTCTTATGCTCCGCCTGCTGGGCGGAACCAGCAGGCAGGTTCTACCACTCATACTACAGTATAAGGTACATCCCACCTAGGTACCGCAATACCCCGAATATAACCTACCACAGTACGTTTCTCTTGAAGGTGTATGGAGTCAGTTGAGGCACTGAGAACAGAAAGTGTATCGTCAATACAAGGGGGAAGACCACAAAAGTAGTTAAGCTTATGCAGAAACATCAAAGGCAACTAGGGAGAGATACTTAACAAATGAGAGAAGATAAGAATGGTGAGAGGATTGAAATCAATGTAATAATAATTCTTATTACTTCTACTGATATGGTGCCTTTGTCACACCAAAACAACTTCAAAGCACTTCATGGAATTAATGCCGGAAGCGTAATGACTGTTGTTACATAGACAAACGCTGCAGCTATTCTAGCCCAACAATGCCCCATGAACAGCAATGAGAGGGGGAGCCCAGGATAATTCACTGCTCTCATCTGATATTGCAGTGGAGGCGAGAATGAGCAGCAGAGATCTCAGCTCTGGACGTCTGGCCCAAAGGCTGGGATCTCCAACCAAATCAATTCCCCGACACTGCATTGCAATGTCAATTTTAGTCTATAAACTTTTTTTAAAGAATATTTTTATTCAAGACATTTTCATACATACAAACAAAATCAGAAGAACAACCAAACATTTAGAGGAAATGCTGGAAAATCTCAGCAGGTCCGGCAGCATCGGCAGCTTTGACAAAGAATCATCGGACTCGAAACGTTAGCTCTTTTCTCTCCCTGCCGATGCTGCCAGACATGCTGAGATTTTCCAGCATTTTCTCCTTCGTTTCAGATTCCAGCATCCGCAGTAATTTGCTTTTCACCAAACATTTAGACCACAAACTTAAGCAATTGAGATACATATCATTCTGACCCAGAGTTAAGGCTTGGCCATGCTGACATGCAACCATTTATATACTAAAGAAACAACTATAAATATCTGAGGGATTGCATTGTCACGTTCCTTGCAACATATGATCCTGTATTTACTTGTGAAATGGCCTCAATATATGTTGTTGCGACAAAGGTGAGAATAGTTCCTGTGAGATGGATTTGGGGTAGATCATATTGCATCTTGAAAAAGCCTGGTTGATTGATGTCAGGGAACCAGGGCGATCAGGAAAGTATAGCAGGCTAGGTGCAGTCCAATCTTTGATGTGCTGCAAAACATTCCCTTTCATGTATAACCTTTTTGCAGCCATCAATCAAGATTAGTTTTCATTAACAGGACCACAATTATATTGCTGACAAGCTCAGAATCACACCACAGCAAAGGCACCGTGAGTGACATTGGGAACATTATTTTTAAAACTGTGTCAGATTAAAACATCAGATGCGGGGGTGCAATTTAAACAACTTGTATTTATTCAGCACATTTTATGCAGTAAAATGTCACAGTTGCTTCGCAGGTACATAATGATGCAAAAATTGACACCGTGCCAGAGATGGAAATATTAGTACAAGTAACTAAAGCCGATATCAAAAAGAATGGGCTGGATTCTCCACTTCAGCGACTAGGTGTTCGACGCCAATGGAGCATGTATGGTCTTTTACGATCAAAAAATCTGCGTGAAACCCTCACCGATTCCAGGACCGGTGAGGGGCTAGCAGCAGCGCCGGGTGGAACACCCGGCTCCCACACCGAAAACGGCTGGAGACTGGCCGGGTCCCTGACCATGCATGCACACGGCTGACAATCTGCAGTGGTCACGCCGTGCAACATGGCACCGGTCGTGCGCGGAACCCACCCGCCATCTTCGACCCCACAGGCCACCCCCTGGCCACAACCTGGCCACCCCCCACCAGTCCCCCCTGGCCAGCGGCACGGATCCCGGCCAAGTGTGGCGGCGCTTGACACAGTCCACAGCTGCCACGCCGGGTTCCGGCACGGCTGAGACCACATGTGTCCCACACCGTTGGGAACTCAGCCCATCGGGGGCAGAGCATCGCGAGAGGGCCGGCCAATGACACGCCAACGCCGTTGCAACGGCACGTGGCGCGCGATGCGATGACGCCATTTCGGAGGGGGCAGAGCATAGCTGACTGGATTCAAACCGGCGCCGGCCCCGATTTGGGCGTCAGAGTCGATCCTCCACCCGATCGCCGATTACGATATTGGCGGCGGGCAATGGAGAATCCCTCCCAGTGACTTTAATATGTGCCTTAAAGGAGGAGATTCAAGGTTGAAAGGCTTGGGTAGGGAATTCCGAAGCTTCGATCCTGCACAGATGATAGACTGTCCACCAATGGTGGACCAAAGGGAAGGAGTAGGAACACCAGGCCACATTTGGAGGAATGTCTTCAAAGCTGCAATTAAACCCGGGGGCCTCTCTCTGTCCCTAATCTCTGGAATGGGTAAGGCTCAGGGATTCTTTGACTGTCGCCTAGATTTAATATCCTCTCCAAAACTAAAGATACTCTTGACATGTTGGAATCCATATGACCAATCTGGTACCACACTAAGGTGGTAAAATACAAAAATAACACCCAAAACTATTTATAATTTTATAATGTAACCGTCTAAGCCAATTGAGACAAGACCCTTCGCTCTTCCTGTTTTTAGGAACATAAGTACAGGAGTAGGCCATTCAGCCCCTCAAGTCCATTCTGTCATTCAGTTAGACCACCTTTATTCAATTAGTACCTCCTTTTTCTCCTGTTTTCCTTTGTGTGCAGTAACTCTTAAGCAACTGAGAATCAAATGGCACTGGAAGCCCTCCCAATAACCCATCCATTTCACCATTCTTTATGTTTAACCCTAGACATTGAATCTTGTTAGCATTGTGCGGGATGTGAGCACCAATACCAGCTCTAATCCCGCCCTCACATGCTGACCACTTACTTACCTGTTCCACCTTAGGTAGGCATAGAGGTGTCACTTTATAACAATCAAGTGGTTAGAATGTGGAACTTTGCACCACAAGGAGTATTTGCAATGAATATAACATAAATATGTGTAACGGGAAGCTGGATAAGCATATGAGGGAGAAAGATGTTGAAGTATTTGGTGATGAGATTGAATGAAGAGGGGAGGGAGGTTATTGATGTAGAGCATAATGCTGGCCTAAATCTATTCGGCCATACAACTTCCTCTATGTTCTAAATTCTATGTAGCAGCAGGAACCGTGGTTCTTATTCCCTCTCCATAGCTCAGAGATACTGAAGGAAACCTCAATGTCACTTGCTATATTACAGAATACCAGTTGGTGAAGGCTAGTACTGGAACCAATCTTTACTTAGCCTAACATTTATTTGCAGAGTGCAACATTACAAACATACGTCTCCTAACTCAACTGTACTCCAGTTTCAATAAGTGTCTACTCATGTGAAACCCCAGTTAATGCTCTCCACTTGCAGATTGCTGAACACAATTGATATACAACTAACGTCACTAATGGAGGTAGGCAATCTCTGTGAACCAGTAAATTTCCTGATCCATATGGCTCATCACTGGACCACAAGGTAAGGGAAATGTGAACATGGTGTCCATTAGCAAAGATGGAAAATTGGAAGATTTTGATTGATTGAAGGGGAATAAAGAGACTGCAAGGAAATGAAGATGTAAAGGCAGTACCTGAATTTATCCTCTCCACCATTTTGTCACTGTGGTCAATTGAAAGAATGGAAAAATAAAGTCTTGTATTTATGTGAGATTATATTTATTACCTAAAACAATATCCGTGCCCTGAGCCTCCTTAATGACATCAGTCACACATAATGCAGCCTGCAAGTTATCATTATATCATGTTATCGCTATTAATCATCAGTAGGAGATGCAGTTAGCCAGTTTATGGAACCTTAAGTAGCTGTTCCGGCTGAGATAGGGCCTCATCTCTATTAATGCCTAGTCTGAGGATAGTTGAAATGGTCCAGGATAACCAATCTCATTTTTGTCACTTAAACTGAAGAGTAAGCACATAGCAGGCAAGTTTCCTGAGGATCACTATGTATTAGTGATGTTGTAAACACAGTGGGATATGTTTCCTCTGGCTATTGAGTATTATTGACATTGTAAACACAGTGGGAGGCTTTACTCCGGTCATAATTATTGGTAGAATTGTAAAACACTTGCTAAAAGAACCAAGTTCTAATTCTGTGGGAAACAGTGAACACACCAAACCTCCCCACATGGCATTCAGAGGTAATCATTCGTTATAGCGGCACTTTAAGTTGCGTTTATGGTATTAAACTGCTTCAGGTAACAGAGCTCTGTAATAGCCTGGGTTCCTGGCGTTGTATAATTTACTCTAGTTATATTGCGGAACAGTCTCCACAGCACTGATAGGCAAATGTTGGAACTGTGCAGTAGTCCAAGTCCCGTGCTTCATTTTTGCATGCCTGATGTTTGTTTTTTTGTTGTTTTTTTTTTCAACAAGGTTTCATATTTTATTTCAGATACTGAAGATTCAATTTGGGGCAAAAACTCAAAAGGTTGGAGTAGTCAGAACACAAAATGCTCACGTGGATATAGTCTATTTGTTTCACATTGACACAGCCATTCATAAGCTGCTAAAAATGATTCCTGCTCCAACTTTAAAGTTAAAAACATAAACGTTCAGTTGAGGCTGTACTGATGTCGGCCATTGGTCGCTTATCTGGATTGTTCATCTGCAGCCATTAAAACATGATTAGTTCATTCAGTTTTGAATTTCCCTCTTATATATGGGATACGGTCAACTATTACTCTCCAATCTGTAGCGTACACCAGTACCACACAACCAACACCTCCCCATGTTGCCATTGTTGGAATCCAGGGGCGTCATTCTCCGACCCCCCGCCGGGTCGGAGAATGGCCGTTGGCCGCCGTGAATCCCGCCCCCGCCCCCGCCGAAGTCTCCGAAGGGAGAAAAGTCGGCGGGGCGTTAATGGCGCCGCTGCCGCGGAGAATGTCACGGGTCTGCGCAAGGCAGCCGATTTTCGGCCTGCCGATATTCTCCCTCCCGGATGGGCCGAAGTCCCATCGACGTGATGACCGTTCACGTCGACGTGAATCAAACCTCCTTTTCATCGGCGTGACCCGGTGCTCCAGGCTCACGCCGACCAGCGAGGAGGTGAGTGACGGCCTGGGGGGTTGGCTCTGGGCAGGAAATGGCGTGGCCACAGACTGATTGCGTGAGGAGAGGTGTGTCTCGGCTTGTGTGTGTGTGCGGGGGGGGGGGTGGTTAGAGGAGGCTGGGCTCCGGGGGAGTGCCGGGAGGGGGTCCGTGCCGGGGTGGAGGTTGGGGGTTGGGGGGGGTCCGTGCTGGGGTGGAGGTTGGGGAGGGGGTCCGTGCCGGGGTGGAGGTTGAGGGTTTTGGGGGGTCCGTGCTGGGGTGGAGGTTGGGGAGGGGGTCCGTGCCGGGGTGGAGGTTGGGGGTTGGGGGGGGTCCGTGCTGGGGTGGAGGTTGGGGGTTGGGGGGGGGGTCCATGCTGGGGTGGAGGTTGGGGAGGGGGTCCGTGCCGGGGTGGAGGTTGGGGAGGGGGTCCGTGCCGGGGTGGAGGTTGGGGGGGTCCGTGCTGGGGTGGAGGTTGGGGGTTGGGGGGGGGGGTCCGTGCCGGGGTGGAGGCTGGGGGTTGGGGGGGGGTCCGTGCTGGGGTGGAGGCTGGGGGTTGGGGGGGGGGTCCGTGCTGGGGTGGAGGTTGGGGGTTGGGGGGGGTCCGTGCCGGGGTGGAGGTTGGGGAGGGGGTCCGTGCCGGGGTGGAGTTTGGGGAGGGGGTCCGTGCCGGGGTGGAGTTTGGGGAGGGGGTCCGTGCTGGGGTGGAGTTTGGGGGTTGGGGGGGTTCCGTGCTGGGGTGGAGGTTGGGGAGGGGGTCCGTGCCGGGGTGGAGTTTGGGGAGGGGGTCTGTGCCGGGGTGGAGGTTGGGGAGGGGGTCCGTGCTGGGGTGGAGGTTGGGGGTTGGGGGGGGTTCCGTGCTGGGGTGGAGGTTGGGGAGGGGGTCCGTGCCGAGGAGGGTGATGGGAGGGCAAATGAGTTGGTCCACCTGGTGGCAGGTGCCAGCCTCCAACAGTTGGACCCATGCGGTCCATGCCACCTGGCTGGGGGGAGGAGGGGATATGGGCAATGATGACATGTCGTCGTTCCCCTCCCCCCCCCACCAGGCCGTCATGTTTTCAGACCATCCAGCGATGTTGGCCGCCGTGGTGGCAGCCGCTCATGTCTATGTTGCCCTGGATGAGGAGGAGGAGGAGGAGGAGCGTGCCAGAGAGGCGGCGCAGGCTGCCGCAGAGGGGCAGGCGGCAGCCGCCCAGGCTGGAGGGACACCTGACCGACAGGACGAGGAGGGGGAGGAGGACGTCGCGGCCCCACGGCAACGGAGGCACCCGAGGGCACCCAGTGTGTACCGGCCCCGGCAGTCATACCAGGACCTCACGGACCGGGAATGCAGGAGGAGACTCCGGATGAGCCGGGAAACCGTGGCACACATCTTCCACCTGCTGGCACACCTGTCACCGCGTGGCACTGGCGGGGGACACCCTCTCCCCGTGTCCGTCAAGGTTACGGTGGCCCTGAACTTTTATGCAACGGGGTCATTCCAGGCACCGAGTGGGGACCTGTCCGGCATATCGCAGACATCGGTGCATCGGTGCATCCGGGCAGTGACAGATGCCCTTTATGCCATGACGCACCGCTACACCCGCTTCCCCGTGGACCGGGCCAGCCAAGATGCCCAGGCCGTGGGCTTCTCTGCCGTTGCCGGGTTCGCCATGGTCCAGGGCGCGATCGATGGGATGCACGTCGCCGTGCGGCCACCTGCAGATAACAGGGCCGTATTCACTAATAGGAAGGGGACCTATTCGATGAACGTACAGGTGGTCTGCGACCACCGCATGATGATCCTGCACGTCTGCGCCCGTCACCCAGGCAGTGTACACGACTCATTCGTGTTGTCGCGGTCATCCATCCCCGGCATGTACGAGGGACGCCATCCCCGGCTGAGGGGCTGGTTGCTGGGCGACAGGGGCTACCCATTGCGATCGTGGCTGATGACGCCTATACGGAGGCCACGCAATGAGGCGGAGAACCGCTACAATGATGCCCATGTAGCGACAAGGGGAGTGATCGAGAGGTGCTTTGGCGTGCTGAAGATGCGTTTCAGGTGTCTGGACCTCTCTGGGGGCGCCCTCCAGTATCGGTCAGATAGGGTCGGCCGCATCATTGTGGTGTGCTGCGTCCTGCACAACATAGCCCAGCAGAGGGGCGATGTGCCGCAGGCAGAGGAGGGCGGAGTGGAGGAGCAGCAGGAAGAGGCGCAGTCCTCCCCAGATGAGGGGGATGGGGGCAATGGTCAGGGCAGACGGGGTAGACACAGGCGGGTGGCTGTCCACCGTTACCGGCTGGCCCAGCGGGCATGGGACAGACTGATAGCCGCCCGCTTCACTGACTAGATGGGCGTGGGAATCGGGTAGTATGGCCACAGACCGCACACCATGGCAACAGCCGACCACCCACACCCCCCACCCATCCACCCACCCAGCACCCTCACCCCCCTCCCCAACCCCACACACCCCCCCCCAATTGCTGATCCACAGGTGGCACAACGGGCCGGGCTCACCCAGTTGCGGGTGGACGCGTGTCTATCGCAGGCCATGGAGGATGATGACAACCCGCCCTGCGATGAGCTCCTGGCTCTACATCGTTGGACTATGTCTGACCCATGGCCACAGTACCACCATCCACCCGGACCATCCCTGCATGCGGCTGTGACACTGCAGCGCACGGTCCCGTCCTCTGCCCGGGGGATGTTGATGGCGGCCCAGGGAGAAGGGGGCAGACTCACCTGGGGCTGAGGTAAGACCACCCGTCACACACACACTTGCGCTCAACGTACATGACACGCCCGCACACTTTGGACAGAGCACAAAGGCAGCTTCGGTAGGTGTAACATTGACTTTAATAACCAAAGGAGTTCATGCACGTGCCCTAGCCCCTAAAACTCATCTGTGCCCTGCACCTGTGCCAACTTATTCAGTGTCTAATTGTTTGGCCTTACGGGCCCTTTGACTACGTCTACGTGGTTCCCCAGACGGTACAGCAGAACTGGAGGTGGACTCCTGTGATTCCTGCCCTCTGACACTGGATCCCTTTGGCGGCCGTTTCCTGGGGCGTCCTGGCCTAGATGGGCCAGGCTGCGGCCCGGGCGACTGGGATGGCGAGCTGCCAGCCTGTCCTGCCCGTTGCCCACCCGATGCACCTGGGACGGAAGGGGGGAGGGGGGGGGGTCCGAGGTGTCGCGGTGTACCGGGACCTCCCCTACAGAGGGAGCCGGGACGGACCACACCACCTCCTCCTCCCTCGGGGTGCCCGATGGCCCCCAGGCCTCTACATGGGTGGGGGATGCGAACGGACTGGCCATCCGACGCACCCCCGACATCTGCCGCTGCCAGTCCTGGAGGCCCGTGCTGGTATCGACAGGGGTCTGCAGGTTTGCAGCCATGGAGCCCAGGGGGTTGTCAAACCCTGTCTGTGACAGTGCGACGCCGGCTCGCACATGGCCACTGGCGCCGATGCCCTCAGCGATGGCCTGCTGAGACTGGGCCATGGCCTGCAGAGACTGGGCCATGGCCTGCTGAGTCTGGGCTATGGCGTTGAGCGCCTCTGCCATCTGGCGCTGGCACGTGCCTCATGGCCTCCTGTGAGAGGGCAGCCATTTCCTGGGCCACAGACGCCGCCTGCACGGAAGGCCCCAGGCCTCGCAAACCGTTCCCCATGTCTGACACCGTCGCACCCATTGCCTCCACCGCGGACGCCACCCGTGCGGTGTCAGCCTGGGTGGCACGCATGACCGGGACCACTCCCAGCTCCTGGACGCGGGTGGACTCCTCCACCTGCGACCGCAGCCGCCGCAAGCCACCCGTCACCCTATTCGCTTGTCTCCGTGTCGGTGGTTGCATCGGATCTATGTGTGGGTGTGGTAACTGCAGGAACCCGGTATCCATCTGGGCGGCAGATGTTCGCTTGGCCTGGGCTGCCCTCCGACCGCCCGGTCCCTCTGCTGCTCCTACCTCCACCTGCTGTACCGGGATGGCTGTGTTGTGCGCACCAGTGAGTGTACCAGACGCCTCATCACTAAAGTGCCCAACCGTGGTGAGTGGTTCTGCGATGGTGGAGGGTGTTGGTGACAGCAGTGGCGTTGTGTCGTGCTCTTCATCCCACTCTGACTCCATGGCACTTTGGGGTGGGGGTTCGTCTCCACCCATCCACTCTGAGTCAATGTCCGGTATTTCGTCTTCCCGGGTAGGGGTGTCCTGGGTAGTGCTGTCCCGGGTAGTGCTGTCCCGGGTAGTGGTGTCCTGGCTCGGATGTGACGGGGGCCTGTGGCTGCCTCCCTCATCGCTGGGTGGTCGCTCCCGCACGTGACGGGGGTGTCGTCTCCCTGTTGCTCCAGGTCTCTCCGTCTCCAGTGGTGTGTGAGGGCATCCTGTGGGCGTCGCATTCTGGAGGGCGCGGGTCTCTCCGTCTCCTGTGGTCTCCGAGGGGCATCCTGCGGGCGGTGTGCATCTGCGGGATGGGTGCCTGGACGTTTGGTCCTGCGATACACAATGAAGCATGCATGGTTAGACATCAGGCAGTGATCAGGTGATACGGGGGAGGGGGTTATAGGGGAGGGGGGATATGGGGACGGGCTGTTGGTGGCTCACTTGCTCGTGGGCCCCCGACCTCTGCATCAGCAACCTCCCGGTCCTCAGGACCGCCAGCCAGTTCCAGGGCCCTTTCCTCGTGTACGGTCAGTGGCCTCTCATCAGCGGGCCCTCCTCCAGTCCTCACATGCTCCCTATTGTTGTGTGCGCGCTTCTCCTGTGGGGGGGGGGGGGGGGGGGGGGTGGTTGCAGGGGTAAAAGGCAACAGTGTTAGGCAGGTATATGAATGCACGCCATCGGTTGCGCGTGCATTGCAGAGGTTAAGGTTAGGGCTGGATTCACTTGGGGATATGGGGGAGGGGGGGATATGGGGGAGGGGGGATATGGGGGATGGGGGGATATGGGGGATATGGGGGGATATGGGGGATGGGGGGATATGGGGGATATGGGGGAGGCTCACCCTGCCTGCTCTGACGAGGTCGTTCACCTTCTTGTGGCACTGGGTGCCTGTCCGTGGTGTCAGGGCCACAGCGGTGACGGCCTCTGCCACTTCCCTCCACAGACGCCGGCTGTGGCGTGGGGCAACTCTGCGGCCGTGCCCGGGATACAGGGCGTCCCTCCTCTGCTCCACCGCGTCCAGGAGCGCCTCCACATCGCGTGACTCGAACCTCGGGGCTGAGCGACGGCCAGCCATCCAGTCGGGTGTTGCGGTCGGGTGTTCTGGTCGGGTGGGGGGAGAGCTGCGCGGCCTTATGAGCCGTCACGCCGTGCAGCGCGTATGACGCTGCACGGCGTGAACCACTGCGCAAGCGCGGATCCCGTTACGTCGCTGCTAGCCCATTTCGGGCCGGAGACTATCGTCCCATTTTTATGACGTGACGCAAGTGGGGTTTGCGCCGTTTTTTGCGCCAATCGGCGGACTTTCCGCCGATAACGGAGAATTTCGCCCCAGTTCTTTATCAACTGGACGTATCTGGGTCCGATTAATTTGGCCAACATCCCGGTACCGCTCGCTGACCCACTCACCTGATATTTGTTAAACAGTGAGGTAGGTTGTTACTGCCAGGCAATTGGGAAATGACAATGCCAGCCTGGTGCAGGCAACTCCATAGAATTAATCATACAGCACAGAACACAGCCATTCAGCCCATCATGCCTCTACCAACTCTTTGGGTGGGTTATTCAATAAATCCCTCTGCTCTTTCCCCAGCAAAATCTCCCCTTTATACATTCACCCAATTCACATTTGAAGATTCCTTTGAATGTGTTTCCACCAGCCTTTATTCCAGGTCACAATGACTTGTTAGTGTGAAAGACGTTTCCTCATATTGCTCCTGTTAATTTTGCCAATTTCCTTAAATTCGGGTCCTCTGTTAACCCTTCATTGAATGGAAATAGTTTCTGCTCATTTACTCTGTCACAACCCTCCCTATTTTAAACCTCCCATCAAATTTCCTCTTCGTCTTCTCTACGCTAACAAGAATCAATGTCAGCTTCCCAAACCTTTCCATGTAACTTATGTCCCTCAACCGTGGTACCATTCTGGTAAACCTCTTGAACGCCCTCTTTAAGGGTTTTAACATCTTTCCTGAGACCGTAAGACCATAAGACATAGGAGCAGAATTAGGCCACTCAGCCTGTAATAATCCACAGGAGGCAGGGGTACCGTCACTACACCAGTCTGTATTTGCAATAACTATATCCAAGAGCAGCTCCAAACAGTGCTGCTAGCATTCCAGTCAACTTAAGACTAGTTCACAAATCCTACACAGGTGCTTATATAGCCCCCCTCAATGAGCTATCATTGAGGGAGCTCATATTCCAATTGGCCAACCAATAATGCCAATTGGAGGTCATTACACCCCCCCCCCCCTCCCCAAGGTCCGAGGAATTCCTGCCAGCTGGTATTCCTCTGAGCTTCTTCCTGCTCCTCATGTCCGGGTCTGTCACCTCTGTGACGTCCGCTGGGCCTTTCTCCAACGTGGGTGGGGTGTACCTTACATGTGCCCGTCTTTTCCTTGACGACCTCCTTGGAAGTTGTACTTCCTCCTCCTCGGGGAGAAGTGTCGCGGCAGCCCAGCTTGAGGCCATCCTGCTTCGCCTGCCTCCCGGTGTGGTTCCGCTGCCCTTATTTGGTCTAGGTGTTTCTTCAGCACCTTACCTCCTATCGAAATGCACGGTAGCATTGCGGATAGCACAATTGCTTCACAGCTCCAGGGTCCCAGGTTCGATTCCGGCTTGGGTCACTGTCTGTGCGGAGTCTGCACATCCTCCCCGTGTCTGCGTGGGTTTCCTCCGGGTGCTCCGGTTTCCTCCCACTGTCCAAAGATGTGCAGGGTAGGTGGATTGGCCATGATAAATTGCCCTTAGTGTCCAAAATTGCCCTTGGTGTTGGGTGGAGGTGTTGAGTTTGGGTGGGGTGCTCTTTCCAAGAGCCGGTGCAGACTCAGGGGGCCGAATGGCCTCCTTCTGCACTGTAAATTCAATGATAATCTATGATTAATCTAGGACAAAGGTTCGGCACAACATCATAGGCCGAAGGGCCTGTTCTGTGCTGTATTTTCTATGTTCTATGTTCTATGTAACTTCATAGGATATGGGCCCTGTTTGGGACTCTACCGTGCCTTTGACCCACGTTGGTCCATTCCCATAATTCTTAACCCAAACCGGTGCCCCCACCTGGAAATGTCTCTACTGCCGACTATTATCATGCCCCCTGCATTGGACCTCCTGTTGTTATTCCACTTTCCCCGTTAAATTTGGGAAAAGGAGACTCAGCCTCGTTCGCAGCCGCCTTCCCATTAAGAGTTCAGCTGACGGTATGCCCGTTGTGGAATGCGGTGTGGTCCTGTAGTCAAACAGCCAACGGGAGAGCTTTGTGTCCATTGACGCTGTCGGCTGCTTCTTGAGTCCCACTTTTAGTGTCTGGACCGCTCTCTCTGCCAGGCCGTTGGACGCTGGATGGTAAGGGGCCGTTTTGACGTGGCGGCCTCCGTTTCCCTTTAGGAATTTTCCAAATTCCCCACTTGTGAATGCCGTTCCGTTGTCCGATACCAATACCTCCGGAAGTCCATGTGTTGCAAACGAGGCCCTGAGCTTTTCAATTGTCGATGCTTTTGTTAGGGTTAGTGGCTGGAGTCCATCTTTGATTTTTTTAAAATGCTGCCACTCCCATTACTGATACGGCCGCACCCGTGTCTATTTCCATTATTGTCGGCCGACCGTTCACCCGTGGGGTAATCTTAATAGGTTCTGCTTTCTTCGTCGCAATATTATATAACTGTTCCCCTTCGGAGGAGGATGGGGCATCTAGGTTGTGTACTTCCCTGCGTCCCCACCTGCTATTCCTCTTTTGCCACCTCCTTCTAGGGTTTCTGTCACTGTTACCCCACTCTGTCTGGTGCCAGAAACGGTCCTTCTCTGTTGGGGGAGCCTCAGTCGGTAGTTCCCTCTGTCTCCAGTTAGTCCTAGCAGACTTGGGGGCAGTTCTGGGGTTTTCCTTTGGCCCTCTGTTCCTCAGGCTTTTCCTGAGGGCGGCTATCTGGTAGCTGGACCCATTGTGGTAGTCCCTCTCACAGGTATCTACCTCCATTGGCGTGCCCTGTAGTTCCTGCGTCCCACTTGCTGCCTTTTCTAGGGACAGTGCGAGCTGTAACGCCCACCTGCAGTCTAGCTGCGTTTCCGCCAACAGGCGCTTCTGTATTGTGAGGTAATTTATGCCACACACTAACCAGTCCCGAAGCATTTCATTTAGCGTCGGGCCGAACTCACATTTTTCCGCCAGCCTTCTCAGGCGGGTCAAGAAATTTGTGACTGACTCTCTGTCTTCCCGCTTCGTTGTGTAGAATCTGTACCTACGCAAAATGAGGGGTGGTTTTGGGTCATAGTGCTCTTCCACCAATTCCGTTAATTCTTGGAAAGGTATCGTGTCCGGCGTATCGGGATAAGTTAGACTACGTATAATGGCGAAGGCTGAGGGTCCACACGCTGACAACAGGGTAACCCGTTTCTTTTCATCCTTCATTATCTCATTGGCCTGGAAGAAGTAACACATTCTCTCCACATACTGGGACCAGTCCTCAATAGTCGGGTTTTTTTTGCATTTTTGAAACAGCAAGGCTTACCCTCCGATTGCGGCAGCTGGTCTCCGCAAGGTTCTTTGTTTACCTCGTCGCCATTGTAATAATCCACAGGAGGCAGGGGTACCGTCACTACACCAGTATGTATTTGCAATAACTATATCCAAGAGCAGCTCCAAACAGTGCTGCTAGCATTCCAGTCAACTTAAGACTGGTTCACAAAGCCTACACAGGTGCTTATATGGGCCCTCTCAATGAGCTATCATTGAGGGAGCTCATACTCCAATTGACCAACCAATAATGCCAATTGGAGGTCATTACACAGCCCATCAAGTCCACTCCGCTATTCAATCATGGCTGATATTTTCCACATCCCCATTCTCCTGCCTTCTCCCCATAACACCTGATCCCCTTATTAATCAAGAACCTATCTATCTCTGTCTTAAAGATGCTCAGCGATTTGGCCTCCACAGCCTTCTGCGGCAAAGAGTTCCACAGATTCACCACCCTCTGGCTGAAGAAATTCCTCCTCATTTCTGTTTTAAAAGATCGCCCCTTTGGTCTGAGATTTTGTCCTCTGGATCTAGTTTTTCCTACAAGTGGAAACATCCTCTCCACGTCTACTCTATCCAGGCCTGGCAGTATCCTTTCCTGAAGTATAGTGATGAGAATTTGACACAATGCCTAACTAGTGTGCTAAAAGGTATAACACGACCTCCTTGCTTTTGACTCTTCATGCTTCTACATGAAAAGCCAAGGATTCTGTATGATTTTTCAACAGCCTTCTCAGTTCAATGCTCAGCCTGTCCATAGCTGGAAGTAGGGTTGCCAACCCTCCAGGATTGACCTGGAGTCTCCAGGAATCGAAGATCGATCTCCAGGACACTGCTGTGCGCAACTCTGGAGAAAAGTCATCGAAATCTTTAAAAAAGATTGCTTTTTAAGATTTTTTTTGATAATGTCTCTTTACCAGATATAAAAATGTTGAAAATTATGGGTGGGGGAGGGGTGAGGGGTGGAAAAGCTGCTTGGCTGACAGTCAAACATCATAACATTTTTAAATGAGCCTTTTTGCTATTCAATTGGCTTAGGAAGGCCGTGTGTCACAAGAATGGCATTGGCCATTGAAGCGTGGAGCCAAGTCACGAGATGAACTCTCCTGGAATATGTTTAAACACAGTTGGCAACCCTGGCTGGGGTGCATATGCCACCAGATTCAGAATTTGAAAATTGTAGGGTCTACGGGTAAACTACCCACTCGTGTGGGTCTTGTTGACTTTGGGTGCAGACGGGCTGATATCGTAGTTGGAGAGATGCCGTTCTTAATGAAAAATAAACATACTATCAGATTCCTCATAACATTGTTCCTGTTGTTGGGCAGCTTAACAAAATATGTTGAAGACTGTATTGGAACATGATTCACAGCTTATAGAGCCAAACCCTTATGACGGAATGATGCGCTATTTAAAACTGCCAATCAATGACTTAAATCAGCTTTTACAGGAGGACACCTTTTAGCTAATTGAGCATGTTCGGCCATTCAGTTAGATCATGGCTAAACTGTATCTCAGCTCCATTTATTTGCCTTCACTCTGTGTCATTCGATAACCTTGTTAAAGAGAAGTCGATTAATCTCCACGTTGCAAGCTCCTTGTTCCAGCATCCCCAGCCTTATAGGGCAAAGTGTTCCAAGTGGGCCAAAAACATCAAATACTGAACAGTGCAAACTGCATTTTCTGTGAACTACAGTGGAAAAGACCACTTTGCAGTACTCACATGCATCAGATGGAAGAAAGAGGACTTGTCCACTGGAATCTTAAAGCCAATGAGGTTCTTTGTGTCGTGCAGTCACGATTATAATGTAGGAGACACAGCACGCATTTGCGCACAGCAAGATTCCACAAACAGCAATGTGATAATGTCTAGATAACGGTCTGGATTTCATCCTCGAGGTGACCAGTGAGAGTAGGGAAATGTCCTGCCTGCCTGTTAGAGAAAGTGGCCACAATGTTGGGGTTTGGGGTTTTATTGTAGTGGAGGGGGGGGCGAGATGAAGGATGGTGGGGTGCGGGTGGGGGAGAGGTTGGGAAATGGGGTTTGATGGGGTGCAGGTGCTACAGACGGACAAGCCGACTTGGGAGTTTTAAAGCAACCATGGGGAGCGCTGGGTGCCAAGGCCGGCTGTTGAAAAGGTCCAGCTCAGTGCTATAATAAAAACAGAAAGGCCCTCCAGCCCTCACTTATCACATTGCCTCACACCCCACACACTCCCCATGCCTCATCCAAGGCACCTCAGATGTTTTAGTACTGTAATGGATATCTGGGCTTTCAGCCAAGAATGCATAATGAGGCTTGGCTCAGAGCAGAAAAACTCATTAGCCTGTTGAAACATCTGAACCCTAGGGAAAACATTGTATGATTGACAGCTCTGGTTCTCTGATCCATGCTGTCAATTGTACAATGTTTGATTACTCAAGATAAAGAGATTTTGCCTGCTTTCAGATTCAGCTATTGATTTTAAAGGGTTTGGATGATTGACACTTTTATTGGGCTGTAATAAAAAGGATTATTTTTAAAGAAGGTGGAAAGTTATTAATTAATCACTTTTTAAAAGCCTTTTTTACCCATCCTATTTTCTCTCTAGGATTAATTTGTTCCATACAGCGCATAATCGGTGAATGGGCATTGAAGTGCCATAGCTTGGCATGATGGCCATGAGGAACCATAAGGGATAGGAAGGGGGCATGATGAGGAGCTTTCAAACATACTTTTCAAAAGGTTTTCTTCCCCAGACTATGGTTCGTGACACCTCAGAGGTGTTGTGAACCATGACTCTTTGAAAAGCTGACCCGACTCCATAAAATTGCAGAGGACTAGAATCTACCTATCCCCATAATAGAGCAAGTCATCTTGGGAATCAGGGTGCGGACTCATGACCTGAAGCAGCCAGTATCCTTAAATGTCCCAGGTGAAAATCAGAAATGCTGAGAATCCTGAAATCCGGCCCCAGCCACCATTTTAGAAGGTCTGCGGAATCTCGCTGACTCTGACAGAATCAAGCCCTGGATGTTTTTTTTGTGATGTTGATTGAGGGATATATATTATCCAGGACACTGGATTTATTCTGTGTTGTATTTATTTTACTGGAATAGTGTTGTGAGGATATTGATAGTGAATCTGCATTTTGGATTTGATTAATTTTTTACATTTATTTTTATAAATTTAGCGTACCCAATTCATTTTTTTTCCAATTATGGGGCAATTTAGCGTGTTCAATCCACCTACCTTGCACATCTTTTTAGGTTGTGGGGGCGAAACCCATGCAAACACGGAGAGAATGAGCAAACTCCACACGGACAGTGACCCAGAGCCGGGATCGAACCTGGGACCTCAGCGCCGTGAGGCAACAGGGCTAACCCACTGCGCCACCGTGCTGCCCTTGGATTTGATTAATGATTGGGATAACCCCTTACACCATTGGGATCTTTTAAATCCACCTCAGAGAGAAGACGGGACCTCGGAGTAATATCTTACCCAAACGTCAGCACCATCAAACAGCACTGCACTGGAGTACCTGCCTTGATTTTTGTGCCCAAGTAAGTGGGAATGGGACAGAACCCAGAACGTTGTGAATTGTAGAAGAGAGTGCAACCGACTGTGCACAGCTGACACATAAATCTGATCAAAGCAAAATCTGACATAAAAACAGAAAATGCTGGAAAAATGCAGCAGATCTGGCAGCATCAGAGAGAAACAAAGGGCGTGATTCAATGACCTCGTCGTGCCTGACTTGGTGTCAGGGTGGGGTTGTTGAACCTTGCGAGGGCCTCTCATGAGATTTGCGACGCTTGAAAGGTCTCGCCGGATTTAACAGAGTCTTGTGAGACGTCGCGATCTGATCTCACCCTCAATGGGTGTGGTCCGGATTAGCATATTTAAATGAGTAATTAGGCTCATTTAAATATGCGTTCGCAGGATTCCCCTGACACCAGGGAGTGAACGGCTGCGCCTGCGAGACCTTGCCAGGCCGTCGTTAGTATTGGTTTCCACAAACATGGAACAGTCATAACGTCACCTGGGAGAATCTCCCAGGCCATTAGAGACCTCCGAGTGGTCAGGGACAGGACAGGATGGCACCCTGGCACTTCCTCTGGCACTTGGGTACCTTGGCACTGCCAGCCTGTCCAGCAGCGCCACCAAGGTACCCTAGTAATGCCACCTGGGCACCCTGGAAGCATTAGCCTAGCACTGCTAGGGTGCCTGGGTAGCACTGCCAGGCTGACAGGGGTGCAACCAGGGTGCCAGGGTACCAGTGCCAGGATGCCCCAGGTACCAGGTTGGCACTGCCAGGGATAGGGCCGGGACAGCAGGGCCTTACCAGGTGGAGGGGGAATGAGGGGGGAGTGCGGGGGGAGTTGAAAATGGGGAAGTTTGAAAAAGGGGGAAACGATCGGGGCAGCCAGACAAAATTGCGCCCCAATCTGCAAGGAGCCTTTCTTGCTGGAGAGCTCCAGCTCGTCAGCAGAAAATGACTCTGAGTGCGGCCTCAGCATAGACAAACTCTCCAAGGCCAAAAGAAAACAGCAAAGAGCCGTTAAATAGCAAGATGTTTCCCTGTGCTGCAGCACAGTGGGCTAAACAGCTGCTTGTAATGTAGATCAAGACCAGCATCGCGGGTTCAATTCCCGTACCGGCCTCCCTGAACAGGCGTCGGAATGTGGCGACTAGGGGCTTTTCACAGTAACTTCATTAAAGCCTACTTGTGACAATAAGCGATTATTATTATAGCTACCGAGAAACACCCCGCTAAACAAGCCCAGAACCCGACATAGATTCTATATCGTGCCCAGAGTCAGCATTTTGAGTTGAATATGACTCCCCTTCAGAACTGAAGCGATGAGTTCCATGTCTTCAAAAGAGGCGGGAGGGGGAGGAAGAACAAAATGCCAGGAATAGGGGACGGGATTCTGTGATCCTGAGGTTAAGTGTTGACGCCGTCGGAAATGTCGTTGTGTTTCTCGACGGCATCAACACGGCCTCAGGATCAGCAATTCTGGCCCCTACAGGGGGCCAGCGCGGCAATGGAGCGGCTCATGCCGGCCCCGACGCAACATGGCGTAGGGCTACAGCGGCCGGCGCTGAAGAAAGGAGGCCCCCAGCCAGAGAGGCCGGCCCGCCGATCAGTGGGCCCCGATCGCGGGCCAGGCCACATCGGAGGCCCCCCCCCCCCGGGGTTGGACCCCCCCCCCCCACAAGCCGCCCCGGACCCTTCAACGCCGAGGTCCCGCAGGCTGAGAGCAGGTGTGAACGGCACGGGCAGGACTCAGGCTTTTTACAACGGCCGCTCAGCCCATCCCGGGCCAAGAATTGGCGGTGGGGGCCCCGTAGAGCGTCCCCTGACCCGCGCCGCGCCAACCATGCCGGTGCCAATGGCGCCGAATGAATCGCGTCCCGGCGGCGTGGCGCGATTCCCGCTGGTCGCAGTGATTCTCCGGCCTGGCCCGGGCTGAGAAAATCCCGCCCATGGTAGAGGGTAGTGGGCAGAGGGATGTAATGAAAAAGGCAGAGGGAATGGTAATAGTGTAGTTAGAAGGCAAAGCATTTGTTGAAGTAAGATTAAGTGATATATATATTGATCACTAGTTCGCAAAACTAAATTATTGACTTTTCATATTTACTGCTTTCTGAAGGATTGCAGAACAAAAATGTATCCTAATAAGATGCTTCCAAATTATACAGGGTGCAGTCTTTATTATTGTTTTGTCTAAACAGCTAAAAAAGTTGGAATTGCAGATTTTATTTTCATTTAACTGTACCAATTATTCACTAAAGAGAACAAAGAGGTAGATGAAATTCTCTCAAAGGTGAGTGGAATATTATTATAATATTATAAATCTCTGTTTCATTGTCAGTGGAAGTGTACATTCACCGCCCCCCCCCCCCCCCCCCCCCCCCACCTTCCGTGTTTTTAATTTAAAATAAAGCTGAGAGTTTCCATTCCAGTGTTGTTTGTGGACCCTTTATGGCTTAGTCCAGAATTGCTATTTAGAAGATGCTTGTCAGTAAGTCTGGATTTATTCTACGTTGTATTCATTTTCCTGGAATAGTGTAGAGGGGACATTGATAGTTAATATGCATTTTGGAGCTGATTAACAATTGTCACGCAATCTCTGCAAAACGCTGTCACCATATAATTAGCAAATCATCACCGGATTATGCAGTTAATGTACATGAGAATATATTAAGCAGCATAATGTCAACTTGAATACTGCGAGGAGCCGGCTGACAGATGCCGGCTGTTTTAGGGGTTATTTCAGGTCTATTTCTATTGATGTTGAAGTATGCTGGAATTTTCCCATGGTCTATGTCTGTCCAGGTTCCAGTGCTACTCACTGCGTGTTAGCAGCTGATCCTGGAATGCACTGTTGCCAGGACAACAAATAACCTCAATTGAAAAGAACCAACCTCTTTATATTGTAGCAAGGCGGCCTGAAAGCTGCTTTGTTGGATGATGTAATGTGATGTATGCAAAATGAGCAAACGCCGTAATTCTATTTAGAAAATCTTCAGTGACTCCCAAGGTTCAGACAAAATAAGAAGGCCTTTAGGCCGCTATACAATACTTTCCATGCAGTCAGACTTCCAACAACAGGTGTACCTCCCAGAATATTTCACAGGCAAGAAGAACACAATAGCTGAGCCAACCAACCAACAAATGGTTGGATTAAATCTTAGAGGAAAAAAACATTTGCTGCTCCCAGCATAAAATCCACAACGCTTGGATAGTGAACAATTGATAATAATTGGAGACATGTAACAAATTCATGAATCAAATACTGCACAGGATGATAAATAATGAATGTAAATAGATTAATGGTATAGCCAGAAGTGGTAACATTGCTAAGCTGATGTGGCCCCCCCCCACTGCAAGGTTTTTTTTCTCCAAGTCTCTCCCATGGCATTTTAAAATTCCCAGATGTCTCGCACCCCATTTGCCAAGATACATTTGCAGTTACTGATATTCTCACCTTCACCATCTCCCCTCGGCCCCTGTTAAATCCATGGGCGGGAATCTCTGTTTCAGAGAGTGTCAATGTTGGGACACACAATCGGTGGACTTCTACGACAGCAAAATTGGAGCCTATCCCAGAACAATTCCTGAAACGTTACCGAGCTAACACCGGTGCTATGTGGAACACGAGTGATTCCAATGAGAAACGGTGTCCAATTTGCCGGGGTCGGTCTTGGCACTCATGAGGCTGACAAGCTGCAGCCGCATATTAGCACTCCACTCCCCACACATACTCATTCCAGCCAACAAGATGGCATTGGCTGCGCTGGAGCACGTCCATCCCGTTGATGGGTTGGCTGGGGCCAGAGGATACCTCAGGGGGTGGCCTGGGGGGACATAGTGCCACATACAACCTGTGGCACTAGGTTCACAGTGGGCAGTCAGCGGTGTGCGCAGGCTGCAGCAATGGTGTTCCGCGCCCGTCCACCCTGACCCCCACGGCCCACCTTCTGGCCGCCCTCCACTACTGCCTCCCCCTCGGCCCTAACCAGCGGCATAGCTGTCAGCAAACTATAGCGATGTTGGACACCGATTTTCCGAAACTCGCCGTCGGTAATTCCTCCTAGCGGAAGCAGAGCACCGCGGGAGCACCGGAGAATACCAGGTCAGGCTGGTTAATGGAATGCCAACGGCATTTATTGTACGTGCGGAGTAGAACGCATTGCCGCCGCTGTCGACGCATCGGAGTATGGCATTCTGTCGGGCACATGGCGGCCGCCACGATTTTCGCCGCATGCGCGATTCTCCGCCCAATCACGTTTCCCGATTCCGGCGTCGGCAGACGGAGAATGCCGCTGCCTTACTCTCATCCACCCCAGTCCTGCCAATTGGTTTGGTCGCCATATTTGCTTCCTTAAATCCAAGGCACACAGATTTGAACATCTATGGCACGTAACCATTAGCACCAGGTCTGGCTCTTGGTTATCATTGCGCTAATGGGCACGGCTATGCTCTGCCAGAATTCCTCATGATTTGAGGATTCCATTTTGCCCATGCAACAATGAGAGCATTTCAAATGTAATTTGTGTGGCGAACATTGAAACCATTCCCGCTGACACGTTAAAAGACGATACATATATGCAAGACTTTTTTTTCAAAACACAGATGTAATTTTAGGGCCAGGAGAGGAATACGGATCGGAAAAGATTCTCGGTCCGTGTTGAGCTAGCTAATGGTCTAAAGGGCAGGCCACAGTAACTATTGAAAAATAGTGGTCAATGTATATCAGGAAACTGGGATTGAATCACACCAGGTGTGGTCTTTAACTAGTTGAAGATCGTGCAAATGAAGAAAGGCAGAGCGATGATGCATTTTTTAAAGAACAGAGAAAATGAAGAGATGGAGAATTTGAGAAGAGATTTGATTTCAACATGCTTAACGGTGCGGAGGAATAAAATCCTCATTCGTAAATTTGAAAAGAATTCCAACATTTTTTCCTGTTGTGACTGATATGTACTATCTTAGCTATTACTATCAGCTCTTGTGATTTGTTTTACAAGCCCTTGTCTCCTACAGTAAAATCAATGACGCATTGGAACTTACATTTATTACTTCACAGGAGATACATTGCATTCTGAACTTAGAAAGAATGCAATGAAAGAAATCTGAACAGATATTTTGGATCAGACATTAGAGTCATACAACACAGAAGGAGGCCATTTGGCCCCTCATCTCTGTGATGGAAGAGCCATCCAAGTAATCCCACACCCCTTTCCTAAGCCTTGCATTTTCCTTTCCTTTTCAACAATATTACCTTTTATTAGTAATTACCTCTTGAAATTACCTTTTGGGCAGCACGGTAGCAGAGTGGTTAGCACAATTGCTTCACAGTTCCAGGGTCCCAGGTTCAATTCCCGGCTTGGGTCACAGTTTGTGCGGAGTCTGCACGTTCTCCCCATGTCTGCGTGGGTTTCCTCCGGGTGCTCCGGTTTCCTCCCGCAGTGCAAAGATGTGCAGGTTAGGTGGATTGGCCATGCTACATTTCCCCTAGTGTTGGGTGGGGTTACTGGGTTATGGGGATGGGATGGAGATGTGGGCTTGGATAGGGTGCTCTTTCCAAGAGCCGGTGCAGACCCGATGGGCCGAATGGCCTCCTTCTGCACCATGATTCTATGATTCTATGACAGTTACTGTTGAAACTGCTCCCACCACCCATTCAGGCAGCACATCCAGACCACACCAGTTCTTTGCGTTAAAAATAACTCCTTTCCTCCCACCTGGCTCTTTTTATCATTTAGCGTGAATGTGTTATTGGTGACTGACCCTTCTGCCTGTGGAAACAGTTTCGTCTTTTCTACTCGATCCAAACTATTCATGACTCTATTAAATCACACTTTAACCGCTCTTCTCTGACGAGAACATTCCCTGCTTCTCCCTGGTCTCCATATAACTCAGGTCCCTCATCCCTGGTACCATTCTAGTAAATCCCCTCAGCATGAACTTGATCTGTTTAGGTACTGATCGTATACTGCTGTCATTATACACTGACCTTTTTGCACACTTGTTAGGTTAATAAATCCATAGAAGTGACCCTGAAATACCTCTCAGACATGCTTAGTGTTTCAGAATCTTTTACTGCAGTCAGCGCAATGTTGAGTTGTTATGACACTAGGCGGCACATTGCTTCCTTTTCTGTTAATTAGTGACCCAGCATTGTAATTTCTGTTCTACAATCCCTGCTGGGTTGGAGCTGGTTTACATGTTTTGTCCACAGCAGGATACAAAGGAATATTCATTATTTGTTAAACAAAAATGACAAAATTAAATCAAATAAGACCAATCCATCCTGAAATGTACATATTATGTATCAATAATTTTTAAGGAAGAAAACTGGAGTCTAAACACTTCCTCTAAATTGGGACTGGTGACGAGAGAAAGTGACCAAGGCATCCAGATTCTAGTTTTGTTTAAAGATGAAGGAATGTTCATATTCTGTTAACACGTCCACCACACAGAGGGAATGGTGATTACAATTATTGGCTGGTTTTAAAACAGTCTCTGTGAATTATTAATATATGCAGACTAAGAAGTCTTACAACACCAGGGTAAAGTCCAACAGGTTTGTTTCAAACACTAGCTTTCGGAGCACTGCTCCTTCCTCAGGTGAATGCTCCGAAAGGTAGTGTTTGAAATAAACCTGTTGGACTTTAACCTGGTGTTGTAAGACATCTTACTGTGCTCACCCCAGTCCAACGCCGGCATCTCCACATCATATGCAGACTGACAGACCCCAAAATTTAATTTCTAATTGCTAAGCTATTAAAGGGAAAATGGTTGTGGGGGTGGGGAGTCTAAAAGGGTGACTCCTCATTTTAAAACAGTGCCCCCCTAGTTCTGGATTCACCCACAAGAGGAAACATCTGTTCCACATCCACCTTGTCAAGACTGTTCAGGATCTTATCTACTTTAACCAAGTCACCCTCACTCTTCTAAACTCCAGTGAAAACAAGCCCAGTCTGTCTAACCTTTCCTCATAAGGCAGCCTACTCGTTCAAGGTATCAATCTGATAAACCTCCTCTGAACCCCCTCTAAATCATTTACACCCATCCTTATATAAGGGCAGCATGGTGGCACAGTGGTTAGCACTGCTGTCTCATAGCGCCAGGGACCCAGGTTCAATTCTGGCCTTGTGTGGAGTTTGCACGTTCTTCCCGTGTTTGCGTGGGTTTCCTCCTGGTGCTCCAGTTTTCTCCCACAGTCCAAAGATGTGCAGGTTACGTGGATTGGCCATGATAAATTGCCCATTAGTGCCCAAAGAGGTGCAAGTAACATGGGGTTACACGATTGGGGGGGGGGTTAAGTAGGGTTCTCTTTCAGAGGATCGGTGCAGACTTGATGGGCTGAATGGCCTCCTTCTGCACTCTAAGGAGATCAAATTCCATGCGGTATTTGAGTTGTGGGCTGGACGTTTCTGCTCCTGTTTTCTTTAGGTGGGTTCAGTGACAGGAGCAGAAAATCTCACGAGATGTCCAAATTACATTTCCCACCAACGTAAAAACTTGACTGATCTCCCAAGACTTGAACCTTGTGAGCTGATCTCCTAGGGGAGCTCAGGAGAGTGCATCCCTCAGGGGGTAGGGGGCCACGCCTGGGCAGAGCCAGGGGCAGTGCCGGGTGGGGGCGTTCCTGGTGAACTATTGTGCACTGGGGCAGCCTTTGAAAATGGCGCCCCAATCTTCAAAAAACAACGTTGCCAGAGTGATATAGTGGGACCTCCCCCTTAAAGCTCCTGGGCTACGTCCCAAATGATTCGGCGGAGAAAGTTGGTGCCGACGGCCCCGTTTTTGCTGCCCGTTATTGACTTTTGCTGAGTTAGGGAGAATTCCACCCAGTGTTTTGTCATGAAGAGCAACAAGCCTAGTGAGTTTTGTTGGATTCATTCAAGCAAGTGGCAAGTATCACAATCCCAACTTGTAAATGGTGGAAAGGATTTGGTGAATCACTGCAGAATATGCAGCCTCTGATCTATGCCTGTAGCCACAATATTTATGTGGCTGGTCTCATTGAGTTTCCAGTCAATGGTGACCTTCAGGATGCTGATGGTGGAAGATTCAGCAATGGAAATGCCATTGAATGTTAAGGGAGGTGATTATACAACCTTTGATTGGAGATGATTTTTACCTAGCATTTGTGCCATGTGAATGTCACCTGAACATCGTCCTGGTCTTGCTGCTTGTGAGTTGTGAATGGAACTAGACACTGTGCAGTCATCAGCAAGCATCCCCACTCCTGACCTTCTGATGAAAATGTTGTAGGTGGTTGGACTTTTGTTTTTAAATATTGTACTTACCATATTCTGGTATCTCATGACTTTGATATATTATTCAAATGAAGAACAAATCTTTATTAATATAAGCATGTGCTTATTGGTTTTCACGAATACAGGAGAATGTGATGGATTTTGCCATCAGCAGGAAGTATCTAATTCTGGACTGGTACATCACACATGGCACATGTACAACACAGGTTTCAGACCATATAGTCTTAGATTTAGTCATCTTACAGATCACAAAAACACACATCAGGGGCGGGATTCTCCGCAAACGGCGCGATGTCCGCCGACCGGTGCCAAAAACGGCGCGAATCAGTCCGGCACCGCACTGCCCCAAAGGTGTGGAATTCTCCGGGAAAGGCCTTTGGTGCCCCGCCAGCTGGCGTGGAAATTACTTTGCCGTGCGGCGCATGCGCGGGACGTCAGCGGCCGCTCACAGCATCCCCGCGCATGCACAGTGGAGGGGGTCTCTTCCGCCTCCGTCATAGTGGAGACCATGGCAAAGGCGGAAGGAAAAGAGTGCCCCCACGGCACAGGCCTGCCCACGGATCGGTGGGCCCCGATCGCGGGCCAGGCCACCGTGGGGGCACCCTCCGGGGCCAGATCGCCCCGCGCCCCCCCCAGGACCCCGGAGCCCGCCCGCGTCACCTTGTCCCGCCGGTAAGAGAGGTGGTTTGATTCTCGCCGGTGGGACAGGCATTCCAGCAGCGGGACTTCGGCCCATCGCGGGCCGGAGAATCACCGGGGGGGGGAGGGGGGGGGGGGGGCGCCAACCAGCGCGGCGCGATTCCCACCCCCGCCAAATATCAGGTGCCGGAGAATTCGGCAACCGGCGGGGGCGGGATTCACGCCTGCCCCCGGCGATTCTCCGACCCGGCGTGGGGTCGGAGAATCCCGCTCAAGAAGTCAGAAAACTCCAAACCAAAGAAGAATGTGGTTAAGAAGAATGTGGGCTAGTTACAGCTGACAGTGGGGCTTTGATGCTCCTTCCTATTGTAACTGGATTGTTCATTTTGGGAGATGACAAAATCTGAGACCCCATTAAACGCTCATGATGCATCTATTGGATTTGGCACATTGAAATGGTTTAGATATATTTGTCCCCCAGTGTGTGTGGAAGAGAACAGACGTATGGCGGGATTCTCCACTCCCGCGCCGAAGTGCCCACACCATCGTGAACGCTGTTGAGGTTCACGATGGCGCGAAACGGGCCCTAACCCAACCGATTCAGGCCCTGACAATGGGCTAGGATCGGGGCCGCGTCATCTACACACGCCAGGCCTTGTCGCCGCGTAAAGGCGGCGCCGCATACATGACGCGGCCTGCGCCGCATAACTGGCGTCACCCGCACATGCGTGGTTGCCGTCCTCTCCGAGTCCGCCCCGCAAGAAGATGGCGGACGGATCTTGCGGGGCCACGGAAGGAAGGAGGTCCTCCTTCAGAGAGGACGGCCCGGCGATCAGTGGGCACCATCGCGGGCCATCCCACATTTGAGGTACCCCCCGGTGCAGGATCCCCCCCCCCCCCACAGGCCGCCCCCCCCCCCAGCATTCCCACGCTGTTCCCGACGGCAGCGACCAGGTGTGGACGGCACCAGGGGGAACCCGCCATTTTGGGCTGGCCGCTCGGCCCATCTGGGCCTGAGAATAGCAGGGGTGCCGGCGAATCGCCATTTTGGGTGTCTCGTGCGATTCTCCGGCCTGCGGCCCGTGGAACTCGACGGGGCCGTTCCCGCCGCTTGTGAGAATCGCGGGAGGGCGTTGGACCGGCGTCACGGGAAATTTTGGCGGCCCAGGCGATTCTCCCAACCGGCGCGGGAGTGGTGAATCTCGCCCAAATTCTTTGGAGAAATGCAGAAATATCACTCCTGGGGTTTGGGGGACATCTCACTCATGAGTGACAATAAATCCAAGCTTCAGTTTGTAAAACTTAATGTAATTTAAAATTAAGTCTTAATGAAATTATAAGGAAGCACTGTGGTTGCTGCCCTGTTATCCAACAAAAACACCCCTCCCTTAAAGTGGGGCATCACCAAAAAATAACTAAACCAGAAAACAACAGAAACATTGGATGTATATTATCATCCACGTTCTGTCCACATTGTAGTTCTGGTGGTGCCCACGGTGGTGGAAGGTCTTAAGCGTACCGGCAGACACGATGTGCTCTCTAGCCACAGCCACTTGGGTGGAGGCGAGAGCCAAAGGCAGCCAGAGTGACCACCTCGTGGCCATTTTGAACCTGGATCCATAGGGATCCACAGAAAACCATGGCAACTTTTCTTCACAGCAGGGGCCCACTTGACACCTCCCACTATACGAGTTAAAGTTACCCTATCGCAGAAACTCTCATTCCTGCTCAAACCAGCTTGAAGAATGCTCCAGACGAAGGCACAGCCAAGCACAGTGACTGATGGGCAAGTGGTCCAACCCAGCGTTCAAATTCCTCTGTTGATGAGACTGTTAATCAATACGGCTGGGAAGTGGGAGCAATGAGTGCTATCGGAATTTCAATTTTCTCTGGTCAATCTTACACCCTTCCCTTTTCTATGTTAATGTGCCCCTGCTTAGGGTGCATTTCAGTCAAACCCAGAAATACACTAGGGCCCTTTCAAAGGTTAATAGCTGGCAAATAAATATGCAGGTCTGACTGTGGATTTCAAAATGAAGTGTGACACCACAATTAGTCATGGCACATGCCAACATTCCAATGGTGTTGTGCAATGCATTTTAATCTTATGCTCAACAATGCCGTCAGATTAATAAAACACCATTTAATGAAACAGCGTGCAGAGTAAACTTACCTAAAATAAACTTGCAGATAAAAAGCACTAAATGTGTTATTACCTACTGTGGTTTCCTTCTAATTGCCTGCATAAGCTGTGAGCATGGACATTTTTAAAAATACCTTACGCCGCGCACCCTTGGGAGTAAAGTGTAAAGTTTCCTACAAAACAACTGTGAACAACAGTTCAGCCATGATCTGATTGAACGGTGGCGGAACAGGCTTTGGAGACTTAATGAACTGCGCCCATTCCGACCCATAATTAGAAATTATGCCTATTTGTGCACTCATTTCCACGCTGACCTTTTATCGGCAATATACCATATTCAACTGTGCTGTAAAACTCTGTGATTCAATCGCCATAATTACCGTTGACTACCTTGTCGACTTAGAGTGAATGTGGTCATAATTGCATCATTATTGCTTATTTTAATTGAGGTGGAATTGGTTTAAGGCTCTACTTAGATGCCCTTCAGTTTCACCCAGCCCGACAGATAATGGATATCTAAGTATCACCTTCACATTCTAACATTATATTCAAGTCAACTACATTTTCTTGATAATAATTTGATAACATTCTTCCGACATTCATTAAATGTCTCTGGAAGTCTGAGTCATGCAATGCCTTCAGTCTATTACGAGATGAGAGACATGATTAATTTGATGGAATGTTAAGATAATTATTAAGTGCCCAATCCAATATCCCATTTCCCCCTCTCCAAGGTTAAACAGCATTTAAAAGTCTCTATAGCTTAGGCAGTATGGGGAACAATTTAAATTAAAATGTAAGCCTATGCTAGGAGGCCTTGTCGGGCAGTGGGTAAATAACCCTGCCTCTGGGCCAGAGATGCTCAGGGCACAAGTCCCAGTTCAGGACTTGATGGCTATGGAATGTGTGTTCATTATGTGGCCAAACAAGTTGGCTATCGGTCTGTAAATCCTTCCAATACGCCTGATGGCAGTCGGTAAGAGCAGGAGAGTTTTCTGGTCAGTCATACTGCAGAAGCCACTGTGGTACTTTGCCAAGTGTGATCATGGGCCAATCCAATGGGAGTCCATGGTTTCCAATACGCTCATAGGGTGCAGTAACCGAAGAAGGAGGAATCCCAAGTTTTTAAAATTTGGTCATGGGCGTTGCAGGCTGGGCCAGCATTTATTTCCCATCCCTAATTATCCTTGAGGGGGCAGTTAATAGTCAACCAAGTTAAGGGGAAAAACCCAATCTTGATTCCTGACACAGATAGGAAATCCATTCGTGGATGGAATTTCTTGAGGGCCCATAATTGGAAATTATGCCTATTTGTGCACTCATTTGCTCATGTCTGTGTGTGCGTAAATTACTATTAATCTCATTCACAAATAGTTTCCACTAATTGCGCAAACAAGCAATTGTGAGGAGTTTCCAAAGATTAAGCTGGATATTTTGGGCGCAAGGACACCAGCAGGTACTTTTTGACAGGTCTTGAGTGATTTTTTATAAACCTATCAAGGAACTATTCAAGCTCACTAAATGATACATAGTTTTGCAAAGTCCCTTAAACTCATTGTCATTCATTTGAAGTTGAATTCCACTGGGTGTTGGATTGGCTCTCTGGCACAAAACAATGATTTTCAGATTTTGCCGAGTTACCAATCTTAAATACATTCAGGAAGATTGTTGAAAGCAATTTATTTTAAAAGGCTGCCTGATGACAAATTTAATGTTTGTCAATGTCTGATTGATTTTGAGTGAAAACTCAGAGGGAAAATAACACTCTTCAAAATGATCCATTTGCCGCTTGAATCACTGGTTGCACCCAACCAGCATGGTACGGTAGCAGAGTGGTTAGCACTGTTGCTTCACAGCGCCAGGGTCCCAGGTTGGATTCTGGCTTGGGTAACTGACTGTGTGCAGTCTGCATGTTCTCCTCTGCGTGGGTTTCCTCTGGGTGTTCCGGTTTCCTCCCACTCGGTCCATAGCCATGTGTGCTATGGCGCTTCAAGTGCTCATCTAAATGCTTCTTAAATGTTGTGAGGGTTCCCACCTCTACCACACTTACAGACAGTGAGTTCCAGATTCTCACCACCCTCTGAGTGAAAAATATTTTCCTCAAATCCCCTCTCCCCATTACCTTAAATCTATGCCCCCTGCTTATTGATCCCTGTACGAAGGAGAAAGGTTTCTACCTATCTATCCAATCTATGTCCTTCATAATTTTGTACACCTCAATCAGGTCCCCCTCAGCCTTCTCTGATCTAAGGAGAACAACTCCAGCCGAACCAGCTGCGCTTCATACTTGAAACGATCTAGCTCAGACACCATCCTGGTGAATCTCCTCTGGATTGGATTTGTTTATTGTCACATGTACCGAGGTACAGTGAAAAGTATTTTTCTGCAAGCTTCTCAAACAGATCATTAAGTACAAGAAAAGAAAAGGAAAATACATAATAGGGCAACACATGGTACACAATGTAACTACATAAACACCGGCATCGGGTGAAGCATACAGGGGTGTAGTGTTAATCATGTCAGTCCATAAGAGGGTCGTTTAGGAGTCTGGTAACAGTGGGGAAGAAGCTGTTTTTGAGTCTGTTTGTGCGTGTTCTCAGACTTTTGTATCTTTCTACTGCAATCACATCCTTCCGATAGTGTGGCGACCAGAACTGCACAGAGTACTCTAGCTGTGGGCAAATGGGCATTTTATACAGCTCTATCATAACCTCCCTGCTCTTATATTTAATGCCTCAGTTAATAAAGGCAAGTATCCCCTATCCCTTTTAACCACCTTATCTACCTATCCTGCTGCCTTCAGGGACATATGGACACTCACCCCAGGCCATTGAAAAGCAATGGTTTGATCCTGTGAACAGTGTGAGTCCAAATATTCCTTCCAGTGAGCAGCTCAGCTCATCCATAAGTCACAGCAGTGGCACAGTGGTTAGCACTGTTGCCACACAGCACCAGGGACCCAGATTCAATTCCAGCCTCAGGTGACTGTGTGGCATTTGCATTTTCTCCCCGTGCCTGCGTGGGTTTCCTCCGGGTGCTCCGGTTTCCTCCCACAGTCCAATGATGGGGCGTTTAGGTGGTTTTGCCCTGGTAAAATTGTCCCTTAGTGCTCAAAGGTTAGGTGGGGTGACTGGCTTATGGGCCTTGGTGGGGTGCACCTTTGGAGGGTCAGTGCAGACTCGATGGGCTGAATGGCCTCCTTCTGCACTGTAGGGATTCTATGATTCTACAGGAGCAGGCCATTTGGCCCCTCAAGCCTGCTCCACCATTCAGTAGGATCATGGCTGTTCCGACATTCCTCATGTCCACTTCCCTGCCCTTTCCCTGTAACCCTTGATTCTTTGACCGATCAAGAATCTATCTCAGCCGTAAATATACACAAGCGCTCTGCCCCCACAGCTCTCCATGGCAAGGAATTCCAAAACCTCAGGGAAGAAACTCCTCATCTCAGTCTTAAACTGGCACACACTTTGATGGCATGCCGGCCCGGTGATGTTGTAGGTACCCGAAAGGTATGCCATTCAGCAAGCTCACAGACCCACCAACTATTTTATTCCAGATCCTATTTGAGAGGCATTCACAGGATGCCCCCCCCCCCCCCCCCCCCCCCCAGGTTTATACAAGCTCTGCAACTCCACCTCCCGACTGGATCCCGAATGTGTGCATCCAGCAGGCTCCCTTCTGTTTGTGTTAAATTGTTGGTTAGCCTTGCAGACTGTTGACAACAATCTGCTCCTGTTCCACCGCGTGTGAGAGGGCGCGCGCCCGATGGGCCACTCTCCCGCGCTCGGAGGGGGCGCGCACGTCGCGCGGCGCGTGCCCAGCCGCCTGACGACGCGCCTGTGCACGCCCACAGGAGGCTCACCTTTGCGTCCCATTCACAGATAATGTTGCAACACTGCGGCTGGGAATCCCAGCGCTGGCAACCTTGTATCAGGAAAGTCAGCGAGACCGTTGTTGGGGAGAG
Source organism: Scyliorhinus torazame (assembly GCF_047496885.1). Taxonomy (NCBI): domain Eukaryota; kingdom Metazoa; phylum Chordata; class Chondrichthyes; order Carcharhiniformes; family Scyliorhinidae; genus Scyliorhinus; species Scyliorhinus torazame. Next base: position 391,196,861 of record NC_092707.1, read on the forward strand.
GAGGCCGCGTTCTTTGGTTTGTACCCATTCCTGTTTGTTAGCAAGTTTTATAATCTTTGTGTGTGTTTGTATATAGAAAATGCCTCGACTGTTTACGTTTGTGGAAGCGCTAAAACCGAGACACTGACATTGCTGCAGTTCATTCACAGCACGCAGTGTTTACTCCGTGACTCACACTTAGCCACTGAGAGCCGCTCACTGCCCCCACCCCCCCCCCCCCCCCCAGACACAGTGACAGTTGTCACTGGAGGGAAGGAGGGGGATCGCCTCCAGCGCTTCTTGGACGTGACCAGGCGGCGACCGAACATTTCCACCCCCTTCAAGTCTTAGCCCGCCGGTGGCAAGTGTGTGAGTCCCTTGTTTGTGGGTGAGTGGAGCCGGGCAGCGGGGAGGTGCGGTGGGCATTGCCAATGCTGTTGCTGGCAGGGCTGGGTTTCGGATCAGGAGTTCGGATTTCAATCTTCGCCTGCAATCCCCCACCCTATTCTGCCGGCAATGTGCAGAGTGAGTCTCTCAATGGTCATGCTTTAAGCGTTTTGTTTTTCATTGACGTCTTTCGGGGATTGGCGTTTGCTAATGCGAGCTGCCACGGCGCTGAGTGAGTTACAATGTCATCTGTTGCTCACGCAGGTAAACAGATTGAAGCTTTTATTGAAGCCGGCGATTCGGCAAGTTCCAGCAATGTGAACCTGGCGTCGGAGCCCTCAGTGTCTCGCCGCCTGTTGGCCTTTTATTCTGGGGAGGGGAGGAGGCGTGATTCACAGGTTGCGATCAATATTGTTTAAGGTGCCCTAGTTTATCTGAATATTTAAAACCAAACCGCAGTGAAAGATGAAAGGGGTGGAGAGGGATCTGTCTGGGTGTCGAAGGGACGTGTAAATTCCGTTTTGGGAGCTTCCCCCGGGGTTGTTGTTCCATTTCTTTACAGCATCACGTTTACTGACGCGGCCTTCAGTCACTCGGTATGTTGTCAGCAGCCTCTCAGTCTGCCGGGTTGGATGGTTTATAGCTTCGTCTTGTTATTTTGGGAAATGCTGCATTTTATCCGCAGCTGGAAGAATACAACCCACCTTCCAGCGAGTAAATCAGACGCGAGAGGTGAAAAACCCTAGATAAATCTCTTCAAAGAAAAACTTTCCTCACACTACAGAACGATTTGCTCATTAGCAAAGTAATCTCTAGTAACCGAGCGATTACATTTCTATTTTGGACTGTTGATTATTATTTGACAAAAATAGCAGCAGGATGGGGGGGGGGGGGGGGGGGGAGATTTTTCGACTATTTAAACATCTGTCTCTGGGGGAGGGAAACACTAACAAGCAGTCATTGCAACTTGGCTTCGTGCATGCCACGCCCCATCTCTTTCCCCCATTTAAAATGGAAAGACGGATTGACGGTGTTACGCTGAAGGCTGGAGCTGTTGTGCGATGTTTCTCTTCAAGTAACGCCAGTTTCGCGCCTTCGTGAAGCCGTTTTTGAAGCGCTTTTCGCGAGGTTTAGGTGGAGCATTTGGCATTGTGAGCCGAGTTGGCAATTCAAATGGTGGCAATTCAAATGTTCGCTCCGCCTAAGGCTGAAATTTGCGTTCGTTTTCAACATAAACACGTTCGTGGAATGTTTCGTTTACATCTTTAAAAAATAATGTCCGCCCCCTCCCCAGGCCTTTCCAGACAACCACCTAACTGATAGTTTCCCAGAAAAAAAGTGAGGCAGCCAGTATAAAATGTTGCCTCAGGAAAAATAAATTGCAGGATGGTTGGCAAGCTCCCCTGTTCAGTGGTCTGTCGTTAATTTGAGGATAGAGGAATAAAAAAAATTCAAACAACAATATGCATTTATATTTGTGAAAAGTATTGTTCTGTGTACATCCCAGACAGATCGTTCCATACATGAAAAGCATAGGACATGCGATAAATACACAATGTACATATATAGACACAGGCATCAATCGGGTGAAGCATACGGAGTGTGGTACTACTCCGTAGAGAAGACGTGTGGAGAGATCACTCCATCAATAAGGGTCATTCAGGAGTCTGGTAACAGCGGGGAAGATGCTGTTTTTGAACATGGTGGTGGGTGTTCTCAACTTTTGTATCTCCTGCCCGTTGGAAGAGAGAATAACGCAGGTGGGAGGGGTCTTTGATTATGCTGCCTGCTTTCCCAAGGCAGCAGGAGGTGTAGACAAAGTTAATGGATGGGAGGCAGGTTCGAATGATGGACTGGGCTGTGTTTACAACTCTGTAGTTTCTTATATAACATTGGATTGGATTTGTTTATTGTCACGTGTACTGAGGTACAGTGAAAAGTATTTTTCTGCGAGCAGCTCAACAGATCATTAAGTACATGGGAGGAAAAGGGAATAAAAGAAAATACATAATAGGGCAACACAACATATACAATGTAACTACATAAGCACTGGCATCGGATGAAGCATACAGGGTGTACAGTAAATCATAGAAACCTAGAATCTCCTACAGTGTATCAGCATCCCATCGGGCCCACACCAACCCTCTGCAAGAGCACTCTACTTGGGTCCAATCCCCTAGGATTAAATGCCCGGTGAAAGAGGCAGGTTTAAATTGTGCCTTAAAAGAAGAGAGAGGTGGAGAGATTGAGAACTTAGGGCCTAGGCATCTGAAGGTACCGTCATTAATTATGGGGCAAAGGAAATGTGAAATGGACCAGAGGCTAACATTGGAGGAACATTGGAGGAATGCCGAGCTCTGGGAGGGTTGTAGGTCTGGAGGCGGTTACAGAGATGGGGAGCAGTGAAGTATAGGAATCTGAGTGCTAATACCTTGGTCGATGTAAAGGTGGCAGTGGAACAAGTTACCCATGTTTATATTTTTAAATCTTCATGTTTGTAACATGACCAATGCTAGCTGTAGTATAAGCTCTGTGTGCTGCTAACAAGAACATGCCTTGTTGACTTGGGTTGCTGTCAATGAGAACATGGGAGTTAGCAATTTGAGGAAATACAGTGAATGTTACCGAATGTATGGCCCCAATGGTGAAGTTATAAATCTCTTCAACAGAAATGCTGATAAGCACACTTTAATTTCTTATTGCTTGCCGTAGCTTTGTGGCTTGCACTCATCAGGATAAAGGCCAGTTAGTCTTACTTCGGTGGTAGGCAAAGTAATGGAAAGGGTACTGAAGGATAGGATTTCTGAGCATCTGGAAAGACACTGCTTGATTAGGGATAGTCAGCACGGATTTGTGAGGGGTAGGTCTTGCCTTACAAATCTTATTGAATTCTTTGAGGAGGTGACCAAGCATGTGGATGAAGGTAAAGCAGTGGATGTAGTGTACATGGATTTTAGTAAGGCATTTGATAAAGTTCCCCATGGTAGGCTTCTGCACAAAGTAAGGAGGCATGGGATAGTGGGAAATTTGGCCAGTTGGATAACAAACTGGCTAACCGATAGAAGTCAGAGAGTGGTGGTGGATGGCAAATATTCAGCCTGGATCCCAGTTACCAGTGGTGTACCGCAGGGATCAGTTCTGGGTCCTCTGCTGTTTGTGATTTTCATGAATGACTTGGATGAGGGAGTTGAAGGGTGGGTCAGTAAATTTGCAGACGATACGAAGATTGGTGGAGTTGTGGATAGTAAGGAGGGCTGTTGTCGGCTGCAAAGAGACATAGATAGGATGCAGAGCTGGGCTGAGAAGTGGCAGATGGAGTTTAACCCTGAAAAGTGTGAGGTTGTCCATTTTGGAAGGACAAATATGAATGCGGAATACAGGGTTAACGGTAGAGTTCTTGGCATTGTGGAGGAGCAGAGAGACCTTGGGGTCTATGTTCATACATCTTTGAAAGTTGCCACTCAAGTGGATAGAGCTGTGAAGAAGGCCTATGGTGTGCTCGCGTTCATTAACAGAGGGATTGAATTTAAGAGCCATGAGGTAATGATGCAGCTGTACAAAACCTTGGTAAGGCCACATTTGGAGTACTGTGTACAGTTCTGGTCGCCTCATTTTAGGAAGGATGTGGAAGCTCTGGAAAAGGTGCAAAGAAGATTTACCAGGATGTTGCCTGGAATGGAGAGTAGGTCTTACGAGGAAAGGTTGAGGGTGCTAGGCCTTTTCTCATTAGAGCGGAGAAGGATGAGGGGCGACTTGATAGAGGTTTATAAGATGATCAGGGGAATAGATAGAGTAGACAGTCAGAGACTTTTTCCCCAGGTGGAACACACCATTACAAGGGGACATAAATTTAAGGTGAAAGGTGGAAGATATAGGAGGGATATCAGAGGTAGGTTCTTTACCCAAAGAGTAGTGGGGGCATGGAATGCACTGCCTGTGGAAGTAGTTGAGTCGGAAACATTAGGGACCTTCAAGCAGCTGTTGGATAGGTACATGGATTACGGGAAAATGATATAGTGTAGATTTATTTGTTCTTAAGGGCAGCACGGTAGCATTGTGGATAGCACAATTGCTTCACAGATCCATGGTCCCAGGTTCGATTCCAGCTTGGGTCATTGTCTGTGCGGAGTCTGCACGTCCTCCCCGTGTCTGCGTGGGTTTCCTCCGGGTGCTCCGGTTTCCTCCCACAGTCCAAAGATGTGCGGGTTAGGTGAATTGGCCAATGATAAATTGCCCTTAATGTCCAAATTGCCCTTGGTGGTGGGTGGAGGTGTTGAGTTTGGGTAGGGTGCTCTTTCCAAGAGCTGGTGCAGACTCAAGGGGCCGAATGGCCTCCTTCTGCACTGTAAATTCAATGATAATCTATGATTAATCTAGGACAAAGGTTCGGCACAACATCGTGGGCCGAAGGGCCTGTTCTGTGCTGTATTTTCTATGTATTTTCTATGAAATACAGGGGCCGGGATTCTCTGAAATCCTGGCCAAGTGTTGACGCTGGCGTCAAAACCGGCGCGAGCGACCCTGGCGCCAATGGGTCTCCAGGCCCAGGCATTCACCCCTTCTTCGGGGGCTAGTACGGTGGCGGAGTGCTGTGCATTCGAAAGCCGGCGTGCCACGGCCGGCGCGAGTCCGCGCATGTGCGTGGGTTGCCGTCTCCGCGCCGGCCACCGGGGCCCGGCGCGGAGGAACATGGGGGCCCCCCCCTGGAATTAGCCCACCCGGTAGGCCCTGGTCACGGCCTGGCCAACATGGAGGCCCCCCCCCCCCAGAGTCGGAACCCCCGCCCACCCCCCACCAGGATAGCCCCCGCAGCCAGAACTCTGAGGTCCCGCGCGGTGGGACCATATGTAACCCACGCCGGCGGGACTTGGTGGGCAAATGAACCGGTGAGCGCGGAGAATTGCTGGGGGCGGGGGGAGCGCTTTGAATGCCCCCCGACCATCACAGCGCCAACCGCGTGGGTGCGATTGGCGACGATTCTCCGGTTGGCGGCCTGGCGACGGAGCGGCGTGGTGGGATTCTCGCGCCTCCCCGCCCGGCGATTCTCCGACCCGGTGCGGGATCGGAGAATCCCGGCCAAGAATGTCAAATTTCAAATGGTCAGTACATTTGCGGAGGTGGTGGCATAGTGGTATTGTCGCTGGACTAGTAAACCAGAGACCCAGAGTAATGCTCTGGGGACCAGGTTCAAATCCCACCGCTGCGATGGTGAAATTTGAATTCAACAAATACCTGGAATTAAAAGTCCAATGATTACCATGAAACCAATGTCGATTGTTGTTTTAAAAAAAAAACATCTGGTTCACTAATGTCCTTTAAGGAAAGGAATCTGCTATCCTTACCAGGTCTGGCCTACATGTGACTCCAACAGTAATGTGGTTGACTCTTAACTGCCTCCTCAATAAATGCTGGCACAGTCTACGATGCCTATGTCCCATGACAGAATTTTAAAAAGTTTTTAATAGGAAGAAGGTGTGAATTGGTTGGCAAGTCGAGTTTGATAGGCCGAGCTGTTGTCATAGAGAAAGCAGTGAGGAATTAAAGGCTCCTGAGTAATTCAAAAAAGGTGCAAGTCTTGTTTGCAGGGTTATGTTACTTTGTGTATGTTACGTTTAGCTAGCATAAATGCATCACATCGTGAGCTCAACTGATTATCTTAAATTGGTTGTTAGTGTAGCTAGTAGCATACTTAAGCACATGAAGGAAGTGCTGCCCAATCATGGAATCACAGTTATCAGTAGACATTTGTTTTGGGTTTCGCCAGTACAGATTGGTTGAGTACGGTCTCTGCTTTGTCTATTATGAACGACCAAAGTGTAATGAAAGTAGGAATTTCATGTGTATATATATTGTATTATATGTATTTGGTGCAGTAATGGTTAAAAGCCTGGGTTAGTGTATGTCACTATTGCAATAATGTTTTTTAAAATCCTGGTTTAAAAGAAAGATTTAAAAGAAAGAAAGACACTTTGGCTGCAGAATGTGCAATTACGATGTCGTAAAAGTAAGATCATAATTCATTGTCTTCTACTTCTGGTGTCGTTTGACTGATTTATTAAAAGCTCTTTGAGGAAGTAACAAGCAAGGTAGATAAAAGGGAACCTTTAGATGTGGTTGTCATATACACCAGTATATCATGGTGCAGGCACACACACTGATGGACACACAGCAAGACCAATCAGCACACACAACACCGCAGCCAATCACTAGTTAGAGCACACTCACTATAAAGACAGAGGACATCAGTTTTCCTGCTCATTCGGGATGCAGCCTCTCAGAAGGACAGAGCTTACAGCTTACAGCACAGATCTTCACCATGTGCTGAGTGCATAGACTGGTTAGGATAGGCAAGGTCTTCAGTTTAATCTAACATCGTGTTAACCCACAGTGAAAGTATGTTCAACAGTTTCTAGCTTAATAAAATAGTGTTGTTCTATTTTAAGTTGGTAGCCTGTATGTGTTCCACGGATCCAAAGCGCCCAACACATCAGTGGTGTACTTTGATTTCTAAAATATATTTGACACCGTGCCACATCAAAGGATTTTGCAGAAATTAAGAGGTCAAAGTATAAGCAGTAACATAGTAGCATGAATAGAGGATTGATTAAACAGGAAACAGAGCCGTGTCTCATTTTCTGGTTTGGCAAATTGTAACTAATGGAGTGCCACAGGGATCAATGCTGGGACCTGAGAAATGTACAGTCCACGACAATGACTTGGATGAAGGGGCCAAATGGATCATAGCTAAATTTGCCGATGATGCAAAGGCAGTGTGAAAACAACAGAAAAATTCACAAATAGATAGGATAAGCGTGGGGACAAAGATTTGGCAGATGGAGTATAAAATGTGAACTTATAGAAAAGCAGTACATTAATTAAATGGGGAGATGTAACAGAACTCTACAATACAGAGTGATCTGGTTGTCCTGGTACATGAATCACATATGGTTGATGTGCAGGTACAGCAAGTGACTAGGAAAGCAAATGGAATGTTATTTATTGCAAGGGGAATGGAAGATGCAAGTTGGGAAGTTATACTGCAGCTGTACAGGGCCTTAGTTAGGCCACATCTGGAATACTATGTACAGTTTTCGTCTCCTTACTCAAGAAAGGATATAATTGCAATAGAAGTAGTTCAGGGAAGGTATAGTCGACTGATTGCTAGGACGAAGTGATTATCTTATGAGGAAAGATTGGACAGGTTGGGCCTATACCCATTGGAACGTAAAAGAATGAGAGGTGATCCAATTGGAATATAAGGGATGGTTTTCTCCCATTTTGAGACTAGGTGGGGGCTCCGGGAGCAGCACCTTTCCCACAGGCACCAATTTTGCACTTGGAACCTCATTCATTATGCACAAGCAAGTTCCGCTCCAAATCCCCTGGCGGGCCAGCAGCTGACTCGTCCGCTCACCCTCAGCTGGTGGGTTTGACGATCCTGCCGCCATATTTAAATACCAGTCCAGCACAATCTCATCCATTTCTCCAGCCCACCTGTCTTCACCCGACCATGTAGGATGTCAGTGACCCAGAGGGAAAAGGCTAGCAGCTTCAAGAAGAAGTCTGTTCCTCAATTCAACCACCTTCCCCCAAAGCCCATCACCAGCGAGGCACCCACACCCCACTTGGGCCCCTGCCCACTGCATCTGGAGCCTTTGTATATCACTTTCCAGTAAAGGATTCCTTTGATTCCCTTGTTCATGAGTTTTTCATGTAGCCATGTTGGGGTCTGGCTTCTCTACCTTGGGTCTTCCCTCTGTCTCCCATTATTGGTCTTCTTCATCCACCCCCTTGCCTCTCTGCCTGCCATCATGAGCCCTTGCCCCCCTCCGCACACAGCCCTCCCCTTTTTCCCCTTATCTTCATCAGGCCACCCCCACCCTTTGAACTCCACCCCTGATTGAACTTCTGACCTTTGTTGCGGTGACTGTAAGAGTCCCGCAGTACAGTGCTGTCCAGCTAAAAACTGACCTTTGGCACCAAGGTGAATGAGACCCCTGTACTTCCGAATCTCAGGCACAGTACTGATCCAATTCGGTGACACAGGAGGGTCCATGGGCCCAGCAGCATGGTGTTGCCCATGAAGACCAGCTCGGCATAGAGATGGAGGACAGGAACCGATCTTTCCTGGCAGAGTGGTGAACAGCACACCAGGAGCAGCACTATGGCAGAAAGGTTTTGTGGCGGTCACCTCAAAGTCTATTGCGAACTGAGGACTGCCTTGTGCATCCCACTCTTAAGCAGTCAGATTTTGGACCCACAAAATTTCATGCTGGTGTGACACAATTGGAAGACCTGATGCAATGCCGACGGGCAGCATCTTTAATGAACGTTCCTGCGATGCAAATGAATGAAAAAGGCATTCACGCCACCAGCCAGCAGGAAGGCTAACCCACCATTAACCTGCCATTGGGAGAAGTGCAGTGTGATTTTATGCTGGCAGGTTTCTGACTTTTTGGCTCCCGCAAGATTCTCCGTTCTCGCCCCGCCACCAAATCTGCCGGGGTTGGGATGGGAGAATTCCATCTAAAATCCTGAAGAGATTTGACGAGGCGGATGCTCAGAGGATGTTTCCCCTTTTGGGACAGTCCAGTACCTTGGAACACAGATTAGAAATTAGGGATCTCCCATATAAACTGAGATGAGGCAACATTTTTTCTCTGAGTTATTGGCTTGTGGAATTCTCTTCCACAAAAAGCATTGGTGGCTGGGTTATTGAATATGTTCAAGGCTCAGTTAGATAGATTTTTGATCTACTAGGGAAGTCGAGGGTTACGGAGGCAGGGATGGGACAGACAGGAAAGTGGAGTTGAGGCCACTGTCAGAAAATGCACAATCGTATTGAAGGGCACATAAACCAAAGGGGGCGAATGGCCCACTCCTAATTCCACCCCCTGGATGAAGAATTGATACTGGAAATCAATCAGAACTGATGAAGGATCGTCGACCTGAAATGTAAACTCTTTCTCCACAGAAACTGCTGAGTACTTCCAGCAATTTCTGGTTTCATCTCCTTCACCGTTGTACTGGCTCTTGCGAGCAGCTAACTTTCTGCTGTTGTGCTTTGTTGCATTTAATTTTTTAATAAAGCTCAACATGGCGATGAGCAATGGCATCGGACTCCTTTTCCACAGTTCATGATCAAAGGCATATCTGAAACTTGTTGGTCCGATTTAAAAATTCAGAAACAAAGCCATTCTTTGTAACAGGAATGCAATGTCGGACTGTGTTGTGTGGTTAGTTTTCACGCAAACCTCTGCCAGTGTTCAGTTTGCAGGAGGCTTCGGTGCTGTATATTGAGTTTTTAAACAATTTAATGAGGTGTTCGAAATTGTAGCGTGTGGTGATAAGTCCTAAAGAATTCAAGAGGAGTTCTTTGATTTAAAATATGGGAGAAACATGTGCCTGTTAAGATTTTAAAAAATGTAATCCAATATTGAATGATAAAGAAATACCCGGATATATAAATACACGGTAGCATTGTGGATAGCACAATTGCTTCACAGCTCCAGGGTCTCAGGTTCGATTCCGGCTTGGGTCACTGTCTGTGAGGATTCTGCACATCCTCCCCGTGTGTGCGTGGGTTTCCTCCAGGTGCTCCGGTTTCCTCCTACAGTCCAAAGATGTGCAGGTTAGGTGGATTGGCCATGCTAAATTGCCCTTAGTGTCCAAAATTGCCCTTGGTGTTGGGTGGGGTTGCTGGGTTATGGGGATAAGGTGGAGGTGTTGACCTTGGGTAGGGTGCTCTTTCCAAGAGCCGGTGCAGACTCGATGGGCCGAATGGCCTCCTGCACTGTAAATTCTATATTGGCTGCATTGCCGATGGGTGATCCGGGGCGAGATTCTCCGACCCCCCCGCCGGGTCGGAGAATCGCCGGGGGCTGGCGTGAATCCCACCCCCGCCGGTTGCCGAATTCTCCGGCACCGGAGATTTGGCGGGGGCGGGAATCGCACAGCGCCTGTTGGGGCGGAGCGATGCCAGACTGATTTGCGCCGTTTTTGGCGCCTGTCAGCGGACATCGTGCCGATTTACGGAGAATTTCGCCCCTGGAGTCTGGGACACCCATCAATAGCACCCATAGCGATACAGTGCTGTTCAGATCTTGCTATTTAGCAAGATGGTACTTTTTAATCTGGCCTGTCACTTTTGAGGCTACTCCTCCGGTACAGCATTGTATTGAATTTTGGGATCACATTTGAGGAAATGTGCAGAGGAAGTATCAGGAATCCAGCAAGATGTTAGTTATGTGGAGAGATTAGAGAAATTGGGATCGTTATCCTTAGAACAGAGAATGGGCGGACACAGTGGTTAGCACTGCTGCCTCACAGCGCCAGGGACCCGTGTTCGATTCTGACCTCGGGCGACTGTCTGTGTGGAGTGGAGTTTGCACGTTCTCCCCGTGTTTGCGTGGGTTTCCTCCCACAGTCCAAAGATGTGTCGGTTAGGCGGATTGGTTGTGCTAAATTGCCACTTAAGTGTCCAGAGGTTAGGTGGGATTACGGGGATGGGACCGGGGAGTGGACTTGGATGGGGTGATCTTTCAGAGGGTTGGTGCAGACTCGATGGGCTGAATGGCCTCCTTCTGCACTGTAGAGATTCTATGATTCTAAGGTTAAGGGGAGATTTCATTGAGATGCTTAAAATTACAAGAGGTTTTAATAGAATAAATAAGGCAAAGGGGTCAGTAACCAGACAACACAGATTTAAGGTGATTGGCTAAATAAGGCAATTGGGAGGGGGGGTGGGGTGGCGGGCTTGCACGCATTTCTTAAAGCAGTGAGTTGTTAACATGTGGAATGTGCTGCCTGAAAGAATGGTGAAAGCAGATTCAGTAACAACGTTCAAAAGGGAATTCGATTGAAATGAGAAAAACCTTACAGGGCTAGGGGAGAGGAGTAGGGCTGATTGGATAACTTCCAAATACCAGGCATGATGGGCTGGATGGCTTCCTATGCTGTATGATCCTAAGACTTACTTGGATATCGATTTCATGAAGTGACAGAATACAAACTCTTGCTTGCCAGGCTACACGTTTTATTTTACAAACTGGTTTTAAGTTCTGATTTTTCCATTTTAAATCAAGTTGTTTCACTAAAACCAAAGAAATAAGCCAATATTTTTTTTTTTTTTGAAGAGCGTAGGTATTTTTGACCCTGCTTTAAGTGGTGGAATATTTTAGACTCGCCTGAACACTTCTTGTTATTGATTCCAGACACACACATGCTGCCTTTCTGTTTTTTTTATTGTTTGTTGTCTGCTGGGAAAGGGAAAGAATGGCAGCTCTGTATGCAAACTAATTTGACTCTAAGGCTGTTCACATTCCCCAGTCTTCCTTGCCTGAAGCTAAGTCATGCAGAGATTCAGTTCCAATGGTTACTGGTGAACGCTTCTGGTGCTTGAGCTTGAATAATAACTCTTGAGGGGATTGATCCAAGAGGTTTTTGCACATGCTCACGGGCGCAGACACACCCAGCTGGGGTCACTAGGTAGTGTTCTTTTGTGATCCACCCTAATTCCATTGTCACCATCAATGTCATCTCGGCTGAGTGTAGCTGACTGAGCACACACTGCGTATGCATTTGTCTTGAATCCTCCTGGTCTGTACCACTCGGTAACATTATCCTCCAGGGTGAGTGGAGTTGCATTTTCATTTTTAGGTGAAATTTTGAGTTGCAGTGAAGGATGGTAGATGTAAAATATGTCTTGCATTTTGAGGGCCTATATCAAGTACTTAGTTCACGCAGTTATCTGCAGAGTAAAGTTCTCTCTACCCCACCCCCAATCATGCCCCTTTCGCCTGAAGCGTGGGAACACACTCAGCAATGGACGTGGGTATGGCTTCTCTGAACATAATTTCCATTGTGCCAATTTAGTGCTGTCGGTTCATACCAAGTTGGAATTAGGTTTACGTTGTTCAAACTGCCTTCACACTGGTGTTAGTGGATGGACTTCCATCTGCACTGTCTAGACCGGATAGTCCACCATGTCCTGACCGAGTGCTGCACCATCCATTCTTTGTCCTGCTACCGGAGCTCGGTTGTACTTCAACAGCAACCTGCTACGTTACTCTAAGGTGAGATTCTCTGGCCTCCCCGTGCGGGCGTGGTGTGTTTTTCAGCAGCAGGAGTTGTCTCGCCATGGGCCGGTAGAGGGATCTGCTGCACCCGTCCTGCCAATGGGATTTCCCATTGAACCCATCCCACGCCACCGAGAAACCCCGCGGCAGGGGTGCACCATTGGCAGAACAGGAAGATCCTGTTGGTGTGAACAGCCAGAAGATCTTTCCCATAGCACCTTTAACAAAGTAAAACATCCAAAGACACTGCTCATGAACAAAATAGGACAAAATCTGTTATTGGGCCACAAATTCACACAGGTGACCAAAAAGCTTGCTCAAAGGGGCAGTTCTTAAGGAATATCTTAAGGGAACGGAGAGGGGTAGAGATGTGGAGAAGTTAAGGGAGAGAATGTCAGTATTTGGGTTTGTGGCAATTGAAGGCATGGTTGTGTATAACAATCAGCCATATATATTAAACCAAGCCACCGATAACTACAATTCGGAATCATCCCTGATTTTATTATTTCCAGAAGCTTGCTCTGATTATTTCAATTACTTTAATTTGGAAGGTGAAATATTTTCCCCCTATTTTTCATCAGAACGTGCTCGTTTTTATTTATATTCGATTGGACGAGTGGCATATTACAGCAACTAGCGACGTGCAAAATCCCGAGAAAAAAGGCTGCACAAAATGCACTCCTGCTGGAGCTATAATTTAGAATTAATGAGGAAAATAAGGAGGACAAGTATTTTAAACTCCTCCTCATGACTGCACACCTTCTGTTCAACCTTCCACACACGTCAATCTTCCGCCAGATTGCTAACTGCTTTAAATCATCTGCCAGGTTTCCGCTGTCCCATTCCAGATCTTAGATCTCCAATTCCCAAGGGTCATTAACAAAAAGACCTTGGGTGCAGATGTCAATGGCAGCAGCTGTTTTTCCATCTCTGACTGACCATGCGTTATTGTACTGGCCCAATCTAATTTAGTGTCAGTCATGGTGTTTGTACAGTTCACAATCCTGAGAAATGAGACCACCAGTAAAGAGCTGAAGGAGGATGTATATAGACTCTGATTCTCCGTATATTCTTAGCTCCAACTGGAAATGTCTTTTAGTTTGTGATACTTTAAAGAGGAGGTTTGTTATCCATTACTGTTTCATATAAATAAAGGCTGAATTATTTTATTCCTGGAAGAATTTATTCCCATCCCATTTCAGAGGGCATTGCTGTGTATGTGTACCAGGTAAGGACAGCAGATTTCCTTCCCTAATGGATACTAGTAAAGCGGATGGTTTTTTGACATTTAATTCCAAATATTTATGGAATTCAAGTTTCTACATCTGCTGTGGTGGGATTTGAACTAAGGTCCACAGAGCATTATCCTGGGTCTCCGTATTACTAGTCCAGTGACAATACCTTGCAACACCATTCTCGGAGCTTCAAAAAGGTTTCTGTATTGGTAGAGGACCAAGTTTGAATGGAGCAAGAGATTCTTTTAGAAATTTGAGTAAGAGAAGTGTGATCTGGATGACCTCAAAATAAACATGGCAAAATAACTTGCCATAATGATGCTATGTAAATGTTGCAAGAGAGTAAACCTTTAATCCAAGGAAACAGGTATGACAGGCTATCTTATTTCGCTCAGCAGGGGATTACGCATCAAGAATACTTGTTTACAGGTTAGGTTTGTCCTTATTGCTCTTCATAAAGTAAACAACTAGGTCCATCTTGGTTTTATCTTTTCAATCATGCTGATATTTAAAAAAAAGTTTTTGTTCTTTAAAATTGGGAATTATTAATCTTGTTCTTGTCGGGAGGGTAGGGAGCTGATCTATGGCTAACTTTCTGACAATCTTATGAAATTCTTGTCAGTAAACAATGCGATTTACTTCACATGGCTCCTGCTGGGCATGTTTTTGGTGAGGACTAGGTGGGGAACATAAAAAGGTCGGGTGGCTAGCCCGCCATCTTCCCGTTCACCCTTCAGCTGACATCCATAATATTCGAGCCGGCCGGGCACCACAGTCGTTCGCCCAAGCACCATATGAATAAAGATAATTAACTTTATTGGCAAGCCCAATGACCTGGATAATACTCTGTCTATGCCAGAATACAGCTGATGTGGGCAGGCAGCTGGGAATGGGCAGGCTGTTATCTATGGCCTACATGGAAAAGGACCGGATGGTACCCTATGCATAGCTCACCCCCACCTTCCACAGCGCCTGCCCTAACAACTGTCGTATCAACTGCAAATTTATAGATTTGAGTTGGAGTTAAATCTTGCCACACAGTTATGGGTGTTTTGTTATGCTCTTGACGTAGCATAAGCTGCTTCCTTGATATGCACTCTGACAAAGGAAGGTTCAGAATTGGAGATAGCTTGAACACATTTATTACTGTTAACGATTCTCCTACTTGGATTCGACTCTCCTGTTAATCCTGCTATAGCTGCTCAGACTAACTAACCAGTCTGCTACAATCCACGTGGTAGGTGTGATGTGTTTCAATCAACCCTGTCTGTACTCACTAAGTGTCTCCACTGGAAAGAGGCTGAGCATGTGTGCTGTGTACTTTTATATGGGTTGGTATAATGCCCCCCTGTGGTAGTGTCACGTCTGGATGTGTCTTGAATGCCCATTGGTCGTGTCCTATCTTACTGACCTATTGGTTAAAAGTTTGTGTGTCATGATGTCTCTGGTGCTCCCTCTAGTGTCTAGCTAGGTGTAGTGTGTTCACATTAACCCCTTGTGTATTTACAGTGATGCATAGCACCACAGTGGGTGTATAGGGAGTACAGGAGAGGACTGAGCACACATCCTTGCGGGGCTCCGGTGTTGAGGACTATTGTGGAGGAGGTGCAGTTGCCTATCCTGACAGATTGTGGTCTGTTGGTGAGGAAGTCGAGCTGCACAGGGAGGGGTCAAGTCCAAGGTTGCGGAGTTTGGTTACTAGTCTTGTAGGGATAATGGTGTTGAAGGCGGAGCTGTAGTCTATGAACAGCAGTCTTACATAGGTGTCCTTGTTGTCAAGGTGTTCGTGTGTTGATTGCAGAGCCAGTGAGATAGCGTTTGCTGTGGACCGGTTGCGGTGAGATGCAAACAGCAGTGGTTCGAGGCCGTCTGGGAGGCTGGCAGTGATCCGTCTCATGACTAGCTGCTCGCAGCATTTCATGATAACCGACGTTAGGGCCACCAGTCGGTAGTCGTTGAGACAGGCTCTTCTTTGGTACTGGTATTGTAGTCAATTGTTCTCTGTGAAATAATTGTGATTCAGAGAGTCAAAGTTATTCGGGACCCCAAATACTGTTGGGTGAATAGTGCTTGCTCCAGGAAAGCCAACTTTGGGGTGTTGTCCTCTCAGCTTCCACACTGTGGAGCCCAGCTGGTGTTGCCAATTGTAAAAGTGGGTGAGGGCGGTGCACACAGAACTAAAAGATTTATAATTTTGTGAGTATGCATGAACCCAAATGGTATAGGAATCAGGGTGCTGGACTTTGCCACATCAGGCCTCCAGAACAAGTTGTGTAAAAAAGGACAAAGGGCGGGATTTTTCGTTGGCCGGCGCCAAAGCCGGGAAAGGCGGTTGAGCGGAGAATCGGTCGGGTGGCCAAAATTGTGTCCGGCACCGGGCGCCCGCTAGAATCCCATGCTCCAGTGCCTCCACAACGGCGTCAATGTGTTCTCCGCATGTACAGTAAACGCCATCCGCAAATCATTAGAGGGCCTGTCCCGGTATTCTCTGGGGTTTCAACGATGCTCCACCAAGGCCGGGAGGAATTACCGATGGCTAGTTTCACTTGTGGTTCCAAAAATCGGGAAACGGGCGCCGTGGCTGCTGCCGGAGTGCGAGTGAATGCAAAAAGTATCCAACATCGCTATAGTGCGCTGACAGTTGTGCTGCTTGCTAGCTGGGGGGGAGGGGCGCTTCAGTCAGGGCCGGGTGGCCAGGACTGGGCCGTGGGGTTGGGGTGGACGGGCATGGAACACCTTTGCCGCAACCTGCAAGGTAGCCACGCCGCTGCGCACGCCGCAGACTACACACTGTGAACTTAGTGCCACGAGTCGTATGGGTGTTCCCCCAGGCCACCCACCTAGATGCCCTATAGCCACAGCGTTCTCCTGCGCAACCAGTGCCATCTTGTTGGCTGGTTTGAGTGTGTGTGGGGGGAGTGGAGTGTTTGTATGCGGCTGCAGCTTGTCAGCCTCCTGAGTGACAATCCCAACTCCGGCGTATCCTTCACCGTTTCTCATTGGAATCACTCGTGTTCCACATGGCACCGGCACCGGCGCTAGCCCATTAACGGTCGATGAATTTCTTCGGGAGCGCAGCTGCTGTCGTAGAAGTCCACCGATTCTGTCCTGCCGTTTGCACTTACTCTCTGAAATGGAGAATCCCGCCCCAAATTACTCTTTTTCCCCCCCCCCCCCCCCCCCCCCACCCCTGTCTCACCTTGCCAATCCGCCAACTTCTGTCACTGTCCTCCGATTTAAGAAGCAGCTTGGCTGCTGCGATGCAGCATGTAGTAACAACGAAGCTTACCTTCAGACTTGAAACTATTTGCATTTAGAATAAAATTGACCAAAGCAAGCTTGAAGTATCCAAAGTGAAACACTCTCTAATATTTACTGAACCATGGCACCATCATCTGTGATGCCATGGATGTACACCGTGTGTGTATGAGACATTGCAATGCTGCCTCGTCTCAGCAGTGATATTGCTATATAGCCTGTCCACAGGTTTGCATACATCTTTATGCTGAGCGGAAACAGGGCTGCTCAGAACCCCATTTATAACATGTGGGTGAACATGTCAGCCTTATGTGTTTGTGCTGCAGGGACTCCTTTTACCCACTGCTGGGATTGGGGTGAAAAGAAAGATTGAATCATGGAAAGGAGACATGATCAAAGCACCTGTTTCACCACCTTATTCATCTGTAACACCTTGCATTATTCATGAATGTGCTGTGCCTTGTCTAAAGCCTCCATTCTCCTACTGAGAATTTTGATCTGGTTTACTTTTAAAAATAAAGAAATATTTTGCTTTGAAAGAATTTTAGGTTTTCATAATTATCCGAAAAGCATTAGGCAGCAGTGTGCAAGAGGTAAGTGGCGGGGGTGGGGAGGGGCTGGAATGGGTTCCCTGTGTGATCGGTTGAACTAAAGCAAACAGCTGTGCTCCTGTGAGGAGATTAGATGAGCAGGTTTGTGGCCTTACATACTCGGGTTACCCTGCGGCTGACATGCACTGCTGGCCAGGGCCATCACCTGTCAGCTCAGAGGTGGGGGGAGGGACTCATCAGGAAAATACATATCACAGTTACCAGGTTTACTCAGTGCACTGGCATCAACAGGTAACAGGAAATGTCTTTATTATGCTTCATAAACATGGTGCTCTTGAACTGCTCCCACTGTCATCACAGTTTCAGCTGTGGTTCTGTGGGGATCATCATCATTCCAGAGACATGAGCCCGCAATCGAGGCTTAAACTCCCAGTGCTGTACTGAAGGAATGCTGGACTGTTGGAGATGCCGGGTGGGATTCTCCATTAGCTGACGCTGAAATCGGTGTTTGCGATCGGGTGGAGAATAGCTTCCGATGCAAAAATCGCGGCAGGTGCCGGTTTGACGCCAAATTGTGATGCTCCATCACCTCGAAAACGGCGTCAATGTGATGCACGCTGTGCGTACATTAAACACCTTTTGCATATCATTAGTGGGCCCATCCGCGATGCTCCGCCTCCGTCCTGACCGTGGTCCATGTGTGCTCTCAGAAATCGTGAACCTGCTGTGGTGGCCGCTGAGAGAGAGAGAGCGGGCGTACGGACAGTGTCGAGCACCGCCATACTTCGCTGAAAGCAGTGCTGCTGCCCGGGGTGGCTTCTGCCAGGGTTGGGGGGGGGGGTGGATGGCCAGGAGGTGGGCTGTGGGGTTGGCATGGGTGGGTGCGCAACGCCAGCAGGGCAGTCATGCGGCCGCATTAAACCTGGTGCCCTGGGTTGTATAGGTGACCCCCCCCCCCCCCCCCCTCCCGGGGCACCCCCCTGTGTGCCCTCTGGCCCCAGCCGACCCATCAGCTGAATGGGCGCCCCAGCACAACCTGTCCCATCATTGTGGCTTCGGGAATTGAGTGCGTGGGGAGTGTATGTTTATGAGTGGCTGCAGCTCGGCAGCACTGCGAGTGTCCATCACGGACCCGGCAATTCCTGCACCGTTTTTCATGGGGATCGATGGTGTTCCAGTGGCACCGGTGCTAGCCTCTCACTGGTAGCGGAATCGGTGCAGGTGCGGCACTGCTTTTTCCTGCCGTAAAAGTCCGTGGATTCTCCATTGGCGTCAACACTCCGTTGGCGTCAACACTCAACGCCATAAGATTCCATAGTTTTAAAGAAAGCTCCGATATTGTTTTCTTGCAGGCAAACCACATGTATTTTAAGGATCAGACCAGGTTATGCAAGGGTTGGGAGAGAATAGAGCTAACTTGAAATGTTAGCTCGTTTCACAGAAACGGAGAATCAGCCCGCCATCTTTTGGATGTGATGTCAAAGTGAGGTTCTGCCTGCCCCTCTCTCTGGGGGGAGGGGTGTAAAAGATCCAGCTACAATTTCTTGCCTGTTCCACAAGGTGGTGGATGAGGGTGTATTTACATCATCCCCCACCCCTGCAGAATTAGACCTGGCCTATTGCTCACTACGAACTTAGTCTCGTTCTGGAGATCCGTCTCTTGCGGTGACCATAAGATTCCATAGTTTTAAAGAAAACTCCGATATTGTTTTCTTGCAGGCAAACCACATGTATTTTAAGGATCAGACCAGGTTATGCAAGGGTTGGGAGAGAATAGAGCTAACTTGAAATGTTAGCTCTTTTCTATCCCTTCAGATGCTGCCAGACCTGCTGAGATTTTACAGCATTTTCTCTTTGGTTTCAGATTCCAGCATCCGCAATAATTTGCTTTTCTGCAAGCTTTTTTATTCCAGTTTCATTGGCAGGGCCAGGGGAGCGGCGATTTTAATTATTAAGAGAGTTAAATTCTCCTCTTCTCAAGATTATAGCTGACCCCGATGGTCGATATATAATTGTTTGTGGCTCCCTATCAAACACCCCAGTAGTCATGGTCAAAGTTTATGTCCCTAATTGGCATGACACAAATTTAATCCACTCTCTGTTAGCTTCCCTCCCCAACCTTGATTGGCAACCGCTTATTCTAGGAGGTGACTTGAACTATATTTTGAACCCTAAACTGGATCGTTCCAAACCTATATCGCTGTCCTATCTGGGATGGCCAGGGCTTTGTCTTTTGTGATGGCACAGATGCTGGATTCCTGGTGTTTTGTGCAGCCGAATGACAGGGATTTTTCCTTCTTTTTCACATGTTTACCATGCGTATTCCCACATTCCCACATGGATTTCTTTCATTTTAGATTAGGCTCTCCTCCGTTCCATAGTGGTGGTTGAATAGTCAACAATTGTTATTTTTGATAACGTCCTACATTTTGTTGATCTGTTGTTGGAGTCCAGCCCCACCCTGGAAATTACAGACCTAATTTTAGCTACTGTCCGTCAACAAGGCTGTATATCAGTTACAGCGCTCCAGGAGTACATTACATGCGTATGGGGAGAAGGCCAATAGTCTCGTGGATCACCAACTCAAACGTCAAGTGGTCCACCGTGTGATCCCCCAGATAATCCGTCTGGGCGGCAACCTCGTCTCCGCCCCTCTCCATGTCAACGTGGCTTTTAAATCATCTTATTGTGACCTGTATAAATCGGAGCCCACTGCAGATAAATCAATTATGTCTGACTTTCTGGGCCGTCTGCCCATCCCGTCTGTTGAGGTGGACAAGAGCTGTGAGTTGGACACCCCATTGCACCCTGACGAGATTTTAAAATGTATTGGGCTGATGCAGTATGGTAAGGCCTTTGGCCCGGATGTCTTTACGACCGAATTTTACAAAACGTTCTCAGAACAGCTCGTACCCTTGTTATTGGACATCTTCAATGGCTCCCTATCTCGGGGTTCATTGTCTCCGACCCTCAGTCAAGCCTCTATTGTCCCTCACTCAACCCTCAAAGGTGGCATGGTAACACAGTGGATATCGCTGTTGCTTCACAGTGCCAGGCTCCCGTGTTCGATTCTGACCTCTGGTGACTGTGTGGAGTGGAGTCTCCCCGTGTCTGATGGGTTTCCTCCTGGGGTGCTCCGGTTTTCTCCCACAGTCCAAAGATGTGCAGGTTAGGTGGATTGGCTGTGATAAATTGCCCCTTCGTGTCCAAAAAGATTAGGTGGGGTTACTGGGTTACGGGGTAGGGTGGAGGTGTGGGCTTAAGTAGTGTGCTCTTTCCAAGGGCCGGTGCAGACTCGATGGGCCGAATGGCCCCTTTCTGTACTGTAAATTCTATGATTCTTTTTCTCCTTAAGAGGGACCAGGGCCCGACCCATTGCGGTTCGTACTGACCCATTTCACTTTTAAACGCGGACATTAAGCTGCTTGCTATGGTTGGCGCCCTGGTTAGAGCCTTGCCTCCCAAGTATAATTTTGGAGGATCAAATGGGCTTCGTGAAGGGCCGTCAATTATTGGGCAATATATGTAGACTTTTAAAAGTTATTCTTTCCCTCCCCTGTACCCAAGCTTGAGGTGATAGTATCTCTTTTTTAAAAATAAATTTGGAGTACCCAAATCATTTTTTTCTAATTAAGGGGCTTTTTAGCATGACCAATCCACCTAGCCTACACACCTTTTGGTTGCGGGAGTGAGACCCACGTTGACACGGGGAGAATGTGGAAACTCCACATGGACATTGACCCGGGGCCGGTATCGAACCCGGGTCCTCGGTGCCGTGAGGCTCCAGTGCTAACCACTGCGCCATCATTTATGTGCCCATTTAGGTGCGTTATCTTTCCTCCTGATTAATACAAATCTTTACTACTTGGGGGGGGGGGGGGGGACGACGACAATTGGTCCTCACTTTATAAGTTGAATTATTCAAGCCTGATCAATAATGTTAAAACGGACCTACAGAGGTGGAACATCCTTCCTCTAACCTTGGCGGGTAGGATTCCAACAATTAAAATAAACCTACTTATTTCTCTTTCATTGTATTCCCATTTTCTGCCCAAATCCTTTTTATTAAATTTAACAAATTGAAATTTGCTTTTATTTGGGTGGGTAAGAATCCAGAATCCTTGGCGTTGTACTGCAAAGGGAGAGACGGACAGATTTATTGTTTTATTACTGCGCTGCTAACATCCAAAACATTTTATTGTGGATCAGGAACCCTGATTTTATTTGGGGCCTGCACTACATCCATTCTCCTGCCATAATTACTGCAACATTTCCCTTTTCTCCCACTAGATCTTCTTCAAACCCAATGGTGGTCTCTCTTCTTGGGATTTGGAAACAGTTTCAACATCATTTTCAGCTCCTTTCCCTGTCTTCACTGGCCCCTTTTTCTAACAATCACCGTTCCTAACCGTCTGGATTGGACCCAACATTTAAATATTGGAAAGCGAAGGGACTTGTGCATTTTGGTGACCTGTTCATGGCGGGGAGGTTTGCCAGTTTTAGCGAGCTGGCTGACAAATTTGAGCGACCCAATTTTAACCTTTTTCGTTATTTTCAAGTTCGCGACTTCTCTCGCACTGTTTTCGCTCCCTTTCTTTGGCTCCATCTTCCTCAGGATTTTATCCTTGGATCAGCCTGGCAAGGGGTCTATTTCGGATATATATGGCCAGATTCTTTAAACAGGGTGAAGGAGAGGTGGGAAAGTGAGCTGGGTCCTATACTTACCGGTGAGGCTCAGAGGGAGGCCTTTCACGGGGTCAATTCCACATCCTCATCTGCCCGGTTGAGCCTAATTTAGCTTAAGGTGTTACACAGGACACGTTTGACCAAGGCTGGTGGCTTTTTTCCAAACGTTGAGCACAAAATGTGACCGCTGTTCATTTGTCCCGGCTAACCATATGCATATGTTTTGATCATGCCCAAATTCGTCAGCTTTTAGGCTTCCTTTTTAATACTATGTCGGAGATAACCTGGGTAGGTTTAAACCCATGTCCACTGGTAGCCATATTTCAGGTTTTGGATTCACCAGCGTTTCACTCTGGGATAGAGGCAGATGTCGTCACCTTAGCCTCACTGATAGCTCGGAGGCGAATATTGCTCAGTTGGAGGTCTCCCATGCCATCCAGTGCCTGGTTGGGCGACTTAACGTCATTCCTCCACTTAGAGAAAATCAAATACACCATTAGGGGGTTGGTGGAGAGGTTTTACCTGAGATGGCAATCAATTATTTCATTTTTTAAAGATCGAGACGCTATTGGGAGGTTTAGTCATCGCGTTTAGTCAGCGGGTTTAGTTATAGTGTTTTAAGTGTTTTCCATTTGCTTGTAATTTCTTGCACTTTTGCATTCTCATTGGCTGTTTGTTATTATGTAAAACTTTAATAAATATAATTTAACAAAGAACAAGTTGGAAAGGGGAAATTCTTCTGTTCAATGCTTTCATTACTGTTCAAGGAGACATGATATGAACGTTTTAGATGACTTGCTATGTTTGCTGAAATGCTTTTTAGCTTTCAGCTAACTTTTCAGCAATTTAACCATTCAGTGTTTATTGTTTCTGGAATTCCCAGGCAACGTTTGTGATTTGTTAGGTTCCTTTTGCCTATGTGCTGTTTTTAAACTGTGTGCAGGATGTGTGATGTGTGTAATTCTATAACATACACAAGTATCAGCTATAGAGTTGCCAGGCTGCAACCTGATCTCTTGGCTTTGATACCACCTAAACTCCTTGATTATAGCCCGGTAATTCACTCCCAGGTATCTATTATTCGTCGGTCTCTCGTGGGAGAGGGAGGAATTGGACCATTACCGGGATTCTCCGGCCTCCCAGCCACGTGTTTCTCGGCTACGAGAGACCGCGCTCTGTTTGCTGGCAGCAGGATTCTCTGTTCCCGTTGCTGTCAATGGGAAGTCCTGCGTGAGGGGGGGGTGCGGTGCCGGTGGGCCAAGAGACAACTGCTGGTGTGAATGGCTGGAGAATTCTGGCCATTGGGCGGGCTTTTCCAGTACCCGCGCCCCAAGTTGTGTTTTCTGGATGCGGTTTGCCGTTGGTTACCGGTGGGATCTTCGGTCCTGTCAATGTCCATGAGCACTTTGCATGGCTCACCTGACCCGCTGCGGAGTGTCCAGAAGATCCGCTGACTGGAACGACCAAGAATTCCCGCCCATTCTCTAAATGCTGGAATTTCTGCTGCCCTGTGGTACCTTGACAAAGTTACCCTTCTTCATGAGTCCGAACAATGGTCTTCACTGGTAGATAGTGATCATAGAATCCCTACAGTGCAGAAGGATGACATTCGGCCCATTGAGTCAGCATTGACCCTCTGAAAGAGCACCCTTCCCAGGCCCACTCCCCTTTCCTCTCCCTGTAACCCCACCGAGGGACAATTTAGCATATTCAATCCACCTAACTTGCACATCTTTGAAACCGGAGGAAACCCACGCAGACTCGGGAAGATGTGCAAACTCCACACAGGCAGTCGCCTGAGGTCGGAATCAGACCCGGGTCCCTGGCGCTGTGAGGCAACAGTGTTAACCACTGTGCCGCCCTTGATGGTACCAGAAATTTGGTAACAGCAGGAGATTTAACCAGGGGAGGTTTGGAGGCTACGTAAACAGCTGAGCTTATTCATTCTCACATCTGACAGCCAGAGCCACACATTTCCACAGTGACTGGGTAATGTTCCGGAGTGGAAGCCTTGCAGTTCCCCTCCTTACCCCACCCCAGCCATCTTGCTTGTCTGGGGCACTAGGGGCAATTGTAATGTCCTTGCTCCTGACTTTGATGAGATTACCTAACATGACACACCCTTATCCGTTTGTGAGCTGTGAGGGTCAGCAACTGAGTCTTTTCCCCCCCAGCTGAACCATTTGACCATTGCCTGTTTAAAATAATCCATCAGACAACACTGGGCCTCCTGATCAGGGCCACCTGTTTTGCTGTTGCTTCAGAGGCTGGCAACAGAAATGTGACTTTTGGGAAGCTAAAGATCTTTAATGCCCTTGGGATTGGGGGCGGGTAGGGGTGAGGGGAAAGTGGGCTGCTCCTCCTCGGCCAGCCTGAGATATGTTACAAAGATGGCAGCCCCTGTCCGTACCTCTGGTGAATGAAATAAAATACTGAAAACTAGATGGGGTGGGGGAGGGAGCTTGTGTTTCTTTTTAAAAAGAAGGCTGGCTGAGTTGGAATAATCTGTGTATCCAGTAAATATGCTTAACATTGAGTGTTTAGTTGAGCTTCAGTTGCCTTCAAATATGTGTAAATGTTTCCCCGTGCTCCAATGGCCAACTACTTTTTGTGTAAAGTCCTTGGAAACGTGTGACTAGGATCGCAGTGTTAATGTACAAATCTTGGAGAACAGTCCTAACTTCTCAATCTTTCCACCTAACTGAAGTTCCTCGGCCCTGCAAAACAATTCTTGTGAACTGGATGGACTACTTAAGTTGAGGCTGAACCAGTGCTTTATACAAGTTTAACATAACCTCCTTGCTTTTATAGTCTGTTCCCCTATTGATAAAGCCCAAGATGCCATGTGCTTTATTAACCACGTTCTCTCAACCTGTCCTTTCACGATTTATGCACATCTACACCCAGGTTCCTCTGCTTATGCACCTACTACAGAATTGTACCTATATTTTGTATTGACGTGCCCCAAAAATGCGCTGTTGAATAATTCTTGGAAATTCCCACGTAACGGTTTACCTGACAATTTCCCATAAGCGCTAACTTCCAATGGACAGTTGCGCTGGGCTGGGAACCATCCGACAGAAGCGATCTAATTTGCTAACTTCGGATGGTTGTCGGTTTTATGCTGATAGTTACACTGAAAATGTTAGAGGAAAATAGTCGCTTCTAACTCCAGAGTAACTATTTTTTAAAAAACAGACTCGGTCTTCTGTGGGACCGCCCCCACCCCCCCAGGGGACCCACCACAACATTAATTCACAGTTTATAATACTTCCCAAGTTTCGTATAATCTGAAAATTTTGAAATCGTGCTCTTTGCTCCAAGCAGGGGGCCTAACACTAACCCTTGGCGAACTCCGCTATGAACCTTCCTCCAGTCCGAAAAACAAACGTTCACCACTACTACTCTCTGCTTCCTGTCGCTCAGTCAATATCCTATCCATGATTCTTTTATTCCATAAGCTATAACTTTGCTCACCAGTCTGTTGTGCAACACTTAATCAAACGCCTTTTGGAATGTACACCACATCAACCGCATTACCCTCGTCTACCCTCGCTGTTACCTCATCCAAGAAACTCAAGCAAGTTAACACGATTTGCCCTTACCAAACCCAAGTTGGCTTTCCTGATTTTCAAACTGAGTGCAAATTAGACTTCTGCCCTGTTTAAATTTCATAGAACATAGAACATAGAAAATACAGCACAGAACAGGCCCTTCGGCCCACGATGTTGTGCCGAACCTTTGTCCTAGATTAATCATAGATTATCATTGAATTTACAGTGCAGAAGGAGGCCATTCGGCCCTTTGAGTCTGCACCAGCTCTTGGAAAGAGCACCCTACCCAAACTCAACACCTCCACCTACCACCAAGGGCAATTTGGACATTAAGGGCAATTTATCATTGGCCAATTCACCTAACCCGCACATCTTTGGACTGTGGGAGGAAACCGGAGCACCCGGAGGAAACCCACGCAGACACGGGGAGGACGTGCAGACTCCGCACAGACAATGACCCAAGCCGGAATCGAACCTGGGACCATGGATCTGTGAAGCAATTGTGCTATCCACAATGCTACCGTGCTGCCCTTAAGAACAAATAAATCTACACTATATCATTTTCCCGTAATCCATGTACCTATCCAACAGCTGCTTGAAGGTCCCTAATGTTTCCGACTCAACTACTTCCACAGGCAGATCATTCCATGTTTTCATGGAATTTCAGTCTGTAATTACAATTTATGTACAGGCGTGAACAGGATCTGATTGAGCTCTGTGATGGTCTGTGACGATTCAAAAATGCCATTGGGTAGATTCCCTAGGACTCTGCCTGATAAATGGTACAAACTTGAAAAATTGGGACTTTTTACTTTCGAATTGAAGCAGTTTCACATTGTAAGGGTGGGACACAGGACTGAATGTTTTGCAGTGCTTGAGGGTGGTCCAAGATGAAGAACTGATTGAAGATCGAATATCAGGGATTTAGGAGAGAACAGAAGGGAAACATTTTGTGAAGGTGTGGAATACACTGCTGGAGTTGGTGACTGAAGCAGAAACCATGTCAACATTTAAGAATAGGCTAGGTAGCCGGTTGAAAGAAAGGAGGCTAAAAGAATAACCTGGCTGTGGAAAGCATGTCTAGAGGTAATGATTGAAACAGAGACAATCAACATTGAGGTACCCTCAATAACGACGCTTAGAGTGTAAACTGTAAAGAAGGCTTTAATAGACTAAGAACTATGCTAGAGCTGAGACATGTGCTAACTGCTGCACACCCCACAAGGCAGCTCCTTATATATGGCTCACAGATGGGCGGAGCCAGAGGCAGAGTCCCCAGGGTTCCAAGCCCAGTCTTAAAGGGGACATCACCTTACATGATAAGGCAGTAACTGTTCATCACAAACATTTAATAATCTGGTGATTTAAGTAAAGGGAACTAAAAGGCTGCAGGAACTGAGTGAGCACATGGCATTTAGACTAGTCGTATTGAACACCTGCTTCAACATTCTATGCAAAGTCATGTCTAGATAATTTTCATATCTAAAGTAGATCTCCTGTGGAATTTCTCAGAGGATTGCTTCACATAGTATTCGGGGTTGTCAACAAAGCGTGGCAGAAAATGAGGTACAGAGTGCACACAGGACATGCTGACTACCCGCAAGATTTAATATATTTATAATGGTTGGTCACTTTAAATGTGATTACTGGGAGAAAATGTCCCTCAGGAGCTTCTATCCCTCCGCCAACTTCCTTTCCACATGTTGGAGAGGATCCTTTCCAGATGTTGGAGTGGATATGTGTTAATGACTGGTATCCAATATATTACTTCAAAGGTAGTTTCGATGGGAATAGTAAACTAAGTAGAAACCACTTAAAAGAAACAGCTCGCTTTGTTGTGAAATCAGTCACTTGAAAGGAAAAGAGCTAGGCAACATGCTCAACTCTATCATCTGAGGAGAGCCCAGGAAATTGGAGTAGCTTCATTTAAATGTGGCAGCCAATTTTACTTCCTGTCTTTGAGGGTCAAAAGGTGCGAGAGGTATGTCCCAAGCAAAGCGCTTCAGTTCTTTGAGCCAACGGAGAGTGGAGTCGCTTTGTTTGCGGAAGAAACTTTGTGCTAAGATATTTTATGGATGCTGGTTTTTGCTCAGTTTGATTAAGGAATCTTTCTGTTCCACCCACGGCCTGATTTTCCAGAGCTGCTGAAAGTCGGTGGACTTTCTGGCTGGCTCTCCATCCCCGCCCATGACTGGTCCTGCCGCAGGTGGAACGGGAAAATCCTAGCTTAAGAGTTGGGGAATTATCACATTTTTCTGCTGGTAGTTAAAAATTCTACAAGTGTGTATTATTTGTCTGCTCTCACCTGGCTAATATTTTAATAAACTGAATTCATTGTTTATATCCTATATCATACAGGCTGATTTTTGTTTTATGACTTTGGATTGGATTTATTTATTGTCACGTACCGAGGTACAGTGACAATTATTTTTCCGCGTGCAGCTCAAACAGATCATTCAGTACATGAATAGAAAAGAAAATACTTAATAGGGCAACACAAGGTACACAATGTAAATACATAGACATCGAAATTGGGTGAAGCATACAGGGGTGTAGTATTAATCAGGTCAGTCCATAAGAGGGTCGTTTAGGAGTCTGGTGACAGTGGGGGAAAAGCTGTTCATGCGTGTTCTCGGACTTTTGTATCTCCTGCCCGATGGAAGAAGTTGGAAGAGTGAGTAAGCCGGATGGAAGGGGTAGAAGGCCTGGTCGGGCCTCGACGTGGATTCCTCTTTCCTCCATCCTTAGGTAAGTCGGATCACTGGGCGGGCCTCTCCAGGTCGGGTCTTGTGGTCGGAGACTGGGTCAGGTGCTCCGGAGACTGGATTGGGTGGCCCGGGGCTGGCGTTGGTACCGAGGCTGGGTCGGGCGCTCCAAAGTTATGGATAGAATGAAAGTTGCCATAGTCCCTGAGGACCATGGGCTGCTCTCCCCTTTTGAAGGAGAGCTGACCTGTGCTGATTTAACCTGAGGTCACCGCACCTCCAGGCGAGGAACAAGGTTGAGAACATGGGGCCTTCGTGGATAACCTCAGCCAGTCCAGGAATTGAACCCACGCTGTTGGCCTTGCTTCACATCACAAACCAGTCATCCAGCTAACCGACCCTCAATAGGTTATTTGATGATTGTCAGCATCTTTCTTTTCTCCTTTGTTTAATCGTTTTCTCAAATAATTTTATATGTTGTCTCTGTCTAATATTATTCTTTGAGCGATATGTTGAGAGTAACGTTAAGGTGGCACTTTAAGGAAATGTGTAGAGCAGTGGGTTAATGGATATGTTAATGAGACATTGATGATAGTAATGATGTAACTAACATCAGTAGTCACACGTCTGAGAGGCTCTAAAGAGTAGGAGCGGAGCATACTGCGCCGGGACACCATGGCGGGATTTTCCGATCGCTGACACAGAAAACGCGTTCGGCGATCGACTGGAGAATCCCCGTTTGCACCGAAATCGAGACTGGCGCCGCTTTTGCAATGCTCCGCCCCCTCAAAAACCGAGTACACCTCACGCCGTCGGGACGGCCTCAGGACGTCACCGAAGGGCCTCCCCCGATACTCCGCCCCCGATGGGCCGAGTTCCCGACAGCATGGAACACTTATCCTTTTCATTTTCACGAACCCAGCGTGGCATCTGCGGACTAAGTCCAGCGCCGCCACAGTCGGGGGGGGGGGGGGGGGGGGGGGGGGGATGCCATTCTGCAGGCAGAGGGGGCATTGGCGGGGCATGGGGGGACTGGTGGGGTGTGGTCCCGGGGTGGCGAGACTGATTACAGAGAGCAGTTTTTGGCAGGCTGAGTCCATGCGCGGCCGGCACCATGTTGCACGTTGCGGTCGCTGCAGGCCACCACCGAGCGCATGTGCGTCACGGCCCCAACAATTCTCCGGCCGTATCTGCAGATAAAGCCGCTGCGTACCTGCATGTCTCCCACCAGAGGGAGGATTGGTGCAGCTTTTTGGCGAACGCCTTTCACACTGGTCTGCACAAACGAGGACCAGATGGAGTGGCACTTGTGGAGATCTCCAAGGGGATGGGAGGTCCCCAGGTGCATGCCCTTTGGACAACTCTGGCACTGCTGGTGCTGCTTGGGAACCTTGGCAGTGGCACCTAGGTGCCAGCCTGGCACTGCCATGCCAAGTTGCCCAGGGGGCACTGCCAGCTGGCAGTGGCACTTCCAGGCTGCCAGGTTGACGCTGCCAATGTGGCAAGCTGGCATTTATGGTGCGCTGGCAAGAGGTGCCCTGTGACGGTTTTGGGGGGGTGTGGGTGGGGTGGGCGGGGGGCTTGGGAGGGGGTCAAGGGTCATGTCGGGGACCTCCGAGATCAGGACAGCGTTTAAAAATATTGCCACAATTTCTTGCTGCACTGAGGAATTAAGGGATGCTCCTCAGTGTACAAAACAACGTGCTGCCTCCGCCGTGTGTTCCCCGCGGTTCAATTCCCGTAACAGCCTCCCCGAACAGGCGCCGGAATGTGGCTACTAGGGCTTTTCACAGTAACTTCATTTGAAGCCTACTTGTGACAAGTGATTTTCGTTTCATTTCATTTCATTTTCTTAGGCCTCTTATCTAATGCGGGTGACGTTTTATAGCCATGTGTTTCTCGGCGATAGGAAACACGCGGCTAAATGCGCTTGCTTTGGGACTTTGTTCCCTTTTAGTTGAATCACGCCCGAAGTATAATTTTGGGTGAGTTTGGTGGAATATTTCCCATCAGCGTTTTGGGCGAGATCCTGACCCATATTCATCTGTACTTAGGGGCAAATCTACTGGCTGTGTTGCACCCAAAAAGCACGGCCGGTAGATGCCAGGAGATTCTCTCTTCCGGGATCTCCCCACACCTCATGGGATTTAACGTGATCTTGCGAGACATCGCGCTACAATGGGTGGGATCAATTTCTGAAAAATCTGCATATTGGAGTGAGACAGCGGGTCTCCATCGGCCAACGCCGGAATCGGGAAACGCGATTGGGCGGAGAATTCGGTGTCAGCCAAAAATTGAAGTTGGCGCTGGGCGCGAAACGCAATGCTATGTTCCAGTCCCTTGACAGTGACGTGAATGCATTCTACCCCCCAGAAGGGTGCGGGCATGCAAATTGTACAGTAAAGGCCATTGGCATATCTATGCTACCAGCACAGTAGCATAGTGGTTAGCACAGTTGCGTCACAGTTCCAGGGTCCCAGGTTCGATTCCAGGCTCGGGTCACTATCTGCGCGGAGTCTGCACGTTCTCCCTGTGTCTGCGTGGGTTTCCTCCGGGTGCTCCGGTTTCCTCCCACAGTCCAAAGATATGCAGGTTAGGTGGATTGGCCATGCTAAACTGCCCTTAGTGTTCCAAAAGGTTTGGTGGGGTTAGTGGGTTACAGGGAAGGTGGGGATGTGGGTTTGGCTAGAGTGCTCTTTCCAAGTGCCGGTGCAGACTTGATGCCCCGAATGGCCTCCTTCTGCACTGTAAATTCGATGAAATTAACAGGCCTGGCCTGGTATTTTCCGGGCCTTCTGGGATGCTCTGCCTCCGCCAGGAGAAAGTATTGATGGCAAGGTCCACTTGTGGTATTTCAGATTGGGACACCGGTGCCGTGATTGCGGAGGGTGTGGAAGGGGGTATAAACAGTGTCCAATATCGCTATAGTGTTCTGACAGTTGTGCCGCTGGCCGGGGGGGGGGGGGGGGGGGCATCAGCCAGGCCAGGGCGGGAGTAGCAGGGGCGGCTAGGAGGTGGGCCGTGGGATCAGGGTGGCCCGGCATAGACCGTCATTGCCACAGCCCGCAAGGCAACCATGCAGCTGCGCACACCACTGACTGCCCACTGGGAACCTTGTGCCATGGGTTGCCAACTCAGGTCACCCCTTAGATACCATCTGGCCCCAGCCGACTCATCAACGGGATGGGTGTGTTCCAGCGCAACCAGTGCGATCATCTTGGCTGGGATGAGGGTTGGCATGCATTGGAATTGCGCGAGTTCTACGTGCGCCGGTGCTAGCCCATTAATAGGACCTGAATCGCTCCAAGACTGTCACCGCTTTCGTCCACGTAGAACACTCCCGACTCAGTCCCGGCGTCAGCATTTAGTCTCTCACACGGAGAATTCTCCCCAATGTATTTCAACGATGTTAATCTTGAGGCTCCGACAATTGAAATGAGAACAGCTCTGTGGTATTGAAAGCTGAAATCAGATGTACACTGACGTTTCTTCATCGTTACTGGGTCAGTGCCCAGGGATATCCTACCTACTAACAACGTGGGAGCACCGTCATCATGCAGACTATGGTACTTCACAAAGAAAGCCTGTCACCTGTTTCCCAGGGAAACCAGGGATGAGCAATAAACACAGGCCTTCCCCGTGTTGGGCCACATCCTGCGAAAAAACAAGGAAAATTACTGCATCCCTTTTTCTTACCTAAACCATTCTGTTCTTAACTGTTGGAGGTGGCTTTTAACACTTGTCATTTTCTATCTTCTTTTACTCCTTGCCAACCAAACCACTAATCTCCCTTCCCACTCTGCCACCTTGGGACATGGAAATGGAAGTTTCCAAATATATGTATCAGTATATTACAGCTATTCACAATATATATTAATGATTTGGATGAGGGAACAAAATGTAACATCTCAAAGTTTGCAGATGATACCACATTAGGTGGGAGTCGAATTGTGATGAGGATGCAGGGATCCTACAGCAAGATCTGGACAGGTTGGGCGAGTGGGCGAACCAATGGCAGGTGCAGTATAATTTGGATAAGTGTGAGGTTATTCATTTTGGAAGCAAAAACAGGAAGGCAGATTACTACCTGAATGGTTGTAAATTGGGAGAGGGGAGTGTGCAACGGGACCTGGGTGTCCTTGTGCACCATTCGCTGAAGATAAGCATGCAGGTGTAGCAGGCGGTAAAGAAGGCTAATGGCGTGTTGGTCTTCAATGCAAGAGGTTTCAAGTATAGAAGCAGGGATGTGTTGCTGCAATTGTCAGGATCCTGGTGAGGCCACACTGAGAATATTGTGTGCAGTTTTGGTCTCCTTCTCTGAGGAAGGATGTTCTTGCTCTCGAGGGAGTGCAGCGAAGGTTTACCAGACTGATTCCAGGGATGGCGGGACTGTCATATGAGGGGAGATTGACTAGGTTGGGATTGTTCTCGCTGGAGTTCAGAAGAATGAGGGGGGATCTCATAGAGTCTTATAAAATTCTAACAGGACTAGACAGGGTAGATGCAGGGAAGATGTTAGCAATGATGGGTGTGTCCAGAACCAGGGGTCACAGTCTAAGGATTCGGGGTAACCCATTTTGGACAGCGATGAGGAGTCACTTCTTCACACAGAGTGGTGAGCCTGTGGAATTCACTACCACAGGAAACCAAAACTTTAAATATATTCAAGGGGCGGCTGGATATAGCACTTGGGGAGAATGGGACCAAAGGTTATGGGGAGAAAGCAGGATTAGGCTATAGAGTTGGATGATCAGCCATGATTGTGATGAATGGCAGAGCAGACTCAAAGAGCCAAAAGGCCTCCTCCTGCTCCTATCTTCTATGTATGTATCTATGCAAGTACTGAAATATTTCACATCGGAGTGAGCTGTGTAAGTGATTACCTGGACTGATGCCTGGGTTTTTCTTTTCAAAGTCTGTAAAGGGAGGTAAAGGGAATGGTGTATGTAGTAACATGATGCCATTGCTCTTTCATCCATGTAGAAGCCCGGGTGACTGCATTTCTTTGGAGCTGAAGCCTCAGAGGAATGAAATGCACTCAGGTGGGGTGTTCTCCCTGCAGTGCACACGGCTCGAGTATGTCCTGGTACATTGCGTACATTCTTTAATAACATATGTGCCCTTCATTCTGTACGATCTGTCACGCTTGTCTGCATTGGACCTAATATTGCAATAGAGATGATTTGTACTCTTTCAGGAAGCCCAAATGTTCCGTTTGAATGTACAAATCAAGTTTAAATGTAATGATTGTCCGTTGACTTTTCATCTTGAAGTTATTCCGTTAACAAATATAATCACCACATAGACATTTAGTAGGTGGTGCAAACTGAAGAGACCAACCTTTCGGTCTCGGAGTGATACTCAGTTTGTGCCCACCCTGCCATCACCATGCCAATTCCTGATCGCCATCCAGTGCCCCCTGGTGAAGATGCGTGTGAATGCTGGGTAGGTTTCAGGCAAATAGCTTGCCAACAACACCCTTTGTTTATACTTGTGCGAATCAGAGTGGACCCTCGGGCAACACCTGCTGTACCTTAGGTGGAGGATCTGACGATCCTCTGAGTGCCAGAAGCTTGGAATTCCACTTGGAAAACCTATTTGTTATTTATCTAGGCTGGTGTAGGATGAAGTCACAGAAATACGCCATTCGGTCCGAAGGGTTTTTGAGCCTCCTCTCGCCCAACTTCATCCCGCTCTATCGACAAAACGTTATTCCCTTTTCGTCCTCAAATATATAAAACAAAGTTAAAAGCTTCTTATCTGTTACTTGCTGCTGATCAAAAATTTCAACTACAATAATGCCGTTCCAGTTGCCAACCGTTTTGGGGAAGTGGGGTGGGTTGGTCATA
Organism: Scyliorhinus torazame; assembly: GCF_047496885.1. Classification (NCBI taxonomy): domain Eukaryota; kingdom Metazoa; phylum Chordata; class Chondrichthyes; order Carcharhiniformes; family Scyliorhinidae; genus Scyliorhinus; species Scyliorhinus torazame. The sequence goes on from NC_092707.1 coordinate 391,231,142, forward strand.
GAATCAGAATTTACAGTGCAGAAGGAGGCCATTCGGCCCATCGAGTGCACCGGCTCTTGGGAAGAGCACCCTATGTGGTGAAACCACTGTGTTGTATTGTGCTGCCACAGTATTACGTGTTGTACAGTATTGCCACTGCTCCTCCCCCTAGGGCCTGAGTATGTAAGCTGCCGACCTCTCTCACTGCCTCATTCTGGGGCACGCTGCCAGCTCTGTTGTAAGTCAATTAAAGCCATAGTTAATTCACTTTGTGTTCTCCGTTTAATTGATGGCATATCACCCTACTTAAGCCCACGCCTCCACCCGATCCCCGTAACCCAGTAACCCCAGGTTGGGGGGGGGAGATCTGCAGTTAAATAATTCCCTATCAGTATAAATACAAATGGTAAAGTACAAAGGTTTTTTCGACATCTAATGTACCTGATGACAGCAAATTCCTGCAGCTTGAATCAATTGGCTCATTGTGATACGGAGGTTAATGTCCTGTAAATCGTGAGGAATGATCAATACCGATTAATACTTTCCCCCGCATCAGTCAACTGAGCTGTTTGTTTTGTGATATGGACAAATAATAGGTATATTGAGCCAGGCGCCACTCTTTATCACACACTCTTCCTCCCACAGTCCAAAGATGTGCAGGTTAGGTGGATTGGCCATGATAAATCGCCCTTGGTGTCCAAAAAGGTTAAGTGGGGTTACTGGGTTACGGGTTATAGGGCGGAGCTGAGGGCTTAAGTAGGGTGGGAGTCAGACGTTGAGAAATCTGCTTTAATTCAGCATGGTTAGAGGAGCAGGTGAATTTAATGTTAGGGACACAGGAACAGGAGTAGGCCATTTAATCCTCTGGTGCCATTCTGGGAGGGGGGGGGGGGGGAAGTCAAAAACCTACTGCTTTCATTTCTGTTGTTGGATCCATTTGGCTGTTCAGAACTAAATATCTACACCACAGATGCTCTCAGTTGCCAAGAGCTGATTTTTGGCTTGACTGGAGGTTTTCATTTATTACGGGAGTGGAGAGAGGAGTTCTTGTATTTTTGCATGTACCTAAATGGATGTTGTGACAGTGAATTTTCTTTGTGTGTGCGTGTGCGATATTGTGGGCCAAAGGCATAGGACTGAGTTGTGATCAAAGATAGAGAGCATACTGATTGTAACAGTCTTTAGCTGTTAATCCTTTTTGTTCTGATGAAGCTGTTCTGAATGCCTTTACGCTAAACATCTTGTCTCTGTGAGGCGGTGATTAAGTAATATTCCTTTTGCCCCTTATCTATTTTACTGTTATGTCTGGGCTTTGCTACAATCCCTCTTAAATTACATCTGCTTTATTTACTGTGGGGATGATGTGACTCATGGTGCATACCTGAGCAGGTGTGGGTCAAAGAATGGCCATGTTTAGACTTACTGGCTTTTCCCGGTTCCGGAAATTCCTTGTTATTTTTAATTGCGGGAAGAACAAAGCAACCTCTTGGCAAGCGGCTCACTGAAACCTAAATCCAGATTTTTATCCCGGCTAAAGGCAGGGTGAGAACCCACCTGGATTTCCAACCAGACTTGTCTGCATTTTGGGTGGTCGTTGCAATGAGGGTGGAGTTTGGGGGGGGGGGGGGGGGTGCGTTGTGCACAGGGTTAATATCTGAAATGTGGCTTTGTTTCTCGGCAGCGGGAGGTGGCCCGCTGTCGGCCAGCAGTGGAAACATCTGGTGCTGCCACTGTCAGTGGGATTTCCCATTGAATCCACGGTGCGAGGGTGCCCCGTGGGCAGAACAGGAAAATCTTGCCCAATGTGTGCAAATGGAATGGAGGCTAATGGTGCATGTGTGAAACTGCTCATGTCTTAGCGAGCGAGTGTGTGTGTGTAGGATTTAAACATACATAGTAGGGCAGCCACAGTACGTACATAGGACAGCAAGAGAGCCCAGTGGGTAGCACTGTTGTTTCACAGCTCGAGTCCCAGGTTTGATTCCCATCTTGGGTCACTGTCTGTGTGGAGACTGCACGTTCTCCCCGTGACTGCATGGGTTTCCCCGGGTGCTCCGGTTTCCTCCCACAAGTCCCGAAAGAAATGCTGTTAGGTAATTTGGACATTCTGAATTCTCCCTCTGTGTACCTGAACAGGCACCGAAATGTGGCGACTAGGGGCTTTTCACAGTAACTTCATTGCAGTATTAATGTCCGCCTACTTGTGACAATAAAGATGATTATGTAGACCAAAAGAATAATCGACAGAGAACATTGACAATTGGTACATCAACAAATAGTGGTTGCTTACAGTGTGGAACAAGGGCCAAACAACACGTATACATGAGCAAGAGCAGCACAGGACATCTTGAATAGTATTCTTACAGGGAACAGATCAGTCGAGGGGGAGTCGTTGAGGAGCCTAGTAGCTGAGGGGAAGAAGCTGTTCCTATGTCTGGATGTGTGGGTCTTCACTAAACTTAACTAAATTTTAATTAGCTTCAATAGAGTCTACAATATTGCTGAAAAAAGAGACCGATTGTCCTAAACTTTTCACAATGATTCATCAGTATAGATTGCAAGAATACCAACTGTAAAGGGAACAATAATTTATACTGCAAAGGAAGATCTATGGTATTAATTATAGTTAATTTATAGTCTGCTTGGAGTCATTACGTTTTGTGGGGGGGAAAAGTGCATAGTTTAAATTTCTAGAGGGAATCCTCACTTCCTGGGAGACAAAAACCCCCTGATTTGCAATGGCTTGCATTTATGTGGCGCCTTTAACATTTCAAAACATCCCAACTTCACAGCAACGTCAATCTGGCACTGAGCCACATGAAGAGATTCGGACAGGTGCCCCACAGTTTGGTCAAAGATGTAACTTTTAAGGAGTTTCCTAAAGGCAGAGAGGTTTTGAGAGGGAATTGTCGCACTTGGAGCCCAGGCAGCTGAAGGTGCGGCCATCAATAGTGGAGTGATGGAAATCAAAGATGGACAGGAGGCCAGAATTTGAGGAGTGCCTGATAATGGCTATTGCCAGTCATTGCAGAAAATTATTCTCCTAAAAAAAGACACTCGGGTAAATGCTGACAGCCACAAGGAGCTTCTGAGCATAGAGATGTAAATATTTCCAAAGATCACCGAACTCAGTGGACCCCTGGTGTTCAGTTCTACCTGGTGGAGTGCAGAACATGGGACAAATAGCCACAGTGCCACCAGAAACAAGTATGTATGTATCAGATCCTCCAGAACATGGCAAATACCACCAAAATCCCTAATTTATTGCAGTATGCTATTATACAACACACAAAGTGGGGGACTATCAGGCAGTAGGAGGTGAAAGAGATACAGATACTGGTGGGGTGTGAAGCCCAGGATGAGCATTTTAAAATCAACACATTTAATTAGGTCCGGAATAATGTAACTGATGTGTATGTATAGTCTGTCCAGTAAATTTGATTGCAGTTAGTGGATAGATGGGAGTGGATTACAAGGCTAGAATTTAGACAACATCTGATTCTTTTTTCGATTGATTGATTAATTTGATTTATTGTCACATGTACCGAAGTACAGTGACAAGTATTTTTCTGCGGCCAAGGGAATGTACACAGTACGTACATAGTAGACAAAAAGAATAGTCGACAGAGAACCTTGACAAATGATACATCAACAAATAGTGATTGGTTACAGTGCGGAACAAGGGGCCAAAAAAAGCAAATACATGAGCAAGAGCAGCACAGGATGTCGTGAATGGTATTCTTCGAGGGAACAGATCAGTCCGAGGGGGGAGTCGTTGAGGAGTCTAGTAGCTGTGGGGAAGAAGCTGTTCCTGTGTCTGTATGTGCGGGTCTTCAGACTTCTATACCTTCTGCTTGATGGAAGGGTCTGGAAGAAGGCAATGCCTGGGTGGGAGGGGTCTCTCATAATGCTGTCTGCCATCCTGAGGCAGCGGGAGGTGTAGACCGAATCAATGTGGGGTGGCAACCTTGTGTGATGCGTTGGGCTGAGTTCATCACACTCTGCAGTTTCTTGCGATCTTGGACCTAGCAGTTGCCATACCAGGCTGTGATGCAGCCGGATAGGATGGTCTCGATCGCATAGGATGCTCTCGATCGCACATCTGTAGAAGTTTGTGAGAGTTGATGCAGACATGCCAAATTTCTTTACCTTCCATAAGAAGTAGAGACGTTGTTAGGCTTTCTTGACTGTTGAATCAATGTGTTGCATCTGATGCCATAAATTACAAGTGGTTTGTTAATCTCAAATTTTATTTACGGTCTTTATGTGTGCTTTCTTTTTCTATTTTTGACTTTGGTCTGAGCTCCTCCTGCCTTTGTTGCCGAGAACACTTTTATTTGTTGTTCATTGGGACCAGGCAAGGTGAGGGGCCAAAGTACACAGCGTGGGGACACACCAAGGTTAGTGAGGGCCCAAAGCACACAGCGTGGGGGGGCACCAAGATTAATGAACATAAGTGGAAAAGCAAATTTCTCAGAAGAAAACGCAATGTTTGGAGGAAGAAAATACTGACCGAAATAGATTTGCATCAAAATCCTTGAATGTGTGTGTCACAGAATGGCATGCCTTATGGCGCGAGCCTGTGTAAATTGAGCCTGTTCGCCTGTTCCCGCTGGGGTTTAGGTCACAACCCAAAAATAATTATCATTCCAATGATCACCTGATGTAGGGGATCCCTTTTATTCAGCTTTATCTATCGTGCAGTCCAAAATGTGATAAACCTTGGTGTCCCCAGAGGGTTGTTCATGCTCCATCGTTGAGTATATTCAGGACTGAGATCGATTTATTAAAAAAAAAAATTAAAAATCTCTCTGGTAATTAAGGGATATGGGGAACAGGAAGGAAAGTGGAATTTGAGATAGAAGACTAGCTGTGATTATATTGAATGGCATTGCAGACTGGAGGGCTCGTATGGTCTATTCCTCCTCCTCCTATTTCGTATGGCATGTTTGATTAAATTGGGGATTTTGTCCTATTTACAATGTGTTCAAAGACATGTTACATACAGATGTATATTATGAGAATGGCGCCTTAAGAAATGTTTTGCTGCTCATGTTACTGCAGTGATGTCAGAGTGTGGGTGGAGCTGAGCTCAGGCTCTGCTTTTTAGTTTCACTTTGAGAAAGGTTTGGGTGTGTCTGTTTTTTTGGTTTCGTTTTTCAGTGTGTTGTAGCTGAAGCCAGCCAAAGCAGGTGTACTGCTGTTCTCTCTGCCATGAAAAGACTCTCTTGATCATTTGGTGAATTCAAAATTATACATGTTTCCAGTAGTGACTTTAACCTGATGTGCTTCTGTTAAAGTTTTTTTTAAAAAAGTCTTATGGATATTAAAAGGACAGCTTAAGGATTACGTAGTGTTGTATTCTTTGGGGGTTGTATTTGAATTAATGGTTGCTAAGATGTTCACTGTATGTTTTAAAAAGGTTAACTTGAGTTCATAGAATAAACATTGTTTTGCTTAAAAAATACTTTTCCATTTCTGCTGTACCACAACTGTAGAGTGGGCCGTGTGCTTCCCATACCACAATCTATTAACAGTTGTCGGTCAGGTGAACTCCATGCTACACTTTGGGATTCTCTAAACCCTGGCCCATAACAAATTGGGGGCTCGCCCGGGATAACAGTCTATCTATAGGATTGGCTTAGTGAACTTAAAGACAGTGAGGGGTGAGCATATTGTGGTTGCTTTTCAGGTGTGGTATTTTAGTTTAAATAGGGAGTGTGTTGTGGACAATGGCTCTTTCCGAGGCACTGAGTTTTTTGGGGGTGGAGACGGTCACACGCAGTACCTTATGGACAGAGACTAAAAGCAGACTGTTAGATTTGGCAAAAACATTGCAGTTAACTTTACTTGACAAAATGCGAAAAGTTGAGTTAAATATGGTGGTGGCTAAGCATTTAAAGTTGCCTGAGATACAGTTTGACTCATTGGAAATGGCAGAAATTCTGTTACAAATTAAAGAAATGGAACATGGGAAAGAAATAAAGCGGCTTGAATACAAAAGAGAGAGAGGAAAAAGAAAGAGAAAGGGAGATACAGATCAGGGAAAAAGATAAAGAGAGCGAGTTTGAACTTCAGAAAATGGCCATGAAACATGACAGTCAGTTAGAATTGGCAGACGTAAAGGGAAACGTACAGTTGGATGATAGTGCTGAGGATAGTGAGAAATAGTGTCATAGTCAAAGGCTTGGTGGGGATCAATTTAATATGTCCAAGCATTGCCAAGGTTTGATGAGAAGGAGGTAGAAGCCTTTTTCATTTCATTTGAGAATGTAGCTAAACAAATGAAATGGCCACAGGACATGTGGGTATTACTGATTCAAACAAAGCTGGTGGGTAGGGCTAGTGAAGTGTTTGCATCACTATCCGAGGAGGTATCTGAGTCGTATGAGTAGGTGAAAAAAATCCATCTTCAGTGCATATGAACTAGTGCCTGAAGCCTACAGACAACGGTTTAGAAATTCAAGGAAATAATTTGGTCAAACATACATGAAAGGATCAACAGAGTAATTTTGATAGGTGGATAAGGGCTTTGAAAATAGACCAAACGTATGAAGCTCTCAGAGAAATTATACTTTTGGAGGAGTTCAAAAGTTCAATTCCTGATGTAGTGAGAATGCATGGGGAAGAGCAGAACGCATGGGGAAGAGCAGAGGGCTAAAACTGCAAGATTAGCAGCAGAAATGGCAGATGATTATGAATTAGTTCATCAATCAAAAGTTTGGTTTCCAACATCAGTTTCAGCCTGTGAGGGATAGAAATTGGGGACATGAGAAATACTCACGTGGTAAAGGTAAAGGTGATCTGATGGCAGATAATAAGGGGAGTGTACCTCAGACTAAAAAAGAAATCCAGGAGGGTGGAAGAGACATGAAAAGTTTCACATGTTTTCACTGTAATAAGCTAGGCCATGTAAAGTCACAGTGGTTGAAGAAAAGCACTGGGAAGGCTGATGTGGTAAAACAGGATAAGACAGTGGGGGTTGTTAAAGTGGGTGAAGGAAAGCGGGGGTTGTTAAAGTGGGTGAAGGAAAGCCCAAGTGAAGCGAAGGAAGTGCAAAAAATTGTACAGCCTGATCAAGAGGTGATTGATAAGAAGGTGCCGGATCTCTTTAAAGAATTTACTTGTGTGGGTAAAGTTTACTCATGTGTATCAGGAGGAGCAGGTAAAGAAGTCACAATTTTCAGAGATACGAGAGCTAGTCAATCTTTAATGGTAAGAGATGGGGAGTTATGTGGGTTGGGAAGAATGTTGCCAGAAAAGATGGTAATATGTGGAATTCAGGGTGAGAGGAATAGTGTTCCATTATATAAGGTAAGGTTGGAAAGTCCAGTGAAGAGTGGTGAAGTGGTAGTAGGAGTAATAGAGAAACTATCTTGTCCAGGAATAGAGTTTATCTTGGGTAATGATATATTTGGATCACAGGTGAGAGTGATGCCTACTGTGGTTGATAAGACAGTGGAAAATCAGACAACTGAAGTGTTGAAGGACGAATATCCTGGGATTTTTCCGGATTGTGTAGTAACAAGGTCGCATAGTCACAGGTTAAGACGAGGAGAAATCAAAGAGTGAAGATGAAGTTGAAGTGCAATTATCAGAAACTATTTTTGATCAGGTGGTTGAAAAAGAACAAGAACAGGTGGAGGATGAGGCGGATATTTTTAGTTCAGGAAAATTGGCGGAGTTACAACAGAGGGGGGTCAGTCGGGGGGGGGGTCAGTCGGGGGGGGGGTCAGTCGGGGGGGGGTCAGTCGGGGGGGGGGTGTCAGTCCGGGGGGGGGGGGGTCAGTCCGGGGGGGGGGGCAGTGAGTCAGTCGGGGGGGTGGGGGTGAGTCAGTCGGGGGGGTGGGGGTGAGTCAGTCGGGGGGGTGGGGGTGAGTCAGTCGGGGGGGTGGGGGTGAGTCAGTCGGTGGGGGGGTGAGTCAGTCGGGGGTGGGGGGGGTGTCAGTCGGGGGGGTGAGTGTATACCAGAGTGTTATTACCGTAAAAGTAATGTCTTGATGAGAAAATGGAGACCTTTACATATGCAGGCGGATGAAAAGTGGGCAGAAGTTCATCAAGTAGTATTGCCGGTAGGGTATAGAAAGGAGGTATTGCGAGTTGCACATGAGGTATCAGTGGGAGGTCATTTGGGAATAAGGAAAACTCATGCTAAAATCCAAAAACATTTTTATTGGCCTGGACTACATAAAGATGTAGTTAAATTTTGTCAATCATGTCACACATGTCAAGTGATAGGGAAACCTCAAGCAGTGATAAAACCAGCGCCCTTAATACCCATTCCAGCATTTGAGGAACCTTTTACAAGGGTCCTAATTGATTGTGTAGGACTGCTTCCTAAAACAAAAAGTGGGAATCAATGGGCGTCATTCTCCGACCCCCCGCCGGGTCGGAGAATGGCCGTTGGCCGCCGTGAATCCCGCCCCTGCCCCCGCCGAAGTCTCCGCTCCCGGAGATGGGGCGGGAATCCGGCCGCGCCGGTTGGCGGGACCCCCCGCTGGATTCTCCGGCCCGGATGGGCCGAAGTCCCGCCCAGAAATTGCCTGTCCCGCCGGCGTAAATAAAACCTGGTATTTACCGGCGGGACCAGGCGGCGTGGGCGGGCTCCGGGGTCCTGGGGGGGGGGGGGCGCGGGGCGATCTGACCCCGGGGGGTGCCCCCACGGTGGCCAGGCCCGCGATCGGGGCCCACCGATCCGCGGGCGGGCCTGTGCCGTGGGGGCACTCTTTCCCTTCTGCCTCCGCTACGGCCTCCACCATGGCGGAGGCGGAAGAGACTCTCCCCACTGCGCATGCGCGGGAAACTGACAGCGGCCGCTGACGCTCCCGCGCATGCGCCGGGAAACTGACAGCGGCCGCTGACGCTCCCGCGCATGCGCCGGGAAACTGACAGCGGCCGCTGGCACTTCCGCGCATGCGCCGCATTTCCGCGCCAGCTGGCGGGGAAACAAACGCCATTTCCGCCAGCTGGCGGGGCGGAAATCCCTCCGCCGTCGGCCTAGCCCCTCAATGTTGGGGCTAGGCCGCCAAAGATGCGGAGCATTCCGCACCTTTGGGCCGGCACGATGCCCGTCTGATTGGCGCCAGTCGGCGGACATCCCGCCGTTGGGGGAGAATTTCGCCCAATATCTTTTGACGATAATGGATGTGTCTATTAGGTTTCCAGAGGCCATTCCAGTACGTAATATTACAGCTAAAAAGATTGTGGAGGAATTACTTAAATTCTTTACTCGATATGGACTACCCACAGAAATACAATCGGATCAAAGATCAAATTTTACCTCGAGGTTATTCAAAGAAGTTATGGATAGCTTAGGACTAAAGCAATTTAAATCAACTGCGTACCATCCAGAATCGCAGGGAGCGTTAGAAAGGTGGCATCAGACATTAAAGACAATGTTGAGGGCGTATTGTCACAATTATCCAGAGGATTGGGATAAAGGAATTCCATTCGTACTGTTTGCAATTAGGGATGCACCTAATGAGTCCACCAAATTCAGTCATTTTGAACTAATTTTTGGTCATGAGGTAAGAGGACCACTTGAATTGATTAAGGAAAAATTGGTGAGTGAGAAATCGGAAATTACACTATTGGATTACGTGTCAAATTTTAGGGAACAATTAAATAGAGCAGGTGAATTGGCTAGACAACATTTGAAAGTTGCACAAAATGTGATGAAACGGATCGCGGACAAGAAATCCAAAGTTTGTAGTTTTGCCAGTGGAGATAAAATTTTAGTATTGAAACCAGTGGTAGGTGAACCTTTCAAGCAAGGTTTTGTGGACCTTATCAGATTGAAAGGAAATTAAGTGAGGTGAATTATGTGGTAAAAACACCAGATAGAAGGAAGACTCACCGAGTGTGTCATGTGAATATGCTTAAAAGGTACTTTGAAAGGGAAGGAGAGAAAAAGGAGGAGGTTTTAATGATTCTAACTCAGTGACGAACCAAATCCAAGTCCAGATGACTTGTGAATTTGACATACTTCAAATTAAATTGGAAAATGAGGATGTTCTTAAAAATTGGGATAAATTGTTGAGTTACCTTCCAGAGGATAAACAAGCTAACCTGAAAGAGTTATTGATATCACATGGGCAAGTTTGTAGAGATAAATTGGGAAGTACTAAAATGGCTATACATGATGTAGATGTGGGAAGTGCTGTTCCTATCAAACAACATCCATATAGACTTAATCCTTTAAAATTGGCACAGGTTAACAGAGATTGAGAGTATGCTTATAAATGGCATAATTGAAGTGGGTTGCAGCCAATGAAGCTCACCCATGGTGATGGTACCTAGACCAGACGGTACCCAACGGTTGTGTGTGGACTATAGAAAGGTTAATGCAGTTACAAGTATTGCCAATTTAATGGAATACTATCCCACTAGCATCACCAATAATATCGCCAATTAATAATGATGCTTTTTAGAGTCGCCAGGTATCAAATGATACCACCACAAGGCTTTACCGGATATCGATCAAAGGACCACACAACCAGTTAGTCAGTTCAAGTTCAAAGATGGTTTATTTACACACAAGGATTACTTCGACATGCAACACAAAACACTACAAGTTAAACTACACCTAACAACTACAATAATCTCTACAAACTTCAGGACAACCGGCTCTATGCAGATGGACAAGGCCTTTGTCCGGATCTTGCGTGGCTGGGTGGAGGAAGTGGCTCTGTTTCTGCTGGGCTCATCCGTCTGGTAGCGATCGTTGGTCTTGAACTTGTCTGTCTGGTCATTATGCTGCACTTGGGTTGGCATAGGCCGGATCCAAGAGAGACCGAGCACATGGCTGTGTCTCTTCTTATCCCTCTGGGATTTCGCGCTCTTTGGGGCGGTCCTTAACTTGGACCCAATAATTTGACAAGCTTCGATCACTGCCTTCGATTTTGGCCAATAAAGGGGCAGGTGCCTTGATGCTGGGTGTATTCTTAGCGGTCATTGACCTTGGCTGTTTGGGCTCTCTGAGTAAAGGGAGTGGTGCCGATTAGTCTGTATCTGTATCGGTTACCTGAGGTGCAGTTCTTTTGTTCTGGGGAAATGGGCCATTAGAATGCAAACGAGCGGGGGTTTCGATTGCGTCTAGCTCTCTGGGTTGCAAATACGCACACAAGCTCTGAGTCTGTCTGAGTCCTGGGATGGCCATAATTCCCATGGTCCTTTGCAGGTGGCCATCTGAGATGGCTACACAAGAACGGACTCTTCCTATCCCACATTTGGAGGATTGCATTGAGAAAGTGAGACAATCCGCTTTTATTTCCAAACTGGATTTACTTAAAGGTTACTGGCAGGTACCTTTCTCCAAAAGGGCGAAGGAGATTTCCGCTTTTGTGTCTCCAGATGGTATAACCAATAAAAGTTATGCCATTTGGCATGAAAAACGCCCCAGCCACATTTCAACGGTTAACTAACAAAGTTATTTTCAGGATTACCCAATTGTGCTAAACCTAGTCAAAAGTGAATTTGGAAAAGCCCAAGTCACTTTCCTTGGCCATACAATCGGACGGGTCGAATGGTCACACGGGATGTGAAACCGATGTTATTGAGGAGTTTTCGATACCCTGAAGACGAAGGAAAATAATGCAGTTTCTTGGCATGAGTGAATTTGATCGAACATTTGTGCAAACGTTTTGTAGCGTGATTGCTCCACCGATGGACTTGCTGAAGAAACGTCAAAAATTTCAGTGGACAGCGGAGTTTCAACAGGCATTTGACAGCTTGAAAGCTGTGATAACCAATGCTCCTGTGGTGGAGAATTACAAGGGACTCTGTGATCAGATTGAACTAAAATATCTGACTTTATAGAGAAATGCCGAGGCGTAGAGAAATGGACGGATCATGCCGAAACCTTCTTGTTCAAAGAGACTGTCAATCAAGAAGGATTTCAGTTGGAGGAAGAAGAAAAAAAAAAAAATGGACAATATTATTATACCCGTTTGCTTGTGTTTTTTTAAAACGAAAAAGTATATTTACTGTGTGCATTTCTTAAAGGATAGTGAAAAGGTGAAAAATGAAACCATCGTGAAGTTGATTTTTTTGGGGGGGGGGGGGGGTGTCATGAGAATGTCACTTTAAGAAATGTTTGGCTGCTCATGTTACTGCAGTGATGTCAAGAGTGTGGGTGGAGCTGAGCTCTGGCTCTGCTTTTTAGTTTCACTTTGAGAAAAGCTTGGGTGTGTCTGTGTTTTTTTTTTTCAGTGTGTTGTAGCTGAAGCCAGCCAAAGCAGGTGTACTGCTGTTCTCTCTGCCATGAAAAGACTCTCTTGATCATTTGGTGAATTCAAAATTATACATGTTTCCAGTAGTGACTTTAACCTGATGTGCTTCTGTTAAAGTTTTTTTTTAAAAAGTCTTATGGATATTAAAAGGACAGCTTAAGGATTACGTAGTGTTGTATTGTTTGGGGGTTGTATTTGAATGAATGGTTGCTAAGATGTTCACTGTATGTTTTAAAAAGGTTAACTTGAGTTCATAGAATAAACATTGTTTTGCTTAAAAAATACTTTTCTATTTCTGCTGTACCACACCTGTAGAGTGGGCCGTGTGCTTCCCATACCACAATCTATTAACAGTTGTCGGTCAGGTGAACTCCATGCTACACTTTGGGATTCTCTAAACCCTGGCCCATAACAATATGCATTCATGTACTGGCACAGTTGCTATTTGTCACATTTTGGACTGCATCATAGATAAAGCTGAATAAAAGGGATCCACTACATCAGGTGATCATTGGAAATATTTGCCTCTATTTGCTCAGTATTTCGAAGTGAGTGGATGTTTTTTTTCAAATAAAACTTTTTATTTGTTCCCAATGCTGCCATCATTGTTATGAGTGCTTTTTTATGGGAGAAAGGTTTTCTAGAATGATTTTTAATAGTTTTGTCTATAAATCTGATTTTATTGCATAAGGTTTGTGTCAATGCTGACGAATGTTTGACTTGAGTCATCTGAATTCTCTTAACCCGCCTCCGTCATTCTTTGGACATCAAAAATGCCTATGTTTATGCGTAACACTTAATGCGTGTGTCGCCTGATCTGTGGCCAGGATTCCTTAATTGTTTATGCCTCTACGAGCTCACATCCGCAAACCCTAGTGCGCGTATGCTCTGTTTTCATTAATTAACATTGAAACATTTAATTTGGCAGGGTGGATGAGGGCAGACTGGATGTGGTCCTGCGCTCAGTGAAGGGAGCACCATAACCTGTGGAAGACAGCACTGGTACTGGACAGAGATTAATTACACTGAAATCTTGCCACAGTCCAGTCATGAACAAGCAGCTATTCCAAAATAAAATGATGCCGGGCCAACGCATTGTTTTTGTACTTCTGCCAAACAAGGAACAACTTGAAGTTCTCGTTGGGGTGAGTAGGAATTTCTTTACGGCTACAAAAAGGCACTGACTAGAGTTTAGTCTTTACTGCAACTGGAGTATCGATTGATTTTATTGCGAGGGCAGCATGGTGGCACAGTGGTTAGCACTGCTGCTTCACGGTGCCAAGGACCCGGATTCGATCCCGGCCCCAGGTCACTGTCCGTGTGGACTTTGCACAGTCTCACCCCCACAACCCAAAGATGTGCAGCGTAGGTAGATTGGCCACTCTAAATAGCCCTTTTGTTTTCGAACGCATTTTATTCCAACTTGTATCAATGTAGGTTACAGCAAATAAACACCCTGGGAAACATTCTTCCCAACAATCAACTATACAGGTTGTACAGATCAGATTTGTCTCCTTTTTTACCCTCCCCCTCCCCACCCCCCTGCGACGAACCGCTCCTCAAACACGGTCACAAACATCCCCCACCTTTTCTCAAACTCCCCTGCTGAGCCCCTTAACTCATACTTTATCTTCTCTAACCGCAGGAAGTTGTACAGGTCACCCAACCATGCTGCTACCCCCGTGGCGATGCCGACCGCCACTCCAGCAAAATTTGTCGCCGTGCAATCAGAGAGGCAAAGGCCATGACATCGGCTTCCTCCTCTCCATGAGCTCCGGCTTCTCTGAAACCCCAAATATCGCCACAAAAGGGTCCGGGTCCACTCCCTCCTCCAGTATCCTGGCTAAGACCGTGAACACTCCTGCCCAGAATCTTCCCAATTTTTCACAACCCCAAAACATGTGCGCATGATTCGCTGGCCCCCGCCCACACCTCTCACATTCGTCTGCTACCCCCTGAAAGAACCCACTCATTCCCGCCCGAGTCATATGTACCCTGTGCACCACCTTAAACTGTGTCAGGCTCATCCTTGCACAAGAGGTCCCGTTTACCCTTCACAGTGTCTCACTCCATACTCCCCAATTGATGTCCATTCCCAACTCCGCTTCCCATTTCTCCTTGATCTTTACCAATATATATATATATATATATATATATATATTATATCTACCCCTCGGCAGCTCTACCCTCTCCCTTAGCTCCTCCAGACTAGCAAACCCTTCCTCCAAATACAAATCCCTCGCCTTGACCAGCCCCACTTCCCTCCACCTCCTGTATACACTATCCATACCCGCCCCGGCTCAAACCCATGATTCTCGCACAGCGGCGTTAGCACCGACATCTCTTCCACCCTAAAATACCTCCTCAGCTGATTCCATAGCATCACCGTGGGCTGCACCACTGGGCTCCCTGAATACCTACTCTGAGCCATTGGCAATGCTGCCATCACCATAGCCCTCAAACTAGACCCCTTTCAAGATTCCTCCTCCATCCTAACCCACTCTACCCCTCTCCTTCCCACCACCGCCGCACCTTGTCCACATTCGCCGCCCAATAGTAATGAAGCAAGTTTGGCAACGCCAACCCCCCCTGCTGCCTCTGTAGCAGAGTCCTCCCCACCCTCTGCACCTTCCCCGCCCATACAAAGTCAGAGATGATTGTGTCCACTTTCCGAAAAAAGGCCTTTAGTATAAAGATCAGGAGAGCCTGAAAGATAAACCAAGGACCTCGGCAGAATATTCATTTTCACCACTTGGACCCTCCCCGCCAACGTTAAGTGCAGTGTATCCCACCTCTTAAGATCCTCCCTGGCCTCCTCCACCAGCTTCGTTAAATTCCACTTATGGAGCCCCGTCCATTCCTTCGCTACCTGAATCCCCAAGAACCTAAACCTATCCCTCGCAAACGTAAATGGCATCCTCCCTAAATTTGCCCGCTGTGCCAGCTCATTCACCGGGAATACCTCTCTTTTCCCTAGATTCAGCTTGTATGCCGAGAACCCTCCAAACCTCCCCAACAGGCCCATAACCCTTCCCATATTCTCCAACGGATCCGAAACATACAGCAAGAGGTCATCGGAATAGAGCGACACCCAATGCTCCCTCTGTCCCCTCGTTATCCCCTGCCACTCTGCCGACCCCCTGAGAGCCGTCGCCAATGGCTCTATGGGCAGCGCAAACCGCAGCGGCGACAGCGGGCACCCCTGCCTCGTACACCTGTGTAAGTCAAAGCTTTGTGAACTCACATCATTCGTCCTCACCCTTGTTCTTGGTGCCGCATACAGCAGCCGCACCCATGCCACAAATCTTGGCCCAAACTTTCCCAAAACTTCGAACAAGTACCGCCACTCCACCCGATCAACTGTCTTCTCCGCGTCCATGGACACCACCACCTCCAGTACCAGAGCTCTCGACGGATTCATCACCACGTTCAACAGCCGTCTTATATTACTCGCGAGCTGCCTGCCCTTCACAAAGCCTGTTTTATCTTCTGCAATCACCCCCGGAACACAATCCTCCATCCTCCCCTCCAACAACTTAGCCAATACTTTCACATCCGTGTTCAATAGTGATATGGATCTATACAACACATATTCCACCGGTGTCCTTCCCTTTTTTGGGAATTAGTGTGATCTAAATTGCCCTTAATTGGAAAAAAATAATTGGGTACTCTAAATTTATGAAAATAAAAATGTTACTACCTGTAGTTATTCCGTGTGCATTTCAGAATTGATTCTTGACGCTAATTAAAACGTTAACTGTGGATGTGGCATGTTAGTTACATCATTACACAATTTGTAGGTGTCAAAAGATCAGAATAGTAGGTTATAACGTGCTAAGATCATCCGGTCTCCCTGGACTGGCCACATTCTTAGTTTTCAACTTGAATTCTACAACAGTTACTAGTATTGCAGCTATGAAATTACTCTGCTTAATTGTCAGGATCAGCTCAATCACTAAACATAACATGGTACAAGTCAAGCAAGCACTAAATCTAGTATTTCCCCATTCTTGGCCTTGCCAATTTTAATTTTTATACCTTTTTACATCACTTTGGACCTTCAGCAATCTGAAATGAATACTGTGTATATTGCTTGGTGTTCATAAATACTTTTTGATTAAGATCTCCCAATAACCTCCTATGTCAGGAAGCATTTTTTACACACACAGCATTCAGCAGTCTGTAATGCAAGAGTTCCGAGACCAATCTGATTTAGATGCAGTGGTTTAGGGATAATTTATTAAGTAACAAATGTTGTGCTTAACAAAAGAAGGCAGTTGATCTCCTGGTTCAGGTGGTTCTTGCTTTCCACTGACTCTAGCTGCTACCAATGGCTCGTTGTGACTTTTGTTCTTGTTTCCTTTCCTCTATCATCTTCAGAATCTGGGTAAAGAACTTTTCTGAATCCTTTCCTTTTATCTCTGTAACCAGGTGTCTTTCCTCTTTTGTGTTCTGATCTTGTTATCTGTCTGGCAGTGCTTACATTGTCTGTCCGTTGTGTTCGGGCCCCTGGTCACTAGCCTTGAGCCATAGTCACGACCCAAACATAAATAATCCATCTGTACATATGGTTCTGATTAACCTGAGCCAAGCAACAATCCTCTCACATCTACAATTAACCCTTCATCTACCAGGAACTAATATAAAATGCACATAAAAAAGAATTCATGACCCCCAAAGTATAAAAAAAAAGGTACAAAATGTATGAAAAAGTTCACATTTCCCAAAGCAGAAACTAATAAAATAATAATAATAATCTTTATTAGTGTCAGAAGTAAGCACATTAACACTGCAATGAAGTTACTGTGAAAATCTCCCAGTCGCCACATTCCAGCGCCTGTTCGGGTACACTGAGGGAGAATTCAGAAGATCCAATTCACTTAACAAGCACTTCTTTCAGGACTTGTGGTAGGAAACCGGAGCATCCGCAGGAAACCCACGCAGCCACTGGGAGAACGTGCAGACTCCGCACAGTGATCCAAGCCGGGAATTCTCCCCGTGTGTGCGTGGGTTTCCTCCGGGTGCTCCGGTTTCCTCCCACAGTTCAAAGATGTGCAGATTAGGTGGATTGGCCACGCTAAATTGCCCTTGGTGTCCAAAAAGATTAGGTGGCATTACTGGGATGGGGGGGGGGGGGGGGAAAGTGTGGGCTTAGGTGGGGTGCTCTTTCCAAGGGCTGGAGCAGACTCGATAGGCCAAATGGCCGCCTTCTCCAGTGGAAATTCTATGATTCTATGATGTAGTGTGAAGTGTACAAAGTTTGCAGATGTGCCTTCATGAATCGAGTTCAAAGCAACTATTAAATTAGTAATTGCCTTTAAGGCAGATCTGAGTACTTGGGGTGGGATTCTCCGGCCTCCCAGCCACGTGTTTCTCGGCAACAGGAGGTGACACGCTGTTTGCTGGCAGTGGGATTCTCTGCTCACGGCGCTGTCAATGGGTATTTCCATTGAAGCCACCCCACGCCACGGGGAATCGGTGCACTGCCAGTGGGACTAGAGAATCCAGCTGCCAACCAACAGCCGGGGAATTCCGGCCTTGATTCTTCTTTCGTGGGATAATCCCCTCCCTCCACTCTGCCCACCAAACATGGGAAGTAGACCTCACTTTCCTTTTTTTAAATAAACATTTTATTGAGATATTTTTGGTATAAAAACAACAACAAAATATACACCCCCCCCCCCCCCCCCCCTGCTGATGATTAATTTCCCGCAAAGAAGTCAACGAACGGTTGCCACCTCTTGGCGAACCCTAACAGTGACCCTCTCAAGGCGAACTTGATTTTCTCCAGACAGAGAAAGCTAGCCAGGTCCGATAGCCAGGTCTCCGACTTCGGGGGCTTTGAGTCCCTCCATGCTAATAATATCCGTCTCCGGGCTACCAGGGAAGCAAAGGCCAGAACATTTGCCTCTTTCTCCTCCTGGATTCCCGGATCTTCCGACACCCTGAAAATCGCCACCTCTGGACCCAGCGCCACCCTTGTTGTTAACACCATGGACATAACGTCCGCAAACTCCTGCCAAAATCCCCGAAGCTTCGGACATGCCCAGAACATGTGGAATGGTTCTCTTGTCCACCCGTGCATTTTGTGCACCTGTCCTCCACCCCAAAGAATCTGCTCATCTGGGCCACTGTCATGTGAGCCCGGTGCACAACCTTAAATTGTATTAGGCTGAGCCTGGCACATGTTGTGGACGCGTAGACTCTACTCTAAGCGTCTGCCCATAAACCATCCTCTATCTCACCTCCCAGCTCCACCTCCCACTTATGCTTCAGCTCCTCGGTCTGCGTCTCCTCCGACCCCATAAGCTCCTTATAGATTTCCAAGACGCTCCCCGCCTCTACCCACCCTCTGGAAATTATCCTGTCCTGAATCCCCCTCAGCGGTAGGGGCGGGAAGGTTACCCACCTGTTAATCTCAGAAAACCAGAAGATCATCACTTTCTTGGCTTCAGGGGTTTGCACTTGCTAAATAAAAAAATAACTACTAAATAATATGTTACATTTGTAAAGGAAGAGAAGTCTCTAAGGCATATTTTCTGTTCAAAGTACTCTCTCCCTCACATCTGTCTTAAATTTAAGCATTATCTGCTGTTCCATTTTCTGATTCCATTGATCTTGTAGTTTGAGTTGCTCAGGTAGTGGTAGGTGTAGAGTGGGGTCAAAGCAGTGGTCTAATTTATGCTGGTCTGTTGGCCCGACCTAAGACCTTGTCGTCTTGACAAATACATGAATAGGATGGGATAGAGGGATATGGTCCCCGGAAGAGTAGGGGGTTTCAGTTTAGACAGGCAGCATGGTCAGTGCAGGCTTGGAGGGCCCAAGGGCCTGTTCCTGTGCTGTAATTGTCTTTGTCCTTTTTTCTTTGATCAGGGTTTGGGAACTCTGGATTAGTTCGCAGACTAATCTAAACCCAATCCACTCCCCAGCTGTGGAAATGAATGGAGACAGTATGGGATGTATATTGGATTGGTTTGGATTTGTTTATTGTCACGTGTACCGAGGTACAATGAAAAGTATTTTTCTGCGAGCAGCTCAACAGATCATTAAGTACATGGGAAGAAAAGGGAATAAAAGAAAATACAAAATAGGGCAACACAGCATGTACAATGTAACTACAAAAGCACTGGCATCGGATGAAGCGTACAGGGGTGTAGTGTTAATGAGGTCAGTCCATAAGAGGGTCATTTAGGAGTCTGGTGACAGTGGGGAAGAAGCTGTTTTTGAGTCTGTTCGTGCGTGTTCTCAGACTTCTGTATCTCCTGCCCGATGGAAGAAGTTGGAAGAGTGACTAAGCCGGGTGGGAGGGATCTTTGATCATGCTGCCCGCTTTCCCCAGGCAGCGAAAGGTGTAAATGGAGTCAATGGATGGGAGGCAGGTTCGTGTGCTGGACTGGGAGGTGTTCACGACTCTCTGAAGTTTCTTGCGGTCCTGGGCCGAGCAGTTGCCATACCAGGCTGTGATGCAGCCTGATAGGATGCTTTCTATGGTGCATCTGTAAAAGTTGGTCAGGGTTAATGTGGACATGTCGAATTAATTGGTGTTTCCGAAGCGAATCTGGAGGGAGGAAGAGCTGAAATGGCAGAAACCAGTAAACCAGTATTTTGGAGATGGCAACATGTAATTATTTTCTTTATGGGAATGAAGGAGGATACTTTGGGGAGTACTTTAAACACAATACAATATTCATTTTGAAGTTGTCAATTAGTTGACAGTTAAAGCTGTACTTAATATTTGGGAAGTAATTAAAAGCCAGGCCACTTTAGCTTCAGTTTAAAGAGAGGATATAAGGGGACAATTCACAATGCTGCACTATGGAGGGCTTTACTATTTGGATATTGGCATGGGGCAGGTTGTTGGAGGGGCCAGAGGGAGCGTTACTAATTGAGGAGTGCTTGATGTTGACACTAATTACAAAAATACCCATCGTTAATCATTTAGTCATTTGATGTGCTAATCAGGATAAATCCAGTACGGCTTAGGTTGGGCCTTCTTGGCATAATTCTGATAGACAACTATGCTGCACCACACTGTTTGGGCATGGGCTTTCCAAATTATTGTACATATAGTGAATTATTTATTTTATCTCTCTCCACCTCACTGCCTGCCCCACCACCTCTACTCTCCTCCCATTTGTTTTGTCAGGCTCGCTGCACACAGCAGAAAAGGAACAGCTCAAACCCACATCACTTTAACTCACAGAATAGGAGTGGGAGACACCTGGAAAGTGATTCCTCGCCTGCGCTTCCTATTGTGGAATGATCTATGATGTTGGGATGATTGGGAAAGGGATACAATGGAAAGAAGAGAGTGACCCTAATCAATTAATAATAATGATATTAGGGTTAAAGTAAGCTCTCTGCTCCCTATGCCCCTGACTCTCTTTTCAAAGAATCATAGAATTTACAGTGCAGAAGGGGGCCATTTCGGCCCATCGAGTCTGCACCGGTCCTTGGAAAGAGCACCCTACTTAAGCCCACACCTCCACCCTATCCCCGTAACCCAATAACCCCACATAACCTTTTTTGGACACTAAGGGGCAATTTAGCATGGCCAATCCACCTAACCTGCACATCTTTGGACTGTGGGAGGAAACCGGGTGGACTGTGGGAGGAAACCGGAGCAGCCGGAGGAAACCACGCAGACTCTGGGAGAAAGTGCAAACTCCACACGAACAGTCACCCGAGGCCGGAATTGAACCGGGACACTGGAGCTGTGAGGCAGCAGCGCTAACCACTATGCCATTGTGCCGCTCCTTTTCATCCCATGTGGGCTCCGTTTTTCTCTCCCGCACAGGTAAAAGAGTAAATAATTTGGAAGTTCGACACCTTCGGTAAAACAAAAGCAAAATACTGTGGACGCTGGAAATCTGAAATAAAGGGCAGCACGGTAGCATTGTGGATAGCACAAATGCTTCATAGCTCCAGGGTCCCAGGTTCGAATCTGGCTTGGGTCACTGTGTGCGGAGTCTGCACATCCTCCTCGTGTGTGCGTGGGTTTCCTCCGGGTGCTCCGGTTTCCCCCCTCAGTCCAAAGATGTGCAGGTTAGGTGGATTGGCCATGATAAATTGCCCTTAAGTGTCCAAAATTGCCCTTAGTGTTGGGTGGGGTTACTTGGTTATGGGGATAGGGTGGAGGTGTTGACCTTGGGTAGGGTGCTCTTTCCAAGAGCCGGTGCAGACTCGATGGGCCAAATGGCCTCCTTCTGCACTGTTTTTAAAAAATAAAAAAAAATTCTATAAAAACAGAAATTCTGATTTCAGAAACTGGATTTGGTAGGATCTTCAAGTCCTGCTGAAGTCAACCCCTCTTTCTTGGTGGGTTCCCTGGCGGCGGGGTGGGTGAGCCACGTAAAAGCCCATATACTTTGGCGCGATGGTAAAATCCCACCGCTTGCAATGGCTTGCCACAGGAAAACTGGGCGGGGTGGGGGTGGGGGGCAGAAAATCCCGGTTTATGTCTCTCTCACATTCTGAGCGTAAGAGTTTGAAAGTCTAGGCCCTATGCAAAGAAAAGTATGAATCAAAAGTACTTAATTGCTTTTTATTTAGAAATATTGAATGGAAACATTTTATTTATGTAGTTAACGAATGATGGCTAATCGTAACTAATCTTTCCAAAACAGTTTCTCTCTATTGACTTTGTGATTTTGTGCATCTCTATCAAATCTCCTCTCGGCCTTCTTCCCTTCAAGGAGAATCTATCCATACTCACCCACTGCTCCATAAGCTTTTGTTACCCACAGTAACCCTTGGTGTGGCCACTTATCAACTGCCTTCTGGAAATCTAAGTGCAGTGCATTCACCGGTTCCCCTTTATCCACAGCACATGTTACTCCTTCAAAGAATTGGCGTAGAAACATATCACTCTTCCTTTGCTGTCGCTTGATCAAAATTTTGGAACTCCCTTTCCAACACCATAGTGGGTGTAGCTCCACCAAATGGACAACAGCGGTTTACGAGAGCAGCTCACCACCACCTTCTCGAGGACAATAAATGCTGGCCTAGCCAGCGATGCCCACATCCCCATGAAGGAATAAATCTTGTTATGGGCCAGGGTTTAGAGAACCCCAAAGTGTATCATGGAGATCACCTGACCCACGATTTTTACTAGATTGTGGTATGGGGAGCACATGGCCCACTCTACAGGTGTGGTGCAACAGAAATTTAAAAGTAATTTTTAAAGCAAAACAATGTTTATTCTATGAACTCAGTTAAACTTTTTAAAACATACAGTGAACATCTTTGCACCCATCAATTCAAATACACCCCCCAAAGAATACAACACTAAGTAATCTTTAGACTTTCCTTTCAACATCCATAAGACAAAAATCCTTTCTACAGAAGCACGTCAGGTTTAAATTCTCTACTGAGAGCAGTTATCACTCTGAATGATCTAGAGATAGTGTTCAGATGGCAGAGAGATCAAAATTACACCTCCTTTGGCTGGCTTCAGCTACAACACTAAGACAAAACCAAAAAACACAGACACACTCAAACTTTTCCTCAAAGCGAAACTAAAAAGCAGAGCCAGAGCTCAGCTCCACCCACACTCTGACATCATTGCAGCCACTTGAGCAGACAAATATTTCTTAAAGTGACATTCCCATGGCAATCTGTTAAGTCTGAAGACACTTAAAGGCTGCAGATTGTTACTCTCAACACCTCATCTGTTGCTAGCCCTTGACGTTAGTCAGTAACTCCTAAAAAAACAATTTAAATAAAACAGGATTCAGCTTGATGGCCCTCATCCTCCAATTCTACTGTTCAGAACAGTTAGCCAAATTGCTGTCCTTTTATAAATGATGGGCGGAATTTTGAGCCCACATTATTTGTCAGCGACAAATGCGGGGCAAAATTCTGCAAGAGTCGCGAGACACTGATGACTATGAGGTAATGAACTAAATCGTGGAGTGGACAGCTCTCGTCATGGAGTGCACGTTCTGCACCAATGTCTCCACTGGGGACGCCACCCTCGTTGCATTGGCTTTGTTGCGTCGGAGTGACGGCACCATCTCCTCAGACAGACGGATATGTGACTCCTCCAGCTGGCCTTGCAGACTGAGTGGGGATGCTGTCATCCATTCGTGATGCTCGTAGCTCTTCGTTTATAGCTCCAGCAGCTCTGGGATGATCGTACCCAGGGACATGTTATCGGACTGGGGTTCAGCAGAGTCCTTGCTTCCGGCATCCCTTGGAGTGCCGGATCACTGGGCCGTTTCTACCTCGACCTGTTGCGAATCTTCACCAGTGAGTAACCCAGGAGCCTGCCTATTATGTACTCCCACTGAGGTGCGGGAATCTGCGTTGGTGGAGGGTGCAGATGTCAGTTGTGACACCTCTTCAATGCTGGTCTCCAGGATGTCTCCCTTGGAGCTGCTCGGGCCTGTGGTCTGGGCTCGTCGGCTGATTGCAATGGAAGGGAGATGACATTAGTGAGCGACAGGAAAACACTGATAGGAAAAAGGTCACTCATGTGAGTCTCACACCATGGTGTTAAGGGTTCTGACTTGTGCCTTACGCCCCTTCACCTTCTGCACAGGTCTGGTCCTGCAGCACGGTAGCATTGTGGATAGTACAATTGCTTCACAGCTCCAGGGTCCCAGGTTCGATTCCGGCTTGGGTCACTGTCTGTGCGGAGTCTGCACATCCTCCCAGTGTCTGCGTGGGTTTCCTCCGGGTGCTCCGGTTTCCTCCCACAGTCTAAAGATGTGCAGGT
Organism: Scyliorhinus torazame; assembly: GCF_047496885.1. Taxonomy (NCBI): domain Eukaryota; kingdom Metazoa; phylum Chordata; class Chondrichthyes; order Carcharhiniformes; family Scyliorhinidae; genus Scyliorhinus; species Scyliorhinus torazame. Next base: position 391,255,070 of record NC_092707.1, read on the forward strand.
TAGGTGGATTGGCCACGCTAAATTGCCCTTAGTGTTGGGTGGGGTTACTGGGTTATGGGGATAGGGTGGAGGTGTGGACCTTGGGTAGGGTGCTCTTTCCAAGAGCCGGTGCAGACTCGATGGGCTGAATGGCCTCCTTCTGCACTGTAAGTTCTATGAAAAGCCATGCTCCTCACCAGGAAGATCAAAGGCTCGTTTTTGAAGTGGGTGTGGGTCTTGAGCTCTGCTGCCATTCTGGCTGGCTGTGCCTGCTCTCACAAGTTGTGCTCGTGTTTGTCCTCCAATAAGACAAATGGGAAGAGTGTAGGTGGGTGTCTTGCCAGCTCAGGTGGTAATGATGTCTGGCATGCATGTGAGGCGAGTGGGAGCAGGGATGTGAGGAGCTACTGTGTGGATAATGGGAAGGGGGGGAATGTCGACATGACAAGTGTTGTGACCCTGTGAGGTGGCTGAGACTGAGATTACCATGGATGTGTGAGGGGTATGTTGAAGGGTGCTGCATGAAACGTGAGAAGCTGACTTACCCTGGCCGCATGAAGAAGGTCATTCACTCTTTCTACGATACTGAGGCCCATCCTATTTTGGAGTGTGCTTGCTCTCTCAATTGCGGCCACAGCCTCCCAGGCGGGTCTGGCGAACTTGCTGGCAGGACGTCTGCCCGATTGAGGGACCCCATCCAGAAGCTTGCTGATGGCTCCCTCAGTGAAACGTGCTACAGCCTTTCTGGCAGCAGCAGCAGGCCCCCCCCCCCCCCCCCCCCCACCCCCCCACCCCCCAGATTGGACTTCGAACAAGTGCTGGGGAGGCATTTAAATGGTAAGCCCCACTAATCGCAGCCATTAAATCATGGTGGAGTGAGCCAATCAGGGGGCAGACAGGTGAGGTGTGAAACTCGTGGAATAAAATATTGTTGTTAAAGAGGCTGAATATACAGCGGCTTTTCCCGCTGATGGCTGTCATGATATTCAAACACACACATCATGATAGACACACCAACAGACAAATCAGAACACACAACACCACAACCAATGACAGAAAGATATAAAAGCACAGACACGACCCCCGGTGGTCAGTATTAGCTGCAGAGGAGAACCAGGACACATCTGTTACCAAACACACTCAGGGAGACAGCACGTGCAGAGTATCCAGAACGAACTGTATTATAAGAGTTATAATAAAATAGAGTTGTACCACATACAACTGTGTTGGCTCATCTGTGCACCAGAGCACCCAACACCACAATGGCGTCAGCGAGATTCTCTCCGGTTTCCTCTACGGGAACAACACTTTGAAAAAAATATCGCAAAATTCGCCGGATATGTTACATTTAGTTCACAGTTGATCTTGTGCAAGTAAAATTCTGAACAAATCTAATAGTGCAATGTTGATTAAATGACACAGAAAGCAGAAACTCTGGTAGTGGCCGGGATTGCTCCGGATTTGCACTGCTGATTGGCGGTGTGCATTATTAACTTTGCCTTCACTGTTTATCAAGTTCCTGGGCAATTACACTGTTTTGTTCATAGCCAGGGATACCCAGCCGTGAACAAAGCCCTGAGGTACTCACTCGCTGTGAGTACCTCCTGCAGCGTGATATTCGGACTATGTTGCATGTTTAAAATGCTTTGTGCTGTGCTGCTATTGTTCTGACATTTTTATTCATTTGCAGGTAAAAGCTACAGGTCAGGACCTTTACGACCAAGTTTGCGATATGTTGAAGATCAGGGATGGTCACTTCTTTGGTCTGAGTATGGTACAAAGTAAGCTGGGATTCAATATTTTAAACTATTTTTTGTGAGGAAATAAGATGACCTCCAGTAAATGGATTGGCTAAGAGATGATTCTTGCCAAACCCTTGTTTTATTTTGATCATTTGTGGTAACACTGTTGCTTGATTTATCTCTAATGTCTACGATTAATCTAATGATTTATTTTTCTATGGGGCTTTACTTATTAAGAATAAAATTAAATAATCCGTCTCCAAGACATCCCATTCAGGCTAATGCAACCTTAATATCACATCCAAATTCAAAGGACAAGGAAAGGTACAGCACAGGAACAGGCCCTTCAGCCCTCCAAACCTGCCCGTCTAACCTCAAACCTTGTTCATATCCCTCTATTCCCATCCTATTCATGTATTTGTCAAGATGCCCCTTAAACGTCACTATCGTATCTGTAACAATATGTATATTGTAAAAGAGACAAAGGGTTAACAATTTCATGTTAATACGCCTCACCACCAGATTGGGATAAGATGCAATCATCAAATACTTCTGACAAGCAAGTGCTTGGTGGCCACAAGTCATTTCTAAAGTATTGTATAATGCTCTGCATGGCATCCGGAGTACTGAATTCAGTCTGGGCATGCACTTCAGGAAGGATATACTAGATTTGGACAGGGAGCAGTGTAGATTCACTAGAAGCACGGTAGCACAAGTGGATAGCACAGTTGGTTCACAGAGCCAGAGTCCCAGATTCAATTCCCTGCTGGGTCACTGTCTGCGGAGTCTGCCGTTCTCCCCATGTCTGCGTGGATTTCCTCCGGGTGCTCTGGTTTCCTCCCACAGTCCAAAGATGTGCAGGTTAGGTGGATTGGCCATGATAAATTGCCCTTAGTGTCAAAAAAGGTTAGGAGGGGTTATCGGGTTACGGAGATAGGGTGGAAGTGAGGGCTTAAGTGGGTTGGTGCAGACTCGATGGGCTGAATGGCCTCCTTCTGCACTGTATGTTCTAATGAAACTTGGTTTAGATTATAATGACCAGGTTGCGTATCGTAGGGATTGTATTCTTTTTGAGCATTGTTAAGGGGTGATCTAATTGAGTAGTTTAAGATGACTAAAGGATTTATTAGTGTAGATGGAGAAAACCTATTTCCTCTAGATGGTAGACTCCAGAACAAGTGACACAACCAGGGGTGAAACCACCATTCTCGGCCTTTTGGCTAAGATTAAGCGTGAGATCAGGTGCAATGCTTACAGCTTGGATCTAGTATGTTCTTCTGGGGAGCATGAAGTGCCCACTGGGCACGGAAGGCCCCGATGGTGCCCATGAACACAGCGTGCTCCTGCTCCAGGAACATCCGGCTGTGAACAAAGCCCCAGAAGAGGGGCCGACAGTCCAACAGGACGATTCCCTCAGTCGCCCACTGCCTGGACCTGTTAATGGCAAGTTTCGCCAGGCCCAGGAGCAGGCTCACAAGGAGGTCCTCCACATTCCCCGCCCCTTTCCACACTGGGTACGAACCAGGGAGTGTCCTTGGGATCTCTCTAGGTAATTGTATCAATTGAAGTTAAGTAGGGCATTGATTGGATAATTACTTGAGCACATATAAAGAGGAACCTACTGACATAAGTGGTGAGTGGCAGCAGAGAGATACATACATACCTGTAATGTTTTACTCTGTGAATAAATATATTCCAAGTAAAGACTGTGGCTTTGGACTCTCCCTTCACCACCTGGCTATCAGGTGTATAGCAGGACACAGCTTCTTGCTGCCTTAACCAGGCAAGTTATAACCAAACATCCCCCTTTTGGGAATGCAGTATTTATTGCATCAGGCGAAGGGAGACGACTCTGGGGAAATAAAAACACAACATTTTGTATACAGAATCTTATTGCATTAGGGAAGCAGGGTTGCAAAGTATCAGTCTATCAGGGAGTACTTAATGACAATGTTACCAAATCTGCAATTTATAGCCATTAAAATTTTTAGCATTTAAAAGCTAAATTGAATGAACAGCAATTATCAAAACAAGTTATTTTTATCCATGTAACAATTCACCACAAGTATGAAGCCCAGTGATATGTTCATTAAGTCTGGAATGTAGATGGAATTCCTTTAATCAGGGGAGATGAAGAGTCATAGATCAAGCTGCTTTAAGATAGTGGCCCCCCACCCCCTCCAGTTTCAATTATCTGCCTCCTGAAGGTGATAGATAACCCTTTGCAGGGGAGAGCTCAATCAGCTTTGATATCCTTTTAGTGTCCCAGTCGAAGGGCCGCCCTTTCTGCACCAGCCCAAGCATTCAATCACCGGGCCATCGGAGACTAGCCTAATCCCAACCTTGGGTGATACAATTGTCCTCTCCCTTTTACAGTGAAGATCAGTAGATGGCGATTGGGATCAGGCACACTGGCTGATTTTTTGTTTTTGTTTTTGTTTCTCCTGTTCCCTTGCTCCAGCACATAATGAGGCTGGTTCCAGCCTCTAATAGCTGGAACGAAATCTGCTAACTTGGTACAGATCAGAAATCAAACCTGGGACCTTGCTTGTTCTGTGGATCAGCTGCTTTAATAAATTTAAACTTTCCATGTATCAATCGCAAAACATGCCAATCACGCTACCAATTAATCTGTTAAATATTTACAGTAACAGCTGGAGGCGGGGTGGTACAGGGAGCGTGATGTGACTTTTGACAACTGAGAGATGGATTTAAAATATGTTTAAGTCTGGCTTCTTGTTCAGTATTAATGGTAAATGAGAGATTCACACTCGATTAATTGGCATTTGCCTGCTCACATTTGTCAGTCTTTCAGCGAGTTTACGTCTGAAGAAGAGTTAAATTCAGAGGGAAGCAAATTGCTGAAAGGTTCTATGCACTGATCACAAACTATGTTAAGATTGCTTCTTTTGAATTATTTGACAAGTTAAATTAGTCAAAATTAAAATTTGTAATTGTGCAAATTTTGCCTTGTCATAAAATGTTCTGTGAATGACTGGCATGTGTGTTACACAACTTGTAAATTGATGTGCGGATAATTGAAAATTGTTGCTCTGTCTGGATCAAAGGGCAGCACAGTAGCATTGTGGATAGCACAATTGCTTCACAGCTCCAGGGTCCCAGGTTTGATTCCCGGCTTGGGTCACTGTCTGTGCGGAGTCTGCACGTTCTCCCCGTATCTGCGTGGGTTTCCTCCGGGTGCTCCAGTTTCCTCCCACAAGTCCCGAAAGGCATGCTTGTTAGGTGAATTGAACATTCTGAATTCTCCCTCAGTGTACCCGAACAGGGGCCAGAATGTGGCGACTAGGGGATTTTCACAGTAACTTCATTGCAGTGTTAATGTAAGCCTACTTGTGACAATAATAAAGATTATTATTATTATAAATTGATGCATTTTAGGTTGTTAGTGGAATCTGGAATTCTGAATAATTTGAAGTGAGTGGGAAGGGTTCTGTGCATCGGTGTTCAAATTGGAAGTATGCTTAATTCTGCGTTTCTCTGTGTTTGCCTGTGACAGTGCTTTCCAATTTTGACTGTTTTATTAAAAAAATTATGTATCTGCCTCGGGCTATAGGGTAACCAATTGAAAAACTGTCACCAGGAAGATTAGGCATAAGAGGATCTCTTGTTGACAGATGGTGCTCAAGGCTAGTAAATAGAAGCAGGGCACGGGACGTGCTGCAAAATATTCTGGAAAGGAAGCCTGTTGCAAGACCAGAATGTTAATTGTGGAGCATTTATGATTACCTAGACTGTCACTGGGAAAAGAAAATGAGATGAACGCCTGTCTGAGGAGTGCTAGAGACGGCTTATAATTTAATCGCGAAATACCAGAGTGGTTCCTGGATGCGTTATTTGTAAAAAGGAGGATTTAGGATCTAGAAATTTCTAAAATCAGTGGAACTCAAGAGAGTATGCAAATAGAGTGACATGTAATCGTTACATTTTAAAATAGAAGTATTTTTTATGCTATATGAATCTATTGTAGACAATTAAGTATTTAAGGAACAGTTGCTGAGCGTAGCCAACCATGAGTAAGGGTAATCGAGACAGATGTAGTTGAGTACAAAATAGAACTGTTAGGATTAAGAAGAAGGCTTTCAAACCTACTGAGCAGGAGGATTGAGTAAGGGATTTAAAAAGCTTGTAAACTGGGATTAAATGAGAAGAACATCTTGAGTAACAGAGAAGGGTTAAGGGTTTTCTTTCTCTCCACTACTACCTTTAACAGTATTCAGTTGCCAACAGCCCTTAGTTGAGAAGTCCATTCATCGCACGCGGGTCAGACTCAAGAATATTCGGTTGCAGGAGGCATGAATGCTGAGCCAGATTATCGGGCGTTTTGGAAAGCCTGTTATTTATGAAATGTTCTCTGTTTCTTGTTTAACAACAAAATGTTAAGCCACACTACAGCTTGGGATGGGCTGGCTGCCCTTCTTTCAATCACTCTCTCGGAGCATAATTGAAATGTTATTTTTATATTTTTAGACAATGAACATATTTTCATAGACTTGGAACAGAAGCTCACTAAGTATTTTCCCAAGGAATGGAAGAAGGAAATTAGCAAAGTAAGTTTTATTTATTATGAAAGGAAAATACAGTGGATGATGTTGGAATACAAATGCAGTAACTGTAACCTTTTGGGTCTTTCGGATAACCCACTTCGAGTTCCTGCATTTTGCTGATTATAGAACAACAAATATTTTTGGATTTTGTGTTTTTATTTTGCAACTGAAATAGTGCGTGTTTTGTTCTGCTCTTGACGTAGCATAAGCTGCTTCCTTGATGTGCACTCTGACAAAGGAAGGTTCAGACTTGGAGACAGCTTTAACACGTTTATTACTGTTAACGATTCTCCTACTTGGATTCGACTCTCCTGTTAATCCTGCTATAGCTACTCAGACTGACTAACCAGTCTGCTACAATCCACGTGGTGGGTGTGATGTTCAATCAACCCTGCGTCTGCACTCAGAGTCTCCACTGGAAAGAGACTGAGCATGTGTGATGTGTCCTTTTATATGGGTTGGTGTAATGCCCTCCTGTGGTAGTGTCACCTCTGTATGTGTATCGTGACTGCCCATTGGTCGTGTCCTATCTTACTGACCTATTGGTTGACTGTCTGTGTGTCATGTCTCTGGTGCTCCCTCTAGTGTCTAGCTAGGTGTAGCGTACACCTAGTGTACATTAACCCTTTGTGTACTTACAGTGATGTATATCACCACATCTCCCCCCCCCCCTTTTTCGTGTTACATATTTTCTGTACAGTGTTAAAGAAAATTGAACAAAAAAAGATAGATAAGTGATACTCTGTACAAGTTATGATAACCGTGATCATTAAACAATAAGTCCAAATCATATGCATGAGTCCAAAGTTCATTAATTATTATGGCCGAGTGGCTTTCTTGTTTGGTTGGTGAGTTGGTGATATTGATGGTGGCATTGCATTGTAAACACCATCAGTGTCCCTGTGCTGAAGGAACCAAGAAGTGGTCACATCACTTCGTTGTTTGATTTGGACTCTTTTTTTTTTTTTTTTTTTCTTTCGATGCTTGTGGTGGTAATTCTTGATGGCATCTGTCCTGAAAGCTAGGTTGCCTGTTGGTAGTGCAGCAAACGTGAAGTGGTAAGATGCATCGTCCTGCCATGGCATGTCATTGTACTGAGCTGAGCAGTAACAGTGTCCCGCACTGGCAGAGTTGTACCAGTCATAGTTTCATTGGTGTTGTTTTTGTCGTGCTTGTTGTCGACATTGTTGCCTCTGGTACGCTTCTTGCTATTGTCTTTGATGTTGTTGTTGGTTGGTTTTGTTGTTGTGTTTGCTGCGCTCAAGGACCACACTCTGTGGATAATACGAGTCCTTCACACAGTTACTCATGTCAGCGTCCTTTGTGGCATCTGCTGTTTCCATGAGTGTGCCGTCACTGAGTTTGCGGCGCTCCCCGTCTGGAGTCATGTCCGGCTTACGTGAATCAGCTTTGGTGTCTTGACGCTCCCCATCCGGTGTCATTGCAGGTTCACTTGAGTCAGCTGAGGTTTCTTCCTGCTCCCCGTCCGGAGTCATTTCAGTGTCACTTGAATCTTCTGAGGTTTCTTGATGCTCGACGTCCGGAGTCAAAACATTCAGGAATGCATTTGCTGGTGGAGAGGTTCGAGCGAATGAGGTTTGAAGTAATGTCACCGGAGTCACCAGTCGTCTCACTGTGATTGTCAAGTGCCTCTGTACATTCTAGCTGGGGTCTGTCATGTTACACATCTTGTATGGGAAGTGGGATGCCGTCATCACTTTTCTCACATACTGTGGGTAGAGCCTCAGTGTCTTCTTGTCGTTCACTTGAGCGTGGTAGACTGTCAGAGTCGTCTTCTGGTGGCTCAAATAATCTGGGTGGACTGTCAACCTGGCTTTCAGGGTGGACTGGGGGGCTGGTTTAGCACACTGGGCTAAATCGCTGGCTTTTAAAGCAGGCCAGCAGCACGGATCAATTCCCGTACCAGCCTTCCCGAACAGGCGCCGTAATGTGGCGACTAGGGACTTTTCACAGTAACTTCATTGAAGTCGACTTGTGACAATAAGCGATTTTCATTTTCATAGTCTGCTTGCTGTACACTTGAGCGTGGTAGACTGTCAGAGTCTTTTCTTGTTCACTGGAGCGTGTAGACTTGCATCGTTTGCTGCTGGTTGCTCAGAGGAGGTTGCTAGACCCTCATGGTCTTGCGCATGCAAGGACTGCGCTTCGGAGTCTTGCGTTGCTTCTGTCATAGAGGCTGTCCACGAGCTCGCTGTGGAGGCTTGTGTCACTGGAGTCACTTGTGTGGAGACGTGCAGTTGTCTCGCTGTAGAGTCTTTCATCGCTTTCTCTGTGGAGGCTGGGACCCTTCGTGGTGCATGGACCACTCTCTGTGTGGCAGCAGGCTGATCTCTGTGGGGTTGTACCGCTCTCTGTCTCATGGTGTCAGGCCGCAGTATAATCCTGCACTCCAGAGTCAGGATGTCATATATGCTGGGCTGAAGATCCTCAAATCCGAAGAACACATCCGCGTCTGTGTCGGATTCTTCACTGTAGAACACATCTCGTTGCGGTTCGGATTTGGTACTGGAGTCGCCATCTCCAATGATGAAATCATCGCCTCTGAGTCGTAGTCTTCTAGGACCATATCATCACCTTTTGTGTCGTAGCTGGCATTGGGCTCGCGATGTCCAAAGACGAATTCAGGGTCTGAGTCATCGTCTTCAAGGACTGTATCATCTCTTTGGGTGGTAATAACTGCTTGTTGCAGGGTTCTGCGGAGGTTACTTTCAGCTACTGGTCGAAGTTCAGGCATTGTGCTGTCGTTCCAGGTGAAAAAATCTGGTTTTGAGGCTTTAAAAAATTTGTTCCTTGTTTTGGGACATTTCCCCTTTAAGTGGGCGTGGTCCAGGGGCCTCTGAGCGTGACGTAGAGCGTAGGAATGGATTGCGCATGCGCAGATCGCTGTTCCTTGACTTTGCGCATTTCTCTCAACTGCGCATGTGCGGTACCTTTTCCAAGATGGCCACCGATCAAAATTGTCGTTCGTTTCTCTGGTACCTCGGCCCCGTGGTGAGTATTGGCGCCTCTTGCCGTTTTCTCTTGGTTTGTTTGTGTTTTCCCCGCAGTATTGTTTGAATTGGTCCAGGACTGCCTGGAAGTCGCTCCTGTTTTGCTCTTTGGAGAACTTGAATGTTTTGAAGATTTCTTCTGCTCTGGCACCCGCAATGGTGAGCAGATGCTCTGTCTTTTCAGCATCGGTCACATCGTGTAGGTCGGCTGCTACCAGGAAGATCTCAAACCTTTGCCTGAATGCACGCCAGTTTGCACTGGGATTGCCGTGGCACCTGAGCCTCTGTGGAACCGGAATCACGATCATCTTGCTGGTTGTCACTGTTTGCTGAGTTGTAACTATATGGATTTAAACAGTTACTCACTGGTACCATGTTTTGTTATGCTCTTGACGTAGCATAAGCTGCTTCCTTGATGTGCATTCTAACAAAGGAAAGTTCAGATTTAGAGATAGTTTTAACACATTTATTTCTGTTAATGATTCTCCTACTTGGATTCGACCCTACTGTTAATCCTGCTCTCGCTACTCAGACTGATGAACCAGTCTGCTACAATCCACGTGGTGGGTGTGATGTTCAATCAACCCTGCGTCTGTACTCACTGAGAGTCTCCACTGGAAAGAGACTGAGCATGTGTGATGTGTCCTTTTATATGGGGTGGTCCTTTTATATGCCCTCCTGTGGTAGTGTCACCTCTGTATGTGTATCGTGACTGCCCATTGGTCGTGTCCTATCTTACTGACCTATTGGTTGACTGTCTGTGTGTCATGTCTCTGGTGTTCCCTCTAGTGTCTAGCTAGGTGTAGTGTATGTACATTAACCCTTTGTGTACTTACAGTGATGTATATCACCACAGTGTGTACTCAAACACCTCCGCTAGTGAGAAATTAGTGGCATAATAGGTGAAATCTTAATCTTTTTTAAATGTGGAACATGTGTGCAAACAGTAATTAGCCATAGTAGACAAAGGACCCTAGCTATCTCTCTCCATTAGAGAGAGACAATAAGTTTTATATATAGCTTGAGAGCCATCACTTTTTATTTAAATAAAAACATTTTTTTTTAGCCCATCCTTAAAGTTACAAAGCCAATGAGTGGATGGGGCAAACCCTCAATCCATCTCATTGCTTGCTCCAAAAAAACAATCCAAATTCAAACTGAAGCCAATTCATGTCTCCACAAGAGAGACATACCAGATCCAAGCTGACAAGAAAAGGCATTGCACCTCATCGTGGGCTTGAACTGATGCTTGATCTGAGCCAAAAGGCTGAGAGGCGACGAGAAGCATCACTCTGCACATGTGGGGCAAATCCAGTGTGGGGATTGAATCCTTGTGGTTGGCATCATTCTGCATCAGATTCTAGTCATCTAGCCAACTGAGCTAACCGACCCACAATGTGGATTAATGGGATGAAAATCTCCTCTGTCTGCTCTAAGACTGTAAGCGTATTATGTTCAATTAATTTGGGTAATCTACAGTCCAGTTTGAAAACCAACAACTTCAAAAGCACTTTGACCACTTTCCTCCTACTGCTGATCCCCCCCCCCCCCCGCCGCATTGTGATGCACTTTGGGATGTTTTGCTAATGGTAGAGGCACTAATATAAATGAGAGTCGTAAGTTTGTAATGGAGAAGGTTACTTCAAATCAAACCAGGAATTTAGAACTAGAGATATAAACTGAAGTCAGTGGCAGGTACGTCGGGTAGCTGTGCAAAATGAACTTGCAACATTCCCTCCCATGCGGTTAGGCTAAAATTGGAGTTTAATCTTGGCAGAAATATGTAGGCTGGAATTCTCTGGCCGATGGGATTCCCTTTTCCCACTGGGAGCGCACCCCTGCCCATGGATTTCTTGGCGTGTGGGGTGGCTTCAATGGGAAATCCCATTGACAAGCGGTGGGAGTGGGGAATCCCGCCGCCAACAAACAGCGTGACACCGAGAAACCCGCGGCTGGGAGCCCGCAGAAACCCGGCTATAGTTGTGTTCTAATGATGCCATCTGCTTATTTCATCGCCTTTTCCTTTCTTAACAGAATAATGAAATGTTCGGCGCTCCATTCGTCGTTTGCTTAAGGGTGCAGTACTATGTTGAAAATGGAAAAGTAATAAGGTACAGAGTTCCTGTTCAGTAGTTGAATGTAAAAATGAAGTAAGCATATCTATTCAGTAACCATTTCCATACACTTTCCATGGGTCAAACTTTGTGAAAAAAAAAAAGAATAAAATTGCTGAATAATTTAATCTGATACGAAAATAAGGGAGGTTGGTAATAATAAACCTACATTTACCATCTGACTGTCAACATTGTGCTGCTTCTGTTTGCTTATCTTCAAAATAAGTAAGGTGGAGGTAAAATAATTCGGAGAGAAAAATAGAAGTCACGCCTGCACTGAAACGGATTCCCTTGCCCACTGCTAAGTTCTGATTTCCAAACAAATTAGTGCCTGATTTCCAAACAAAGTAGTGCCTGATTTCCAAACAAAGTAGTGCCTATGAATTGAACACCGGGCTGGATATTCTGCCCCCTCCCTTTCCCTCGGCGACATGTTTTGTGGTGGAGAAGTCCTCCTGACATTGTTCTGCAGTGGGATCTTCCAGCCCCGCCGCTGCTGTCAATGGGGTTTCCCGTTGTTCGAACCCACGGCGGGATCCTGCCAACGGGAACGACCGGGAAAGCCCAGGCCAATGATGTTGCACTTTACTTTACCACCAGCTTGCTGTTGTAAATGAAGATAATTTCAAGGCTTCTATACTGTTCAGCTGCTATTGCATTTGGATATCTCCAACTGATTTTCCTCTCTACCCTCTGACCTATATTTTCACCGTTCTAACTGGGATCAGTTTTCGCAGTGCAGCGTTGTCTGGCTTTCTAGAATCTTCGTGTTCTGCAAGGCTCAGATCAACACTGCTTTCATGAGCCAGGTTGCGATACCGTGTGAAATACAACAGAACACATATTACTTACATCAGCAGCAGTTTTTCTTTCCTAACACTTGTGGAATTCTCCATATCCCTGCAGTGACAAGAAGGCAAGGCATTTCTACTATTGCCAGCTAAAAGAACAAGTTTTAAGTTCGAGGTGCACAAGCAAAGAGGAAGTCTATTTTCTGCTTGCAGCGTATGCATTGCAGGCTGACTTGGGAAATTACAAAAAACACGTACACGTTGGAAAATATTTTGAGCCTCCGCATTATTTCCCTCAATGGGTAAGAATCACTTATTTGGTTTTGTTTGCTTCAATTCATTCATTTCAGGTCTTGTCTGTGCAGTTGCAACATTTTTAACATGTTAATAGATATTTTGAAAAATTGTTTGAGATACGCATATTGGGGCTTTTCCCCCCCCCAAGTTTCAAAGTAAACTAGATGTTTGCACAGTTGGCATTTGGAGGATGCAGTATTTTATTGCCTATTTATTGTGAGTAAAGCGTCTAATAGCGGAGATAATATAAAATACACACCAGGGCCTAGTAGCTTATAAACTGTTGTCTTCTGACTCAGCTTATAGATAATGTTGCTTGCTGACTGGGTTTGTAGATTATGTTTCAAGCCATATCCTCTCCTCACTGCCAACCCCCTTGCCCTAAACTCCTCAATCAGGTTTTCCATTTGTTCCTCAATCTTGGGCGTGGTTCAGCCACTGCATTGGGCCGACGCAGAGCCAGGCACAACGGGTGAGTCCCAGGAGAGCCCCAAATCGGGCTTCGTGCGGGCCGATCGCGAGTCACCCAACGCGCTGGGCCCAGCGTGATCTGGATTACGCCCTCTCACCTGCAAGGCCTTGACTGGGTGCTGTTTAGTTTTGGTTTCTACAAATGTGGACCAGGCATGATGGCACCTCGGGGGTCTCACAGGCCATTAGAACATAAGAACTAGCAGCAGGAGTAGGCCATTTGGCCCCCCGAGCCTGCTCCGCCATTCAGTAAGATCATGGCCGAACTTTTTGTGGACTCGGCTCCACTTATCCGCCTGCTCACCGTAACTCTTAATTACTTTACTGTTCAGAAATCTGTCTACCTTTGCCTTAAAAACATTTAACGAGGTGGCCTCAACTGCTTCACTAGGCAGGGAATTCCACAGATTCAGAACTCTTTGGATGAAGATGTTCTTCCTCAACCCAGTCCTAAATCTGCTCCCCCTTATTTTGAGGCTCTGCCCCCTAGTTCTAGTTTCACCCACCAGTAGAAACAACCTCCCTGCTTCTAACTTCTCTATTAGAGTCCCCTGGATGGTTGAAGACAGGGCAGGATAGTACCCTGGGACTCCCCCTGGCTTGTGGGCATCTTGGCACCGCCAGTCTGGTGCTCTGGCAGTGCCGCTCAAGCACTGCCAGGATGCCCGGTGCCACTGCTTGGGAGCCAGACTGGCAATTCCAAGATGGCAGTGCTGAGGTGCCTGGGTGCCAGGTTGGCACTGCCAGGGCCCAGCGCGGGCGGGCCTGTGCCATGGGGGCACTCTTTCCCTTCTGCCTCCACCACAGTCTCCACCATGGCGGAGGTGGAAGAGACTCCCTCCACTGCGCATGCGTGGGAAACTGTCAGCGGCCGCTGACGCTCCCGCGCATGCGCCGCCCGGAGATGTCATTTCTGCGCCAGCTGGCGGGGCAACAAAGACCGTTTCCGCCAGCTGGCGGGGCAGAAATTCCTCCGGTGTCGACCTAGCCCCTCAATGTTGGAGCTCGGCCCCCAAAGATGCGGAGCATTCCGCACCTTTGGGGCAGTGCGATGCCCGTCTGATTGGCGCCGTTTTGGGCGCCAGTCGGCGGACATCGCGCCGTTTCCGGAGAATTTCGCCCCTTATTACTACATCGAATAACATAGAATTTACAGCTCAGAAACAGTCCATTTGGCCCAACCTGTCCAGTGTTTATGCTCCATTCATTTAACTGTATCAGGATAACCTGCTGTTCTCTTCCTCATGTACTTCTCTAGCTTTCCCTTCAATGTACCTCTACCATTACCTGAACTACATCCCTGTGGGAGTAAGTTCCAAATTCTTACCAGTCTTTGGTTAAAGAAGTCTTTTTCTGAACCCGCATTCGATTTTTAGTGACGACCTTATATTGATGGTCAATTTAGACACCACCTCCTTCACCATAGGCTTTTATGATGCTAAAGGCCTCATAATGTTGCATAATGTCACATTTTTCAAATTGTACAAAGCATTTTGCCTCAATGACACATGTCAATGGAACAAGAGAATTCTGATTCATATCCTGCCTGCCATGTAAACGGAAGAGAATTTCTGCCGATTCACTAATGCACGGATAATAATGGCACTTATTGAAAAAGATTCTGCCAAGTACTTCCGACATGGAAAATGTAATGAAACTAGAGAAATGCTGAATATAACAGGTTGTTTTGCCTTAAACCGGAACCGTGACATATGTTAAATCTTTTCCCAAGGGCTTATAAAAATCCGACCTCCCCCAGATATGACAGAATGTGTCAGTGGGACAGTGGTGAGAAGCTGAGTCTTCAGTCTGGCCTGATGACCAACTAAAAACATGATGGACACCACCCAGCCTGAAACCTGCCAGGCAACACCCCAACTCTGCCTCAACTAACCCAGATCTTTTTATAAGGCGGTACTTGTTCTGACCTTCACTTGGAGGGGGGGAATTGGAGAGATGCTGACTGATATTTGATGAGACAGGAGAATGATTGTAGGAGTGGTGACAAGATCCAACGGAAGAGCAGCTTGGATTCATGTTTGAAGCTAATACCTGGGAGCAGTGGCAACAGTGAGTGGTTAAGAATAGAAAGAACGTTGGGGGCGAGAGCAGGTGCTGAGGCTAAGATGGGCAAGGGTCAGAAAACCTCTTTATTTTCTCTTTGGACCGGTGAGCGGAGGAGCAACGGTACCTTGACTGTTGGGGAAGTGGAGCATGTGTCCCTTTCATGGGCCAAGTGTTGCAGAGGCAAATTTTTAATATTCTCATGTGAACTCTTGTTTTCTGAAGGTATAACTGATGGGTTTCATTTTATCGGATGCGGATTTATTCAAAAAATGTAAAGAATAAGCTAGGAATTAATCATGCTTTGAAAAAGTCGACCAACAAAATATCAGTCCGAAAACAAGTTGCTTTCAAACCTGTTCATGAGTCAGCAAAAGATGTGACTATTTGGCATTTGCCTTTCGCATTCCGTTGAAATCAGGTAGAACAATAAAACAAAAGCACGTCCTCACAAACCTGTTTTCACTCCCCTTCTAAAAGTGGGATTGCTTTGCTCAGATGCAGTTTAAGTGCAGGCAATTAGTGGTATGTACTGTTTGAGTCCTAGTGACATTCTCCAGCAATAAACAAGACTACCTTTTAAAATATATATATTTTTATTCAACAAATTTTCTTCATTTTCACCATACAAACAGGAAAACCCCAACAATATATAAAGAAACAATCCCACCCAAACCCATCCTTATAGAGATGATAAGTCCAGGAGAACATTATATGGCTTTTGGAAAAAATATAGATGGATAAATGGGAATCAGTACAGATTTATAGAAGACATGCTTGACTAACTTCAATCAAGTTCCTTAATGTAGTAGTGGGAAGGGCTGATGAAGATAGTGTGGTTGACGTTGTGTATATGAACTTTCAAACGATGTTTGTCATGGATTTTGTCACGACACCCTGGGCTAGTGTGCAGTCAATTCCAGCCGCACTTTACCTGGAGTCGCAACAGAGTTGAAATTAGATTTTATTTAAAATACCCGAGGTCCTTGGCTGAACCCAATAGACTGCAGGCAGGTTTGTAACTAGAACGCAAGCAACTTTAAAAAAAGTTTAACGGACAGAAAATCACCCCTCCTTCCTAACTACCCCTACTGCCTATACACACACTGCCAAACAACAGACGGGACAGCTTGGTGGAAAGAGAAAGAAAATATTAATAACAATAAAAAGGATCAGGATCTCTGATGCACAGCGATGACTTCCAGTCAATGTCTTTCTGAAGTTCTGGCTTTAGTTTTGATACTTCTTCCTTCTAGGCTTGAGATGGTTTTCTCTGGCAAGGTTGTTTACCTTCTCTGCCGACTCCGCATCATTTCAGGTTCATAGCAAAGGATGTGCCGGGCACTCACTGCTTTCAGAACAATGCAGCAGTTCTTTCACTTCAGCAAGCAGAAGAGAGAGACCTTCCCTTTCACTTCCAAGGTGTAAACACTTCTGACTGTTGTCAGAACATTGTCCCTGGCCAACCCACCAGTTGCCACTTAACCAATTGATCCGACTCCCTCCAAACCTGGTTCCTAAGATCCACTCGGTGCGGAGGGGTCTGGCCTCTCCCCGTCCAAAAACAAAACCTGGGAACTTTAATAAGGCACGGGGAGTCCAAAGTAAGCAAAATGTAACCAACATTTGTTTTGCAACAATTATATACATGAGTACTGGTAGAACTTCACCAGGTACTCTCTCCTGTCAGTCGATTCCAGACTGGCTGGCCTTTTATCCAAGCTCGGGTAAACTACCCTGCCCCTAGCGGGAGAGCTTGTGTTCCTCAAGGACCACGGGGAAAACAATCATCCCCACACCGTATGTCCCGTGCAGGTTATTACAGGAACACAGTGTCCTGACGAGCAGACCGCTCCAACTGAGTCCCCTGCCCAAAGGCACACCTCAACCAAATCAATAAAACCAACATAAAGGGTTATAGGGATAAGGTGGAGGTGTCGACCTTGGGTAGGGTGCTCTTTCCAAGAGCCAGTGCAGACTCGATGGGCCGAATGGCCTCCTTCTGCACTGTAAATTCTATGATATTCTATGATGATAAAGAAATAAGAAGAAAGGAAATAAACAGGGAGTACTCCTGCAATTTTCAAAAGATGTTTGACAAAGTAGCACATAAAGATCCAAGGACCATAAGACAGAGGAACAGAATTAGGCCACTCAGCCCATCGAGTCTGCTCCGCCATGCAGTCATGGCTGATATTTTCTCATCCCCATTCTCCTGCCTTCTCCCCCTAACCCCCTTAAGGAGGGCTTGAGTCAGGTGCTCTTTCCAAGGGCAGGTGCAGACTTGAATGGCTGAATGGCCACCTTATGCACTGTAAATTCTGTGATTTTTATGATTGGGTGAACTGAAGGCAGAGAATAATGGTGAACAGTTTTTATTCCCTTGTCAGGAGGGAAGTGTACAGTAATGTCCCCTAGTGGTCAGTATTAACACCACTGCTCTTTTGATATATAGTAAGAAGTTTTACAACACCAGGTTAAAGTCCAACAGGTTTGTTTCAATGTCACTAGCTTTCGGAGCGCTGCTCCTTCCTCGGGTGAATGAAGAGGTATGTTCCAGAAACATATATATACAGACAGATTCAAAGATGCCAGACAATGCTTGGAATGCGAGCATTAGCAGGTGATTAAATCCTTACAGATCCAGAAATGGGGTAACCCCAGGTTAAAGAGGTGTGAATTGTGACAAGCCAGGACAGTTGGTAGGATTTTGCAGGCCAGATGGTGGGGGATGAATGTAATGCGACATGAATCCCAGGTCCCGGTTGAGGCCGCACTCATGTGTGCGGAACTTGGCTATAAGCTTCTGCTTGGCGATTCTGCGTTGTCGCGCGTCCTGAAGGCCGCCTTGGAGAACGCTTACCCGGAGATCAAAGGCTGAATGCCCTTGACTGCTGAAGTGTTCCCCGACTGGAAGGGAACATTCCTGCCTGGCGATTGTCGCACGATGTCCGTTCATTCGTTGCCGCAGTGTCTGCATGGTCTCGCCAATGTACCACGCTTCGGGACATCCTTTCCTGCAGCGTATGAGGTAGACAACGTTGGCTGAGTCGCACGAGTATGTACCGCGTACCTGGTGGGTGATGTTCTCACGTGTAATAGTGGTATCCATGTCGATGATCTGGCACGTCTTGCAGAGATTGCCATGACAGGGTTGTGTGGTGTCGTGGTCACTGTTCTGAAGACTGGGTAGTTTGCTGCAAACAATGGTTCGTTTGAGGTTGCGCGGTTGTTTGAAGGCAAGTAGTGGGGGTGTGCGGATGACCTTGGCACGATGTTCATCTTCATCGATGACGTGTTGAAGGCTGTGAAGAAGATGTCGTAGTTTCTTCGCTCCGGGAAAGTACTGGACGACGAAGGGTATTCTGTCGGTTGTGTCTATATATCAAATATATCAAAAAAGATGTCTTTTGATATATACCTTTGATATACACCTTAATGACCTGGACTTGGGTAAACGGTATAATTTCAAAGCTGGCAGCTGACATGAAACTTGGAAATATGAGGCGTGATTTTCCCACCACGATGTGCCCGGACCGGCATCACTGGAGAGGTCCAAATCTGGCGTTGTGCCGGATGCAAAACCGCACGCGAGTCATTCGAATTGCGGTGCCCACCGCGGTCTGGATCACTCCCTCACTGGGGGTGATCCAATAATCATGTTTAATGGCTCATTTAAATATGCACAGTCTGTTTTGGGTTACATTGTGCTGGTGCCAGGCAGTCACCAGCTGCACTGGCGAGGCCTCAATCGGGTGCCAATTAGTACTGGTCTCCATCAGCGAAGACCAGTATGATGGCCATCTGGGGGTCTTGCATGCCACTTAGCCGCCAGGTGTTGGGGAGGGGGCAAGGTCGGACCCTGGTGCTGTGGCAGGGCCAACCTGATGCTACCAGGGTGCCAGGTTGGAAGTGCCAGGTGCCAGCTTGGCATGGGCCAGAGCCTGAGGGGGACCATGCCCATGAAAGGGAGGGTGAAGGGTGGTTAGGGAGGGGCATCATAAATGAAGGTGGGGGGGTGCGCGAAAGAGGTGGGGTTCAGCGACCCCATAGCGGGTGTCCTCACTTGGGAGTGGAGGATAATGCCGGGTCTGCGCGGGGTGTGGGGGATGCTCAAGCTCCGCGTTTGGGGAACCCTTTCAAAATGGCGCCCCGATCTCTCAGGAGCCACTGGCGAGTTCAGCTCTCCACTGCTGAAACAATTTCTAAGTGTGGGTTAGATCGGGGGGAAAATCACCAAACCTCCAAAAAATGACAAGTGTGGGTGAATCCAGGTCGGGATCGCACCCAAAAAGCTGGCGGGTAACACCCCGCACCCTTCCGAACTCGCCCAAAATGACAGTTATTTTTTGGGAGAATTGTGCCCATGTATTGGAGAGCACCTGTAATTTTTCCAGGTTTAATTCAATTCTGAGCTTAAGAAATACACAGAAGATCCAGCAGATGGCCCTCCCTTTGCCCTACAACGAGGACCTTTTAGTGACCGCTTTTACACTGCCATGGAATTGCATTCCACAAGGGAGCACAGGAGTTAGCACTGTTGCGTCACAGCGCCAGGGACCCAGGTTCGATTCCCAGCTTGGGTCACTGTCTGTGCGGAGTCTGCACGTTCTCCTCCGGGTGCTCCGGTTTCCTCCCACAAGTCCTGAAAGACGTGCTTATTAGGTGAATTGGACATTCGGAATTCTCCCTCTGTGTACCTGAACAGGCGCCGGAGTGTGGCGACTAGGGGATTTCCATAGTAACTTCATAGCAGCGTGACAATAATAAAGATTATTATTTATGAGTCTGATTACAGCTAAGGTGCTCAATGCATCATACATCCTTTTTTACCTGTGGGTGCTGCATCGGAGGTATTTGTACTCCGCTGTTTCAACTGGAGGGAATCTGCTCTGGAACTGGTGCAGGTTTCAGTTCATTTTGTACTTTGCCTCCTCTGGGGGCTCCCACCCCATTGAGCTTCAAAATCAGAAGACCCTGTCCTAGAGTTGGACTCCGTCTTTAAAGTTGTCCAGATATTTTTGGGCCTTGGTCCTGTTACACCATGAGGAAACATATTTAAGCTAAAATGATGCTTTTGTGTAGCTTTTAATTTATCCATTAGCAGAATGTCATCGTAGTCTTGTTAGCTCAATGTTCTTCCCCAAATTAATTGCATTGCAGAAGAAAAGTATGGCTCCATGCTTTGGTTGGATTCCTGCTTTGCTTTGCCTGAAGTGCTGTGAGAGGGAAAGGGATCGTAATAGTAATTATGGTCGTACCAGAATAAGTTTGTTGGGCTGTACAACTATTATTTGTTCTATTCATTCTTGTGTTGGCAACTCTTGCAAGTAAAACAGTTAGAACAGTCAGTTTCTTTATTTAAAAAATATAAATAGCAACTATTATAATATTTCACTTCATGTGCTTAATTATGTGTAACCTAAAACAATAGTTTTGATTTGTCAGAGTGCTGCTGTTGAGATGCAGCACTGCCGGGTCAGTAATGGCTACAAGAGGTCAGAGGCTGGGAATTCTGTATTCAGGAACTCATCACCTGACTCCCCAAAGCCTGGTCACTGTCTACAACACACAAGTCAGGGGTGTAATGGAATACTCTTCACCTGCCTGGATGAGTGCAGGTCCAACAGCACTCGAAGCGCGACACCATCCAGGACAAATCAGCCACCTTGATTGGCACCCCATTCGCCACCTTAAACATTCGCTTCCTCCACCACTGGCCCACAGTGGCGGCAGTGTGTGACACAGACAAGGTGTGCTGCAGCAACTCGCCAAGCTCCTTTGCTAGCACCTTCCAAACCCACAACTACCGCCACCTCGAAGGACAAGGGCAGCAGACGCATGGCAACACATGCAAGTTCCCCTCCAAGTCACTCAACATCCTGATGTGCAATTATATCGCCGTTCCTTCACCACCGCTGGGTCAAAATCCTGGCACCCTCTCCTGATCAGCACTGTGGGGTGTATCTACACAACAGGGACTGCAGTGGTTCAAGAAGGCAGCTCACCACCACCTTCTCAAGGGTAATTAGGGATGGGCGATAAATGTTGGCCTAGCCAGGGATGCTCGCACTCCGTGAAAGAGTAAAAAAAGGAAGACAACGAATGTATTTTTAGCTATGTCACAATGTTCATTGAGGTGCTCAGAGCTTTAACTAATAAGTGGACTAATGTTTGTTTTGTTGGTCATAGGTAATTAACAAAAGGGGCTGTGATTACATTTTGAAACACGTTCCAGTAATGCACAAAGAACACCGGGGACTGACTCCGAAAGAGGGGATGCTGAGGTTTATTAAAGACGCTTGCCTTTTGGAGGATGTGCCCATTCATTATTACAGGCTCCAAAAAGTAAGAAACATATTTCCTTTTTGTTCATTATTACTGAATTACAGGGCTGTTAAAATGGGAGGAGAAAAAGTTACTAATAGAATAATTTACACGTCCGCTGCAGATTTTAAAATAATTTCCGCCTGAATTGGCCAGCAGTCCCATAGCCTGGGTAGATGCTTTGCTACCTCGATGGTGAATGGAGTCTAAAAGAGTTTTGTTTCATTGGAAGTTATCTGAAATACATTTTTTTTTAAACTTGGAAATAAAAAGTGGGTGACGGTAAAATTAACCAGGTTAGGGACGCGATTCCATGACCGTGTTGTGTCCGGCGTGGATCAGGGAATGCCGGGTGAATAGCGGCAGAGAGCAAAATTGAGATTCGCTCCAGGCACAAACTATTTTGCGATTCACCTGGCCTTTTCCCCCTGGCGAGTTCCAGATCAATGGCGAGAATATCATTAACCCTGATTTGCATTCATTTCAATCTCAGATTAAAGTCGAGTGCAGCGGCCTCCCGGGAATTACCTGCCTCCCCAGTGGGACGTTACACGGGAGCCATTTATTATTCCCTTTGAAAAGCGTGAAACTGGCGCAATGGCTATTGAGGGTAAGTGAGGAGGTGAGGAACCTGACTGTGAGAAGCCTCTAGCTTCACAGCTGAAGGCTATTTCACATCCGGAATTAACCTTGTTGGTTGTGAGAGCACTTCACGCTCCTCAACTCTCAAGTGCCTCCTCAAGGGCACATATTCCATACCTCCAGGGGATGATTAGTGCACTCCCATGTCCAGCAAAATGATGCCTGTACGGTGCGCTGAATTGTAGGAGCATCAGCAACATAGAGACAACTGCCAACAATCAAACACTAAAGAGCAGGGCCACCACTGTGAACCTTCTCACGACCAAAGGGTGTGTGTGTGGATGAGCGGAGGGCAGCTGAGCATGGTCACCCTAATGTTCCCGGCAGAGTCTGGGGGCTACTGATGTGGTCAGGGGCGAGTGTGCAGAGTGAAATTTGCCTGTACAAGTGGTTGGCTGGATGGCTCTTGAGAAAAGGCGGGACAGTCATGGGAAGGGTGAGGGAGGCTTGGGGGATTTGAGGGACCTGGGGTGGGAGCCCAAACTGATTGTTGGTATCTCTCTTTCTCCAATTCCTGCCAAATAAAAGTTTGTTTACTGGAGTTGATTCCGCGGAGGCTGCTTTTGCGTTGTTTGTGGCAGCCAAGGCGGTCAGACGCTGTAGAACACAGCAGTGACAACGCCGCTAGAGGTGGTACCCCATGTGCATGGGGGTACTTCACACCCTGAAGACCCAACCGCCCATCAGGCTGAGGAAGGACCCAAAATGGGAGGCCAACAACAGCCCAAGGTGTAGATGCACGTTGGTCATTCAATCAGCTGATGGACGTCATGTGCCGTAGAAAATTGCATTTCAATAGAGAGACAGTGCAGCACCTGGGCTACATCCTCGTGGACAAGGCACTCTGTCGAGGAAGATGAGGGCACCTGCTCCCGGTGGCCATGGAGGTCACTTCAGGCCTAAACCTTTACGCCATCGGGTCATTCCAGGGCTCAAACGGGGACCTGTGTGGCATATCCCAATCTTCAGCCTACAGGTGCATCCAGGAGGTGATGAATGCTCTGTATGTCTGGGAATCAGACTGTATCACCTTGGACCTGTACCTGGCCCACCAAGATGCCGGGATGGTTTGTCCCCATCGCTGGCATGCCCTAAGTCCAGGAGAGTTTCCTGCAAGCACCTGGGCATCAGGGAGTGTCCTATATTAACAGGAAGGGGTTTCACTCCCTGAATTATCAGATCATGTGCGACGGCAACCTCTGAATCATGCACCTGTGTGCCTGTTACCCTGGGAGCTTGTATGACAGCTACATCCTGGGGCACTTGGAGATTCCCGGTGCCTTCAAGGGCTACCCCACGTTATCAGGCTGGCACACTGGGACAAGGTATACCCGCTGAGGTCACGGCTGATGACGCCGGTGCGAAGGCTTGAGACCATAGATCATAGAATCTCTCCAGTGCTGAAGGAGGCCATTTGGACCTTCGGATCTGTTCTGACCCTGCGAACGAGTACCCGCCTAGGCCCCCTCCCCATCCCCTTCACCCCACTTATCAGGGTGATAGGCCTGTTTTAGCACTGTTAGCGGGTCCCCATACAAGGCAGGAGAGGATGATGACTCGCTGTAAGGTTGCCCTTGGTGCTCCTCAGTTTATGCCAAAGTCTGACTCCTGTCTTTCTGCTGACAGCACGCCCACACCCATCCGCTGAACGGGGTCTGCATGGGGAGTTTTTGATCTTAGATCACTGTGCAGAGTGGGGTGGGGGAAGTGGAGGGCGTCAGGATGTGGGTGTGCGGGCAGGCCTGCAGTGATGAGTAACGTAACAGACACTTCTCATGTATGAGGTGTGACATGTTTTAATAGTCAACATTTTACTATGACAGATTTCCATTCCCTGTGGCTACAGATAGTGACCTCACCAGTGCCCACTCAGTGCTCCTCACTCTTCTTGGTCTTTCAAGGTCTCATGGAGGTGGAAGCAGCCAGCAGAAATCCCTGCCCTGTCCTCCTGGAGGACCTGGAGCCGGGGGTCCCCAGCCGACTTATTGGTGTCACTGGCATAGCTGTGCCACCCTGTTTGGTCCGCTGACCTTGAGATGCGCCGGTGTCAGGAGGGGGGGGGGGGGGGGATTCGGAAGAACTAGAGACCAGCGTAGTTTCCTTGGTTGCAGGCCCCGGGTTGGCATTCTGCGCTTCCTCCACCCTGAGGTGCCCGAAGGGCCCTGGTGGTCTCCATTGGACGGAGGTGCAGCTGAAGTGAGCTCCAGAGGCCTCTGAGTCATCTGTCGCTGCCAGTCCTGAAGGCTCCTTATTGTCTGCACCATGGCATCGACACCCTCAGCGATGCTCCTCAGTGACTGGGCCATGTTCTGCAGGGCCTCGGCAATGTCCATCTGTGTCTGGGACACATCCGTCAGCCACTGGGACATGATGTCAAGGCCCTTAAGCCATGGTCGTCACAGACTGAGCCATGCCTTGGACAGCACCACTCAGGATGGGGACGTCATGCTCCAGGGCTTCACTGCGGTCGCCACTCGAGCTGTGTTGGTATGTGGCACCAGCCTTTGGGACTCCTCCAATCGGTCTTGCAGTCGCTGGAATGTTGGAACCCCCCCCCCGAATCTCATGGCTGTGTTCTATCATCTGCAGCAGCTCTGGGAAAACCTTGTCCAGAGGCTCCGCATCTGGCTGGGACCCGGCTGTGTCCTGGGATCCAGCAAAGCTCTGACTGCTGTCTACCTGATGTGCATCAGCAACTGTGTGGTGCTCACCAGATTGCCCCACAGAAGCCTGTCCACTAATGTCGCCCACTGAGGTGTGTGTCTCTGAGCTGTTATAAGGTGCAGGTGATAGCTGTGACATGTCGCTTATGGTCTTCTCGGAGGTGTTCCCTTGGTTGGTGGGGTTGGGGGGGAGGGGGGGGGGATGACTCCGGGTGGCACGGCCCTAACAGATGGAGATCCTGCGAGAGAATGGACATGTAGTTAGAATGGACGTGTGGTTAGTGAGAGTGAAGGATCATTTTGTCTAACATGAACAACGCTCTTGAGGCAGGCCATCTGGGTGAAGAGGCAGTGAATCCTCACCTCTCTGGCACAGGCCACATCGCTGCCAGTGACTGCTCTCCTGGCAACCCCGCGATATCCAGGACCCAATCCTCATATAGGATGAGGACCCTGTCTCCGGGATTCCAGCCCCCGTTTTGGCCCTTTATTATTGGCTAGATTCTACTGTGGGGACAAAGAGAGGGCAATGTGAGCCGCATGCTTGATGGGTGGGGGGGGGGGTCTATAGCAGGTGGCATGTGTGGGCACCACACCTGGGCATGAAGGGATTGGGCTGGTGGGTGCCAGGGGATCCTGAGGAACAAGCACAAAGATTGGATGTGGGGAGGGTGCGAGGTGGCAGCCAGTGGATTTGAGAGGAGGGGGCTTGGGAATTTGAGGGATGGCAGGCAGAACAGATGCCAGCGAAGAGATGGTAACTTACCCGTTGAAGGTCGTTTGTCTTCTTCCGACATTGGACGACAGTCCTCCTTGTCATGCTGTCCACACTGACAGCTGCTTCCTCCCAGGCGACATTACTGACCACATTGTTGGTCCTCTGACCCTCCGAGGAACAGGGTGCCCCACCTCTCATCCAAGAAGCCTTATGAGTTCAGCATTCCCAAAGCAAGGAGTAGGTCTGTACACTCCATGGTTGAGAGTTGACTGGAAGTGAGTGGTGAGGGAGAGCTTTAAAAGCAGCTCCCCCTTGTTAGCAGCGAGCTGCTGAGGTGTGTGTTTTGTTATGCTCTTGATGTAGCTAAGCTTCTTCCTTGATGTGCACTCTGACAAAGGAAGGTTCAGACTTGGAGATAGCTTTAACACGTTTATTAAACTATTAACAATTCTCCTACTTGGATTCAACATTACTGTTAATCCTTCTATAGCTACTCAGACTGACGAACCAGTCTGCTACAATCCACGTCGTGGGTGTGATGTTCAATCAACCCTGTGTCTGTACTCACTGAGAGTCTCCACTGGAAAGAGGAAGATCATGTGTGCAGTGTCCTTTTATATGGGTTGGTGCAATGCCCTCCTCTGGTAGTGTCACCTCTGTGTGTATCGTGAATGCCCATTGGTCGTGTCCTATCTTACTGACCTATTGGTTGAATGTCTGTGTGTCATGTCTCTGGTGCTCCCTCTAGTGTCTCGCTAGTCTACGTGTATTTACATTAACCCCTTGTGTATTTACAGTGATGCATATCACCACAGTGTGAATCAGGTGATTCAGAAGGCAATGGAGCCAGTAATGTTGAGAATCTCGTGGGGGCTCATTTTAGGCACTAAGCCTGTTGAATATGGGCTGCGATCTCGCCAACTCAGCTGTTGTGAAACACCCCGCCAAACATGCCCAAAACTGGATTTTGACAATTTACTGTTGAATCGAGCCCTAGATCTCCAAAAGGAGAACAACTAGCTCATAATGTTCCTTAGGACAGGGAACCTGTCGTCCTTACCTGGTTGGGCTCATATGTCACATTAGTTCAATCAGCTGTATGAAACCACTCCTCCGCCTTCAGGTACCATGCCCTAAGAGCTGACCAGAGGATTGGTCCATTGATATGTTGTGTAAAATACTGCAGTGATTTGCTCTTGCTTTCTGCAGTATGGATGAGCAGGAAACTCTCCTCTTACTGGCTGCCAGCAGGCGTATTGGAAGGATTTACAAGAAAATGTTGATAATCAAGCTGTTTGACCACACCTCCCATTGCCATCAAATCCTGATATGGGACTTGAACCCGGAGCTTCTCGCTCTGAGGTAGGGACACTACCCACTGCACCACAAGACTTAATGAAGCCAATGCAAAGTATAAAACAATAAATAAAATGGATCACTCAACTGTGACTTCGGCATGGGGCGGCACGGTAGCACTGTGGTTGGCACCATAGCTTCACAGCGCCAGGGTCCCAGGTTCGATTCCCGGCTTGCGTCACTGTCTGTGCGGAGTCTGCACGTTCTCCCCGTGTCTGCGTGGGTTTCCTCCGGGTGTTCCAGTTTCCTCCCACAAGTCCTGAAAGACGTACTTGTTAGGTGAATTGGACATTCTGAATTCTCCCTCACTGTACCCGAACAGGCGCCGGAGTGTGGCGACTCGGGGATTTTCACAGTAACGTCATTGCAGTGTTAATGTAAGCCTACTTGTGACACTAATAAAGATTATTATAACATTTGGGGATTGTGCCCAACTTCCCATATTCTTCCATTGCTATCGTTTGGCATGTTTTGTCTTTCTGGTAGGACTGACCCAACAGAATTAGCCACAATGGTTTACAATGATATATATTACCTCAGTAATGTTAATGGAAGTTTCAAATAGCTCTAAATAGATGTAGTATTGAATTGGTGCATTTTACGAGTACAATGTTAGGTACTTTATGAGGATGGATAATTTGAATTATATGTGTTGCAACATGGATCATTCCGGTAATAGTAAGATGGAAGTTAGTAATTTTGCAAAACAAATACATGTGTGCTGCTGACATTTGGTTTTGGTGTCTACAGTCTGCAGCTCGTGTGTCTCTTGTGTGTGATCAAATAATATTGGCTGGATGCAACAGGTGTTCAATAGAAGAGAAAGTGGTATCATAAGACCCTAAGACATAGCAGCAGAATTAGGCATTCGGCCCATCGAGTCTGCTCCACCATTCAATCATGGCTGATATTTTTCTCATCCCCATTCTCCTGCCTTCTCTCCATAACGCCTGATCCCCTCATTAATCATATGGCAATTTTGATCTGAAAAATTTGACCTAGTTGGATCAAAGACCTTTGGATAACATTTCTTGCATGTGAATTCTAATTCTGTTTCCGAGCTGAGCTCGAGCCAACCTGGCTTATGAGAGGGATCTGTTAACGGAGGCCCATGATTCTTTTTTAAAATTAATTTAGGGGATGTGGGCATCGCTGGTTAGGCCAGCCTTTATTGCCCATCCCTGGCTGCCCTTCAGAAGGTGGTGGTGAGTGGCCTTCTTGAACCGCTGCAGTCCTTGAGGTGTAGGTACACCCGCTGTGCTGTTAGGGAGAGAGTTCCAGGATGTTGCCCTAGCAACACAGAAGTAGCGGTGATATATTTCCAAGTCAAGGTGAGTGACTTGGAGGGGAAGCTCCAGGTGGTGGGGTTTCCAGGTATCCGCTGCCCTTGTCCTAGATGGTAGTGGTCATGGGTTTGGAAGGCGTTGTCGAAGGAACCTTGGTGAGTTACTGTAGTGCATCTTGTAGATGGTACATATAGCTGTCACTGTTCGTCGGTGGTGGAGGGTTTGAATGTTTGTGGAATGGGGAGCAATCAAGCGGGGCTGCTTTGTCCTGGATGGCGTTGAACTTCTTTGAGTGTTGTTGGAGCTGCACTCATCCAGTCAAGTGGAGAGCATTCCATTACACTCCTAACTTGTTCCCATTTGATTACAGTTAACCCCTGTCCATCAGAACCGTATACACTTTGGGTGTGATTGAGCCTTGGTTGTTGCCAACCTATATCTGGACAACTCTGGCAGAAGCTCAGTTTAAAGACTCGTGGCATAAAACCTTATGTGCTACATGCTTCGGTTGCTCAGCTTGTGGTGTACACAGGTTAACATTTAGCTGTTGAAATGTTTGCTTTAATCAACTGTGCGGAGTGTGATACTAACTTTGTATAGGTGGTCAGGAATCTCTACAACAACAACTGCACCGTTAGCGTCCCAAGGTTTCTCACAGGAGCATTATCAAGCAGAATCTTGACACCAAGGCACATTTGGAGGTATTTGTACAGAGGGTCATGGAGGCATAGGTTTTAAAGGGCATCTTAAATCAGGAAAGGGAAACCGAGGTAAAAGGTTTAGGGAAGGAATTCCTGAGTTTAGGGCCATGGCAGCTGAAAGCTTTGCTGCCAATGAAGGAGCGATTTAAAATTGGGGAGGCTCCATAACCAGAATGAGAGGTGCACAGATACCCTGGAGAGTTGTAGGGTTGAGAGAGATGGGGATTGGGTGAGGCCAAGCAGCGATTTGAAAATAAGAAATGAAAATGTTAAAATGGTTAAGCATGGGGGGTTGATGGGTGAATGGGATTTTGAGTTAGGACACGGGTCACAAAGCTTTGGATGACATCCTGCACAATCCTGCTGATGCATTTGCCAACAATTTACTCTGTTGCAGGACAAGAAGGAAGAGCGTCCCTCGGTGGTGCTTGGGCTCACTTTGAAAGGCATGCATATTTATCAGGTACAAATAAGGATCTAACTCTGTAAAAATGTAATGTTCATTTAATGCTTGCTAAGTGACATTTAGGATTCCTACATTCTTAACTTTGTATTTCTGGTGAAACAGATTGTCAAACATATTCACTTTCTGTTTTGGTTCTGTTTATAGGAGTCTCAGAGTGTCCGACAGTTGCTGTATGACTTTCCATGGTCAAATATTGGCAAGCTTACTTTCCTGGTATGTGGAGGAATGCTGTCCTGACAGCGTTGGAATCTTGTACGGCTAGTTTTGAACAAATCGTTCATCAAATAGCAAAAATGCCATTTCGGAGGTTTCCCTTCATTGTCCAGATGACGTTTGTTTCTAACCCCAAATGTTGTTCAATGTTTAATTTTAAGGAAGCTCTGAACATGTTGGGCGCGATTTAAGGAAATGGGAACAAAGTTCCATAGCGAGCGCATTTAGCCACGCGGGTAGCAGTAGAAGGGTGTTTTCCTGAATGGAAGGTTGTGAGTAGCGTGTTCCACAGGGATCTGTGCTGGGACCTCTTTGTTTGTAGTACACATAAACGATTTGGAGGAAATGTAGCCGGTCTGATTAGTAAGTTCACGGGTGACACCAAGGTTGGTGGAGTGGCAGATAGTGTTGAGGATTGTCAGAGGTTACAGCAGGACATAGATTGGAGACTTGGGCAGAGAATGGCTAATGGAGTTTAATCCAGACAAATGTGAGGTAATGCATTTTGGTAGGTCTAACAGAGAGGGGAAATATACAGTAAATGGCAAAACTCTTAGGAATATAGAAAGTCAGAGAGATCTGGGCGTGCAGGTCCACAGATCTTTGAAAGTGGCAACACAAGTGGACAAGGTAGTCAAGAAAGCATACGGAATGCTTGCCTTCATTTGGATGCGGCATAGAGTATAAAAACTGGCAAGTCATGCTGGAGTTGTATAGAACCTTGGTACGGCCGCACTTGGAATATTGCGCACAATTCTGCTCGCCACACTACCAGAAGGATGAGCAGGCTTTGGAGAGGGTGCAGAGGAGGTTTACTAGAATGTTGCCTGGTCTGGAGGGTGTTAGCTATGTGGAGAAACTGAGTAGACTCAAACTGTTTTCATTAGAATGATGGAGGTTGAGACGTGACCTGATAGAGGTCTACAAGATTATGAGGGGCATAGATAGAGTGGATGGGCAGGCACTCTTTCCCAAGGTGGAGGAGTCAGTCACCAGGGGACGTAGGACTAAGGTCCGTAGGGCAAGGTTTAGAGGAGATGTGCAAGGCAGGTTTTTTTACACCGAGGGTGGTGAGTGCCTGGAACGCGTTGCCAGGGGAGGTTGTGGAAGCAGATACATTAACGGTGTTCAAAAGGCATCTCGACAAACACATGGATAGGATGGGTATAGAGGGATAGGGCAGTAGGAAGTGGTGAGGGTTTTGGCCAAGGGTTGTATCATGACCGGTACAAGCTTGGAGGGCCGAAGGCCTTGTTCCTGTGCTGTATTGTTCTTTGATTCCTGACGCTCGCAGCGCTATTAAACATCACTAGGGTTAGATAGGTGGCCTCAGCAGGGAACGCATGGCCGAGCCTGCACATAGGCCCGTTTTCTGCACTGAGCAGCTCCGCTCGTCAGTACCCCTCAATGTAGCGAGAGATTGGGATGCCATTTTTGAATGGCGCCCTGATCTCTGGGAACCCCCAACGTGACCCCCAACATCCCCCTCCCCCCCCAGTCCCTACTTACTATGAAGGGCCTCCGCGGCCCCTCTGCACCCCAATACCTGCGCAGGGCACCCCCAGCCCGATTGCCGGCGTATGACAAATGTCAGCATGGCACCTTGGCGGTGCCAACCTGGTACCCTGGCAATGCCAGCTGGCAGTACCATGGCACACCATCCTGATTAGGCACTATATCACCATTCAAAGAACAAAGAAAATTACAACACAGGAACAGGCCCTTCGGCCCTCCATGCCTGCACCGACCTGGCTGCCCGTCTGAACTAAAAACCCCTACCCTTCCGGGGACCATATCCCTCTATTCTCATCCTATTCATGTATTTGCCCCTTATCGTATCTGCTTCCACTACCTCCCCCAGCAGAGAGCTCCAGGCTCTCACCACCCACTGTGTAAAAACCTTGCCTTGTCCTTTAAACCTTGCTCTCGCACCTTAAACCCATGCCCCCTAGTAATTGACTCTTGCACCGTGGGGAAAAAGCTTCAGACTATCCTTCAACGTTGCTGGATCAAAACCATGGAATTCCCTTCCTAACTTCACATAAGATGGCTCAACACCGCATCTTGAGGGCAACTGGGGATGGGCAACAAACGCTGGCAATGCCAGCGACACCAACATGCCCAACAGTGGTTCACAGGAGAGTGTTGCAGGATCTTGCTTTCAATTATTAGGTTATTTCTGTCACCGAAGTTGAGTTTTATCGTTTGATTTTGAACCGTTGCTTCCTTTGCTGTTGCAGGGAAAGAAGTTTGAGATCCAACCAGACGGTTTGCCCTCTGCTCGGAAGCTGATCTATTACACAGGTTGTCCGTTCCGTTCCAGACATTTGCTGCAGCTCCTCAGTAGCAGCCATCGACTGTACATGAACATCCAGCCCGTGCTCAAACAGATTCGGAAAATTGAAGAAATGGAAGGTAAGGACGGAGAGAAAACAACTGAGTGTGGGGAAAGCCCCCAGTGCACGGTTTAAACTTGCAAAAAGTACTTAACTTAACAAGAAAGTTGATTGAAATTCAACCAGCCTGGGCAAGTGCTCCACGGTGCTGTAGTAACGTTTTCTAATAAACTTTCTCTACTTCTGTTTAAACCGGAGAAGGAAAGTTTTCTATCCAACATTCCTCCCTCATCCAACACCATCAATCTGGCCATTCATTTGTTTTCTATTTGTGAGAATAGGCTGTGCCAACACGGCAGCTATTGAAATGTAACTTGTCGTATTTTGCATCTTTTTAAGGATGTGATGAGATGCCATATATAAATGTACCTTTGTCCCCGTCTGCCTTACCTGCCTAATTCACATGTTGGAACGGAGAAATTCTCGGGGTTTTCAACTTCTTTCAAATGGGCAGTTTCTTCTTCCTCAATGGTCATCAGTATTTCCTCAGAAGGCTGTTGCATTATTAAACCAGCATCTGGAGAAATGCATGTGTCTGATTACAGCAGAGTTTTTCTTACCTGTGGGTGCTGCATGGCAGGTATTTGCAGTCAGCTGTTTCAAATGGAGGGTTCCTGCACTAGAACCAGTGGGGATCTCAGTTCATTTTGTACATTGGAGCTAAAGGGTTGTCGTAGCTCAGACTACTGGGTAGCTTGTTGCAGCATGGTCTGAGACAAATTGGGGACGGTGAGGAATTTTGTTATTGGATTGGGATGCTCTTTATTTAGGAAGACTCTTGAGAACATAATGAAATTGTGGACTCCTTTTCCAGGAACGTTAGCTTGAGGAGAAGAGGCGTTTCATAGAATCCCTACAGTGTAGAAGGGGGCCATTTGGCCCATTGAGTCTACACCAACACCCTGAAAGAGCACCCAAAACCAGGCCCACTCCCCCACCCCATCTCTGTAACCCCATCACCCCACTTAACCGTTGGACACTACGGGCAATTTAGCATGATCAGCCCACCTAACCTGCACATCTTTGGACTATGGGAAGAAACTGGAGCACCCGGCAGAAACCCACGTAGACACGGGGAGAACGTGCAGACTCCGCACAGTCACCCGTGGCCGGAATTGAACCCGGGTCCCTGGCGTTGTGAGGTAGCAGTGCCAGCCACTGTGCCGCTCCTTGGGGAAGGGAGAGAGGGGACTGTAGATTGTTTTCCAGACTGCAAGGTGGATATGAATAGGAATACTTCTAAGAATAAGAATAACTTTGTGAACTAATGAGCGTTGGTTTTTTTAAGTGTAAAGTGCAGACTGAATGTTGTTCATTGATGCAATTATTTGATTCCACTTCCTCACCCAGTTTTGGGATTTGGGAATTATGCTACTGCTTCCTGGTCCTTTTACATCCCTCATTGTGCTGCTGCTGCCACCTTGTGGTGTGTTAATGAAAGGCCATCCACCACAACATTGCTTGCTTCTATCAGCAAGAAATATGAAAGATTCAGTTTTCATTTTCTGATCATTAGTGTGAATCATTTTCAGCAATGCTTCCAAATTTTCTCCCTTCAGGAACTTAAGTTGAATCTGAAATGTACTGAATAATGTGAATAGGAATTCCCACTGTTGGCATCCCACATCACTTTAGTGAGCGGGATTCTCCAGTCAGCCAGGCGCGTTTTCCTTGGTGGCGTGCCCTCGCCGGCAGCAGGATTCTCCGTTCTTGCCACTTGTCAATTGAATTTCCCATTATGGCCACCCCACGCTGCTGTAAAACACCCGGACGTGGGTGCGCTACTGGCACAATGGAGAATCCTGCCGGTGGAGGACTGAGCAACAAAGAGGTGCTTCATTCAGTAATCCTACTTTAGAAACTTCATCTAGACCTGCCAGCTTCTAACATCTGTCAATTAGTTCTTAGCTTTCTCAATTATTTGGTAGAGTGAATAATTTAACTATTGTATATTATTTTTGGGCAAAGATGCATTTCATATTTTAGATTAAAACTTGCATTCCTTCACAATATACAATGCAGAGAAAAAGCGTTACAGAGAATCATACATCAGTGATGCCTTTGAGATGGATCTTGAGCGACTAGATGAGCATTCATATGGCAGTGGAAGCAGTCAAGGAAGCGTAAGGAACAAACA
This sequence comes from Scyliorhinus torazame, assembly GCF_047496885.1. Lineage (NCBI taxonomy): Eukaryota > Metazoa > Chordata > Chondrichthyes > Carcharhiniformes > Scyliorhinidae > Scyliorhinus > Scyliorhinus torazame. The sequence continues at coordinate 391,289,009 of NC_092707.1, forward strand.
GCTGTCTCGTCATTCAACCGTTAGCCACGGGAGTTCACATACCTCTGGAATTGAGGCAGATTCGAGGCACAGAATGTCGGTGGAGATGGCAGTGGACGAGCCATTTTCCACGGAGCCAGTGCACAGTACGGTTAAATACTGTAGTTTAACGATAAGCCGCAGAAGTTCCCACACATCAGGAATAGAGAGTAGCAGCAAAGACCGGACCGATGATGATGGTAAGAATGTTGCCAAATTATAGTAAATCATTTTCAGTTCTTCCAGTCACTTGACATTATTCCAGCAGCTTGTACAACAGGTCCAGTAACAACTACCATCGTTTTGCATTTGTGTTCAGCTTCATTGGAGTGACATGTATTGAGATCACAGCTGACTTAGACAAAGAAATAACCCAATTGTCCTCTTTGGGTGAGGCTGCCTTTGATTTTCAAAAATACTTTGAAAGTAGATGCTTAATCTACTATGGAATGAATCTTAAGACCATCCTAAGGGTTTTTAGAAATTAGTGGAGATGGCCATGACTTCATTCAAGTGAAACCTATGAAGCCCAAACCACTCTCCCTGACAGCCAAGTCAAAGACATACAGAGGTGGAAGACTTTTTAGTAAATTAACTAAAGGCGCTGGTCGTCCAAATCATCCAAATGGTGGATGAAACAGTTATTTAGTTTTCCACAGCTGCTGGATCGTAAAGCCATACCAATTTCCCTTCAGTGAAAAATAAACTGACGAAAGCTGATTTACACAATATGCAAGGTTGTCGTACGATATTGGCAACTAACAAACGGGATTTTAAAAACCATTCAATTGACCATGTGTGCAACTGTAGTGAGATAGTTGTTGAAGTATGCAGTGCATTGTGAATAATATGCATGGAGTACAACATTAGATCAGTGCCCCATTGGATTGTTTTTACTTTCTAAATCCATCTCCAAAAACACTCGTCATGGTTCAGAATTTAAAGAGGTGACAAAATAAGGCTGTTTGCTGATTCAACCTAACTCTTCAATATCCAACTACCACTCTTTCCTTCTACAGAAGTGGAGGTCCCTGTCGATGATCCACTTGAGACATCTCAGGAAAATGATATAATCGAAGGTGAATCTGTTGACTATCCCATTTTAAAGCAGGACTATTGGCAAGGTGAGCAGAATGGTTATAGTATGCATGCTCAGTACTAACCAGCTCTAATTCAATAACTTTCACTTAGCAGGGATTAGGGCCTCGTCTGAGACACCAGTTAAATCGGTCAAAATTGCTAAAATGACAGTCGGGTTGAGGGTCAGTAGAAATAAAAACCATGGGTAAAAATTCAAAGGCTATGATCGTACTAGTTACACTGTGATCGCACCCACTGGTGATCAGTAGCATAGAGCCACTGGAGCATGTGTGGTTGGCTCCAAACAAAAGCCAATGGAATTTACAGTGAGTGCCTGATATTCAGTATTATTAGCACACAGTTCTGAAGCAGCCAGGTGGTTACAACCCCCATAATTTCATTGGTGTAAATTAAAACTACAACATCAACTTGTAGTATCTTTAATGCAGTAAATGATTCCAAGGGCTTCACAGGAGAAAATTAAACAATATTTACATCTAGCTAAAATGGAGTTGGTGACTAAAAGCTTGGTCAAAATGGTAAATGTTTAGAAGTCATAGAATTTCCAATGCAGAAGGAGGCCATTTGGCCCATCGAGTCTGCACCGGCCCTTGGAAAGAGCACCCTACTTAAGCCCTCGCCTCCACCCTATCTCTGTAACCCAGTAACCCAACTTAATCTTTTGGACACTAAGGGGCCAATCCACCTAACCTGCACACCTTTCGACTGTGGGAGGAAACCGGAGCCCCCGAAGGAAACTCACGCAGACACTGGGAGAATGTGCAGACTCCGCACAGGCAGTGACCCAAGCCGGGAATCGTACCTGGGTTCTTGATGCTGTGAGGCAGCAGTGCTAACCACTGTGCCACCATGCGTCTTAAAAGCGAGAGGGATTGGGAGATTTTGGGAGGGAATTCTAAGAGTTTAGGGCCTAGACGGTCGAACGGTTGCCAATGGTGAGGGAGAAGAAAACGGTGTGCACAAGAAGTTGGAATTGGGGTTTCTCAGTCTTGAGAAAATTAAGTTTGCCTTGAGAGGATCATCGTTAGGGTTCGTTCAGAGGTGGCAGCCGTTTATCGATTTCTTCGGAGAAAACTAAACTGTCAGCAGTTTCAATAAGGGGGGGGGTTAGGAGGGAGTTGGGCGGGAACAGTGGGAGATGGTGGGATGTGTTAAGCACTGAACTATGTTTGCTTGTGTATTTGTATATTTATTGTTGTAAAATCATAAATGCCTTATTAAATGTTTTTCTTAAAGTTGGAATTGGAGGAAAGCAGTGTTCTCGGACGATTGCAGGCCTGAAGAAAGTTACAGAGATAGGGAAGGGCGAGGTTACAGAGGGATATGATCGGTGTTCCAACACTCTGGGCTAGGGCAAGGTCCATTCCAGCCAACCTATCGAACCGAGTCCCACCCCATATCTCGGGTACCCCAAAGTCTGAATTCTCCTTTTCAAAAAAGCATCACCATATACTGTGTTGTAACTTTCTGAATTCTTCATTCTCTCTGCTGCTTGACTTAAAGACACATGTCCATTAAACATCCATGGGTAAAACTGATAACAACAAAAATAAAGAAAGGGGAAATAAGGTAATCATCAGGAAGGACCCTTCCAACAGGAAGATAATTTTAAAACTGGGATTTGTGCACCAAGAGCAATCACAGTTCAATGAGCACAGTTGGAAGGGACGTATTGTTAGATGGGATATACAGTGTGGGGTTGTTGAGTCTGGAGGGTACAAAGGCATGGATGAGAGTTTCATCAACAGATGGACTGCATTATGGGCAGAGACAGAAGAAGTGATGGAGATGGAAGTCGGCAGTTTTTATGATGGAAAAATGGGACTGTCACTGGGACTGTTCCATTTGCGATGCTCTGGCTCCCCGCTGACTGCACAATCGGGGTTCTCTCCCCCACGCCAATTTAGACACATTTACATCCACTTAGCGGGCTGGGCATCATATTCTCCGGTCCTCTGGACCGGGAGTCACATGGGCAAGGATTACTCTTGGTATTTCCTCCCAGGTGGCCCTGACTTGGTGGACTTCGCAGTGGACCAAGGAGATAACCCCTTTTAGGAGTTTGCCCACAGTCCATCCAAGGGCCACCCCTCCCTCCAATGCCAGACCTGCCCACTCCCACCCAACCCCCCGCAGAGACCACCTAAATAAAGAGACACCCCAGAGGTTCCGTAAATAGGGGGGTCCCCGAGAGGCCCCCTAAATATAGGGGGCTGGATTCTCCGCTCCGCCGCGCCACATTTCTGTTTCAGCACGCCGGCGAGATGCTCCATTATGCCAGCTGGTCAATGGGGTTTCCCATTGTGGGACAGCACCATGCTGTCGGGAAACCCCCGGGCTGCTGGCAAAACGGAGCATCCCGCCAGCGGAGAATCCAGCCCAGGGACCCCCCCCCACCCACAGCGACCCCCTATAGAGAGAGCCCCCCCCCCCCCCACCGCCCCTGTCAGGAAGCCCCCTAGAAAATAGAGACCTGTCAGGAAGACCCCTCCCAGAAAAGGGACCCCTGTCTGGAAGCGAGAGAACTGTCCAGCCAGAGGCAGTGAAAAAAGACCTGTGTTTAAACTCCTCAGATCCTGAGCTACAAGCCATTCATTCATTTCCCTTTCGTGGACTGTGATTGACAGCTTCCATACACAGACCTGTGATCCTTGCTTCATTCATCTTTTCCATGGTTCAGGAACTCTGAAGTGCTGTGACCACAATGTTTACAAACATCAACCACTTCAAACAGAGTTAAGTGCTGTCAATTTCCAACTGAGCACTCCAAAATCACTCGAGCATGAAGTGGGTGGTGGTGGGGGCGGGGGGGGGGGGGGGGATTGGAGTGCATTTAACTCTCTTTCAAGTCTCCCAAACATAGGGGTGAATTATCCACAGGCAAGTCTCTCCCTTCCACTAGAGACGTACCTCCCGCTCGGTCTCTCGGTGGCGTGGGGTGGCCACAATGGGTAATCCCATTGGCTGGCAGCAGGAATGCAGAATCCTGCTGCTGGTGACAGTGCATCACCACGCCAAGGAGACGGAGAATTCACCCCAGTCTACCAACGGAGAATCTCGCTCGTAGTCTCCCAAATGGAGAATCCCGGCGATTAATGTTGCAAACAATCTGGTTCAGCCTGGGACATGGAGAGAGATGGATTCATGTGGCAAATGGCTTCAAAGAAAATGGCAAAACAGCAGTGACTAATTTTATCAACAAAGTACAGAAAACCTTTTTCGATCAATAGTTTTTATTTAAAGTTGTAAAATTGAGTATAAGTATTATGAGTAGATTATGTACTGGTCAGTAGTTTTATATCATTTTTCTACATATTTCTTTTTAAAAATATATATATATTCAAATTTTTCAACAGATTTTCAACAACCCCCCCCCACCACCAAAAAGAAAGAAACAAGAACACAACAATCAAAAATTATGTATTGGATTTCCCCCATATACAATAACCCCCCATATGACATTTAAAAGCACCAATAGGGAACCCCCCCCCCCCCCCCCGCGCCCCTGGGCTGCTGCTGCTGCTGACCTCCTCCTAACGCTCCACGAGATAGTCTAGGAACGGTTGCCACCGCCTGAGGAACCCTTGCACAGACCCTCGCAAGGCAAACTTTATCCTCTCCAGCTTGATGAACCCTGCCATGTCATTGATCCAAGCTTCCACGCAAGGGGGCTTTGCATCTTTCCATCGTAGCAAAATCCTCCGCCGGGCTACCAGGGACGCAAAGGCCAGAATACTGGCCTCCTTCGCCTCCTGCACTCCCGGCTCGTCCGATACCTCAAATAATGCTAATCCCCAGCTCGGCTTGACCCAGGCTTTCACCACCTTGTACATAGTCCTCGCAAAACCCCTCCAAAACACATCCAGCGCCGGGCACAACCAGAACATATGGACGTGATTTGCCGGGCTTCCCGAGCACCTCACACATCTGTCCTCCACCCCAAAGAACCTACTTGACCTCGCCCCTGTCATATGCGCTCTGTGAGTAACTTTGAACTGTATTCAGGCTGAGCCTTGGTGCAAGGGGAGGAAGAATGAACCCTACTCAGGGCATCAGCCCACTGACACTCATCTATCTCCTCCCCCAGCTCTTCCTCCCACTTGCCCTTTACCTCCTCCACCAAGGCCTCCTCCTCTTCCTTCAGCTCCTGGTAAATCGCCGAAACTTTGCCTTCTCCAACCCATACACCCGAAATCACCCTGTCCTGAATCCCCTCTGCCGGGAGCAGCGGGAATTCCCTCACCTGCCGCCTCACAAAACGCCCTCACTTGCATGTACCTGAAACTGTTTCCCAGGGGTAGCCCAAACTTCTCCTCCAGCGCCCCTAGGCTCGCAAACGTCCCATCGATGAACAGGTCCCCCATTCTTCTAATCCTTGCCCGATGCCAGCTCCGAAACCCCCCATCCATCCTTCCCGGGACGAACCGATGATTCTCCCAAATCGGGGACCAAACCGAGGCTCCCACCTCGCCCCTGTGTCGCCTCCACTGCCCCCAGATCTTCAGCATCGCCGCCACCACCGGACTCGTGGTGTACCTTGTCGGCAAGAGCGGCAGCGGTGCCGTCGCCAGCGCCCTCAGACTCGTGCCCACACAGGACGCCATCTCTAGCCTCTTCCACGCCGCCCCCTCTCCCTCCATTACCCACTTACGGATCATCGCCACATTGGCTGCCCAATAATAGCCGCACTAATTCGGCAGCGCCAGCCCCCCCCCCCCCCCCCTCCCCCGGTCCCTGCTACGCTCCAGAAACACACACTTCACCCTCGGGGTCTTATTCGCTCACACAAAACCCATGATGCTCCTACTTACCTGTTTGAAAAAGGCCTTGGGGATCATAATGGGAAGGCACTGGAACACAAAGAGAAACCTCGGGAGGACCGTCATTTTGACCGACTGCACCCTACCCGCTAGTGAGAGTGGCAGCATATCCCATCTTTTAAAATCCTCCTCCATCTGCGCCACCAACCGCGTCAAATTGAGCTTATGCAGGGCCCCCCAACTCCTAGCTACTTGGATCCCCAGGCACCGAAAGCTCCTTTCCGCCCTCTTCAGCGGTAGCTCGTCTATCCCCCTTCCCTGGTCCCCTGAATGCACCACAAAGAGCTCACTCTTCCCTACGTTGAGTATATACCCCGAAAAGTCCCCAATCTCCCTTAGGATCCGCATGACCTCCGCCATCCCCTCCACTGGATCTGCCACATACAGCAACAGGTCGTCAGCATACAATGACACCCGGTGTCTCCCCCCCCGACCAGTCCCCTCCATTTCCTGGACTCCCTCAGTGCCATGGCCAGAGGCTCAATTGCCAGTGCAAACAACAAGGGGGATAGGGGGCACCCCTGCCTCGTCCCCCGGTACAGCCGAAAGTACTCCGACCTCCGCCGATTCGTAGCCACACTCGCCACCGGGGCTCTATATAGCAGCCTGACCCAGCTGATGAACCCCTCCCCAAACCTCCGCAACACTTCCCAAAGATACTCCCACTCCACCCAGTCAAAGGCCTTCTCCGCTTCCATAGCTGCCACTACCTCCGCTTTCCCCTCCACTGGGGGCATCATAATCACATTGAGGAGCCGCCGCACATTTGTATTTAATTGCCTACCCTTCACAAATCCCGTCTGGTCCTCATGAATCACCCCCGGGACACAGTCCTCAATTCCCATAGCCAGCACCTTTGCCAGCAACTTAGCATCAACATTGAGGAGCGAGATCGGTCTATACGACCCACATTGCAGTGGATCCTTGTCCCACTTCAGGATCAAAGAAATCAGCGCCCTAGACATTGTCGGGGACAAGGTCCCCCCCTCCCTTGCCTCATTGAAAGTCCTCGCTAGCAGCAGGTCCACGTATTTCCTGTAGAATTCACCCGGGAACCCATGCGGCTCCGGGGCCTTCCCCGCCTGCATGCTCCCCAATCCTTTAACCAGCTCCTCCAGCCCAATTGGCGCTCCCAAACCAGCTACCTCCTCCTCCTCCACCCTCGGGAACCTCAGCTGATCGAAGAATCGTCACATCCCCTCCTCCCCCGCTGGGGGCTCAGACCTGTACATATCCCCATAGAAGTCCCTAAATACCTCATTTACTCTCACCGCACCCTGCACCGTATTCCGCCCCTCTATCCTTAACTCCACCAATCTCCCTCGCTGCCTCCCTCTTACGAAGCTGATGTGCCAGCATCCGGCTCGCCTTCTCCCCATACTCATACGTCGCCTCCTGCACTTTCCTCCACTGTGCCTCTGCTTTCCCGTGGTCAACAGGTCGAACTCCATCTGGAGGTTCCGTCTCTCCCTGAGTAGCCCCTCCTCGGGGGGGCCTCTGCATACCTCCTGTCCACCTGTAAAATCTCCCCTGCCAACCTCTCCCTCTCCCTCCCCTCTCTCTTTTCCCTGTGGGCCCTAATGGAGATTAGCTCTCCCCTGACCACCGCCTTCAGCACCTCCCAGACTACCCCCACCTGCACCTCCCTGTTGTCGTTGGCCTCCAAATATCTTTCAATGCACCTCCGCACCCGCCCGAACACCACCTCATCCGCCAATAGTCCCACATCAAGGCCACAGCGGGCGCTGGTCCCTCTCCTCCCCCAACTCCAGCTCCATCCAATGCGGGGCGTGGTCCGAGATGGCTATGGCCGAATATTCCATTCCCTCCACTTTCAGGATTAGCGCCCTACTCAAAATGAAAGAAAATCCGGAATCCGACCCAGCATGCGTTTCATAAATCCGGCATCATCCCAATTCGGGGCATATACGTTCACCAGTACCACCCGCACCCCCTGCAACCTACCACTCACCATCACATATCGACCACCATTATCCACTACAATATTCATTGCCTCAAACGACACCCGCTTCACCACCAGTATTGCAACCCATCTGTTCTGCGCATCCAGCCCTGAATGAAAGACCTGCCCTACCCATCCCTTTCTCAGCCTAACCTGATCTGCCACCTTCAGATGTGTCTCCTGGAGCATAACCACGTCTGCCTTCAGTCCCTTTAAGTGCGCAAACACCCGGGCCCTCTTGACCGGCCCATTCAGGCCCCTCCCATTCCAAGTTATCAGCCGGATTGGGGGGCTACTCGTCCCTCTTCTTTTCCCCCCCCCCTTGTCGACTAGCCACCTCCTTTTCTAGGCCAGCCACGTACCCGCGCCTCCCGCACCCTCCAGCCCCCCATGCGGCGGACCCCCGCCCCGACTACCTCTCCTACTTCCAGCTCCCCTTTGGCCAATGCAGCAGCAACCCTGTTTCCTCCCCCCCCCCCCCCCCCCCCCCCCCGCTAGATCCACATCTAGCCATTTTGCTCCCCCCATGACACTCCCGTAAGTCAGCTGACTCCTGCTGACCCCGGCCTCTCCCGCCATTCCATCGACCCCCCAGTGTGAGAATCCCCCCACCCCTTGGCATTCAGTGCGCGCTCCTCTCCAGCACCGCCCTCACGCCCCCCCCCCCCCCCCCCCCGGGCCCCACCCCCATCCTTCCCTACCGCGGGAAAAAGCCCGCGCTTTCCTGAGCCCGCCCCGCCCCCTCTGGCGCAGCTCCTTTTTGCGGCCTTACCCCAACTCCCCATCCCCGCGCCTCCACTCCCACTCTTCCTCCATGGGGCCCTGCCCCTCCAACACCGCGCCCACACTCGCCCGCAGCCCCCACACCAAATCCATTCACCCATCCCCACCCAGCACTCAAACCAAGAGAACATTCCCCAAACGCAATAAACACAGTAAACATCCACCCCACGACCAACCCTCAATTTGAGTCCAACTTTTCAGTTTGTATAAAGTTCGATGCCTCATCGGGCGTTTCAAAATAGTGGTGCCAATCTTGGAACGTGACCCACAATCGCGCTGGCTGCAGCATCCCGAACTTCACCCCTTCCGATGGAGCACCGCCTTAGCCCGGTTAAAACCAGCCCTCTTCTTAGCCACCTCCGCACTCCAGTCCTGGTAAATTCGGATCTCTGTGTTCTCCCACCTGCTGCTCCGCTCTTTTTTTGGCCCATCTCAGGGGACACTCTCTGTCCATAAAGCGGTGGAACCTCACCACTACAGCCCTTGGCGGCTCGTTGGCTTTGGGTCTCCTTGCCAGGACCCGATGAGCCCCATCCAGCTCCAGGGGCCTCGGGAAAGCTCCCACGCTTATCAGCGAATTGAGCATCGTGCTCATATATGCCCCAGCATCGGGCCCCTCCACTCCTTCAGGGAGACCCAGAATCCAATTCTTCCTCCTCGACCTATTCTCCAGGTCCTCGAATTGTTCCGCCCACCTCTTGTGCAGCGCCTCGTGCGCCTCCACCTTCACCGCCAGGCCCAAGATCTCATCCTCGTTCTCCGAGGCTTTTTGCCGCACCTCCCGGATCGCCGCCCCTTGGGCCTTATGGATCTCCACAAGCTTCTCAATCGCCGCCTTCATTGGCGCCAGCATTTCTGTCTTCAGCTCCTCAAGGCAGCGTTTAAGAAACTCCTGCTGCTCCTGCGATCACTGCGCCCATGCTGCTTGGTCTCCACCCGCCGCCATCTGGAGTTAGAAGTCTCATGATGACCATGAAATCATCATCGATTGTTGTAAAAATAAAAAACATCTGGTTCATTAATGTCCTTTAGGGAAGGAAATCTGCCATCCTTATCTGGTCTGGCCTACATGTGACTCGACTTACAGCAAGTGGTTAACTCTTAAATGCCCTCCGGGATGGGCAACAAATGCTGACCCAGCCAGCGACGCCCATATCCCATGAACGAATAAAGAAAAGCAAAATCCTACTTTCTAAATTTATCCTCATCCAAAGTTGTGCTGCCTGTGCTCTAACCCAGGCCAAGTCCTGTTCACCCATCACCGCTGTGCTCACTAACTACACTGGCTCCCAGTTAAATGTATCAATTCTAATGTTCTCATTCTTATTTTCAAATCTATTAAAGGCCATGCCCTTGTCTTTTCTGCAATCCTTGAGGCCCTACAAACCTCCTAGATATGTGTTCCTCCAATCCTGTCCTCTTAAGAATCTCTGTTTTTAGTCACTGCACCATTGGTGACTGTCCCTTCAATCAATGTTCTAAGTTCTGAAATTCCCTCCCCAAACCTCTCTGCATCTCTGTGTCTCTTTTCCATCTTCAAGGCTCTCCTTAATATGTACCTCTTCAACTTGGTTATTTGCGCTAATGTACAATTCTGTTTGATTACACTCCAATGAAGCACTTTGCGGTGTCTTATATGTTAAAAGTGCTGCATCAAGTTGTTGTTGTTGGTACATATTGGTCTCCGTAGTTAAAGCCTTAGCCAAAGCCACTGATTTGTGGATTCGCAGAATATGATCCTCAAAAGACTCTCCAAAAAATACTGCTATCCCATCTTACAATATAAATAGACTTATTCAGTCAACATGGACCAAAGGATTTAATTATAGACAAGTGTAACCCTAGACCTTGAAATCCTCAAAATCTCACCTGCTTGCAGTAATGATTTAATTTGCTGGTAAATTAACCTAAAGAAAGCCCATATTAAAAATAGCATCATAAATTAAATCATATATTTTTATGCTTTTTTTACTTTATAGATATTACCAATGATACCACTGTGAGTTTGAGTGATCCCTCAGTAAATCTTCGAGGACAAAGTGTACACTCGCTTTCTCAGGTATGAAATCTTGCCGTTGCCATCTTGTGAAGAAATGCGAGCCCAGTTCTTTGTGTTCACATGTTAAACTAGTAATTGCCTAAGTGCTACCTTAAAAGGCGCTGAGTCATCAACTATTTGACCAGCAGAAGATGCAAAATATAAAAATGTACCCGTCTTTGCAATGTAGATCAGTTAGACCAATAAGTTCGGTCTCCCTTAATTTTACTTGATGAAACAACCACTGTACTATGTTTTAATTTGCCCTTAAGTCATTTGTAATATCAATCTAAAAGCAGCTTAGGTAATGAAATGAGTGTTATGAATACACACCGATAGTAGAAAGGAAAGTTAAAAGCTTCGAATCCATAGAATCCCCACAATGCAGAAGGAGGCCATTTGGCCCATCGGGACTGCACCGGCCCTCCGAAAGAGCACCCTACTTAGGCCGACTCCACTGACCTATCCCCATAACCCCACCTCACCTGCACATTTGTGACACTAAGGGACAGTTTAGCATGGCCAATCCACCTAACCTGCACATCTTTGGACTGTGGGAGAAAACCGGAGCTGTTCTGGAGTTGTGAGGCTGCAGTACTAACCACTGTGCCACCTGCCGCCCTTCTATGGAAAGTATAATTTTACAAACATCTTTCAGAACTTCGAAAAGCTGAATGAACAAACATGTCATCATTTTTACAGGCTACACGATCTAAGCCGCGAAACTCAACTGATCGCCATAGTCAGAGTTTGGATGATGTGCGTCTGTACCAGCAGCAACCACCTTTAGGCTACACTTTATCTTCAGACAATTCCCAGAGCTACACTTTTGGCTGCATCTATGAAGACAAAGATAGCCAATTTTGCTACACTTATTCTACTGCAGATTGCAAGACTAAGTCCACATTTTATGGCAAACGTTCAATGAACTGTCTATCCCTGGACCTTCTTGGAGAAGAACAACAGGTGGAATTTGTGGTATAATTAATGGCTGTATCATCATCGTTAATTTGCTAACTAGACAAGACCTGGACATCTATTTTTGAGGGTTAAATTATGATTTAAGAAGTTGCATTATGAAACATAATGTGAAGATGTCCTGTAACAGGAGTCCACAGTGTGTAAGATCCAAAAACATGAGCCTATCAGTAATTTCTGCAGACAACTTAATGGATTATTGTATACCTCACCAATATTTGGAGCTCAAACTGAAGATTCATTGTTAGAAGCTAACAGCGGCTGTCTGAGTAACTTTGGGACTTACTGTGTTAATTTTGCAATGGTTTTATTTTATACATAGAAAACAAATGGAAAATGCTTAAGCATTCCTATTTCAGTACTAAGATTCTGTCCACGCTGGTCTTCCCTGCAAAACAATTCCATATTTGTCCAAATGAGAAAAGTACAGATAGTTCATCTTACCTGTGAGGCATTCAATATGAGTTGTGTAGCAATGAACACTGAACATGAGAATTAGGAGCAGGAGTAGGTTACTCCGTCCCTTGGGCCTGCTCTGCCATTCGATAAGATCATGGCTGATCTGATTGTGGCCTCAACCCCACTTTCCTGTCACTCCCCTCTCAACCCTTGACTCTTTTGTTGATCATAAATCTACCGGAAGTGAATTACGAGAGTTAATTGCTTTCGTTGTTGTCTTCACCCAGTGTTCCTTCGGTTCTCCCGCAACAGAATTGGTGGGAGATGCACCTGTATTTAAGGAGCCGTGCTTCTGCTAAACCCGGAAGTTCATTTTTAACACCCATAGCAGCAAGGAACAGCAATATGATGATCTATCTGGAGCACACACTTCAGAATTACTTTTTGGGCACCGCTTTTATTGGAGGAAGGTGCTTAAACTGAACAAAATTCAAGCAAATACTAATGAATGATTATTTTGATAATTTAAAGAAAGTGGCAACAAAGTGACCAATAGTCCAATAAACCAATTAACAATGTGCTCCCAACCATTACTTTGCCATTACTGGAAGATGCTAAATAACTGGAAGATGCTAAATAACTGGAAGATGCTAAATAACTGTATGATGCTTCCTATAACTAAGAAAGAAAAATTGGAGATCAGTCCAGTCACCATTGTACACTGTAGAGTAAAATTAAGAGAGGCTGAGAAACCAGATTTAATTTGTCCTCTTCAAAACTGGTTTCAGACCAGGTTGTGCTACGTTGCCAAGATCACCATTTTAAATACGAATGGTCAGAGTAGACACCAGCTCCACATTCGTACCCATCCTTGGCCTAACCAATTTTGTATTGGCACCGTGACAGAATGACAGGTAGCTTGCATTAAATTGGACCAGGTGGTTTTGGGATGTGCTGGAAGTATTCACTTAAAAACAGAATTATTAATTGCTCCTCTGTAATACTGTCTGTGTAAATGGAGACCAAAAATGCACTGAACGTGATAACAAAGGAATAACATTGCGCTGCTTCTGAAATGTATCTTTGACATGTGCCTTATACTGTTTTGGGAGTAAGAGAATGTGCAACTCTCTCTCAGTATTTATCCATTGAGAAATAAGAACGGAATGGAAAATTAGTAGCAGGGGGGGGGGGGGGGGGGGGGGGATGAAATTCCATTTCATGAGATGAAGTAGTAAGATCAGACAATAGAGACGAAGAGAGACAGATGGGGGATTTTCTGCGTCACCCACCGCTCCTGTGCCGTGTTTCTCAGCGGCAGGAGGTGACCTGCCATTGGCCAGCAGTAGGATCTTCTGATCCCGCTGCTGTCCATGGGATTTGCCCATTCAATCTACCCCCTGCGTCAGGAAACCCCATATGCAGTGACAGGAAGATGCCATGGGCAAGAACGGTCTGAAAATGCCCCCGGAATCGATTCCTTTTTCTTTCTCCTCCTCATCCAATTTACAAATATTTCTGGTTGTTGCACTTTTTCATATGATCACCAGGATGATTACAATTACAGCAAAAATGGTGCCCTTTGCACCAAGCTCTTCTAAGGGAACATACTCCAAGTCGATTTCTCTTTTTCCCCCACACCCTTTGTACTTTTTCATTTTAGTATTTATCCAGTTGCCATTCAAATGCCGGCATAAGCTTTGTCAACAAGTCACTTTCCGTAAAACATTCCATGTTCTACTGACCCTCTAGTGGAAAATATCTGCCTTCCATTCTTCTAGTGATCTTGTATTAATTCCCTCTTGTTGTCTATACCCCAGTTAACAAATATTTAATTATTTACCCTGTCAAAACTTTCCTAATTTTGAAAAATCTCTCTTTGGCCTCCCTCATTAATCTTTGGGCTTCCAGTGGAAAAAGTTCCAATTTTTGAGCCAAGCAGACTCATTCAATATCAAAGACAGATTATGTGGTCATTCATTCATGTCCTGTTTATAGGACATCATTATGTGCAAATTTACTACATGTTTTACCTATGTAAACAGCAGCTGAACTTAAAAACTTATCCCATCAGTTGGGATGTCCTAAAAATGCTGCATTATTATGTAAGTGCGAGGCATCACTTAACCAGATGCTTTACAATTTCAACATCACTTCCTCAACTTACATTCAATGCATCCGTGACATAAAACTCAAACATATTTGACTTTTTATGGTCCTTCTCTGTGCTTCCACCTTTAAACCACGGGATATCTTGGAAAGAATATAATAACCATTAAGGTATATCTGTTTCTTTTTCCAAAATGTATGGTTAACATTCTGTGCACTGAACTACATATGTCGTCTAGTCACTAACGTCACTAACCAATCAGCATTACTCCTCTGTTGCCATTGCCTAAGTTGGTATTATCAACTAGCTTTAGCTTCTAGTGACTGTCTGGCGCAGACCCCTATTCACATATTGAAAACACCCATTTACCCTTATTTCCTACTTCCAGTTTTGGGGCTATCTCCATTAATCACAGAATCTCTACAGTGCAGATGGAGGCCATTTCGCCCATCAGGTCTGCACCAACCCTTGTAAAGAGTACCCTACTTAGACCCACGTCCTGACCCTATCCCTGTAACCCAATAACCCCACCTAACCTTTTGGACCCTAAGGGACAATTTATCATGGCAAATCCACCTAACCTGCACATCTTTTGGTTTGTGGGAGGAAACCAGAGCACCCAGAGGAATCCCACTCAGATACGGGGAGGAAGTGCAAACTCCACACAGTCACCCGTGGCCAGAATTGAACCCGGATCCCTGGTGCTGTGAGGCAGCAGTGCTGCTCTGTGTGCCACCGTGCCGCCCCAATGTGAGCACATTTCATTCCCATGTGCCATAGTCTTCCTCGCAAGTCTTCTGTAGTGCCTTGTCAAGTATCTTTGCAAATTCAATTTTTCTAGCACCTCAAACCATTTTAACTGTTTTTATATCTTTTTTTCAAACTTCAGTTAGTCAAGCAAGAGGCAACCCCTGACAAATTAATTCAACTGAACCCTGCTCTATTACCTTTTCAGGGTCAGCGATTGCCTACTTCATCTATTGCTTTCACTTCCAGTATTAATAATGTGGTGGTGGTGTGCTGATCCTTGTCTAGGCTCAGCCAACTGCATTGGTATATAATGTGATCTGCAGGTCTGAGCATTAGTGACATTGTGGCTTCCGTGCTCCATGAAGAATGCAGAATTAATACAGTGAAATAGATGAAGTAAAACTGTGGCTAAAATTTACAAAGTACAGATGAACGTTTACTATTTACAAGTTTATTGTCCTATTTTTATTGATATGAGAAAGGATAAATCTCCAAAGGAAATTCTTCCCTCTATAAGTTAATCTCACACTATAGTATAGTGTTGCGGTTACAGGTACTTTGCTAAGGATTGTTTTAAATTGCCGAAGAACAATCATTTTATATTATATGAAACTTTGCAGTATTATAACTGAACACTGTGAAAATTAGTTATACAAATGTATCCTGTTTATTTACATATTAAACAATTAGGTAATGTTTTTGTCTTTAGAAAATGATTGTTATATACTATAGATGAACTGCTGTTATTTGTATAGTTGTTGAATATTTAGTTTTAAATGTGAGCTTCATATTTTATGTTCACTATCACCCTTTCTATGAAAGGAGCCCTACCTGCACATAAAATACAAGTTACAAAATTTTTAATTTCCTGTTTTCGTAAATTAAAAGAAATAACCACAATATACATGTACAGCTTCATCCTCTTTGATTCGTTCTTTTTCGTGTTCCTTTTGTATTAATCCGATGATGGTGATTCCTAACATATATCTTGTGTACTCGACAGTGCTACCAACATTAAATTACCTGCCTGTGGTTGGTGGTTGGCAGCTGCACCCCACTTTCCCACTTTCCCCTGAACTTCTGTACTCATCCGTTTCCTTGATAATCTTTTTAACTGAGCCAATTCCTTGCATTTATAATCAGTGGAATTATATTTGCTAAGGATTGTTTTTAAAATGCCGAAGAACAATCATGTTTTATTATATGAAACGTTGCAGTATTATAACTTCAAAGTTATTGAGCCCCAGCATATTTAATCCAAAGTAATTTCCTCATTTGTAAATTCCCCATTTTACGTTATCCCTTTATTCCCTCTTCAACACTAGTTTCCTCTGACATGAGACTTCTCCCTTCCATCACCACCACCCCCTAACCAAACCTTTTGATCCCAAGGTTGAATGTAGCCATCAAACCTTTCGCTTGGAAGGATGGGAAACCAGAAATAAAACGTGAAGTGCAGTTAAGTCTGGAGAAAATATCTTTGATGGCAGAGGTGAGGAGATTGCATTCTTGCAGGGTTGGTAGCAAGCATTTTTCCTGATGGGTAAAATGTGAGTTTAAAAGTTCAGGTCAAATCAAAATCTAAACATCTAAACTTGAGAATGGTCAGGTTCAGGAGGGAGGTTATTGGCTAAAACCTGCAGATTGTGGCATAATATGTGACCCTGTCCCAGGGTACATGGGCAGGCGTTCCTACTAACCCCACGTGGGAGCTGGCCCAGTGCCTCTGTCACTGAGGGACAACATGTGGGCAAGAGAGGATCCAACGAATAAACTTCCAGGAACTCTGAAGTGACAGTCTGGGAGCTGGTAGAGAAGCTATTGCTGGAGAGGCAGTGTTTAGGATCTAGAATGCAGTGTCTGAGAGTGATGGAGATGAAATAAGCATGGTATTCGAAAGGGAACTGGATCATTAACTGAAAAGAGAAGAAAAATCAGGACTATGGGGTAAGGGTGGAACTGGGTGACTTGCTCTTGCTCACAGACACAACAGGCCAAATTATCTCCTGTGCAGTAACCATTCTATGATCCTATACTGAATTTGAGTGGATATATATCAAATTCATAACATTGTAATAGTAAAAAAATAAGGCACTACCAGCTGGATGCTGTTCCTTTACAAAATGTTAAAACAAAGGCCCTATAGAACATACAGTGCAGAAGGAGGTCATTCGACCCACTTAAGCCCTCACTTCCACCCGATCCCTGTAACCCTATAACCCCTCCTAACCTTTTGCGCACTAAGGGCAATTTATCACAGCAGTCCACCTAACCTACACGTCTTTGGACTGGAAGGAAACTAGAGCACCCGGAGGAAACCCACGCAGACACTGGGAGAACGTGCAGACTCCGTTGACCCAGCCGGGAATTGAACCTGGGACCCTAGTGCTGTGAAGCCACAGTGCTAGCCACTTGTGCTGCCCCTGTTGTTTTAACTGTTAGTTCAAGCGGATGGATGTCAAAGAACTTGTAACTATTCAGGATGATGAGAGGCTAAATTTGCAGGCCTATGAGGAAAGCGATTGGGATTTGCTGAAATAAAACGGAAAATACTGGATAAATTCAGGTTTGGCAGTATCTGTGGAAATAGGGAGGGGGAGGGGGGTGGAAACGGGCTGACGCGGGAACGGGTCAGGCGCGCGAGCCCTCGGGCCGGCGGTTGGAGGGCCGGCCTCACGCTGCCACGAGGCGGCCAACGGCCGGCGGCTGCCACGAGGCGGCCAACGGCCGGCGGCGGTCACGTGGTGAACATGTGGCGCTGGGGAGCGGCGGTGGCGGCGTTGCTGCTGATGCTGAGGGAGTCAGGAGGCGTGTGGAGGTAGGCATGCCCAGCCCATTAAAAAACACCCTTACAGAGGTATATTATATACAACGTTTTATGGAAGAGGCTTGTGCAGAAACAGCCCGAACGTGTTCCAAACTGGCAGCGTTATTTTCGGTTAGCACAAAATGCCAGCGTTCCCAACGATGGCCGAGAGAAACCAACTGCTGCAACAAGACGCTTCTCTCTTTGGATGATGCACAGAGCGAGGGGCACATTTCTTTCAACATGATTGCCTGACTGCACTCATTCCCCTGACCCGGTTAATAAAGACACTTAATAGCTGAGCTGGGTTAAATTCGTTTTTACCTTTAAAGTTATTGTTTGCAAGATGTGAAGATGCCCATGTTGGGCTGGGTTGGGCACACTAAAATGCCATACCACACCAGGTTAAAGTCACAACAGGTTTGTTTGTGTAACCCACCGCTTCACTCATCTGGTGAAGGAGCTGCATCCGAAAGCTAGCGATTCCAAACCAACCTGTTGGACTTTAGCCAAGACGTCCTCTTGTTTGTAGATATCTTTCCCTGGTTCCTATCGCAGGATATGCTTCCCTAGTCCTTCAGCTGTAAATATGGAGTAATTTTTGTCCCGATAGGTTTTCAACAACGCGCTTTGATATGCTGAATTGGCCAATGACAATACAACAATTCTGCAAAATGACAGGCAATAACACAATAACAACTGTAAACTAGTAATGGAGTGATGCACGATCAATTACTATTAAAACGAGGTAGTAACATAACTGAATGCTTAATAGACTCGAACTGTTCCCCAGCAGCTTCGGTACCAAATGAGGGCTGCTGGGATGGCACCGGTTCTTATACACTGCCTGTCAGGGCGGAGCTACATACAAAATAGCCAATGGTAAACTCCTAGGTTTAACCAATGGTCTTCAGCCTCTCGGGTACTGCAATACCTGAGATTACCACATGGAGATTGAGGATTTAGGACACGATATAAACAACAATTAATGCTAATTACCAAAGAAAAGATGCTGGAAAATCTCAGCAGGTCTGACAGCATCTATAGGGAGAGAAAAGAGCCAACGTTTCGAGTCCAGATGACCCTTTGTCAAGGGCTTTGAATAGGGTCATCTGGACTCGAAACGTTAGCTCTTTTCTCTCCCTGCAGATGCTGCCAGACCTGCTGATATTTTCCAGCATTTTCTCTTTGGTTTCAGATTCCAGCATCCGCAGTAATTTGCTTTTATTAATACTTATTAACGGCGCGATTCTCCGGAACAATTTCTAAGTGCAGAAGCGAGTGGGAATTGACGTGAACCTCCCAGCGCTCGGCCCGGCGAGGCCGGCAATGCTATTCAACATTAATTGGTCCACTTAACGAGGCTGCAAATGAAGGCTCGCCAGCCGATTCACCGGGCCCCCGCTTGCCAGGAACAA
Organism: Scyliorhinus torazame; assembly: GCF_047496885.1. NCBI lineage: Eukaryota > Metazoa > Chordata > Chondrichthyes > Carcharhiniformes > Scyliorhinidae > Scyliorhinus > Scyliorhinus torazame. Next base: position 391,308,193 of record NC_092707.1, read on the forward strand.
GGTCAAGCAGCACTTAAACAGCACTTGCCACAACTATCCCCACTCAGCTCACAGCAATGGCACCAAGGTTTGGAGACACGGATCTTGGGAGGCTCCTAGATGCAGTGGAAGCCAGGATGGATATCCTGTTTCCCCAAGGGCCCCGGAGGGCAGCAGGTAAGCCTGTGCCGCCTGGGATGAAGTGGCAGCGGCTGTCAACTTGGGAAGCGTGACCAGGAGGGCTGGTCTCCAGTGCTGCAAGAAGGTCAACGACCTACATCGGGCAGCACTGGTAAGTTGATGCCACCTACCCCCACCCCCCCCCCCACCCCACCCCACCCCAGCCGCGAGACCTTCCCAGCCCTCCATCTGCCTCCCCAACCCATCCATCACTCCCTTTCCCCTAACCTTCCCATCATCCCAATCCTCCTTTTACCCCCCCCCCCCCAATGTGAACCGCCGAACGATGCCCTGTCTGTGTCTCCGCAGGAGAAGCACTCCCACAATTGCCATGAGAGGGCCTGAGGCCCCCCCCCCCCCCCACCATGCGTTCCACCCCTCTGACAAGTGGGTGTTGGTGAAGCCATGCTATATGCATGGATTGACAGGAATAGGGTGGGGGAGTGAGCCTGGGTGGAGTGCTCTTTCAGACGGACGGTGCAGTCTCATTGGGCTGAATGGCCTTCTGCAAGGTAGGGATTTTATGATTCTAAATTTCTGCTCCTTGTTTTGAAATCTCTCCCATGTCCTTGTCGCTCCCTATCTATGTAATCTCCAGACCCACAATCCTCTGAGATGTCTACAATCCTCGAGCACAGCCTTCAGTTGCCCTTCCTACATCTCTCTGCCTCACATTCCTTCTCTAAAACAAATGTAAAGAACAAAGAAAAGTACAGCACAGGAACAGGCCCTTCCGCCCTCCAAACCTGTGCCGACCATGCTGCCCGTCTAAACTAAAATCTTCTACACTTCCTGGGTCCGTATCCCTCTATTCCCATCCTATTCATGTATTTGTCAAGATGCCCCTTAAATATCACTATCGTCCCTGCTTCCACCACCTCCTCCGGGAGCGAGTTCCAGGCACCCACTACCATCTGTGTAAAAACCTTGCCCCTCGCACCTTAAACCTATGCCCCCAGTAATTGACACCTCTACCCTGGGAAAAAGCCTCTGACTATCCACTCTGTCTATGCCCTTCATAATTTTGTAGACCTCTTGTCAGGTCGCCCCTCAACCTCCGTTGTTCCAGTGAGAACAAACCAAGTTTATTCAACCGCTCCTCATAGTTAATGCCCTCCATGCCAGGCAACATCCTGGTAAATCTCTTCTGCATCCTCTCTAAAGCCTCCATATCCTTCTGGTAGTGTGGCAACCAGAATTGAACACTATACTCCAAGTGTGGCCCATCTAAGGTTCTATACAGCTGCAACATGACTTGCCAATTCTTATACTCAATGCCTCGACCATTGAAGGCAAGCATGCTGTATGCCTTCTTGGCTACCTTCTCCACCTGTGTTGTCCCTTTCAGTGACCTGTGGACCTGTACACCTAGATCTCTCTGACTTTTAAAACTCTTGACGGTTCTACCATTCACTGTATATTCCCTACCAGCATTAGACCTTCCAAAATGCATTACCTCACATTTGTCCGGATTAAACTCCACCTGCCATCTCTCTGCCCAAGTCTCCAAACAATCTAAATCCTGCTGTATCCTCTGACAGTCCTCATCGCTATCCGCAATTCCACCAACCTTTGTGTCATCTGCAAACTTACTAATCAGACCAGTTACATTTTCCTCCAAATCATTTATATATACTACGAACAGCAAAGGTCCCAGCACTGATCCCTGCGGAACACCACTAGCCACAGCCCTCCAATTAGAAAAGCACCCCTCCATTGCTACTCTTTGCTTTCTATGACCTAGCCAGTTCTGTATCCATCTTGCCAGCTCAACCCTGATCCCATGTGACCTCACCTTTTGTACCAGTCTACCATGAGGGATCTTGTCAAAGGCCTTACTGAAGTCCATATAGACAACATCCACTGCCCTACCTGCATCAATCATCTTTGTGACCTCTTCGAAAAACTCTTATCAAGTTAGTGAGACACAACCTCCCCTTCACAAAACCATGCTGCCTCTCGCTAATACTTCCATTTGCTTCCAAATAGGAGTAGATCCTATCTCGAAGAATTCTCTCCAGTAATTTTCCTACCACTGATGTAAGGCTCACCGGCCTGTAGTTCCCTGGATTATCCTTGCTACCCTTCTCAAACAAAGGAACAACATTGGCCATTCTCCAGTCCTCTGGGACATCACCTGAAGACAGTGAGGATCCAAAGATTTCTGTCAAGGCCTCAGCAATTTCCTCTCTTGCCTCCTTCAGTATTCTGGGGTAGATCCCATCAGGCCTTGGGGACTTATCTACCTTAATATTTTTCAAGACGTCTTACACTTCATCTTTTTGGATCTCAATGTGACCCAGGCTATCTACACATCCTTCTCCAGACTTAACATCCACCGATTCCTTCTCTTTGGTGAATACTGATGCAAAGTATTCATTTAGTACCTCGCCTATTTCCTCTGGCTCCACACATAGATTCCCTTGCCTATCCTTCAGTGGGCCAACCCTTTCTCTGGCTACCCTCTTACTTTTTATGTACGTGTAGAAAGCCTTGGGATTTTCCTTAACCCTATTTGCCAATGACTTCTCGTGACCCCTTCTAGCCCTCCTGACTCCTTGCTTACGTTCCTTCCTACTTTCCTTATATTCCACACAGGCTTCGTCTGTTCCCAGCCTTCTAGCCCTGACAAATGCCTCCTTTTTCTTTGTTATCCAAGGTTCCCGAAATTTGCCCTATTTATCCTTCTTCCGCACAGGAACATGCCGGTCCTGAATTCCTTTCAACTGACATTTGAAAGCCTCCCACATGTCAGATGTTGATTTACCCTCAAACATCCGCCCCCAATCTAGGTTCTTCAGTTCCCGCCTAATATTTTTATAATTAGCCTTCCCCCAATTTAGCACATTCACCCTAGGACCACTCTTATCCTTGTCCACCAGCACTTTAAAACTTACTGAATTGTGGTCACTGTTCCCGAAATGCTCCCCTACTGAAACTTCTACCACCTGGCCGGGCTCATTCCCTCATACCAGGTCCAGTACAGCCCCTTCCCTAGTTGGACTATCTACATATTGTTTTAAGAAGCCCTCCTGGATGCTCTTTACAAACTCTGCCCCGTCTAAGCCCCTAGCACTAAGTGAGTCCCAGTCAATATTGGGGAAGTTGAAGTCTCCCATCACAACAACCCTGTTGTTTTTACTCGTTTCCAAAATCTGTCTACCTATTTGTTCCTCTGTCTCCCGCTGGCTGTTGGGAGGCCTGTAGTAAACCCCCAACATTGTGACTGCACCCTTCTTATTCCTGATCTCTACCCATATAACCTCGCTGCCCTCTGAGGTGTCCTCCCGTAGTACAGCTGTGATATTCTCCCTAACCAGTAGCGCAACTCCGCCACCCCTTTTACATCCCCCTCTATCCCGCCTGAAACATCTAAATCCTGGAATGTTTAGATGCCAATCCTGTCCTTCCCTCAACCAGGTATCTGTAATGGCAACAACATCATCGTTCCAAGTACTAATCCAAGCTCTAAGTTCATCTGCCTTACCCGTAATACTTCTTGCATTAAAACATGCGCTTCAGACCACCAGAACCGCTGTTTTCAGCAACATCTCCCTGTCTGCTCTTCCTCAGAGCCATACTGGCCCTATTCCCTAGTTCTCCCTCAATGCTTTTACCTTCTGACCTAATGCTCCGGTACCCACCCCTTTGACCAAATCTTTGGTCATCTGACCTAAGATCTCCTAGTGTGGCGCAGTGTCCTATTTTGTTTTATAACGCTCTTGCAAATTCCCTTGGATTGTTATATGGTAAGGATGCTAAATAACTATAAATTGTTGTTTACATTGTGTCCTAAATCCTAAATCTCCATTCCTAGTATACAGGTCTGCTATTGTCACCTGGAATGCGTAGGCTCTCCTCTTATCTGTGAGTGCATGGCTCTCAGAACCTATTTTAAAACAAACTATAAAAGCTTACCCGATATGTCACAAGGCCATTTTAACTTGGCATACACAGGCAGGGTTTAATGATAAACTGGTCAATGGGAAATGGTCTCAGTGGCCTCAGGAAAGTAGGAGTCCATCACCAATCTTTCATCACCCTTGGGCGCTCCATTTCTGACTCTTTCTTTCACTTCCTGTGTTTCTCAAGCCCACTAACCTCTACAACAAATTTGATTCTTCTTTCAAAGTTAGGCATGTAGGGCAAGAGAAACAAAGTTGTGTTTATATATTTAATTCCCCCCCTCAATCTTATCCACCTTTCTCCTCTTTGCTTCCCCCTTCCCCTCCCCCCACATCTACAGTTCATCCTCTGATGTTAGTTTCCCTGCTGTTTGACCGTTCACATCTTTTGTCCTCTCTGGGGACTGCCATTAGCACTCTTTCCCCTTGGTTTCTGTGGCCATTAGCACCCGGTTTCCCTGGGTTTCTGTGGCTATGACTCATCTTTCATTCTCACTCCACAGTATAAATATTTCCCACTTTCTCTGTCTGTTAGCTTTGACAAAGGTCATCGGACTCGAAACGTTAGCTCTTTTCTCTCCCTACAGATGCTGCCAGACCTGCTGAGATTTTCCAGCATTTTCTCTTTCATTTCAGATTCCAGCATCCGCAGTAATTTGCTTTTATACTGTATTGCAATTCTGTTCTAATTTTAAAATGTCCTTTTCAGATATTACACAAACATGGAAGGTCGAATTTCATTGAATACACGAAGCACTGTAAGTGATATTGGCACAATAATAATGATCAATTATTGAATAGAAAAATGTTTCCTCGTGTCATCGCCTTTAGTTCTTTTGCCAGTCACTTTAAAACTGTCCTCTAATTACTGCCTGTTCTTCCACCGTAAACAGTTTCTCCTATTTTACTGTATCAAAAAGGTTCATGATTTTAAACACCTCTTGTCAAGTCTTTTAACCAATGTTGAAATCCTAACATGGCAGTTTTAGAATTTGGATTCAATTAACACCAAACTATGGGGACAAAATGTGAATAAAAAGTGACCATGAAGCAATCGGATTAGCACTTAAATCCGATTAGTTTCTACTATCCTTTAGGAAAAGAGACCACCTGCTTTTCCTAGATGTGACCTTGCTCCACACGAAAATGGTTGACTCTTAACTGCACTCTGAAGTGGCCTGTTGTGTTCTGTGAGATGGCCGTTGCAATGATGCACACAGAACATCTCATTTAACTCGAAAGATGATTTATTCACAAACAGGTGGAAAGATAACTAACAGATTAATGTACAGACAAAGGCTATTATATGAATTCAGTGAATTCTCCTGGAACTACTCTCTGTGCATCCTACTACCAATTGGCAGGCATCTCAAGTCACGTGATGTATGTCTGACGCCACCAGCCGGTTGGAGGTCGCATTGCTCACTTTCTACATAACTATGCATAGGCATATCACCACATCCTCCTTCCTTTGGAAATGTTAATGTTTAATTTAAATATAACTGTGTCTTACAAAAACATAATCTGTATTACTATTTTACACATGTTATATGTAATGTGATATGCCTGATAAACGTGCGCCTAGTGCATAGCTTATTGTACAGCTTCGACAGCATCACCCCGTTGATCTTCTGGGCTCTTACCAGCTTCCTGACGACGCTTTTGCTTCTGAAATACTGGTTTTCTTGCAGGTCATTTTTTGGCTTAACACCTTGTTTAGCCTCTTTACGCGATGCCTCCTGAAGACCGGTTTCCCAGCTGGCCTTGCGTGTGTCACCAGCTTCTTTAATTTTTAATGCGGTGCTTTTTGCTGCGTCGTCGTGTACTTTCTGGCCTGTCGGCCACATTGCTGATGTCTTCTTGTTTAGTATCACAGGTGGGACTCACGGTATCCTCCACTCTCCTCTTCTTCCTCTTTTTTGTGGGAAGGATCCTGTGACTGCGCCTCTTTTTCTGTTTGGTTTTGGTTGTACCCGCCCTGCCGCTGGACTGTCCCATGGGAGTGGTTGCTTGTGGATCGTCTGTTAAGACATCCAGTGTCGACATACTTATGAGGGACTGTGTGGTCGTGGTCAAGTCTGCATCTTCAGTAGCAGGCTGCAGAGCCTCACACTCTCGTGTCTGGGTTGGATCCACGTCCCCAACGTTGGGTGCTGCTCCTTCATCCTGTGTTTGCACCACCATTGATGGCTCATCGTCACTTGAGATGCTGAAGAGTCGAGTAATGGCTCATCCTCGTCTGGTAGTATGATGTATGTATTGTGTGTCGTTGTGGAGCTGCAACATAGATACATAGAAAATAGGAGCAGGAGGAGGTCTTTTGGCCATTCAAACCTGCTCCACCATTCATCACGATCATGGCTGATCATCCAACTCAATAGCCTAATCCTGCTTTCTCCCCACAGCCTTTGATTCCATTCTCCCGAAGTGCTATATCTAGCCGCCTCTTGAATATATTCAATAATTTAGCATACTACTTCCTGTGGCACTGAATTCCACAGGCTCAGCACTCTTTGGGTGAAGAAATCATAGATCATAGAATTTATAGTGCAGAAGGAGGCAATGAGGCCCATCGAGTCCGCACCGGCTCTTGGAAACCCAATCCCACACTTCCACTCCATCCCCATAACCCAGTAACCCCGCCCAACACTAAGGGCAATTTTGGACACTAAGGGCAATTTAGCATGGCCAATCCACCTAACCTGCACATCTTTGGACTGTGGGTGGAAACCGGAGCACCCGGAGGAAACTCACGCACACACGGGGAGAACGTGCAGACTCCGCACAGACAGTGACCCAAGCCGGAATAGAAGCTGGGACCCTGGAGCTGTGAAGCAATTATGCTAACCACCATGCTACCGTGCTGCCCATGAGATGAAGTATCACCTCTTCTCTGTCCGATTTGGTTTACCCTGAATTCTCAGACTGTGACCCCTGGTTCTGGACACACTCATCATTGGTAACATCTTCCCTGCATCTGCCCTGTCTAGTCCTGTTAGAATTTTATAAGTCTCTATGAGATCTCCCCTCATTCTTTTGAACTCCAGCGAGAACAATCCCAACCTAGTCAATCTCTCCTCATATGACAGTCCCGCCATCCCTGGAATCAGTCTGGTAAAACAGATACAGCCATCTGCTCCACTAGCACGTCTTTTGGTGGAGCAGCCTCGAGTATTGGGGAGTCCATGGCCAGAACCATTTTGTGAGCCTGAGATGATTCACCGTATGCCCCTGGAGCCAGTTTCTCCAGAATGGGGATGATTTCTTCCTTTATTAGTTTGCTCGCAGCTGAGTTGCTCTCATCTGAAGTGTCTGCTACTGCAATCTCACTTTCAGTCTCTGCATACGCCATCTCAGACCTTTCACACTCATTGGTGTCCATAAGACAATAACTCATAGGAGCAGAATTAGGTCACTCGGCCCATTGAGTCTGCTCCGCCTTTCAATCATGGCTGATATTTTTCTTATCCCCATTCCCCTGCTTTCTCCCCATAACCCCTGATCCCCTTATTAATCAAGAACCTATCTTCTCTGTCTTAAAGACACTCAGTCATTTGATCTCCACAGCCTTCTGCAGCAAAGAATTCCACAGATTCACCACCCTCTGGCTGAAGAAATTCCTCCTCAACTCTGTTTTAAAGGATTGTCCCTTTAGTCTGAGATTATGTCCTAATTTTTCCTACAAGTGGAAACATCCTCTCCATGTCCACTCTATCCAGACCTCGCAGTATCCTGTAAGTTTCAATAAGATCTCCCCTCATCTTTCTAAACCCCAAAGTGTACAGGCCCAGAGTCCTCAATCGTTCCTCATACGACAAGCTGTTCATTCCATGGATCATTCTTGTGTACCTCCTCTGGACCCTATCCAAGGCCAGCTCATCTTTCCTTAGATACGGGGCCCAAAACTGCTCACAATACTCCAAATGGGGTCTGATCAGAGCCTCATACAGCCTCGGAAGTACATCCCTGGTCTTGTATTCTAGTCCTCTTGACATGAATGCTAATATTGCATTTGCCTTCCTAACTGCCGACTGAACCTGCACGTTACCCTTAAAAGAATCCTGAACAAGGACTCCCAAGTCCCTTTTTGCTTTTGACTTCCGAAGCATTTCCCCATTTAGAAAATAGTCTGTGTCTAAATTCCTCCTTCCAAAGTGCATAACCTCACACTTTTCCACATTGTATTTCATCGGCCACTTCATTGCCCACTCTCCTAGCCTACCCAAATCCTTCTGCAGCCCTTTTGCTTCCTCAATACTACCTGTCCCTCTATAGATCTTTGTATCATCTGCAAATTTAGCAACAGTGTCTTCAGTTCCTTCTTCCAGATCATTAATGTATATTTTGAAGTCGTGGTCCCAGTACAGACCCCTGAGGCACACCACTAGTCACCGGCTGCCATCTTGAAAAAGACCCCTTTATCCCCACACTCTGCCTTCTGCCAGTCAGCCAATCCTCTATCCATGCCACGATCTTACCTTAATACCCCTTGGCAGTGCCCCTTGACACTGCCCCCTTTATATTCTGGTAGTGCGAACCAGATTGGAACTGCCAACGTGGCAGTAGGCAATGTCATAGAGCAATGCCACTGCTCTGCCCTGCCCTCTCTGACCACGCAGGGGCTACAAAGGCCTCTGAGTTCCCGGCGTGTTCATCACAGCTAGACTCCGTTTGTGGAGATCAGTAGTGATTCGCCCTGGCTTCACGCTGTGCCGGCGGATGGAAGAACTTATAAGGAGCCTGAGTGGAGAATGTGTGACCAAGGCCGCACATTGCCTCGTTTTGTTCACCGAGGAAACCCACCCGCTCTCCCCAGTGTAGCAAAGCCCCCGAGCAATCTCCGACCCTTCCCCCAGCCCGAGTGCACTATGAGAGGCTCCCCGGCCCAACAACCCCTCCAGCACCCACGTAGGGCACGCCTGGCCCAATTGCGCGTGTGCAGCAGGGAGAATCTGGCTTCAAACTGTTCCTGCGTTTTTTAAATGAAGATTTAAATATGCTAATCTGGTTCACGCCAAAGGAGGGCCGGGAACATCGCAAACTGTTTGGCGCCTGGCACAATCCCATTTCAGGGCTCTTCCGATATTTTCACGACATGGTGGCATTTGCTCCAGGCGCAATGCCCCTATTATGCAAATACAGGTTATTGTTCTAATGTGCGCAATCCAATGGTCAGCTGCACCAGAAAAGCAGCTTGCCGTGGCGCAACGTGGCCGAGAAAAGCCAGGTGAGCCCGATCTTGGGATCTACCCTCTCACAACGTCTCGAGAGAGCCAACGCAATCTTGCGAGATGTTGGGATCTAAATATGGGCGGGTCCACTTTTTGGCAAATCTGCATATTAGAGCTAGACAGCTAGCCTCACTGTAATGTGCAGATTCCCGAGGTATCTGACGCTTTGCGATTCATCCCCTTCGCCTTGGAGACCTTGGGTGAGCACCGTTCAACACTGGTCCCTACGAACAGAGACCAGATGGAACAATACTCATGGGGGTCTCCCAGGGGATCGGAGGCTCCCGGCTGCATGCCCTTTGGGTAAGTTGCTGCCCTGGTTGGCACTGCCAAGTTGCCAAGCTGGCATTTTGTGCATGCGTGCGATCGGTCTGGGGATGTCCTGTGTGGGGCAGTTGTTAGGTTCCATAGTGAGTTTGAGCTGGGAGGTGGGTTGGGGATTGCTTTGGGTGCCTTGCTACACTGGGGAATTCTGGCGAGCGGATCTCCTCAGTGTTCAAAACGGTGCTATGTGCGACCTCGGCCACGCGTTCCCCGCTCAGGCCATTTATATAATATGAATCGAATTGTATAGCCATGTGTTTCTCGACATGGCTATACATGGCGAGCACCGGAAACACACAGCTAAACGCGCTCACGTTCCCATTCAATTGAATCAAGCCCAATATAAACAACCGCAGCTACAACTCAGGGCTGCCTGGATGTTAAACACTGAAAGCAGCAAACAATAGACATTACTAAGTGGTCCTAAAATAAATGGTTGAGGTGAACTCTTTAATTCAACCAGCACCACACAGAAATGCTTTCTGTATCCTGTAAGGAGTCCATCCCATTCTCCCAGTTTCTGTTCTGATAATGCCACATTCAAAAATGGCGCGTCTGGTATGTCTGTTTTTCCTGAACCGAATTTTCCCCCTTACTGTAAGTGACAGGGCACTCATCCGGGTTAGACTTATTTCCTGCACCTCTGCCCCTACCCCTTTCCCTCATTGGCACAGTGGTTTGTACTGCTGCCTCACATCGCCAGAAATCAGGGCTCAATTCTGGCCTTCAGACGGTGTGGGGTTTGCACGTTCTCCTCGTGTCTGTGGGGATTTCCTCTGGGTGCCCTGGTCTCCTTCCACAGACCAAAGATGTGCAGGTTTGGTGGAGTTACAGGGATAGGGCAGGGCAGTAGGCCTAGGTAAGGTGCTCTTTCAGAGGGTTGGTGTAGACTCGATGGGCCTCCTGCATTGTAGGTATTCTGTGTCTCCCAGAATCATGACAGGGTCCCTCTTCTCACTTTCCACCCTACCAACTTCTGCGTTCTAACGATCACCCTCCACCATTTCTGCCAACTCCAGCATGATACCACCACTTCCCCTCAATCCCCAGCAGCATTCCGCTTGAACTGCTCCCTGCGTGACACCCTGATCCTCTCTGCCATTACACTCTACTCCCCATTCATTCCTTCGTCACCTTCCCTTGCAATCGTAGAAGGTACAACAGTAGGGCGGCACAGTAGCACAGTGGTTATCACTGTTGCTTCACAGTGCCAGGGTCTCGGGTTCGATTCCAGCTTGGGTCACTGTCTGTGCGGAGTCTGCACGTCTTCCCCCTGTCTGCATGGGTTTCCTCCGGTGCTCTGGTTTCCTCCCCCAAGTCCCGAAAGACGTGCTGTTAGATGAATTGGACATTATGAATTCTCCATCTGTGTACCCGAACGGGTACCGGAATGTGGCGACTAGGAGATTTTCACAGTAATTTCATTACAGTGTTAATGTAAGCCTACTTGTGACAATAAAGATTATTCAAAAAAAAAAAGTCACTGTCTGCCTCTGGAGCCAACTTCTCCAGAATGGGAACAATGTCCTCAGTGACTAGCTTGTTCTCGGTTAACTGCTTGTCGTCTGCGAAATCTGGCACTACTCCGTCGTTATCTTTTCTTGCACGTGCCGTTGTAAGATTTCCAGACTCAGATTGTTGCGTTGACTGGTCGTCGGTCACCACATCGTCATTCCTGCCAAAGCAACTGAACAGAGTTTCACGGGCTTTTTCATCTAGCTCGTCACTTTCAAAATAACTTGACGAATATTTGATAGTTGTACTCATGTGGTTCACCCTCTGCTCTCGTGCATTCCTCATCATACCCATGGCCTCCATGGACCTCAGCGTAGTACTCATCATCGGAGTTCCTATCATTTGCAGACGTCTTCTGTGAAGTACGACTTTGCCTATGGAATTACATAGTCACGCAGGAGATGACCCAGATCAAAATCAGCTACCAATTTTGCTACAGAACTTTTATTTAACAGTCCATGCTGTGAAATTTTAGGAGGACTGAAGAAATTGAAGAATGGATCATTTGGTATTGTTCTCGCAACCATTTTGCAAGTACTCCTGCCCTGATGCTTTGGCTTTGTTTTAATGGATCTCAGATGACATTTTTTCTTTTCTTCCAGTCAATCTGGCATCCTGTGCAACCCGCGATTTTTGGTCCGTCAAAGAGTTCAAACTGGTGAGGCCCCAACTCCATCTGGTATTCCTTCGTAATGACTTCATTGGTGAAATACGCGTTTGGCTCAAAGAGCGAAGCTTCTTGGCAGTTCAAGCTCTGAACATTTAAGGTTTATGTCTTGTAGATGCATTAATATAGGCACATCATGTTCCTGAATCATGCAACGGAGTATGTCCACATTCCTGAAGACTGTTGACTAAAATTCTGGAATTTCGTTCGTCCGCTACATTTCTTCCTTCACTTTGTCATCACATGCGTGGAGGTTTACTTGTTTTCGGTCAATGAGTTTCAGCAGTACATCTTGTTGAGAGTCGCAGTAATCGCTGGACAATTCGCTGTCTGTAACGAAAGACCGCTCAACCAGATTCAGGGTCTTACACGCATCCGCTCCTAATATGGACTCTCTCTTTGTGTCCACAATGGTGAATTGCACGATGTGACACAGGTTGTGCACTCATGCTTCGAGCTCACATATCCCCGCGTTTCAATCGCATTCTGCAATAGTCAATCAGCCGTTTTGGTTGATCAAAAACTGTCGGTTGAACTCTCAGGCGGTTCAAATCGGACAGGCTGGGGAGATTGGCTCTCGCACCTGTGTTGAGCTTCCACTTAATCAGTGTGTCATTCAATTGTACCGGAATTGACCATTGATCTTCGACTGTGTCAGCTGCATCATCCACAGTATTGGAACTGGTAAGGAACACTTCTTGGGCTTCCATATCTGGGCTGCCGGTGTCCACGGTTGAGATGAGATCCACAAAAAACAATTCATCTAGGAACATCTCAGCGATTGAGTTTACTGATCTTGTGGTTTACTGATCTTGTGTTATCCATTGCAGGACACAAAAAACATTGTTTCGCAAAGTGGTTGAGCCTGCCACACCTGGCACATACTTTTCCATATGCTAGACATTGCCGTGGCCCATGCTGGTTGCCACACTTTTGGCACAAGATGGCGGCGGCGGCTCCTGTTGGTCGCTTAAAATGTCCGTCCGCACTGAGACCACGTTTTCTTCATGACGTGCACTAATGGCGCTGGCTTCTTCATTCACATTGGCGGCAAAATGTTTTGAGCTAAGTGCACTGTTTCACTGTGCAGGCACCTCGTTTGCGAGACACATTTTAAAGTGGCTTTCTGATTCCAAACCTTCTTTCCGGGTACATGTACTAACCATATTACGTTCAAATGCTTTGCCATTTTTCATAGAGCAATACCATTCGAAGAATTGTAACACTTCATTATAGGTTCTGTTCTGCTCTTTGGCACCACGGGCAAATGTATTATATAGTTCTGTTGCTTGAGGACCTACCGCCGCTAGTAGCAACGCAAGAAGCCTGTCTTCAGGCTGTGCCGGCAGGCCTAGGGCACTGAGGTAGAATCAGAATTGCTGCTTAAAGAAGCGCCAATTTTGTTTCATGTTACCCATGAACTGGAGGTGGCAGGTTCCCCTCATCCATCTGTATCTCAGTTTAGCTCAGTAGGCTAGAGAGCTGGTTTGTGATGCAGAACAAGGCCAGCAGCGTGGGTTCGATTCCCGTACCAGCTGAGAATTCTGAAATCTCTCTCCGTGTACCCGAACAGGCACCAGAATGTGGTGACTAGGGACTTTTCACAGTAACTTCATTGCAGTGTTAATGTAAGCTTACTTGTGACAATAAAGATTATTCTAGTGTGTTGAGTTGGCTCAGGCTCAGTTCACCAGATCGGTCTTCCAGCTGAATGCCTAACGTTGTCACTGCCGTCGCTATCTTTAAATCTTCAACACTCGTGGTACCATGTTGTGTTTGGTCCTTTGTACTTTACAAAGGAACTCACCAAACACTTGTCTTGTCCGAATCAGAATCCATTATTAAGTCTCGTGTGGTAAGATAGCAATCTGATACAGAGCACGTTATCATGGAGTCTGCTAACTACTCCTCTGGAACTTGCAACTAGTACTGACCATTCACTTGTATGTCTTATTCCTGTCTCAATCTTTTTCTGAAGAAGACCGGATGTGTCTCCCTTTATATATCGGAGTCACAGGTCACATGACCTTGGTCTAGACACCGCATGGTGTGTCTGTAACGCCACCTTCTGATTGGAGGTTGCACACCATCCAATTATGATATAGCCCATAGGCATATCAGCACAAGCTCCATTCTGAAGTATGGTGGAGCTGAGCACAAGACAGAAATATTTCCAAGTGTCTTCAGCCATTCCAAGTGCCTTCAGCCAAAAGTGATGATCCTACTCCTCCAGTCCCCAGAGTATAGATGCTGCTGTCCATATAATTTAGTTTCCTTGATTAAAAAAGACTGCCAATGGCATCTGACACCATTTTGCTGTAGTGCTGAATACCTGTGCATTTGTAACATTGGCATCCTTGACACTGCCATGCATTTCTACCAAAAAAGGTAAATCTAACGTAAAGAATACTGTCCAATTGTCAGCAAATCTGAAGTCACTAGGAGCCAAAGAGAATACTCAGGAGTATTTCGAGTTATTCTTGTCACAGCGAATGATGTTCTTCATTGTTGGAAGTCATTCATTGTATCCCCAGGATTTTGGTGTATTGATTCAACAATGTCCTTTCCTCTATTATCAGTTGCCAGTTGTAGGCCTGTAGGATGAATTGTACAACATTCCAGCTTGGGCTGGCGACATTGATACTATGTTTGTGTCAGTTAAGGACCATCTTCAAAAAGGAACAGTGCAATGAATTCTTGTTGACTTTCAATTTTGTCACCATTGTTGAACCCAGAATCAACAGTTTGGTGGGCACCATGGACCAGAAGCCTAACTGGACCAGTCATGTCAACATTGTGGCTGCAGTAATAGAACAGAGGCTGGGATGCTCATTGGCACATGGCTCACTCCCTGATCGTTCAAGACATTTAGGAACATAGGAATTAGGAGCAGAAGTAGGCAATTTAGCCCTTGCAGCCTGTTCCGCCATTCAATCAGATCATGGTTGATCGCTTCCTGGTCTCAAATCCACCTCCCTACCTGTTGCCCTTTAACCCGTTTTTTATCAGAAATATATATATATCTCCTTGAAACCATTTAATGATTCAGATTCACCGCACTATGGGACAGCGCGTTCCACAAATTGACCCCCCTCTGCGAGATGTAGTCCCTCCTCATTTCAGTTTCAAGTCTACCGTCTCTCAACTTATATCTGTGACCTCTTGTTCTAGATTGCCCCACAAGGGGGAACATTTGTCTGTGTTTATACCTCGATCAGATCTCCTCTCATTCTTCTAAACTCCAGCAAGTATAAGCCCATACTGTTAATCTCTCCTCATAAATCAGCACTTTCATCCCCGGAATCAATCTGGAAAACCTCCTCTGAACTACCTCCAATGCCACCATATCCTTCTTCAAATAAGGAGACCGAAACTGGACATAACTGGACTCCAGATGTAGTCTCACCAACACCCTATACAATTGCAAAAACACTTCCCTACTTTTATACTTCAGTTCTTTTGCAATAAACATTAACATTCCATTTGCCTTTTTCATTACATGCTAAACCTGCATACTGACTTTCTGCAATTCATAAACAAAGACACCCAGACCCCTCTGCCCAGACGCATTTTGAATCTGCTTTCCATTTAGACGATAATTTGCCTTTCTATTCTTTGGCCAAAATGGATAGCCTTACACTTATCCACATTAAACTCCACATGCCAAATTTTGGCCCATTCTCCCAGCCTATCTATATTCGCTGTAAACTCTTTATCTTCTGTTCACTGCCTTCTTTCCCACCTATTTTAATATCATCTGCAAATTCAGCCAGGGAAGGACCTATTTATCCCGATCCTCTACTTGCTATGAGTCAGCCAATCCTCAATCCAATCTAGCACCTCTACCCCCAATCCCCTGCAATCTCACATTCTGGATCAGTCTTTTATGCGGCACTTGGCTTCTGGAAGTCTAAATATACTACATCCACATGTCTCCCATTATCCACCTTACTGGTTACATCCTCAAAAAACTCAGGCAGGTTTGTCAAATGACTTACCCTTCATAAAACCACGCTGACAACGGTGGATTAAGCTTTGTCTCTCCAAAAGTTCAGTCATATCCTCATCTCCTGAAGGTGGCACGGTAGCACAATGGTTAGCACTGTTGCTTCACAGCTCCAGGGTCCCAGGTTCGATGTTTGCATCACTGTGTGTGCGGAGCCTGCACGTTCTCCCCGTGTCTGCATGGGTTTCCTCCTACAGTCCAAAGATGTGCAGGTTAGGTGGATTGACCATGCAAAATTGCCCTTAGTGTCCAAAAAAATGTTAGGTGGGGTTATGGGGATAGGGTGGAGGTGTGGGCTTAAGTAGGGTCCTCTTTCCAAGGGCCGGTGCTGATTCGATGGGCCGAATGGCCTCCTTCAGCACTGTAAATTCTATGATTAATGATTTAAGGATTTAATCAAGATTGTGATGGAATATTCACTGCTTGAATGGGTGTAACTGCAACAGCATTCAAGGAGCACGATTTAATGACTCTGGACAGGTTCAGAGGTGGCAATGCTGTTTTCTTGAATGGGAGGTACAAGGTTGGAGATCCCACCGCCTCCCAATCCCTCCAATCAAGTCCAAAGTGGAAAGGCTTATGGGGGGAGGGCCTTCCTGTTTGGAGACCAATTGAGGCTCTCAAGTGGCGAAATAAAGGCCACCAAACTTGCCACCTGGGGATGCTGCCCAGCAATATTATCCTGTTTGCCATATTCACACACACTCTGTGCCTGACTGACAGAACTGGCATTAGGAAAGGGGTCCAGGAAGCCACTTCCTTGACCCTCTTCACTTGCTGACAATTCCTTTCTCCGGAACCCCCATCCTGCACACACACTCCTCAATCTGGGGATCCATTGGTGATCCTAATGGTAGGCCCTACTGGAAATCATAGAATCATAGAATTTACAGTGCAGAAGGAGGCCATTCGGCCCATCGAGACTGCACCAGCCCATACAAAGATCACCCTACTCAAGCCCACGTATCTACCCTATCCCCGAAACCCAGCAACCCCCACTTAACCTTTTAGGACACTAAGGGCAATTTATGGCCAATTCACCTAACCCGCACATCTTTGGACTGTGGGAGGAAACCGGAGCACCCGGAGAAAACCCACTGTAGCCACCTGGGTTGGCCAATTCCCGACGTAAAATGGAGAACAGCAAAGGCTGAAGGGAAATTCAGCCAACACAGGCAAAAACTAGCAGGCGCAAGTTACTGTGTATTAGACTCCACAAAAGCCCAGACAGCATTGATACCATCAACTATCGGCATAATAATGTAGCAGCCATCTACATACTAATGAGCGATCCCCGGGAACAATCAAAACATTTAAGGTAAACAAGGCCAAGCCAGACTCCTCGGCGCCAGCAGGAGCCAACACAAAAGAGGTTAACGGACACTTAAAGACCGCCCAACGATCAGGGAACAGCTCCAGTATTGGGGATATCGAACCAAGCGATTGGAACGAAGTTCAATCACTTGAAACCAGGTACGGGGTCCGCCCCGAAAGGCGGGAAGCCCCTAGGGACTATAAAGTAAAGCCCCCAAGTTCAAATCGTCCTTCTTGACAGGGTCACTCAGCAACGCGAAGCAACCCTTGAGAGTGACCTGTCCAGCTGCCTCCAAAGAACGCAAGTCTCAAGTCAACGCTCGCTACGAGATAGGCGCTCCTAGCTACCAGTCCATACCAGCTTTGAATCCCGCAGACTCAGAACCTGAACGAAAGGCCATTTGTTCCCCTGACCTGGTGGGCCAGTCCAAAGCTAAGTATAGGCCTGTTAGTGATAGAAATAGCTTAGAAAGTAGAGTTTATGCATGAGTAGCGATTTACTGTGTATAATAAATGTGCTTTGATTTGAATCTTAATTATTGGTGTATTGAGTTATTGATCATAACTTGAACTTGAACCTCGTGGCGGTATCATAAAGATACCTGGTGACTCTAGAGCAAAGGTTATAAAACAGAGCCAATTAAACCAACCTAAAGTTAGCAACATATTATTGGCGCCATCCTGACGGGACCCAATCTAGAAGTGGCTTAACCACTCCGGGAGAACCCAAAATTTGAATTAGAAATCCAATTGGGAACAGAAAAACCACAAGTGATCAAGCAGTTCTGATCAATCCTCATAATTCGGAAGTGTGTAAATGCATGCGTAACTAACAGGGCGATAAGGTAAAACTGATAAATTTTTTGTTGCGACAAAACTGTCGGGAGTTTGTATTCCGGAAAATAGCGAAAGCTGTACCCGTAATTACATCACGCCTTAATACCCCTTGTTCCAAATTTCAAGAGAAACATTCAGATAAGAAAGATGGCAATGCAGGCAATGCAATGCCTCATGAACCCCGAAGAATTCGTGGTCGCAGCGACCAGTGGTAGAGTAGTCCAGTGTCCCATTTGGGAAGAGGAAATCAGAAGGTACCTCAAAGGGAAAGGATGGCCCCTTTGGAGTGAATTCTGTAACAATGAGGAAACAGGACCCGGGAGTATAGGACATACTTGGTGGGAGAACCTGAGCGAGATTCACAAGAAGAGCTTAGGAAAAGCTCGCAAGCCGATGGCAATCGTGTCCTGTTTGGCACAATTGCGAGGCACAGAGGAGGTCGTTAGGACGCTCCGGAAAGAGATAGAAGGCATACATCGAATGAGCAAGGTCGATGTCAGTGAGGTAGAGAAAGAGAACGTAGAATTAAGGAGGAAGTTGGCAGCAAAAGACGGAGAGGTGGATGATGCCAAGGGGGCACACCAGTCTTGTCTGGCGCACTTAAGCAGCTTCCAATCCCAGTACGAAAAGGCCTACCAGGACACGCAACGTGCAGTCCTGGTACGAGAGGAAACCGAGAAGCAGGTTGAGGCATTGCAGGGGCTGTGTAGCAACCTGAAGGCAGCGTTAAGAGCACTCCATGCTGCCACCACAGAGCAAAGACAAAGCTCACTAGACCATGCGAAGTGCCGGAAGCAGATTGCAAAACTGCAATCTCTGCTTTCAGTTCAAAAAGGATTCCAGGAAACCTTTGGATCACAGCTAGATGAGGAAGACAGCCCTGATTGGGAAGAATTGAGTGAGACAGCGCAGAGATATGCTCAGGGGACATGTGCGCAGGGAAAGCCCCAGAAGAGAAAAGCACCCCAACCCCCACAGAGCAGATAGTTCAGGCTCCAATGAACTCAGTCACCACCCAACCCACAGCCACATCGGACGACACGGAATTTCTGTACAACACCCCCTTAACAGTAACCCAATTACGGGACGCGTGCGATAAAATCAAACCGTTCCTCCCCACCTCAGACCCCCAC
Organism: Scyliorhinus torazame; assembly: GCF_047496885.1. Taxonomy (NCBI): domain Eukaryota; kingdom Metazoa; phylum Chordata; class Chondrichthyes; order Carcharhiniformes; family Scyliorhinidae; genus Scyliorhinus; species Scyliorhinus torazame. Next base: position 391,327,284 of record NC_092707.1, read on the forward strand.
CACTTCTTTGCCAGAGTAAAACCAGGCTACCATGTACGGCCTGGATGAGCGAGAGCATGTAAAACTCACAGTTTTGAGTGTCGACCCTTTGGTCGTAGCAGCCCTTCTCGACCCACAGAATGTAGGAGGAGGCACCTTTGCAGAAATTCATACCGCGATCCTGGACGCGATCGGGTATAACAGAGGTGACCCCATAGATGGCCTCAATAAGTGCAGGCAAAAGGAAACCGAGCACCCCACAGCGTTTGCTGGACACTTGTGGATCCATTTCGCAGCAGTTTTCGGAGACTTAGCCCATGCCCATTTGTCCCCAGACAACATGGCCAAATGGACCCGCACCCTTATCTCACATGCCACAGAAACAGGACAAAAAGCTTGTGCGAATTACGATCCTTCAGAGGAGGCTCATAATGAGAAATGGGTTGTAAAACGATTGTCCCGCGCCTGTTATTAATCTGTTCAAAACAAACCCACAAACAAAAATCCCGAAGAACAGCAGGCAGCAGCAGACATACATGCAGTTAAGGCACACCAGAACCCCGCATGGGTAAATGAAGGCAAGAACAGCCCCCCACAAAAGTCACAGGAGTGTTCCAACTGTGGACAGTTGGGACACTTTGCAAGAGAATGCAATGCCCCACAAAAGCAACAGAGAGCCCAGCAGACAGGAACTCTAAATAAGAACAGGACAAAGCCAATACATAGCGTTAGCACCCGTTCAGATCAGATGGACCTGAATGGAACAGACTGACGGTGTTCAGGCTCCCCCAGTTGGGTCTGCGACACCCTTTGGGATAGGTCCGGCCGACCAGTAGTTGCAGCAGAAATACGGGGATAGCCCATCGAATTTCTTTGGGACACAGGAGTGTCCCGCACCACAATCAATTCCTCCACCATATTTCTAAAGGACATGTGGCCCACTGCAGCCACCATCACCCTCAGCGGCTTTACAGGCCACTCACAGCAGGGACACATCACAGCCCCTGTACCCATTCAAATCGGCAACATCACCACCAAGCACCCCATAGTTTTAGTCGATCTACACAGCAGAACACATTTTAGGCATAGATTTTATGAATTCCCACAATCTATCCTTCGATCCAGTCAACCAATGTGTTTGGAGAATGGCAAAATCCGCAAGAGCCCCTGCAACGCTCACCATAGGAGAATATGCAAACAAGATTAGCGCAGCACGCGAATTTTGGTTTGACCCGACCACAATTAGCACAGACAAGCAGGTTAGGGCAGTTCTGCAGAAGCACAGGACAGCATTCGCAACCCACAAACACGACTGTGGCCGGATGACTGGTTCAGTACAAATCACAGGACCTGACCCTAGACCCCAAAAGCAATATGGATTTCCCCAAGAGGCAGAGGGAGAAATCGCAAAAGTTATCGACAGCTTATTAGAGCAGGGCATGCTTAGATCAGTAGCCTCCACTAAAAATGCCCCGATTTGGCCAGTGAGAAAGCCCGATGGATCATGGCAACTGACCATCGATTACCGGGAACTCAACAAAGTCACCCCCGCAGCAGTCCCCACGGTAGCCACAAGTCCCAAGACCATGCTCAGACAGGGACTCAACTCACAATTCTTTGCGGTTTTGGACGTCAGTAATGGATTCTGGTCCATTCCATTGGCAAAGGCATGCCAATACAAATTTGCCTTCACTTTTAAAAATCAGCAGGACACGTGGACATGCCTTCCACAAGGATTCCACAACTCCTCCTCCATTTTACACCTACAGCTGGCAAATGGTTTAGCCAAATTTTCTCGCCCCGAATGTCTGGTCCAGTACGTAGACGACCTACTACTGCAGACAGACACCAAGGAAGAGTACATTGAGCTTCTGTCCGAACTCCTGGAACTCCTACAGAAAATCGGTTGTAAAGTCAACCCCAGAAAGGCCAAGATTTTGGAAAACAAAGTGATATATTTGGGTACAATTATCACACATGGTAAACGCGAGATCGAGCACAAAATAATTGACTCAATTGCCAAATTGCCCCTTACCCAGAACGTTTCAGCCCTCTGGTCATTTTTAGGACTGGTTGGCTACTGCCGAAACCACATTGACGGTTTCGCCAGCAAGGCAGCACCCCTCTCAGACCTCCTAAAGAAAGGAGCCCCCTGGGAATGGCTTCCGCAGCATACGGATGCTGTGGACTCGTTGAAAAGAGCACTCATAGCAGCCCCCGCACTACAAGTTCCAGACCCGCTTTCGCCTTACGCTATAGAGGTAGCAAGCACAGACCGCACCCTTTTGGCCGTGCTCCTCCAGGAACGGCACGAACAGTTAAGGCCCGTGGTTTACGCCTCCAGAGTTTTAGATGCTGTGGAGCAGGGATTTTCAGCCTGTGAAAGGCACCTGCTCACAGTTTTCTGGGCAGTTCAGTATTTTTCTGACATAACCGGACTGAACCCCATCACAATCCTCACAGAACACCCCCCCCCCCCCCCCCCCACACCCAACCTTTACTGGACGGACGACTTAAGGACGGTACAGTCAGTCAAATAAGAGCAGCCAGATGGACCCTTCTTTTGCAGGGACGGGGCATCACTGTTAAAAGGACCAAGACCCACACTTTCTTAGCAGATAACCTACAGTACCCAGGCACCCCCCATGAATGTGAAATCATCTCTCCGCACCACAACACAGGCCCCTTTATTGCTAAAACACCCCCTAGAAAGATAGGTAGTTCAACCCAGAGCCCCAGGCGCACAGACACGTGCAAACCCATTAGGATATATGTGGATGGATCTTCCACAATATTAGAAGGGAAGCGCATAACAGGATGCGGCATTTACGTCGAGGATGCACAGGGACGTGCCCTAGAAGAAATAGCAATAAAACTTCCAGGACACTTAGGCGCGTAGGCGGCAGAACTAGCGGCCATCGCATACATAATGGAACACCCAGATTCCTTCCCCAGCCCAGCAGACATATATTCGAACAGCCTCTATGTCTGCAACAGCCTTACGGAATTCCTACCCCTGTGGAAAGCAAGAGGATTTGATTCCGCAGACGGAAAACCCATCTCTTCAGCCCCATTGCTCCGTCACATTCTAGAAAAAGCACAGGGCAGGACCTTTGGAATAGTTAAAGTTCGTAGTCACCATTGTTCCTCCTCCCCCTGGAAATGTAAAAGCCGACGCACTGGCAAAAGCAGGTTCCAGGCACGGATATTTTTGGACACCCCCCGAAAGCGCACCAGTGAATGCAGTTCAAGTCTCGCAGACTAATATCGAGGATTTAGTGCAGGCCCAGAAGCAGGATCGCAATCTCAGGGAGATTTTAAAAGGAAATATCCAGCACCTTACGATAGGTTTAAAAATGCTCTGACCACACATGACGGTGTGGTGTTAAAAGACACCCTTTATGTGGTTCCTGAACAGGACAGGAATCAGCTCATTTGTTTGTTCCATGACAGTCATGGACATCAGGGAATTGATCCCACTACAGCCCACCTCAGGCAGCTCTGTTGGTGGCCGAGTTTAAAAGACGATGTAACGCACTACGTTGAGAATTGCCTTATCTGTGCCCAGAACAATCCGGACAGATATGCCAAAAAGGCTCAGCTTAGTCACACCCGACCCATTAATGGCCCCTGGACTAACCTCCAGATTGATTATATTGGACCATTGCCCCCTTGCAGGAATGGTTATAAATATGTACTCGTGGTGATAGACACGTTTACAAAATGGGTGGAAGCATTCCCATCCAGAACGAACATGGCAAAGGCCACAGCCAAGATTTTAACCCACCACATCTTTACAAGATGGGGACTCCCCCGCAGCATTGAATCCGCCCAAGGTTCCCATTTTACGGGACGTGTCATGAAGAATGTCCTCACGATATTTGGCATTACCCAAAAATTCCACATCGCATACCACCCCCAGTCAAGTGGTATCGTGGAGCGCATGAATCGAACCCTAAAATCAACCCTCAGAAAAATGGTCCAGCAAAACAACACCACTTGGGATTCAGTCCTCCCTTTTGCACTGATGTTTTTGAGAAATACGGTTTCTACATCCACAGGTTACACCCCACACACTCTCATGACCGGGCGCCCCATGAAAGGCACAGAATTTTTATTAGGATTAGATTTGACCAGCCCCGAAGTGACAGCCCTCACACACGAGAAAGCAGTAGAACAATTAGTGGAAAATGTAAAAACGGCTCAGCTAGCAGCCGCAGTGAAATTGGGCACAAGGAAGAAACAGAGCAAGGCCTGTTTCGATAAGACAGTGCATGCGACTGAGTTCAGTGTAGGACAGCAAGTTATGCTCTCCGTATACAACCCCAGCACATTCCTGTCACCTAAATATTCGGGTCAGTACTCCATTGCGGACAAAGTAAGCTCTTCCGTCTACAAAATAAAGTACCCCAATGGAAAGACTGCGTGGTTCCACATCAACCAGCTTAAGGCATATGGAACACAGTCTAACCACACACACCACGTCATGCTCGACACAGCAGACCACGCCCCGCCCACAGCCAACGTAACCCTACCCTTCCCCAACACGTCCAGTCCAGCCACGGACTCAACCCCGACTCCACCCCCGAACTCTAGACTCCGCCCCGGAACGCCCACAGTCTGCAGCAGCAGCGACTGTGACTCGGACAATAGCCACAGCACACCTCCCTACTATCCCCATGCAACAGGACCCACACCCACCGAATCTGAGCACTATTCGAGTGAACCCTTCATCATCACTTTCCCCGACAAACCCCACCACCGACCACCCACCTACAATGACGACCCCGACTCCATTCCAACAGAATTGAACACATCTTTTTGGCACCGAGATAACTCACACAGACTCGTCCAGAATGACGAGAGGGATCCCAAATCACACCATGCAGCCCTATCCGCCCTGATACACTCGAGAGTTTGGCATCCGGGAGAAGATGACGACTTTGAGTCTGACTCCCAAAACGAGAACCCCTTTGCGACCCTGTTCGCAACTGATAACTGAGGTGTCCAGATGATGTCTTAATAATGAACCGCTTGGGGGAAAACGGTGTCCTTTCTGATGGAACCTGCAGCATGTTTTATGTTGTTTGTAGTTGTACTGTTAAATGTTGTATGTAAGTCCGGAAATTTTTTTTTCCACAACCCCACGCCACCACCCTTCTGACCCCTACTGGCAGTCAGAGAAACTAGTTTGTCCCGGACGATAGTTCAGAGGAACTAGTTTGTCCACAGAGACTTGTTAGTGACCCGCCCTGCCTGGGAACCCCCCTCTGGTCAGCTATGCTCGGGTAGAGCACACACGGCATTGGTCGCCGTCCTACCCGGGGATTCCATCCAAATCTTACCCGTCGCGGCCCATACGCACCTCATTTTGGCAAATTTTGTTCAAAAAGTTTTGTTTTTGTTTTCAGGTGACCCTTAGGTTGCCATCCCTATGCTATTTACATCCTCAAACATTTGGACGGTAAATCGCACCGTCTGCGAGACGGCTTGCACTGTTTCAGTATTTTTAAGTGTGTCTTGTCCTGAAATTCGGTTTTTGGAGAAAGAAAGATGAGGGAGTCACACATAGTGACCAATTATAAAGGGAGTAATTGGCACTAAAGGACAGACAGGCTATCATATGAGATATTAAACCAAGATAGTAACAGACACTATGCTTGATCCCACAGAACCCCAGAAGCTCCAGAGAAGAGAAGAGAAAGAAAAGAACCACGGGGACATCCTCCGTGTTGCTCATCACCCTCATGAACATTTGGTTGCGCGCGAACGCGAACCCCCTGACCCCAACCCCCCCCCCAGCCGTTAATGATTCACTTCCCCATAGTACCCAGAGCCCAGTCACAAGTGACACCACACCATCTTGATGTGACAGTACTCCCTGTTCTACTTGATAGAATCCCTACTAGTATTGGCGATACTCTGCTGCATCGTGCAGACTATTCGTCTGAGGAAATGGAGAAGGACAGCCTACCGCGCTCGCACCCCTGTATATAGGATAAGATCCCCTATTTTTGGTTATGACCAGACCCCCGACCCCCGCGATCTATAATAAAGAACATTCGTTTGCGTTCCTTTTTGTGAATAAAGAAATGTTTCATGAGCGATTGTACAATCCTGAGCTTGACTGCCAAGCCAGGAAAAATGTGAATAATGCTGCCATGATTTTGTGTGTATTGTTTAGGAAGTTAGTATGATTGAATGTTTGAGTGAGTGTCGTTTATTAAGGACAGTTGGAGGTACCACTTTTCTTATTTTGTAATGCATGTCCCTATTTTGGCATAGCGCCACTTAGAATTGTCAGTTAAAAATTTTCCTGCATAGTTATGGTCAGTGTAGAGGCCATAAAAGAGATCTCGCCGGGTCACGGAATGAAGAACAACGCAGTTATGTGATCCTTCACGCTTCGCGTTAGGATCACAAGGAGGGTGTGTAGCCACCTGGGTTGGCCAATTCCCGACGTAAAATGGAGAACAGCAAAGGCGGAAGGGAAATTCAGCAAATACATGCAAAAACTAGCAGGCGCAAGTTACTGTGTATTAGACTCTGCAAAAGCCCAGACAGCATCGATACCAGCAATCATCGGCATAATAATGTAGCAGCCATCTACATACTGATGGCCCATCCCCGGGAACAATCGAAACATTTAAGGTAAACAAGGCCAAGTCAGACTACTCGGTGCCAGCAGGAGCCAACACAAAGACCGCCCAACGATCAGGGAACAGTTCCAGTATTGGAGAAATCAAACCAAGCGATTGGAACGAAGTCCAATCACTTGAAACCAGGTAAGGGGTCTGCCCCGAAAGGCAGGAAGCCCCGGGAGACTATAAAGTAAAGCCCAAGTTCAAATCGTCATTCTTGACAGGGTCACTCAGCAATGTGAAACAACCCTTGAGAGTGACCTGTCCAGCTGCCTCCAAAGAACGTAAGTCTCAAGTCAACGCTCGCTACGAGATAGGCGCTCCTAGCTACCAGTCCATACCAGCTTTGAATCCCGCACTCAGAACCCGAACGAAAGGCCATTTGTTCCCTTGACCTGGTGGGCCAGTCCGAAGCTAAGTATAGGCCTGTTAGTGATAGAAATAGCTTAGAAAGTAGAGTTTATGCATGAGTAGCGATTTACTGTGTATAATAAATGTGCTTTGATTTGAATCTTACTAATTGGTGTATTGAGTTATTGATCATTACTTGAACTTGAAACTCGTGGCGGTATCATAAAGATACCTGGCGACTCTAGAGCAAAGGTTATAAAACAGAGCCAATTGAACCAACCAAAAGTTAGCAACACCATGCAGACAATTGGGGAGAACGTGCAGACTCCGCACAGACAGTGACCCAGCCGGGAATCGAACCTGGCACCCTGGAGCTGTGAAGCAATTGTATGAACCACTATGCTACCGTGCTGCCCAATGGAGAATTGCTAGCCTGTACACCTCTTGGGAGGCAGCATTGCTGCCCTACTGAAGGCTTAATCAATACAATAAAGTCAAACATCTTGCAGAAAAGTGACTTGGGACTCCATGCAGTTCTTCAACCAATGACCGAGACCTCTTGCGCCCACATTAAATCCCAATCAAGGAGCTGCACACCATTCAGGACAAAGCAATCTGCTTGATCAATCCCTTGCATTAGACTCAGTATCCATCCTCTCCACTATTGGTGCATTTTGGCTACAGTATAAGAACACCTGTATCAGTGACAAGAATCACATCAACCCTCCGAAAGGGTCCCACCCTATCCCCGTAACCCAACGGGGGGGGGGGGGGGGGGGGCGAGGAGTGCAAACTCCACACAAACAGCCACCCAAGGCTGGAATTGAACCCAGGTCCCTGACGCTGTGAGGCAGCAGTGCTAATCATTGAGCCAGTGTACCGCCCCTAGAATATTCATTGATGGCAATAAACACATTTTTGACTGCACTGCTACTCTTTGGGGTTTACCACACAGTCTATGTCCATGAGTTAATGATGCTTGAATTTGGCTTGGCAAACTATTTCCCATGACTGTTTGAATAATCACGATCCTCACAAGTTACTGCTGAATGAATTAACTTTGCCAAATATCAATGAAATCAAACAACAATGATTGTTTGGTAGCCTTAGAATTAACACTTGCATATTAAACATACAAATAATTAGCATATGGGGTTAAATTGTTAAATAAATATTAGTGTGTTCCAATAATTCAGCAGTAACTGCTTGCTGATTATAAATTTGTAATTGAATTCAGTGTCTGAGATTGATATAAACTGACAAGATTAATTTAGGATTAAACCCTAGGTAGGATAAACTCGGTTTGTTCTCACTGGAGCAACAGAGGTTGAGGAGCGACCTGATAGAAGTCTACAAAATTATGAGGGGTATGGACAGAGTGGAGGCCATCCTATGTATTATGTACATGCCCCTCATACTCCCCATTTTCTAATAATTAATATAAATTGTAAATAGCTGAGGCCCCAACACTGATCCATGCAGCATTCCACTACTCACATCCTGCTGATTTGAAAATGCCCAGTTTGTCCCTACTTTCAGCTTACTGTCAACCAATCTGTCATCCATGCAATTAACCATATATTATCCAGATCTACATACTTTTAATTTGCAATTTCCACACCATATGCATTCGTCCTTAAGACTCCATGCAGGCAAACTGAATTTTTCATCTTCCTTTGGAAGGATGATGTTAGCCTACTAAGACATCAGAATGATGGACCTTTAACTTCAGAACTGCTATCTATTCATCCTGAATCCTGTGCTGCCCAGCATCATTGATTCCCCCAATTCCTGGTCCTTTGCAATTAAAATCCATTTCAACATCTTCGAGCCCTCCATGTTATTGCCAATCTCGACCTCAGGATAGTGTCCTTGGCCCAACCACCTTTCGCTGCTTCATCAATGACTTTCCTTCCATCTTTTGGTCAGAAGTAGGGATATTCGCTGATGATTGCACAGTGTTCAGCACCATTCAGGGCTCCTCAGATACTGAAGTAGTCCATGTCCAAATGCCGCAAGATCTGGACAATATCCAGGCTAGGGCTGACAAATGGCAAGTAACATTCGTGTCACACGAATGCCAGACAATAACCATTTCTTTTTTAAAAAATATATTTTATTAAAGTTTTTCGATCAAACAAAAATTTCCCATTTTACAACTTTGTAGTAATATATACATTGATTGTTTTTTAAAAAATAAATAATATGCTAACTAACGGCAACTGCCAACAACAAAATAAGAAACAACAGAAATAGTAACTAAAATAGTAACTTTGTAACATCTAATATAAATAACTAATACATAAACACACACATAAAACCCCTGAGGACCCAAATGAGCCCCCTCCTCCCTCCCCCCTGGGTTGCTGCTGCTACCTTTCCTATTTTCCCTTATCGCTCTGCGAGATAGTCCAACGGTTGCCACCGCCTGGTGAATCCTTGAGCCGAACCTCTTAGTGCGTACTTTATCCGCTCCAATTTTATGAACCCTGCCATGTCGTTGATCCAGGCCTCCACACCCGGGGGCTTAGCTTCTTTCCACATAAGTAGAATCCTTCGCCGGGCTACTAGGGACGCAAAGGCCAACACGTCGGCCTCTCTCGCCTCCTGCACTCCCGGCTCATCTGCAACCCCAAATGTAGCCAACCCCCAGCTTGGTTTGACCCGGACCCCCACCACCTTCGAGATCACCTTTGCCACACCCACCCAGAACCCATGCAATACCGGACATGACCAAAACATGTGGGTGTGGTTCGCCGGGCTTCCTGCGCATCTCCCGCACCTATCCTCCACTCCAAAAAACCTACTCAGCCTTGCTCCCGTCATATGCGCCCTGTGTAGAATCTTGAATTGTATCAGGCTGAGCCTGGCACACGAGGACGAAGAGTTTACCCTACTTAGGGCATCTGCCCACAGCCCCTCCTCAATCTCTTCCCCCAGCTCCTCCTCCCATTTTCCCTTCAGCTCCTCTACTATCATCTCCCCCTCGTCTCTCATTTCCCTATATATATCTGACACCCTACCATCACCCACCCATGCCCCCGAAATCACTCTGTCCTGGATCTCTTGCGCCGGGAGCTGCGGAAATTCCCTCACCTGTTGCCTCACAAATGCCCTCACTTGCATATAGCGAAATGCATTCCCAGGTGGCAACCCATATTTTTCTGTCAGTGCTCCCAGACTCGCGAAAGTCCCGTCTAAGAACAAGTCCTTCAATTTTGCAATTCCTGCTCGCTGCCAAAATTTTAATCCCCCATCTATCCTTCCTGGGACGAACCTATGGGTGTTCCTTATCGGGGACCACACTGAGGCACCCGTCACTCCCTTATGTCGTCTCCACCGCCCCCAAATTTTCAGAGTTGCCACCACCACTGGGTTTGTGGTGTATTTTTTCGGGGAGAACGGTAACGGCGCCGTCGCCAGTGCTTTTAGACTAGTTCCCCTACAGGACGCCATCTCCAGTCTTTTCCACGCCGCTCCTTCCCCTTCCCTCATCCACTTACATATCATTGACACGGCGGCCCAATAATAATCACTTAGACTCGGCAATGCCAGTCCCCCTCTGTCCCTACTACGCTGCAGGAACCCCCTCTTTACTCTTGGGGTCTTTCCAGCCCACACAAAGCTCATAATACTCTTGTCCACCTTCTTAAAAAAGGCCTTTGTAATCAGTACATAGAACATAGAACGATACAGCGCAGTACAGGCCCTTCGGCCCACGATGTTGCACCGAAACATGCCTCACAAACCTTATTCATGCCTCACAAACCTTATCGAGTTCTTTGAGAAGGTGACTGAACAGGTAGATGAGGGTAGAGCAGTTGATGTGGTGTATATGGATTTCAGCAAAGCGTTTGATAAGGTTCCCCACGGTAGGCTATTGCAGAAAATACAGAGGCTTGGGATTGAGGGTGATTTAGAGATGTGGATCAAAAATTGGCTCGCTGAAAGAAGACAGAGGGTGGTGGTTGATGGGAAATGTTCAGAATGGAGTTCAGTCACAAGTGGAGTACCACAAGGATCTGTTCTGGGGCCGTTGCTGTTTGTCATTTTTATCAATGACCTAGAGGAAGGCACAGAAGGGTGGGTGAGTAAATTTGCAGACGATACTAAAGTCGGTGGTGTTGTCGATAGTGTGGAAGGAAGTAGCAGGTTACAGAGGGATATAGATAAGCTGCAGAGCTGGGCTGAGAGGTGGCAAATGGAGTTTAATGTAGAGAAGTGTGAGGTGATTCACTTTGGAAGGAATAACAGGAATGTGGAATATTTGGCTAATGGAAAAGTTCTTGAAAGTGTGGATGAGCAGAGGGATCTAGGTGTCCATGTACATAGATCCCTGAAAGTTGCCACCCAGGTTGATAGGGTGGTGAAGAAGGCCTATGGAGTGTTGGCCTTTATTGGTAGAGGGATTGAGTTCCGGAGTCAGGAGGTCATGTTGCAGCTGTACAGAACTCTGGTACGGCCGCATTTGGAGTATTGTGTACAGTTCTGGTCACCGCATTATAGGAAGGACGTGGAGGCTTTGGAGCGGGTGCAGAGGAGATTTACCAGGATGTTGCCTGGTATGGAGGGAAAATCTTATGAGGAAAGGCTGATGTACTCGAGGTTGTTTTCGTTGGAGAGAAGAAGGTTAAGAGGAGACTTAATAGAGGCATACAAAATGATTAGGGGGTTGGATAGGGTGGACAGTGAGAGCCTTCTCCCGCGGATGGAAATGGCTGGCACGAGGGGACATAACTTTAAACTGAGGGGTAATAGATATAGGACAGAGGTCAGAGGTAGGTTCTTTACGCAAAGAGTAGTGAGGCCGTGGAATGCCCTACCTGCTACAGTAGTGAACTCGCCAACATTGAGGGCATTTAAAAGTTTATTGGATAAACATATGGATGATAAAGGTATAGTGTAGGTTAGATGGCTTTTGTTTCGGTGCAACATCGTGGGCCGAAGGGCCTGTACTGCGCTGTATTGTTCTATGTTCTATGTTCTATGAAACAAAAGCCATCTAACCTACACTATACTATATCCGTACCAGAGTTTTGTACAGCTGCAACATGACCTCCTGACTCCGGAACTCAATCCCTCTACCAATAAAGGCCAACACTCCATAGGCCTTCTTCACAACCCTATCAACCTGGGTGGCAACTTTCAGGGATCTATGTACATGGACACCTAGATCCCTCTGCTCATCCACACTTTCAAGAACTTTACCATTAGCCAAATATTCCGCATTCCTGTTATTCCTTCCAAAGTGAATCACCTCACACTTCTCTACATTAAACTCCATTTGCCACCTCTCAGCCCAGCTCTGCAGCTTATCTATGTCCCTCTGTAACCTGCTACATCCTTCCACACTGTCGACAACACCACCGACTTTAGTGTCGTCTGCAAATTTACTCACCCAGCCTTCTGCGCCTTCCTCTAGGTCATTGATAAAAATGACAAACAGCAACAGCCCCAGAACAGACCCTTGTGGTACGCCACTTGTAACTGAACTCCATTCTGAACATTTCCCATCAACCACCACCCTCTGTCTTCTTTCAGCTAGCCAATTTCTGATCCACATCTCTAAATCACCCTCAATCCCCAGCCTCTGTATTTTCTGCAATAGCCTACCGTGGGGAACCTTATCAAACGCTTTACTGAAATCCATATACACCACATCAACTGCTCTACCCTCGTCTACCTGTTCAGTCACCTTCTCAAAGAACTCGATAAGGTTTGTGAGGCATGACCTACCCTTCACAAAGCCATGCTGACTATCCCTGATCATATTATTCCTATCGAGATGATTATAAATCATGTCTCTTATAATCCCCTCCAAGACTTTACCCACTACAGACGTGAGGCTCACCGGTCTATAGTTGCCAGGGTTGTCTCTGCTCCCCTTTTTGAACAAAGGGACCACATTTGCTATCCTCCAGTCCTCTGGCACTATTCCTGTAGCCAATGATGACATAAAAATCAAAGCCAAAGGTCCAGCAATCTCTTCCCTGGCCTCCCAGAGAATCCTAGGATAAATCCCATCAGGCCCCGGGGACTTATCTATTTTCAGCCTGTCCAGAATTGCCAACACCTTTTCCCTACGTACCTCAATGCCATCTATTCTAATAGCCTGGGTCTCAGCATTCTCCTCCACAACATTATCTTTTTCCTGAGTGAATACTGACGAAAAATATTCATTTAGTATCTCGCCTATCTCTTCAGACTCCACACACAACTTCCCATCCCTGTCCTTGACTGATCCTACTCTTACCCTAGTCAATCGCTTATTCCTGACATACCTATAGAAAGCTTTTGGGTTTTCCTTGATCCTACCTGCCAAATACTTCTCATGTCCCCTCCTTGCTCGTCTTAGCTCTCTCTTTAGATCCTTCCTCGCTACCTTGTAACTATCCATCGCCCCAACTGAAACTTCACACCTCATCTTCACATAGGCCTCCTTCTTCCTCTTAACAAGAGATTCCACTTCTTTGGTAAACTACGGTTCCCTCGCTCGACGCCTTCCTCCCTGCCTGACCGGTACATACTTATCAAGAACACGCAGTAGCTGATCCTTGAACAAGCTCCACTTATCCAGTGTGCCCAACACTTGCAGCCTACTTCTCCAACCTATCCCCCCCAAGTCACGTCTAATGGCATCATAATTGCCCTTCCCCCAGCTATAACTCTTGCCCTGCGGTGTATACTTATCCCTTTCCATCATTAACGTAAACGTCACCGAATTATGGTCACTGTCCCCAAAGTGCTCTCCTACCTCCAAATCCAACACCTGGCCTGGTTCATTACCCAAAACCAAATCCAACGTGGCCTCGCCTCTTGTTGGCCTGTCAACATATTGTGTCAGGAAACCCTCCTGCACACACTGTACAAAAAACGACCCATCTAATGTACTCAAACTATATCTTCTCCAGTCAATATTTGGAAAGTTAAAGTCTCCCATAATAACTACCCTGTTACTTTCGCTCTTATCCAGGATCATCCTCGCCATCCTTTCCTCTACATCCCTAGAACTATTTGGAGGCCTATAGAAAACTCCCAACAGGGTGACCACTCCTTTCCTGTTTCTAACCTCAGCCCATACTACCTCGGAAGATGGGTCCCCATCTAGCATCCTCTCCGCCAACGTAATACTGCTCTTGACTAGCAGCGCCACACCTCCCCCTCTTTTGCCTCCTTCTCTGAGCTTACTAAAACACCTAAACCCCGGAACCTGCAACATCCATTCCTGTCCCTGCTCTATCCATGTCTCCGAAATGGCCACAACATCGAAGTCCCAGGTACCAACCCATGCTGCCAATTCCCCTACCTTATTTCGTATACTCCTGGCATTGAAGTAGACACACTTCAAACCACCTACCTGAACACTGGCCCCCTCCTGCGAAGTCAAATCTGTGCTCCTGACCTCTATACTCTCATTCTCCCGTACCCTAAAACTACAATCCAGGTTCCCATGCCCCTGCTGCATTAGTACAGGGAGGCACTGGAACACAAAAAGAAACCTCGGAAGGACCACCGTTTTAACCGCCTGCACCCTGCCCGCCAATGACAGGGGCGCCATGTCCCATCTCCTAAAGTCCTCTTCCATCTGCTCTACCAGTCATGCCAAGTTAAGCTTATGCAAGGTTCCCCAGTTCCTGGCCACCTGGATCCCTAAATACCGGAAATCCCTTGTTACCCTCCTCAACGGTATATCGTCTATTCCCCTGCCCTGTTCCCCGGGGTGCATCACAAACAGTTCACTCTTCCCCATATTCAATTTATATCCTGAATATTCTCCAAACTCCCTGAGTGTCTGCATTATCTCAGGCATCCCCTCCACTGGGTCCGCGACATACAACAACAAATCATCCACGTATAATGACACCCGATGCTCTTCTCCTCCTCTAAGTACCCCCCTCCACTTCCTGGAGCCCCTCAGCGCTATGGCCAGTGGCTCAATTGCCAATGCAAACAGTAACGGGGACAGGGGACATCCCTGTCTTGTACCCCTATATAGTTGTAAGTGGTCAGATCGTTGCCTATTTGTAATCACACGTGCCACCGGGGCCCTGTACAGGAGCTGAACCTATCTAATGAACCCCTCCCCAAATCCAAATCTCCTCAGTACTTCCCACAGCTAGTCCCACTCCACTCTATCAAATGCTTTCTCTGCATCCATCGCCACCACTATCTCCGCCTCCCCCTCCGGTGGGGGCATCATCATCACCCCCAGCAGCCTCCGTGTAGCGCACAAAGACTCCATGAGACGAATATAGTGAAGTCGATGAGGCTTTATTAAGCGTGTCTGTTCCCCAGCAGCCCGATAGTAAACTGGCATGCGGGGGAAGACACCGGCTTCTTATACTTCGCCTTCAGGGCGGAGCTTGAGGTCAACGGCCAACCAGGACCCGGGATCTGTCAGCCAATGACATTAGGGCTTCCAGTCCCACATGATCCCCAATACATACTACCACATTCACCCCTTGTCAAAAATGAACCCGGCGGGGTGATGCTTCGTATGGTGGTAAGGGTTTACAGGGCTGGTCCTGGGAGGATAGACAGTTACATGGTAGTACAGTATTGGACAGTTTCGTCCTGTTACAACTATTTACAGAGGGTATAGGAAAAACAAAATGTTCATTGAACAGTCCATCTTTGTTTTACATCGACGCCACGAGTCGGTCGGGCGGTCTGGTCGTCCGTGTCGATCGCCTCGGCCCCGGCGGTGGTGGTGGTGCTTGTACCAGTGTTGTCGCCTCCGGGAGCCGCAAAGGTTTCAGCTGTCGGTGCAAAGGGGAGGGGACTGATCCTCCTGGGAAGGGGGCGGTCGCGGGGTGCGGCGGTGGCAGGAAGGGGGGCGGTTAGGTTGATGGTGTCGGGGGGGGGGTGCGTGGTGCCGGCGGGCGCCAGATCCCGCAGGGAGACCGTGTCCTGTCGGCCGTCGGGGTACTCCACGTAGGCGTACTGGGGGTTTGCGTGGAGGAGGTGAACTCTTTCGACCAACGGGTCCGCCTTATGTGCCCGCCCATGCTTTCGGAGCAGGATGGGTCCTGGGGCCGCCAGCCAGGTCGGCAGCGACGTTCCAGAGGAGGACCTCCTAGGGAAGACCAGGAGACGCTCGTGCGGCGTTTGATTAGTGCTTGTACATAATAACGACCGGATGGAATGGAGAGCATCCGGGAGGACCTCCTGCCACCGTGAAACTGGGAGATCCCTGGACCGTAGGGCCAGTAGGACGGCCTTCCAGACCGTGCCGTTCTCCCTTTCTACTTGCCCGTTCCCCCGGGGGTTGTAGCTGGTCGTCCTGCTTGAGGCTATGCCCTTGCTGAGCAGGAACTGGCGCAGCTCGTCACTCATGAAAGAGGACCCCCTGTCGCTGTGGACGTATGCGGGGTAACCGAACAGTGTGAAGATGCTGTTCAGGGCTTTAATGACTGTGGCCGCGGTCATGTCGGAGCAGGGAATGGCAAAAGGGAAGCGGGAGTATTCGTCCACTACATTAAGAAAATATGCGTTGCGGTCGGTGGAGGGGAGGGGCCCTTTGAAATCGAGACTGAGGCGTTCAAAGGGGTGGGAAGCCTTAATCAGGTGCGCTCCATCTGGCCTGAAAAAATGCGGCTTGCATTCCGCGCAGATGTGGTAGTCCCTTGTGACTGTACGGACCTCTTCTAAAGAGTATGGGAGATTGCGGGACTTGATGAAGTGGTAAAACCGAGTGACCCCCGGGTGGCAGAGGTCCTCGTGGAGGGTTTGGAGGCAGTCAATTTGTGCGTTGGCACATGTGCCGCAGGATAGGGCATCGGACGGCTCGTTCAGCTTTCCGGGCCGGTACAAGATCTCATAGTTGAAGGTGGAGAGCTCGATCCTCCACCTTAAGATCTTGTCATTTTTAATTTTGCCCCGCTGTGCATTATCGAACATGAAAGCTACCGACCGTTGGTCAGTGAGGAGAGTGAATCTCCTGCCGGCCAGGTAATGCCTCCAACGTCGCACAGCTTCCACTATGGCTTGGGCTTCCTTTTCCACTGAGGAGTGGTGGATTTCTGAGGCGTGGAGGGTTCGGGAGAAAAAGGCCACGGGTCTGCCCGCTTGGTTAAGGGTGGCCGCTAGAGCTACGTCGGAGGCGTCGCTCTCGACCTGGAAGGGGAGGGACTCGTCGATGGCGCGCATCGTGGCCTTTGCGATGTCCGCTTTGATGCGGCTGAAGGCCTGGCAAGCCTCTGTCGACAGAGGGAAGGTCGTGGTCTGTATTAAGGGGCGGGCCTTGTCTGCGTACTGGGGGACCCACTGGGCGTAGTACGAAAAGAACCCCAGGCAGCGTTTCAGGGCTTTTGGGCAGTGCGGGAGGGGAAATTCCATGAGTGCGCGCATACGTTCGGGGTCGGGGCCTATTATCCCATTGCGTACTATGTAGCCCAGAATGGCTAGCCGGTCGGTACTAAAAACGCACTTGTCCTCGTTGTACGTGAGGTTCAAGGCTTTGGCGGTCTGGAGGAATTTTTGGAGGTTGGCGTCGTGGTCCTGCTGATCGTGGCCGCAGATGGTTACATTGTCGAGATACGGGAACGTGGCCCGTAACCCATGTTGATCAACCATCCGGTCCATCTCCCGTTGGAAGACCGAGACCCCGTTTGTGACGCCAAAAGGGACCCGTAGGAAATGGTATAATCGCCCGTCTGCCTCGAAGGCTGTGTACTTGCGGTCACTTGGGCGGATGGGGAGCTGATGGTAGGCGGACTTGAGGTCCACGGTGGAGAAGACTTTATACTGGGCAATCCGATTGACCATGTCGGATATGCGGGGGAGAGGGTACGCGTCTAGTTGTGTGTACCTGTTGATGGTCTGGCTATAGTCAATGACCATCCTTTGTTTCTCCCCTGTCTTCACTACTACCACCTGCGCTCTCCAGGGACTATTGCTGGCCTGGATTATGCCCTCCTTTAGTAGCCGCTGGACTTCGGACCGAATGAAGGTCCGGTCCTGGGCGCTGTACCGTCTGCTCCTAGTGGCGACGGGTTTGCAATCCGGGGTGAGATTCGCAAACAAGGATGGGGGTTGAACCTTGAGGGTAGCGAGGCCGCAGATAGTGAGTGGGGGTATGGGGCCGCCGAATTTAAACGTAAGGCTCTGTAGATTACATTGGAAATCTAATCCCAGCAAGGTGGGGGCACAGAGTTGGGGAAGGACGTTAAGTTTGTAGTTTTTGAACTCCCTCCCCTGCACCGTTAGGGTAACTATGCAGAATCCCTGGATCTGTACGGAGTGGGATCCTGCAGCTAGGCAAATCTTTTGTGCGCTGGGATAGGTGGTCAATGAACAGCGTCTTACCGTGTCGGGGTGTATAAATCTTTCCGTGCTCCCGGAGTCGACTAGGCATGGCGTCTCGTGGCCGTTAATTAGGACCGTTGTCGTCGTCGTCTGGAGTGTCCGGGGCCGAGCCTGATCGAGCGTAACCGAAGCGAGCCGTGGTTGTAGTAGTGGGGTGGGGTCCGTTGTTGCCGTTCAAGATGGCGTCGGGGATGGACAAAATGGCCGCCCCCATACATCGCACGTGGCTGGGGGTCACAAGATGGCGGCGGGGGTGGACAAAATGGCCGCCCCCATGCGTCGTACAGGTCTGGGGTGGTCCAAGATGGCGGCGCCCTTCCTCCCCTCGTGGTGGCCGGGACCCAAAATGGCGGCGTCTGCGGGTCGCACATGGTGTGCTGGGGGGTCTGGGGAGCGCTAGGACCACGAGCGCTAGGACCGCGCGGAGCTCCCTCACTGCGAGCGCTAGGACCGCGAGCGCTAGGACCCCGCGGAGCTCCCTCACCGCGAGCTCTTGGACCGTGAGCGCTAGGACCGCGCGGAGCTCCCTCACCGGGGACAGCGGTGGTCGGGGCCCAAGTCGGCGGCGCCGGCGGGTCAGGCGTGGGGCCGCGAGCGCTGGGACCGTGCAGAGCTCCCTTGCCGGGGACAGCGGTGGTCGGGGCCCAGGTCGGCGGCCCCGGCGGGTCAGGCGTGGGGCCGCGAGCGCTGGGACCGTGCAGAGCTCCCTTGCCGGGGACAGCGGTGGTCGGGGCCCAGGTCGGCGGCGCCGGCGGGTCAGGCGTGGGGCCGCGAGCGCTGGGACCGTGCGGAGCTCCCTCGCCGGGGACAGCGGTGGTCAGGGTCCAAGTAGGTGGCGCCGCCGGGTCAGGCGTGGGGCGCGGGACGGGGGTTAGGGTGGCGTTAGGGACGCGAAAAACCCCCTCCTCTTCGTGGGGAGTGTTGGCCGGGACCCAAAGCGGTAGCGCCGGCGGCGGGTCATACGTGGGCTGCAGGCAGGGGGGTTGGGGAGCGTAGGCGGCGTGCAGGGCTCCCAGTTCTCCCGGGACCGCGGTGGTCGGGACCCAGAGCGGCTGCGCCTGCGGGACGTCCGGGAGGGGGAGGTAGTGGGTTTGCCACGACGGGTACGTACGGGGCCCAATGGCCTGCCGCGCGGTCGGGGCCGTAGGCGCGGGTATTACGCGCGGCTACGTCTAGGGAGGCTGCTAGGGCCCGTGCCTCTGAGAGTCCTAGCGACTCTTTTTCTAGAAGTCTTTGGCGGATTTGGGAGGATTGAATACCTGCCACAAAAGCGTCGCGCATTAACATGTCCGTGTGTTCGTTTGCGTTCACCGACGGGCAGCTGCAGGCTCGTCCCAAAATCAGCAGCGCGGCGTAGAACTCGTCCATCGATTCTCCGGGAGCTTGCCGTCTCGTCGCGAGCTGGTAGCGAGCGTAGATTTGGTTAACTGGGCAAACGTAGAGACTTCTGAGTGCTGCGAACGCCGTCTGGAAATCGTCGGTGTCTTCAATGAGGGTGAAAATCTCCGTGCTCACCCTCGAGTGCAGGACCTGCAGTTTTTGTTCGTCTGAGACTCGGCCGGTGGTCGTCCTGATGTAGGCCTCGAAGCAAGTCTGCCAGTGTTTGAAGGCTGCTGCCGCATTCACTGCGTGGGGGCTGATCCTCAGGCATTCTGGAATGATCCTGAGCTCCATAGTCCTTTTTAGACACGCTTAATAAATTGTAGCGCACAAAGACTCCATGAGACGAATATAGTGAAGTCGATGAGGCTTTATTAAGCGTGTCTGTTCCCCAGCAGCCCGATAGTAAACTGGCATGTGGGGGAAGACACCGGCTTCTTATACTTCGCCTTCAGGGTGGAGCTTGAGGTCAACGGCCAACCAGGACTCGGGATCTGTCAGCCAATGACATTAGGGCTTCCAGTCCCACATGACCCCCAATACATACTACCACACTCCGTATATTAGCATTCAATTGCCTCCCTTTAACAAACCCCGTTTGATCATCATGCACCACCCCAGGGACACAGTCCTCTATCCTCGTCGCCATCACCTTGGCCAAAAGCTTGGCATCTACGTTCAAGAGGGAAATAGGCCTGTATGACCCGCACTGCAGCGGGTCTTTGTCTCTTTTCAGGATCTGCGATATCGTCGCCTCCGACATCGTCGGGGGTAGTGTCCCCCTTTCCCTAGCCTCATTAAAGGTTCTCGTCAGAAGTGGGGCCAGCAGGTCCACGTATTTCCTATAGAACTCCACCGGGAACGCATCCGGTCCCGGGGCCTTCCCTGCCTGCATGTTCCCAATTCCTTTTACCACCTCCTCCACCTCAATCTGCGCTCCCAGTCCTGTCATCTCCTGTTCCTCAACCTTCGGGAACTCCAGCTGGTCTCGGAAACGCATCATTCCCTCTTCCCCTTCCGGGGGTTGAGCCTTATATAGCCTCTCGTAAAATACCTTAAACACCCCGTTCACCCTCTCTGCTCCCCGTTCCATCTTTCCCTCCTCGTCTCTAACCCCTCCGATCTCTCTCGCCGCCCCCCTCTTCCTAAGTTGTTGGGCCAGCAGCCGGCTCGCCTTCTCTCCATATTCATACTGCACTCCCTGTGCCTTCCTCCATTGTGCCTCCGCCTTACCCGTGGTCAGCAAGTCAAAGTCCGCGTGCAATCTCCGTCTTTCCCTGTATAGCCCTTCATCTGGAGCCTCCGCATATTGCCTATCCACCCTCAAAATCTCCCTCAACAATCTCTCCCTTTCTTTACCCTCTTGTTTCCCCTTATGGGCCCTTATGGAGATCAGCTCCCCTCTAACCACCGCCTTCAGCGCCTCCCAGACCACTCCCACCTGGACCTCTCCGCTATCATTAATCTCTAGGTACCTTTCAATACATCCCCTCACCCTTACACATACCCCCTCGTCCGCCAACAGTCCCATATCTAATCTCCAGAGTGGGCGCTGTTCCTTTTCCTCTCCTACTTCCAAATCTACCCAATGTGGGGCATGATCTGAAATGGCTATAGCCGAATACTCCGTTCCTGCCACCTTCGGGATCAGCGCCCTTCCCAGGACAAAGAGGTCTATCCGGGAGTACACTTTGTGGACATGGGAGAAGAAGGAAAACTCTTTACACCTTGGCCTAGTAAATCTCCAGGGATCCACTCCTCCCATCTGCTCCATAAAGCCCTTAAGCACCTTGGCCGCTGCCGGCCTCCTCCCGGTCCTAGATCTGGACCGGTCCAGCCCTGGGTCCAGCACCGTGTTGAAGTCCCCCCCCATTACCAACTTTCCCATCTCCAGGTCCGGGATGCGCCCCAACATATGCTTCATAAAGTTCACGTCATCCCAGTTCGGGGCATATACATTCACCAGCACCACCGCCTCACCTTGCAATCTTCCACTCACCATCACGTATCTACTCCCGCTATCCGCCACTATGGTCTTCGCCTCAAACAATACCCGTTTCCCCACCAGTATTGCCACCCCTCTATTTTTCGCATCCAAGCCTGAGTGGAATACCTGTCCCACCCATCCTTTTCTTAATCTGACCAGATCCGCCAGTTTCAGGTGCGTCTCCTGAAGCATGACCACGTCTGCCTTTAGCTTCTTTAGGTGCGCAAGTACCCTTGCCCTCTTAATCGGCCCATTCAACCCTCTCACGTTCCACATGATCAACCGGGCTGGGGGGCTCTTTACCCCCGCCCCCCCCCCCCCTCGTCGACTAGCCATCCCCTTTTTTAGACCAGCTCCTCACCCGGTTCCCACGCACCCGCTTATCCCCCCGACGGCGCCCTCCCGTCCCGACCATCCCATCCTGTAACAGCTCCCCCTTCCCCTTAGCAGCAGCAACCCAGTTAACCCCCCTCCCCGCTAGATCCCTCTCTAGCTTAGTTGCTCCCCCCATATTGCTTCCGGAAGTCAGTAAACTCTGGCTGACCTCGGCTTCCCCCGTTTATCCTTAGCCTCCCATTATGTGAGGCCCCCTCCTTCCTGCGTCCCCTTTTCCCGCCACAATTTCCATAGCGCGGGAACAAAGCCCGCGCTTCCCTCTTGGCCCCCCCCCTGATGGCGCAGCTCCCTCTCTCCTTCCCCCTACCTTCCCCACCGGCGCCCACATTTCTTCGTGTGTCCCCCCTTCGAGGGGAAAGAAAATTTTCCTCCATCTGATTCACAGTCCCTTACCACCACCTCACTACTTCATTTCAAACACTCTTTCTTTCTCCAATCTAGTCCAACTTCTCCTCTTCAATAAATGTCCACGCCTCTTCTGCCGTCTCGAAGTAGTGGTGTTTACCCTGGTATGTAACCCACAGTCTTGCCGGCTGCAACATTCCGAACTTCACTTTCCTCTTGTGGAGCACCGCCTTGGCCTGATTGAAACTCGCCCTCCTTCTCGCCACCTCTGCACTCCAATTCTGATACACGCGGATCACCGCGTTCTCCCACCTGCTGCTCCGTGTCTTTTTCGCCCATCTCAGGACCACCTCCCTGTCCTTGTAGCGGTGGAACCTCACCACTATTGCTCGAGGTATTTCTCCTTCCTTTGGTCTTCTCATGAGGACTCGATACGCTCCCTCCACTTCCAGGGGGCCCGTCGGGGCCTCAGCTCCCATTAAGGTATGGAGCATCGTGCTCACATACGCCCCAACGTCGGCTCCCTCTGCCCCTTCGGGAAGACCCAAGATTCTTAAGTTCTTCCTCCTCGAGGTATTTTCCAGGGCTTCCAGTCTCTCCATACACCTCTTATGCAGTGCCTCGTGCGTCGCCGTCTTCACCACCAAGCCCTGTATCTCGTCCTCATTTTCGGCAGCTTTTGCCTTCACTCCACGGAGCTCCATCTCTTGGGTCTTCTGCGCCTCCTTTAACCCCTCAATCGCCTGCAGCATCGGCGCCAGCACCTCCTTCTTGAGCTCCTCCACACATCGCCGGAGGAACTTCTGCTGTTCCAGGCCCCATACCAATTGGCCTCCCTCCACCGCCATCTTGCTTCTCACTTCCCTTCTTTGCCGCCGCTCCAGAGGATCCTCCGCAATCTGGCCACTATTATCTCTTCTGTCCATTCACATCCGGGGGGACTCCCTTCTATGTCGCCTCACAATGGGTTTAGCCTTCAAAAATTGCGTTGGGGCTCCCGATAAGAGCCCAAAAGTCCGTTAAAACAGGAGGTGCTGAAACGTGCGACTTAGCTGGTCATCGCCGCACCCGGAAGTCGGCAATAACCATTTCTAACAAAAGAGAATCCAACCATCGCTCTTTGACGTTCAATGGTATTACCATAATTGAATTCGCCCAATATCAACATTCTAGGAGCTATTATTGACCACAAGTTGAACTGGACTAACCATATAAATACTGTGGCTACACGAGTGTGGTAGTAGAGGTATTACGGTACCTGATATGCTGGCGCACCATTGGTGGAAACTGTATGCTTTCTATTGGTCAAGATGTATGGTAGCTCCGCCCTGCTAGGTGGGGTATAAGAGCCCGTGCCGCCCCAGCAGCCTTCATTCTTTACCTGAGCTGCTGGGGGAAACATCTAACTTATTAAAGCCTTCAGTTGGACTACAACCTCGCTTTAGTGGTCATTGATCATGCATCAATTTAATAAGCTAGTGTTAAAAAAAGGATGGAGCTCTGAATTAAACCGGAGTGTCTGCAACTCAGCCCCCATGCGGCGAACTCAGCGGCAATCCTCAAGCACTGGCTGGCGTGCTTTAAAGGGTATCTCGGGACGGCTGAAAACACACCCACGGGAGAACAAAAAATGCAAATCCTGCACTCAAGGGTGAGCCTGGAGATTTACACCCTCATCGAGGAAGCGGAAGACTTCGATGCAGCAATAGAGCTGCTAAAATGCCATTATATTCGCCCGGTAAACCAGGTCTACGCCCGGCACCTGCTAGCAAAGCGGCGACAAACCCCTGGGGAATCGCTGGAAGAATTCTACCGTGCACTCCTGGTGTTGGGGAGAAACTGCAGCTGCCCGCAAGTTTTGGCGAGCGAACACACTGAACTCTTGGTCCGGGACGCTTTTGTGGCAGGTATACTATCCTCACAAATCCGCCAGCGACTGCTAGAAAAAGACACTCTAGGTCTCAAGGAGGCACGGGCCCTTGCAGGCTCCCTGGATGTGGCCTCCAGAAATTCCCGTGCTTACGTTCCCGACCGCGCGGCAGCTCCCTGGGCAGCGTGGAACCCCTCCGCAGCCGACCCCGAGACATCCCCCATCCCCCCAAGATGGCCTGTAAACCCCGGGGGACCCCACTGCTACTTTTGCGGGCAGGCCAAGCACCCCACCAGCGCTGCCCGGCCCGCGCATCCACCTGCAAGGGATGCGGTAAAAAGGGCCATTTCGTGGGGGTATGCCAGGCACGTGCGGTTGCCGCGGTCTCCGGCGGTGAATGCGGACCGCCACCACAAACCTCTCCACGGTCCCCGGGCGTCGCCATCTTGTCCCGCGGATGCCACGTTAGAGGTATGGGCGCCGCCATTTTGTACAACCCCAGCCATGTGCGACCAATGGGAGCCACCATCTGGGATGAACCCCCAGGACCCCAGCTCGGCTGACCACACACTGCCCGAAGAGAACACTCAACTGCTGCGATTAGCCTCGGTGACTCTGGATCAGTCCCGGCCTCGAACACTCTCAACTGCTACAATGACTGTATTTATCAATGGGCAGGAGACGTCCTGCCTAATCGACTCTGGGAGCACGGAGAGCTTCATACATCCCGACACGGTAAGGCGCTGTTCTCTCCTCGTCCACCCCTTTAATCATAAAATCTCCCTGGCCTCTGGTTCCCACTCAGTGGAGATAAAGGGGTTTTGTGTAGCAAACCTCACAGTCCAGGGAAGGGAGTTCAAAGATTTCCGTCTCTACGTCGTTCCCCACCTCTGCGCGGCCACACTCCTAGATTTAGACTTCCAGTGTAACCTCCAAAGTCTAACCTTCAAATTCGGCGGCCCTATACCCCCCCTCACTGTCTGCGGCCTCGCAACCCTTAAGGTCGACCCGCCTTCCCTGTTTGCGAACCTCACCCTGGATTGCAAACCCGTCGCCACCAGGAGCAGATGGTACAATGCCCAGGACCGGATCTTTATTAGGTCAGAGGTCCAAAGGCTACTGAGGGAACGAGTCATTGAAGCCAGCAACAGTCCCTGGAGAGCTCAAGTAGTGGTGGTAAAGACCGGGGAGAAGCATAGGATGGTCATCGGCTACAGTCAGAACATCACCAGGTTTACGCAGCTGGACGCGTACCCTCCCCCGCATATCCGACCTGGTAAACAGGATTGCGCATTGTAAGGTCTTCTCCACGGTAGATCTTAAGTCCGCCTACCACCAGCTCCCCATCCGCACTAGTTGACAATATTACTTTCTTTACCCGTCAGTCTGGCCTCAATAAAACTCGAGATGGATTTGTAGGTATAGTATTATTTATTTTTAACCAACTTGCAAGTCTGACTGGCTTCATAATGAGCCTCAGAACACACAAGCTGTGTCTTCTGAAACCCTAGGAACTGAGTGAGGTTGGCGACAAAGAGATCTCTGCAAACACATTCAAATGGCATCAAGTTTCACATACAGGATTCCTATAGGTCATCCTATACCCCTCCTGACCTGGCCATACATCCTGATTGGCTCACTTTGCATTCCTTAACCCTGGCCTCTTGTTACCCTGCATCCTTTTCCCATCTTCCTTGCCATGCTTTCTGAATTCCTTTGTGCTTTGTCCTTTGTGAACTCACTAGAATTAAACAGGCCTACATCTACATTACTGTAACTAATATTTGAACTAACTATTTTATATCACATTCGTCATTCCCTCCTTTTATCATTTCATTATAACCTATCTGTCCAACCCGTAGCTATGGCCCCTCATTAAGAAGATTTGTCGCTGCATTTCCAGTTCCTGTTGCAGCACTCCATCACTCCATCATCCGCTGCACCCTCGTGGATCCTAACAGTCAAGATTCTAAGGGCGTCTATCCGTTCCAGTGCACCCTGCATTTTACTCATGACGCATTTAAGGATGGCCAGGCCCACAAAGATGCAGCTGAGTGCCACTCCTAAATACATGGCCATATTTATCAACCATTCCTTCCAACCTCCGAATCCCCAGTTACCCCAAGTGCCAGGGTCCTGCATACCGTCCAGGTGATCCCATATGCGATCCATAAACTTAGTGATGTTAGTGGTTAGGTCTTGAACTCCCATGATACACTTGCCCTGCACTATGGCGCATACCCCACCCTCACAGGCCAGAAGATAGTCAAGAGCATACCGGTTCTGCATGGCAAACAACCGCAGCTGAGACAATTCCTTAATTATTGCCCCGAGGGCTCCCAAGGTTTTGTTTCCGAGGGCTCCCAAGGTTTCGTTTCCCAGGATGGTAAGGCCACAAATAAAATAATTCCTCTCGCTAACCGCCAAGGAACCCCCCACACCTCCCAGTGTCAAGGCGCTCAGAATTCCTCATCCGGCTGAGTGGGGTTGGGTGCGAGAACCTGAGGTTTTTTCCAGTTCTCACAGAATTCGGCTGAGACTGCCCAGCGTGCCAACTGATTGTGCAGCATCCACGCCGAGGGGCAGGGGACTGTGGAGGGACTAGAGTCCCGATTGCAATTTGGCGGGGAAATGGGGGTGACAAAACATTGGTCGCTGTGCCATTAAAAATAGTAGTATCCTTGCTCCGTGTACAGGCTAGCATCACAATCAGTATATCGGTTGAGTAGGGATCTTCCAGTAGCCCAGTTTATCCAGCTTTGGAACGCCCATTCGGGCCTCCTACCAATGCGGAAAGCCCTAGTCCCAACAGTGATATGAGAGACATTCGCCCAGCCACAAAGGAGCTTGAGGCCGGTGTTCAATGGAACGCAGGTGGTGTTGTATCAGACGCAGTGGCCGGATGCCTGAGTGATATGACACCTCTTGTCCGTTCAGGTGGGGAACAGACATATTATATTTGTTTCCACCTCTCCCAGCAAACAGCCGTACCCGTCACTGCTGAAACAATTCTCGTACGACCGGGAGTCTCGATTGGGAGTGAAGTGGCTAGGTATGTACGCCCTCCACCGTTGCAGCCTATCATACTGTGAGTGGGAATTATCCCGAGGAAGGGGAAGGCAAATAGCCGGTGGTGCTGAACTCGGATTGTAAGGAAGAGTGACTTGCTCGGGCGGTGGCTCGGAACGCTGACAATGAACCACCGTTTGGGGAGTGCCCCAAAGCGGTGAAACAGAAAATAACCTAGACACCGATGCGGGGTTCGGGTAGCAGACAACCCGTCCCTGGCCATACAAGCGGTGGTAGATCTGGTAGAAGAGATTCATACTACCCAGGTTTCCCTCATTCTGGGTCCTAAATGAATTAAGTATATCGCCTGATAACCCAAGTTCTAGTTGTACTCCTCTTCTCACACGCTCCGTCCTCTTTCTAGTCCCCCTCTCTCTCTCATAACCTCTTCCTACCCTCTCCGCACGGTCTGACTTTACCTTTGTGGCACCAGTCTTAACACATCCAAAATCAAATTTACATGCACTCCAAAAACAAGGCAATGTCCATGCAATGTTCCCTTCTCAATGCCGGCACTGGTGCAATTGCTTCATGAGCCCTGCATTGTCCGTTAATCTGATGATCTTCCACGAGTCGATACCCTGTCCTCTTATATGGGGGCAGCGAAGAACGTCACCTCGGCATAAGTGAAATGTCCGTGTAGTTTGGTTGGGGTTACAGATGTAGATGATATTTCCCTTTCCGCCGCCGATGTCACTCTAAGCGAGGCGAGGCCGAAGGTTACACAGGCGGCGGGTAGCGCCATCATGCTTCCACCATCATGCTTCCCACCTGTAAAACAGCACTGGGGAAGGGAGGCAGGTTAATCTGTCCAAGAAAATGAGGCCCGTTATCAGAACTCAACTGAGCTGGTATGCCGTACCGGGGAATGATTTCCCGCCTCAGAACTTTAACCACAGTAGCAGCTTTATCATAGAATCTACAGTACAGAAGGAGGCCATTCGGCCCATCGAGTCTGCACCGGCTCTTTGAAAGAGCACCCTACCCAAGCACACACCTCCACCCTATCCCCATAACCCAGTAACCCCACCCAACACTAAGGGCCATTTTGGACACTAAGGGCAATTTAGCATGGCCAATCCACCTAACCTGCACATCTTTGGACTGTGGGAGGAAACCGGAGCACCCGGAGGAAACCCACGCACACAAGGGGAGAACGTGCAGACTCCGCACAGACAGTGACCCAAGCCGGAATCGAACCTGGGACCCTGGAGCTGTAAACAATTGTGCTATCCACAATGCTACCGTGCTGCCCTTTAGATGTTTGACAAAGTAGCACATAAAGATCCAAGTAGTTGGATACACCTCAACCCATCTGCTGAATACATCCACAATAACCAAAACATATTTAGAACATTGACAATATTGACACCTTTCCAACTCAATGTAATCCATTTGGAGTGTCTCAAAGGGACCACTGGGCAACGGGGTTTGCCTCATTCCAGAAGGGATACCTTTGCCGGTGTTATATTGCTGACAAATCAAACTCTGATTACTGATACTCTGGGCCAGCCCCTGCATTTTAGGGTGCCACCAAGTGTCCAGCAACAAATCACTAGTCCCCCGAGCTCCACAATGAGTTGCAAAGTGTACACATTTGATGACCCATGAAGCCAGTACCTCAGACATACAAGTCAGATGTGCTGGCGTGGTCCATAAAGAAGAAACAGAATCATATGTACAACCTAACCGTTTCCACATTTGTTTATCACTCTCAGGAGCGTCCTCCTGTAACCTTATGATGTCTTGGATGGTTGGCATTGGCTTGTCAGAGGCAGACCTATTTATTGCATCAACTACAGCCAGACCATCAACAGGTTTACGCAGCTGGACGCGTACCCTCCCCCGCATATCTGACCTGGTAAACAGGATTGCGCATTATAAGGTCTTCTCCACGGTGGATCTCAAGTCCGCCTACCACCAGCTCCCCATTCGTACTAGTGACCGCAAATACACTGCCTTCGAGGCAGATGGGCGGCTCTATCATTTCTTAAGGGTTCCCTTCGGTGTCACCAACGGGGTCTCGGTCTTCCAGCGCGAGATGGACCGAATGATTGACCGGTACGGTTTACGGGAAACATTCCCGTATCTCGATAATGTCACCATCTGCGGCCACGACCAGCAGGACCACGACACCAACCTCCGAAAATTCCTCCAGACCGCAAAAATCCTTAACCTTACATACAACAAGGATAAATGCGTGTTTAGCACCGACCGCCCAGCCATCTTCGGCTACGTAGTGCGAAATGGAGTTATAAGCCCCGACCCTGAACGCATGCGCCCCCTTATGGAGTTCCCCTCCCTCACTGCTCCAAGGCCCTGAAGCGCTGCCTAGGGTTTTTCAGTTACTACGCCCAGTGGGTCCCCAACTATGCGGACAAGGCCCGTCCCCTGATCCAATCCACAGCTTTTCCCCTGTCGATAGAGGCCCGCCAGGCCTTCAGCCGCATCAAAGCAGACATTGCAAAGGCCACGATGCACGCCATCGACGAGTCCCTCCCCTTCCAGGTCGAGAGCGACGCGTCTGACGTAGCTCTGGCGGCCACCCTCAACCAAGCGGACAGACCCGTGGCCTTTTTCTCACGTACCCTCCATGCTTCCGAAATCCGCCACTCCTCAGTCGAAAAGGAGGCCCAGGCCATAGTGGAAGCTGTGCGACATTGGAGGCATTACCTGGCCGGCAGGAGATTCACTCTCCTCACTGACCAACGGTCGGTTGCTTTCATGTTCGATAATGCACAGCGGGGCAAGATAAAAAAAACAATAAGATCTTGCGATGGAGGATCGAACACTCCACCTACAACTACGAGATCTTGTATCATCCCGGGAAGCTAAACGAGGACCTCTGCCACCCGGGGGTCATTCGCTTTTTCCATTTTATCAAGACCCGCAACCTGCCCTACTCCATCGAGGAGGTCAGGACAGCCACCAGGGACTGCCAAATCTGCACGGAGTGCAAACCGTTCTTCTACCGGCCAAAGAAAGCGCATCTGATAAAGGCTTCCCGTCCCTTTGAATGCCTCAGCATGGACTTCAAAGGCCCCCTCCCCTCCACCGACCGCAACACGTACTTCCTGAACGTGATTGATGAGTACTCTCGGTTCCCATTCGCCATCCCCTGCCCCGACATGACCGCAACCACTGTCATCAAGGCCTTCCATAGCATCTTTGCACTGTTCGGGTTCCCCCGCTTACATACATAGTGATAGGGGGTCCTCCTTTAAGAGCGACGAACTGCGTCAATTCCTGCTCAGCAAGGGCATCACCTCGAGCAGGACGACCAGTTACAACCCCCGGGGTAACGGACAGGTAGAGAGGGAGAACGGAATGGTCTGGAAGACCGTCCTACTGGCCCTACGGTCCAGGAATCTCCCAGTCTCCCGCTGGCTGGAAGTCCTCCCGGATGCCCTCCACTCCATCCGGTCACTGCTTTGTACCACCACCAACCAGACACCTCACAAACGTCTCCTTGTCTTCCCCAGGAAGTCCTCCTATGGGACCTCGCTCCCGACCTGACTGGCAGCACCTGGACCAATCCTGCTCCGAAAACACATGCGGGCACACAAGTCGGACCCGTTGGTCGAGAGGGTCCACCTTCTCGACGCTAACCCCCAGTACGCCTACGTGGTGTACCCCAACGGCCGACAAGATACGGTCTCCCATGAGACCTGGTGCCCGCCGGAGCCCCACGCACACCCCAGCCACCAGTCCCACCCTCCCCTCCACCAGGGAACCTTACAGGAGGATCGCTCCTTCCGCCAGCCCCGTCTAGGCCTCCCCACCCACCGACGCACCCCGCAGGCGCTCCCTTCCCAGGTCAACCGTTTTCCCCACCAGCGCCGTCTAGGGGTGTCGAAGCTGCCATGGAGATCGAAGCCACGCTCCCGGAGTCACAGACGCCCGAGCCTCCTCCGGAGTCACCACCGAAGCTCCGACGATCACAGAGGACGACCAGGGCCCCCGATCGACTGATTGCTTCATTTTAAATTGTAAACTGTAAATTTAAATCATCAATTGTAAATAGTTATTAGAATTGTAAATAGTTACAAAACGCGGAGGTATTACGGTACCTCCATAACTAATTCTACCACGTTGCCATGTTTGGAGTATCAGGCCACCACCCCCGCCGGACTCTTTTTTAACAGGGGGTGAATGTGGTAGTGAGGTATTACGGTACCTGATGTGCTGGAGCACCATTGGTGGAAACTGTATGCTTTCAATTGGTCAAGATGTATGATAGCTCTGCCCTGCTAGGTGGGGTATAAGAGCCCGTGCCGCCCCAGCAGCCTTCATTCTGTACCTGAGCTGCTGGGGGAAACATCTAGCTTATTAAAGCCTTCAGTTGGACTACAACCTCGCTTTAGTGGTCATTGATCGTGCATCAACGAGCAGGGCAGAGGCTGGGAATCCTACGGCAAGTAACTCATCTCCTGACTCCTCAAAGCCTGTCCACTATCTACAAGGTGCTGTCAGGAGTGTGATGGAATTTTCTTCACTTGCCTGGATGAGTACAGCTCCAACAACACTCAAGAAGCTCGACACCATGCAGGGCAAAGCAGCTGTTTGATTGCTCCCCTTTCCACAAACAGTCACTCTCTCCACCATCCCCATGCAGTGGCAACCTTGTGAACCGTCTACTGGATGCACTGCTGGAACTCACCAAGGCTCCTTGGCAGCGCCTTCCAAAGCCACAACCACTACCATCTATGAGGACAAGGACAGCAGATACCTGGGAACGCCACCACTTAGAAGTTCCTCTCGAAGTCCCTCACCATCCTGACTTGGAAATATATTGCCCTTCCTTCACTGTCGCTGGGTTAAAATCCTGAAAATCCTCCCTTAACAGCACTGTGGGTGTTACCACATCTGCTGCAGTAGTTCAAGAAGGCAACTCACCAACACCTTCTTCTGTTTAGCACAGGGCTAAATCGCTGGCTTTGAAAGCAGACCAAGGCAGGCCAGCAGCACGGTTCAATTCCCGTAACAGCCTCACCGAACAGGCGCCGGAATGTGGCGACTAGGGGCTTTTCACAGTAACTTCATTTGAAGCCTACTTGTGACAAAAAGCGATTTTCATTTCATTTCATTTCAAGGGCAAATGCAGATGGGCCTAAGCAGGCCTAGCCACTGACGCCCACATCCCGTAAATGAAAATTAAAAAAATCTCTTCAACTTTGCATACCTTTGCAGATCCTGCTTTTTTCTAACTCTGCCTTCTTTTACATTTACCTCTCTCAGCTTTGCTTTCAATCAAAAAGCCTTAAAAGACATCTTGGACTCAGAGGCTGAAGTGCTCTCCTTAAATCATTCTTTCTTTCTCCACTCCTCAAAACTTCCATCTCTTTGCCCAGACATTTAGTCACTTCCTTTAACTCTTCTCCCTTTACTGTTGAGTGCCATTGTCCCATCTGTACAGTGTTTTGAGATATTGCACTATATAATTACCAATATTTTACAAGTGCAATTCAGGCCTGGTTCAACACTTGTTAATATAAACTATTTTACTGTTTACAGCTCCATCTGGATTATGAAGGAAACTCATTTATTCAATGGGCTGTTCCATCAGAGTGTACAATCGATGCTCCGAAGTAAGGTTAAATTTAAGGCACTATTTAATAGAGAGTAACAGCTGTTCGTTTGAACTTTCTGACAGGGAAAATGAACATCTAACATATTGTAGTAAAACACATGACAACAAATTGGTGCTAGAATAATTTTTGCAAAGAATTTATTGTATAATTTTTTTTCATATATTTTTCAATTGGCCAAATTGAACCTGTTCACCTGTAATGATGCTGACCCTGTGCAAATCTTCAACCAGCCAAATTAAAATATAGTGAGTAAGATCCAAGTTTGGAAAATGCCTGTGCTGAAGCACTTTCCCTTTGATGGGTGACAAATCACATTTTGTTTTAAATGCCTGCACCAGATTAAATGAGTGTAGCGCACATAGACTCACGAGAGACGAGTAGAGATGAAGTTGATGAGGCTTTATTAAGCGTGGCTTGTTCCCCGCAGTTCAGTAGCTGACTGGCCTGCGGGGGAGAACTCCGCCTTCAGGGCGGAGCTAGAGGTCAACAGCCAACCAGGACCCGGGATCTGTCAGCCAATGACATCACGGCTCCACAGTCCCACATGACCCCTAATGCATACTACCACATTCACCCCTTGTTAAAAATGAACCCGGCGGGGTGGTGCTTCGTATGGTGGTAAGGGTTTACAAGGCTGGTCCTGGGAGGAAAAACTTTTGCATGTACAGAGGTTTTTTTTTTGAAGTATTTACAGTAAATGGGGAAAAAGAAAACATTCTCGTTACAGTCCACAATATAGTAGTGTTACATTGATGCCACAAGTCGGTCGGGCGGTCTGGTCGTCCTCGTCGATCGCCTCGGCCCCGGTGGTGGTGCTTGTTCCCGTGTTGTCGTCTCCGGGAGCCTTACGGTTTCTGCTTCCGCTTCACTTCTGGTCGGACCTGGGAGTAGGACCGATCCCCCCGGGAAGGGGGCGCTCGCGGGGTGCGCCGGTGGCAGGGAGGGGGTGATTGGTGTCGGGGGGGTGTGCGTGTTGCCGGCGGGCGCCAGATCTCGCAGGGAGACCGTGTCCTGTCGGCCGTCGGGGTACTCCACGTAAGCGTACTGCGGGTTCGCGTGGAGGAGGCGAACCCTCTCGACCAACGGGTCCGACTTGTGCGCCCGCACATGTTTTCGGAGCAGGATGGGTCCTGGGACCGCCAGCCAGGTCGGCAGCGACGTTCCAGAGGAGGACTTCCGTGTCGGGGTGGATGAAGCTTTCCGTGCTCCCGGAGTCGACCAGGCATGGTGTCTCGTGCCCGTTTATCAGCACCGTTGTTGTCGTCGTCTGGAGCGTCCGGGGCCGTGCTTGGTCCAGCGTCATTGAGGCCAGACGCGATCGTAGTGTTTGAGCGTCTTCCTCGAACCCCGTGGAGCCGTCGACACTGGGGTCCATTGTTGCCATCCAAGATGGCGGCGGGGTGAACAAAATGGCCGCCCCCATGCATCGCACATGGCTGGAGGGTCACAAGATGGCGGCGGGGGTGGACAAAATGGCCGTCCCCCTGCGTCGCAGAGGTCTGGGGGATCCCAAGATGGCATCGCCCCTCCTCCCCTCGTGGTGGCCGGGACCCAAAATGGCGGCGCCTGCGGGTCGCACATGGGGCGCTGGGGGGGTTGGGGAGCGTCAGAAATGCGCAGATCGCCTTGTTCTCCGGGGACAGCGGTAGTCGGGACCCAAACTGGCTGCGCCTGCGGGTCGTACATGGGGCGCTGGACAGCGGTGGCCGGGACCCAAACTGGTTGCGCCTGCGGGTCGTACATGGGGCGCTGGGGGGGTTGTGGAGCGTTATAAGCGCGCAGGAATCCTTGTTCGCCGGGGACCGCGGCGACCTCCCGGGACCGGCACACAGCCGCGAAATGGCCCTTTTTCCCGCAGCTCTTACAAGTCGCTGCGCGGGCCGGGCAGCGCTGCCGGGGGTGTTTCGCCTGGCCGCAGAAATAGCAGCGGGCTCCCCCGGGACGACTTGGCGCCTGAACCGCGCAAGCCTGTGGGGTGGGGGGGAGGGCGGGGGGTTTGTCGCGACGGGGGTCCACGGAGCCCAAGGGGCTGCCGCGCGGTCGGGGCCGTAGGCGCGGGCGTTTCGCGCGGCCACATCTAGTGAGGCTGCAAGGGCCCGTGTCTCTGAGAGTCCTAGCGACTCTTTTTCTAAAAGTCTTTGGCGGATTTGGGAAGAGTTCATACCAGCCACAAAAGCACACGCATCAACATGTCCGTGTGTTCCATCGCGTTTACCGGCGGGCAGCCGCAGGCCCGTCCCAAAATTAGTAGCGCGGCGTAGAAATCATCTATCGATTCTCCGGGACTTTGCCGTCTCATTGCGAGTTGGTAGCGTGCGTAGATCTGGTTCACTGGGCGAACATAGATGCTTTTTAGTGCTGCGAACGCCGTCTGGTAATCCTCTGCGTCTTTGATGAGAGGGAAAATTTCCGGGCTTACCCTCGAGTGCAGGACCTGTAGTTTCTGGTCTTCTGTGACCCGGCCGGGGGCCATTCTGAGGTAGGCCTCGAAACAAGTCTGCCAGTGTTTGAAAACTGCTGCTGAGTTCACTGCGTTGGGGCTGATCCTCAGGCATTCCGGGATGATCCTGAGCTCCATAGTTCTTTTAAGCACGCTTAATAAATTGTAGCGCACAAAGACTCACGAGAGACGAGTAGAGATGAAGTCAAAGAACAAAGAACAAAGAACAAAGAAATGTACAGCACAGGAACAGGCCCTTCGGCCCTCCAAGCCCCTGCCGACCATACTGCCCGACTAAACTACAATCTTCTACACTTCCTGGGTCAATGAGGCTCAGTCGATGAGGCTTTATTAAGCGTGACGTGTTCCCCGCAGTTCAGTAGCTGACTGGCCTGCGGGGGAGAACTCCAGATTCTTATACTCCGCCTTCAGGGCGGAGCTAGAGGTCAACAGCCAACCAGGACCCGGGATCTGTCAGCCAATGACATCACGGCTTCACAGTCCCACATGACCCCTAATGCATACTACCACAATGAGCAAGCAATCTGTTTTTAAAAAAATACTTTAAAAAAGTCAATGAACAGAGTGAGCCATAGAGCAGTTAGATATTCACAAAATGCTTTTTTCTAGAGGAAGTGATTTAATGGATCAGGGACTTTGTTAGGTTTTGAGAGCTAGTCAGAGAGCAGCCAAGGGGGGACAGGAGCAAGATAGCCAGCCACTATTGTGAATGTCACCTTCATAACACTGTGAACCTGGCTACAATGCAGGAAAATCAATTACCCACTGTATGAGAACCTATCATGAAATGC
The DNA here is from genome assembly GCF_047496885.1 of Scyliorhinus torazame. Taxonomy (NCBI): domain Eukaryota; kingdom Metazoa; phylum Chordata; class Chondrichthyes; order Carcharhiniformes; family Scyliorhinidae; genus Scyliorhinus; species Scyliorhinus torazame. Next base: position 391,363,452 of record NC_092707.1, read on the forward strand.
ATGAATGTAGTGCACTAAACATTTATACACTTAGAATATCCTTCCCCTTTTTTTAAAATAAATATTTTTATTCTCCTTTTTCACATTTTCATCAAAATTTACAACATAAGATAATCAACAATAACAACAAATACAATGGCAATCCCCTTATCCCACCCACCCTCAAACAACTCCCAACATTTTGAATACAAAACACCAATGAAAAAGAATCATCAATAGAAAATTGAAAAGGTAATTAAGGAATATGTAGGTTTCAATTGTACGGGTGAGGTGTCAAAGACAGTCGTCTGGGAGGCTCTAAAGGCGGTGGTGAGGGGTGAGGTAATTTTGTTTAAGGCCAGGGTGGACAAAGAGGAGAGGTTGGAGCGGCAGAGGGTAATAGATGAGATGTTGGAGGTAGATAGGAGGTATGCAGAAGATGGGGACCCAGCAAAGCTGGAAAAGAGGAAGGAACTACAGGCGAGCTTCGACCGACTGTCCACCAGGAAGGCGGTGCGCCAACTGAGGCGAGCAAGGGGTGCAGTTTATGAACATGGAGATAGGTATGTTAGCAGGTCAGCTCCGGAGGGAGGCAGTGGCAAGGAAAATTTTTCAGGTGAGGGATAGGGCAGGGAAGTTGGTGGTGGCTCCGGTGCTGATTAACAAGGTTTTTGAGGAATTGTATGAGAGGTTGTGCAGGTCAGAGCCACCCGGGGGAGACCGTGAGATGCAGGAATTCCTAGATGGGTTGGAGTACCCGAGGCTAGGGGAGGGGGACAGGGCTACATTAGAAGGAGCAATAGTGGAGCAGGAGATAAAGGATGCAGTCGGGGAAGGTGGCAGGGCCGGGTGGGTTTCCAGTGGAATATTATAAAAAATTCAAGGATAGGTTGGCACCCCTGATGGTGGGGATGTTTGAAGAGGCGATAGGGAAGGGAGTGCTGCCACAAACCTTGGGGCAGGCATCGATTTCACTGTTGCTAAAAAAAGATAAGGATCCGACGGAGTGTGGGTCGTATAGACCCATATCACTTCTGAATGTGGACGCAAAATTATTGGCGAAGGTACTGGTGGGTAGGCTGGAGGAGTGCCTCCCGAAGGTGATAGGAGGGATCAGACGGGGTTCGTGAAAGGGAGGCAGCTGTTTTCGAACATTAGGAGGGTTTTGAACGTTGTTATGGCACCGGCGGAAGGGAAGGAAACAGAGGTGGTTGTGGCATTGGACGCCGAGAAGGCGTTTGATTGGGGAGAATGGGGGTACCTGATGGCAGTGCTAGAACGGTTTGGGATTGGACCAAGATTTGTGAACTGGGTAAAGCTATTATATAAGGACCGAAGGCGAGTGTCCTCACAAACAATATCAGTTTGAGATACTTTTCTCTCCACCGTGGGACGAGACAGGGATGTCCTGGGCGCGATTCTCCGCTCCCGCGCTGGTTGGGAGAATCGCCTGGGTTGCCAAATTTTCCCGCGACGCCGGACCGACGCCCTCCCGCGATTCTCCCAAGCGGCGAGAACGGCCCCGTCAAGTTCCGTCGAGACACCCAAAATGGCGATTCTCCGGCACCCCTGCTATTCTCAGGCCCGGATGGGCCGAGCGGCCAGCCCAAAACGGCGGGGGGGGGGGGGGGAAGGGGGGGGATCCTGCACTGGGAGGGGCCTCAAATGGGGTGTCGCCCGCGATCAGTGACCACCGATCGTCGGGCCGTCCTCTCTGAAGGAGGACCTCCTTTCTTCCGCAGCCCCTCAAGATCCGTCTGACATCTTCTTGCGGGGCGGACTCGGAGAGGGCGGCAACCGCGCATGCGCGGGTGATGCCAGTTATGCGGCACCAGCCGCATCATGTATGCGGTGCTGTCTTTACGTGGCGACAATGCCTGGCGCGTGTAAATGATGCAGCCCCGCTCCTAGCCCATTATCGGGCCCTGAATCGGTCGGGATAGGGGCCGTTTCATGCTGTCGTGAACCTCGACGGCGTTCACGACGGCGTGGGCACTTCGCCGCGGGAGCGGAGAATCCCGCCCCAGATGTCGCCCCTGCTGTTTGCACTTGCGATTGAGCCGTTGGCCATCGCATTAAGAAGTTCGGGAGCATGGAAAGGAATAGTGCAGGGGTGGGGGGGGGGATAGAGCATAGGGTGTCCTTATATGCCGACTACTTGCTGCTGTTTGTGTCGGAACCGAGGGCGTCGATAGGAGGAATATTGGAGCTACTGCGGGTATTTGGATATTTCTCGTGGTACAAGCTGAACCTGGACAAGAGTGAGTATTTTGTGGTGTCTCGGCCATGGGTGGGGGCAGGGGTGGGAGGGGCTGCCATTCCGTAGGGCAGGGACTCACTTTAGGTATCTGGGGGTGCAGGTTGCCCAGGAGTGGGGGAGGCTTCGCAGGTACAACATCACTAGGTTTGGTGGGGAGAGTGAAAGCCGATCTGGCAAGGTGGGATGGTCTTCCTCTGTCACTGACGGGTCAGGTAGAGGCGGTTAAAATGAATGTGTTGCCGCGATATTTGTTTATTTTACAATAAACAAATTGAGTGTAAACAAATAAACACTGAGTGCTGAATTTGGTGCTTTTTGAGTGCTATAGTAAGAGTTTGGTGACCGAGGGAGTTAGGTGAGGAGGGAGTAAGGTGCTCCTTTCATTTTGTTTCCGACATTTCCGCAAAGAGTGAGAAGAGAGCCAGGAGTTTACAGAAAGTGTAGCTGACTGGGAGCAGAGTCGGAGGGCGGAGATCTAGTTAGTCCACAGGGCAGCTATATTCTGTATTCTGTCAGGTAAGAAGGGATGGAGGCTAGGCCAGTTGCATGCTCCTCCTGTAGGATGTCGGTGGTGAGGGATACCACCGATGTCCCCGCTGACTATACCTGCGGGAAGTGCACCCAACTTCAGCTCCTCAAAGACCGTGTTAGGGAACTGGAGCTGAAGCTGGATGAACTTCGGATCATCCGGGAGGCAGAGGGGGTGATTGAGAAGAGTTACAAGGAGGTAACCACACCCAAGGTACAGGACAAGAATAGCTGGGTTACAGTCAGGGGGAAAAAAACAAACAGGCAGACAGTGCAGGGATCCCTCGTGGCCGTTCCCCTTCAAAACAAGTATACCGTTTTGGATGCTGTTGGGGGGGATGACCTACCGGGGGAAGGCCCTAGCGGCCAGGTCTCTGGCACTGAGTCTGGCTCTGGGGCTCAGAAGGGAAGGGGGGAGAATAGAAAAGCAATAGTTGTAGGAGATTCAATGGTTAGGGGAATAGATAGGAGATTCTGTGGTCGCGAGCGAGACTCCCGGAAGGTATGTTGCCTCCCGGGTGCCAGGGCCAGGGATGTCTCGGATCGTGTCTTCAGGATCCTTAAGGGGGAGGGGGAGCAGCCATAAGTCGTGGTGCACATTGGTACCAACGACATAGGTAGGAAAAGGGGTGTGGAGGTAATAAACAAGTTTAGGGAGTTAGGCTGGAAGTTAAAAGCCAGGACAAACAGAGTTGTCATCTCTGGTTTGTTGCCGGTGCCACGTGATAGCGAGGCTAAGAATAGGGAGAGAGTGCAGTTGAACACGTGGCTGCAGGAATGGTGTAGGAGGGAGGGCTTCAGGTATTTGGATAATTGGAGCGCATTCTGGGGAAGGTGGGACCTGTACAAGCAGGACAGGTTGCATCTGAACCAGAGGGGCACCAATATCCTGGGAGGGAGGTTTTCTAGTACTCTTCGGGAGGGTTTAAACTAATTTGGCAGGGGAATGGGAACCGGATTTGTAGTCCAGCAACTAAGGTAGCCGATATTCAGGACGCCAAAGCATGTAGTGAGGCAGTGGGGAAGGGAACACTGACAAGGGAGAGTACTTGCAGGCACGGAGATGGGTTGAAGTGTGTATACTTCAACGCAAGAAGCATCAGGAATAAGCTGGGTGAACTTAAGGCATGGATCGGTACTTGGGACTACGATGTGGTGGCCATCACGGAAACTTGGATAGAAGAGGGGCAGAAATGGTTGTTGGAGGTCCCTGGTTATAGATGTTTCAATAACATTAGGGAGGGTGGTAAAAGAGGTGGGGGGGTGGCATTATTAATTAGAGATAGTATAACAGCTGCAGAAAGGCAGTTCGAGGAGTATCAGCCTACTGAGGTAGTATGGGTTGAAGTCAGAAATAGGAAAGGAGCAGTCACCTTGTTAGGAGTTTTCTATAGGCCCCCCAATAGTAGCAGAGATGTGGAGGAACAGATTGGGAAACAGATTTTGGAAAGGTGCAGAAGTCATAGGGTAGTAGTCATGGGCGACTTTAACTTCCCAAATATTGAGTGGAAACTCTTTAGATCAAATAGTTTGGATGGGGTGGTGTTTGTGCAGTGTGTCCAGGAAGCTTTTCTAACACAGTATGTAGATTGTCCGACCAGAGGAGGGGCAATATTGGATTTAGTACTGGGTAATGAACCAGGGCAAGTGATAGATTTGTTAGTGGGGGAGCATTTTGGAGATAGTGACCACAATTCTGTGACTTTCACTTTAGTAATGGAGAGGGATAGGTACGTGCAACAGGGCAAGGTTTACAATTGGGGGAAGGGTAAATACGATGTTGTCAGACAAGAATTGAAGTACATAAGTTGGGAACATAGGCTGTCAGGGAAGGACACAAGTGAAATGTGGAACTTGTTCAAGGAACAGGTGCTACGTGTCCTTGATATGTATGTCCCTGTCAGGCAGGGAAGAGATGATCGAGTGAGGGAACCATGGTTGACAAGAGAGGTTGAATGTCTTGTTAAGAGGAAAAAGGAGACTTATGTAAGGCTGAGGAAACAAGGTTCAGACAGGGCATTGGAGGGATACAAGATAGCCAGGAGGGAACTGAAGAAAGGGATTAGGAGAGCTAAGAGAGGGCATGAACAATCTTTGGTGGGTAGGATCAAGGAAAACCCCAAGGCCTTTTACACATATGTGAGAAATATGAGAATGACTAGAGCGAGGGTAGGTCCAATCAAGGACAGTTACGGGAGATTGTGTATTGAGTCTGAAGAGATAGGAGAGGTCTTGAACGAGTACTTTTCTTCTGTATTTACAAATGAGAGGGGCGATATTGTTGGAGAGGACAGTGTGAAACAGATTGGTAAGCTCGAGGAAATACTTGTTAGGAAGGAAGCTGTGTTGGGCATTTTGAAAAACTTGAGGATAGACAAGTCCCCCGGGCCTGACGGGATATATCCAAGGATTCTATGGGAAGCAAGAGATGAAATAGCAGAGCCGTTGGCAATGATCTTTTCGTCCTCACTGTCAACAGCGGTGGTACCAGGGGATTGGAGAGTGGCGAATGTCGTGCCCCTGTTCAAAAAAGGGACTAGGGATAACCCTGGGAATTACAGGCCAGTTAGTCTTACTTCGGTGGTAGGCAAAGTAATGGAAAGGGTACTGAAGGATAGGATTTCTGAGCATCTGGAAAGACACTGCTTGATTAGGGATAGTCAGCACGGATTTGTGAGGGGTAGGTCTTGCCTTACAAGTCTTATTGAATTCTTTGAGGAGGTGACCAAGCATGTGGATGAAGGTAAAGCAGTGGATGTAGTGTACATGGATTTTAGTAAGGCATTTGATAAGGTTCCCCATGGTAGGCTTATGAAGAAAGTAAGGAGGCATGGGATAGTGGGAAATTTGGCCAGTTGGATAACGAACTGGCTAACCGATAGAAGTCAGAGAGTGGTGGTGGATGGTAAATATTCAGCCTGGATCCCAGTTACCAGTGGCGTACCGCAGGGATCAGTTCTGGGTCCTCTGCTGTTTGTGATTTTCATTAATGACTTGGGTGAGGGAGTTGAAGGGTGGGTCAGTAAATTTGCAGACGATACGAAGATTGGTGGAGTTGTGGATAGTGAGGAGGGCTGTTGTCGGCTGCAGAGAGACATAGATAGGATGCAGAGCTGGGCTGAGAAGTGGCAGATGGAGTTTAACCCTGAAAAGTGTGAGGTTGTCCATTTTGGAAGGACAAATATGAATGCGGAATACAGGGTTAACGGTAGAGTTCTTGGCAATGTGGAGGAGCAGAGAGATCTTGGGGTCTATGTTCATACATCTTTGAAAGTTGCCACTCAAGTGGATAGAGCTGTGAAGAAGGCCTATGGTGTGCTCGCGTTCATTACCAGAGGGATTGAATTTAAGAGGTGAGGTGATGATGCAGCTGTACAAAACTTTGGTAAGGCCACATTTGGAGTACTGTGTACAGTTCTGGTCGCCTCATTTTAGGAAGGATGTGGAAGCTTTGGAAAAGGTGCAAAGGAGATTTACCAGGATGTTGCCTGGAATGGAGAGTAGGTCTTACGAGGAAAGGTTGAGGGTGCTAGGCCTTTTCTCATTAGAACGGAGAAGGATGAGGGGCGACTTGATAGAGGTTTATAAGATGATCAGGGGAATAGATAGAGTAGACAGTCAGAGACTTTTTCCCCGGGTGGAACAAACCATTACAAGGGGACATAAATTTAAGGTGAAAGGTGGAAGATATAGGAGGGATATCAGAGGTAGGTTCTTTACCCAGAGAGTAGTGGGGGCATGGAATGCACTGCCTGTGGAAGTAGTTGAGTCGGAAACATTAGGGACCTTCAAGCAGCTATTGGATAGGTACATGGATTACAGTAAAATGATATAGTGTAGATTTATTTGTTCTTAAGGGCAGCACGGTAGCATTGTGGATAGCACAATGCTTCACAGCTCCAGGGTCCCAGGTTCGATTCCGGCTTGGGTCACTGTCTGTGCGGAGTCTGCACGTCCTCCCCGTGTCTGCGTGGGTTTCCTCCGGGTGCTCCGGTTTCCTCCCACAGTCCAAAGATGTGCAGGTTAGGTGAATTGGCCAATGATAAATTGCCCTTAATGTCCAAAACTGCCCTTGGTGTTGGGTGGAGGTGTTGAGTTTGGGTAGGGTGCTCTTTCCAGGAGCCGGTGCAGACTCAAAGGGCCGAATGGCCTTCTTCTGCACTGTAAATTCAATGATAATCTATGATTAATCTAGGACAAAGGTTCGGCACAACATCGTGGGCCGAAGGGCCTGTTCTGTGCTGTATTTTCTATTAATACCTACCGATTTTCCTGCCAAAGCTTTTTTTCAGGGAGATTGAGGGAAGGATTACCTCGTTCATATGGGGAGGTAAGGTGGCCAGAGTGAGAATGGGGCTGCTACAGAGGGGAAGGCAGGCAGGGGGTTTGGGTCTCCCGAACCTGATGTTCTACTACTGGGCGGCGAATGTGGAGAAGGTGCGGAGCTGGATCAGTGGGGTTGATTCCCAGTGGGTCAGAATGGAGGAGAGTTTGTGCAGAGGGTCGGGGCTGAAAGCACTACCAACAGCGCCGCTCCCGATAGCTCCGAGGAAATACTCAGGGAGTCCGGTAATAATAGCTTCATTGAAAATCTGGAGGCAGTTTCGCCAACACTTCGGGTTGGGGGCAGGGTCAAGGGAAATGCCGATTCGGGGGAACCACAGATTTGAGCCAGGGAGGTGGGATGGAAGTTTTCAGAAATGGGAAGAGAAGGCGATTAAGACGCTAAAAGATTTGTTTCTTCGGGGTCGCTTTGCAGGATTCAGGGAGCTGGAAGCGAAGTATGGGCTGGATCAGGGAGAAGTGTTTAGATACATGTAGGTTCAGGATTTTGCCAGGAAGGAGATACAGAGCTTCCCAGAGGAACCGGCCTCCACATTGCTGGAGGAGGTGTTGACGACAAGCGGACTGGAGAAGGGGGCAGTGTCAGCGGTGTACGGAGCTATTTTGGAAGAGGATAAGGCACCACTGGAAGGGATCAAAGCAAAGTGGGAGGAAGAGCTTGGAGAGGTTATAGAGGAGGGGGTCTGGTGTGAGGTGCTCCGGAGAGTGAATGCCTCTACCTCATGTGCGAGGTTGGGGCTGATACAGCTGAAGGTGGTATATAGAGCGCACCTCACGAGGGCGAGGATGAGACGATTTTTTGAAGGAGTAGAAGATGTGTGTGAGCGTTGCCGGGGGAGGGGGGGGGCGAGGGTGGAGGGGGGGGGGGGGGGGGGGGGGGGCGCTAATCACGTTCATATGTGTCGGACCAGCCAGGGTTGGAATCGGGTGCGGAGGCAGATATCATTGTCTTTGCCTCGTTGATCGCCCAAAGGCGGATCCTGCTGGGATGGAGAGCAGCCTCTCCACCCTGTGCCCTGGCGTGGTGGGGGGTCCTGTTGGAATACTTGACCCTTGAGAAGATTAAGTTCGAACTGAGGGGAAGCTCGGAAGGGTTCTACAAGTCATGGGCACTATTTATTATGCACTTTCAAGAACTGGATAACATCGAATGTTAGTTGGGGGGGGTATAGGTGGGAGGGTTGGGGGAGGGGGGGCTGTGTCTATTAAAGGTGACTATGGGTAATCCCTGATTCCTTTTTGTTATTTGCTTATGTAAACATGCGGGCTGATGTTTGGGGGTTGGTGGGAGGATGGGAGCGTTGTTATTGTTATGGGGATTGACATATCTGTTGTTGTTTATTGTTGGTGGGTGTAAATTCAGGAGAAAATGTGAAAAAGGAGAATAAAAATATTTTATTAAAAAAAAAGAAAAAGAATCAATAACTTATACATTCCAAACCGCCCCCCCCCCCCCCCATTAATGTTCTATGTCATCCAATTCATGAAAATGCATGTGAACATGGCCCATGAGTTGTAGAACCCTTCCATCCTCCCCTCAACTCTATCTTTACTTTCTCAAGTGTTAAGAACTCCAGCAGGGGCAGTACAGTGAGGCAGTGGTTAGCACTGCTGCCTCACTGCGCCAAGGTCCCAGGTTCGATCCCGGCCCTGTCCATGTGGAGTTTGCACATTCTCCCGTGTTTGGTGGGTTTTGCCTTCATAACCCAAATATGTGCAGGATAAGTGGATTGGCCACTCTAAATTGCCCCTTAATTGGAAAAAAAATAATTGGGTACTCAAATTTTTTTTTTAAAAAACTTCAGCAGATTCCACCCCCCCCCCCCCCCCCCTCTCTCTCTCTCCACGCCGAGGCACAGGGTGGAGACGCCGATCTCCACCCCTTTGGGTGATTAGCGAGGCAAAGGCCAAGACATCTGCTTCTGCATCCGCTTCCAATCCCGCCCGATACGCCACCCCGAATATGGCTTCTAGGGGACCCGGTTCGAGTCTCACGTGCACCACCTTTGAGATTACCTTGAAGACCTCCGTCAAATACCCGTCCAGTTTTGGACAGGACAGGATGGTCACGACTGGGAGTTAAATATCCGAGGGTAGCAAACTTTTCGAAAGGACAGATTGGATGGTAAGGGAGGTGGTCTAGCTCTGTTATTTAAGGATGACATCCGGGCAACAGTAAGGGATGACATCGGTGCCACGGAGGATAAGGTTTAATCCATTTGGGTGGAAGTCAGTAATAGTAAGGCGAAAAAGTCACTGATAGGAGTAATCTATAGGCCACCAAATAGTAACATTATGGTGGGGCAGGCAATAAACAAAGAAATAACTGATGCATGTAGAAATGGTACAGCAGTTATCATGGAGGATTTTAATCTACATGTCGATTGGTTTAACCAGGTCGGTCAAGACAGCCTTGAGGAGCAGTTTATAGAATGTATCCGCAATAGTTTCCTAGAACAGTATGTAATGGAACCTACAAGGGAACAAGCGGTTCTAGATCTGGTCCTGTGTAATGAGACAGGATTGATTCAGGATCTCATAGTTAGGGATCTTCGCGGAATTTAAAATACAGATGGAGGGTGAGAAGGTAAAATCAAGCACTAGTGTTTTGTGCTTAAACAAAGGAGATTACAATGGGATGAGAGAAGAACTAGCTAAGGTAGACTGGGAGCAAAGACTTTATGGTGAAATAGTTGAGGAACAGTGGAGAACCTTCAAAGTGATTTTTCACAGTGCTCAGCAAAGGTTTATACCAACAAAAAGGAAGGACGGTAAAAAGAGGGAAAATCGACCGTGGATATCTAAGGAAATAAGGGAGAGTATCAAATTGAAGGAAAAAACATACAAAGTAGCAAAGATCAGTGGGAGACTAGAGGACTGGGAAATCTTTAGGGGGCAACAGAAAGCTACTAAAAAAAGCTATAAAGAGTAAGATAGATTATGAGAATAAACTTGCTCAGAATATAAAAACAGATAGTAAAAGTTTCTACAAATACATAAAACAAAAAAGAGTGGCTAAGGTAAATATTGGTCCTTTAGAGGATGAGAGGGGAGATTTAATAATGGGAGATGAGGAAATGGCTGAGGAACTGAACAGGTTTTTTGGGTCGGTCTTCACAGTGGAAGACACAAATAACATGCCAGTGACTGATGGAAATGAGGCTATGACAGGTGAGGACCTTGAGAGGATTGTTATCACCAAGGAGGTAGTGATGGGCAAGCTAATGGGGCTAAAGGTAGACAAGTCTCCTGGACCTGATGGAATGCATCCCAGAGTGCTAAAAGAGATGGCTAGGGAAATTGCAAATGCACTAGTGATAATTTACCAAAATTCACTAGTCTCTGGGGTGGTCCTGGCGGATTGGAAATTAGCAAACGTGACACCACTGTTTAAAAAAGGAGGTAGGCAGAAAGCGGGTAATTATAGGCCAGTGAGCTTAACTTTGGTAGTAGGGAAGATGCTGGAATCTATCATCAAGGAAGAAATAGCGAGGCATCTGGATGGAAATTGTCCCATTGGGCAGTCGCAGCATGGGTTCATAAATGGCAGGTCATGCCTAACTAATTTAGTGGAATTTTTTGAGGACATTAACAGTGCGGTAGATAACGGGGAGCCAATGGATGTGGTATATCTGGATTTCCAGAAAGCCTTTGACAAGGTGCCACACAAAAGGTTGCTGCATAAGATAAAGATGCATGGCATTAAGGGGAAAGTAGTAGCATGGATAGAGGATTGGTTAATTAATAGAAAGCAAAGAGTGGGGATTAATGGGTGTTTCTCTGGTTGGCAATCAGTAGCTAGTGGTGTCCCTCAGGTATCAGTGTTGGGCCCACAACTGTTCACAATTTACATAGATGATTTGGAGTTGGGGACCAAGGGCAATGTGTCCAAGTTTGCAGACGACACTAAGATAAGTGGTAAAGCAAAAAGTGCAGAGGATACTGGAAGTCTGCAGAGGGATTTGGATAGGCTAAGTGAATGGGCTAGGGTCTGGCAGATGGAATACAATGTTGACAAATGTGAGGTTATCCATTTTGGTAGGAATAACAGCAAAAGGGATTATTATTTAAATGATAAAATATTAAAACATGCTGCAGTGCAGAGAGACCTGGGTGTGCTAGTGCATGAGTCGCAAAAAGTTGGTTTACAGGTGCAACAGGTGATTAAGAAGACGAATGGAATTTTGTCCTTCATTGCTAGAGGGATGGAGTTTAAGACTAGGGAGGTTCTGCTGCAATTGTATAAGGTGTTAGTGAGGCCACACCTGGAGTATTGTGTTCAGGTTTGGTCTCCTTACTTGAGAAAGGACGTACTGGCACTGGAGGGTGTGCAGAGGAGATTCACTAGATTAATCCCAGAGCTGAAGGGGTTGGATTACGAGGAGAGGTTGAGTAGACTGGGACTGTACTCGTTGGAATTTAGAAGGATGAGGGGGGATCTTATAGAAACATATAAGATTATGAAGGGAATAGACAGGATAGATGCGGGCAGGTTGTTTCCACTGGCGGGTGAAAGCAGAACTAGGGGGCATAGCCTTAAAATAAGGGGAAGTAGATTTAGGACTGAGTTTCAGAGAAACTTCTTCACCCAAAGGGTTGTGAATCTATGGAATTCCTTGCCCAGTGAAGCAGTAGAGGCTCCTTCATTAAATGTTTTTAAGATAAAGATAGATAGTTGTTTGAAGAATAAAGGGATTAAGGGTTATGGTGTTCGGGCCGGAAAGTGGAGCTGAGTCCACAAAAGATCAGCCATGATCTCATTGAATGGTGGAGCAGGCTCGAGGGGCCAGATGGCCTACTCCTGCTCCTAGTTCTTATGTTCTTATGTAAAACATATGAATGTGATTAGTGTCCCCCCACACTGCTTACAAACATCCTCCTCAAAAAGTTGACTCATCGTCATCCTTGTAAGGTGCGCCCTATTAACCACCTTCAAATGTATCAGCCCCAACTTCGCGCACAAGGTTGGCGCATTCACCCGCCAGAGCATCTCACACCATGACCCCTCCTCAATATCCTCCCCCAACTCTTCCTCCCACTTCGCCTTAACCCTCATGCTATTTAACAGTTATTTCAAAGGATTACCATGAATGCTAATGAGACATTGAGAAAGTGGTTATGTCACTGGACTAGTTATCCAGAGGCCAGTGCTAATATAGTGAAACTGATGAGTCAACCTTGAATAATAATAATCTTTATGTGTCACAAGAAGGCTTACATTAACACTGCAATGAAGTTACTGTGAAAATCCCCTAATCCCCACACTCCGGCACCTGTTTGGGTACACTGAGGGAGAATTCAGAATGTCCAATTCACCTTACAAGCACATCTTTTGGGACTTGTGGGAGGAAACCGGAGCACCCGGAGGAAACACACGCAGACACAGGGAGAACGTGCAGACTCCGCACAGAGAGTGACCCAAGCAGGGAATCGAACTTGGGACCCTGGTGCTGTGAAGCAACAGTGCTAACCACTGTGCTACTGTGGATGACATGAAATTCCAGTTATGTTGAAGTCCCGAATCATTCCCACTGGCAGAATAGCAAATCCCATAGAAGGATGCCTGTGATAAACTGAAATTTCACATTGGTCACTTTGGATTAGCCAAACTTATCATATGACTGTCCTGACCAATCATTTAGCAGAGTTAGACCATACAACAGTGCAAAACAATGGACCACAGGGCAAGTCATTATTTGACATCATAATGTGCTTGTGAAAGGACATACAAAACCTTTTTAAAAATAATTTTAGTGTACCCAATTCATTTTTTCTAATTAAGGGGCAATTTCGTGTGATTAATCCACCTAGTCTACATATCTTTTGGGTTGTGGGGTGAAACCCACGCAAACACGGGCAGAATGTGAAAACTCCATACGGACAAAGACCCAGAGCCGGGATCAAACCTGGGACCTCGGCGCCATGAGGCAGCAGTGCTAACCACTCAGCAGGTCTGGCAGCTTCTGTAGGACGAGAAAAGAGCTAACGTTTCGAGTCCAGACGACCCTTTGTCAAATTTAAATGTCCAGTCCGTCGAGGAACTGCTTCATCCCTGAGTCCCCCTCGGGGGGCTCTGACGTGAACAGCCCCGGTAGAAAGTTGTGAAGGCTTTGTTGACTATTTTTGGCATGGCAACTAGCCTATGGCTAATGTCCCTAAATTGGGCTAATTCCCTCATGGCTGCCTGCTTTCTCAGCTGGTGAGCCAGCATGCAGCTGGCTTTGTCTCCATGTTCGTAAAAGGTCCCCCATGTCTGGCGGCGCTGGTGCACTGCTTTCCCAGTGGACAGCAGCTCAAAGTCCATCGTAGCTTTTTTTCTCTCCGCCAGTAGTTCCATGGTTGGGGTCGAGGAGTACCGCCGATCCACCTCCAGTATGGAGTCGACCAGCTGTTGCCTGGCCACCCTCTGCTTCCTATCTTTATCTGCCTTGTATGCAATGATTTCCCCTCTTATCACCACCTTCAGAGCCTCTCAGAACTTGGGGTATAAGACCTCCCAATTCTGGTTACTGGTAATGTACCCGCCTATGGCCCTTGATAACCATTCGCAGAATGCCTTATCGGCCAGGAGGGCTGTGTCCAGCCTTCATGGGGGACATTGCGCCCAGCCCATCTCCCAACCTCACATCCACGTAGTGTGGAGAGTGGTCTGAGATTACGATTGCAGAGTAGTCTGCTCCTACTATTCCTGGAAGCACTGCTTTCCCCACTACAAAAAAGCTGATCCTGGTATATACACCGTGTACCTGGGGGAAGAATGAAAACTTCTTTTCCCCATTCGTTCACTGCCCCCATCTGTTATGAAGGAATTCAACTCCTCTGCCATGTTTGATTTTTTTCCCTGACTTGGGGTTTGATCTGTTTGTCCGTGGGCCCTGTAAGCAGTTAAAGTCTCTTTCCCCCCCCCCCCCCCCAATGATGAGTCGGCCCCCCCAAATGATGAGTCGGTGTGTGTGTCTATAGCGGGGATTTCCGCCATGGATTTCTTCATGAATTCCACATCGTCCCAGTTGGGAGCGCACGCGTTTATATGGACCACTGGTGCCCCTTCCAGGATACTACTAACCATGACGTATCATTCGCCTTGGTCCGTAACCATCCTCATCGCTATAAATGCGTAGCATGAATGGTAAGTCTGTCCCACCCAGCTTTTTCTTACTCTCAGTTGGTCTTTGTATCTCAGGTGGATCTCCTAGAGGAAAACTATGTCGGCTCTCAGAAATTTTAGAGGCTAGTAAGTCCCCTGACGTTCCAGGTGACTATTCTGAGGTGGTGTTTCTGACCCCACTTCCCGCGGGGTCAACTACACTTGATTGTGGATGCGCCCTTGCACTCAGGGGTTTCCCTTTGTTTGGAGGCCCTCCAAAGTGGCTGTTTGCGGTGCCCTTGTTTCCTTCGTCACCATGTGTGATCTGTCGTAGCCAGCCTTCACCCCACCCCCCAACCTCTCCCCATCTGTTTCCCCCCTTGTTTCCCCCCATCTGAGGTTTTCTCCCCCCAGCTGCCAGGCACTTTCTCCCCATCGGGGAGGTGGGGAGGGGGGGGGGGGGGGGGTTGTTGTGCCGTGGCCCTCCCCTCGCTTGTACTTCCCTGCACTTGCTCACCTGCTAGTATGGTGCCCCCCACCCCCTCCCCCCGGCCCGGGTCCAATCCACATCTTCCCCCAACCGTTTTTCTTCCCCCATTCCCCCTCCTCACCCCCTCCTGCGCGCTACTGCTCTCAACCCCTTCTTTCTGAGACTTATCGTCAGATTGAAGAAGAGGCAGATCAGGCCTGCCTAAACAGTCTCTTTTTTTTTGACCGATGAAACTAGAGGCTGGTTCATTGCTGGTGTTGGTGCATTCCCAGCCCATGCTTGTCACAAATTTGTATGCTTCTGCTAGCATGGTGAAGTTGTACTCCCTACCCTGGACTGGAAGTTCTTGTTGAACTAGGACACTAGTGTTGCATGCCGCGAGTGCAGCTGTACTTTTGAGGTAAAATAAATTTGGTTTAACCTTATCTTCTTCTTTCCTGGATTACTACAGATCCCAGCTGATGTTGCTTTTGGACAAGTCAGATCCCAGAGTGAAACGTGGCTTGATAGACCCTATTTTTTTTTAATAGAAACCATGGAGATAAATTATTGAACAAATTCACGGACGTCTGCTGATGAACTTTGAACAAAAAGAAGAAAATATTTATTAAACAAAAAAAAACTAACTTACATTACACCTGACAAAAAGAGTGGAAAGGTCTCAACAGAAACATAAGAAAATGATTCAAATCATACTATCCCTTTCTCCCAACAAATTCATTATAGGCACATACAATGGGCAACACAGTAGCACAGTGGTAAGCACTGCTGCCTCACAGCCCCAGGTCCTGGTTCGATTCACAGCTTAGGTCACTGTCTGTGCGGAGTCTGCACGTTCTCCCCATATCTGTGTGGGTTTCCTCCGGGTGCTTCAGTTTCCTCCCACAAGTCCCGAAAGACGTACTTGTTAGGTAAATTTGGCATTCTGAATTCTTCCTCCGTGTACCCGAACAGGCGCCGGAATGTGGCAACAAGGGGATTTTCACAGTAACATCATTGCAGTGTTAATGTAAGCCTACCTGTGACACTATAAAAAGATTATTATTATTAAAATCAGACAGATGAACAATTTACAATAACTATCGTAAACTCGATATTCATGATAAGTATGCAGTACATGTGAACCAACTGGCAAACTGTACTCAGAAACTCCAAAGTAAATGACAACTGCAACCAAAGCAGATTCTATGGATTGATTTCTCCGCAACCGTCTCAGATGCTGGTCACATCATGAACCACCTTTCCTTAGAATTCTCGTCAAATGTCAATTTCACTCAGAAGGCTACAACAAGGATCCACCTTCAGGGTTTCAATCTTGCCTTCTGAGAGTCCATTCCTTTGGATCGCTGAGTACACTCAAACTTCAGCTTCCAAGTACAATTTCAGATCTTCCACTTCCAGAAAGGTACATGGCGTCACCAACCCTCTTTGATCTTGATGACTTCTCTCAAGCCCACTTTGCTTCAAGTCTGCTCTTCCCAGTTCCTTCTTCAGGTTGGGGCCCTTTTCTCTGTTCCTTTCTTTCAACTTTACTTAATAGGACCTGTTTCTGATTTCTGTCATTGTCCTTTACTTCAGATTGTCTTCTGGGACCTCTTTCTGTCCCACTCCCTGGTTTTGGACCTTCTTGCTGTTTCCCCTCTCGAGTCCTGTTTCCTGGGACAGCTTGGGGGAGATTTTCCATTTCCGATTATGATAATGGGAGTGAACAATCCTGCAGGAGTCCCAATATGTGATTTCTGGCAATGGAATTTCTCATTGCAATTGTCCCGCCTCCTGCCAGTGAGATAACGGGAATCCTGACATTCAACATCAGGATCCCAATTCGAATAAATTTTTTAATGTAATGATCGGGTCACTCCTCATGATAATCCCCACTCATGTAAGGGCACGCTGCAATGAATCAAGACAGGTCTCCCATGGCATTGCTCAGGAGGACGGGCACCATGTCCAGACACTGCTTCCTGGTACTGCCTTTGAGGAGGACTTGAGCTGAGTGGTTCTGATGGGACCTTTTCTTTTGGTTTGTGAAGGTTATTTTTGGGGGGTGAAGGTTACTGATGAGCAGGTTTGATGACATTCTTTAATAAAAGCAAATTATGTGGATGCTGGAATCTGAAACGAAAGAGAAAATGCTGGAAAATCTCAGCAGGTCTGGCAGCATCTGTAGGGAGAGAAAAGAGCTAACGTTTCGAGTCCGATTACTCTTTGTCAAAGCTAACAGTAAGAAGTCTTACAACACCAGGTTAAAGTTCAACAGGTTTGTTTCAAACACTAGCTTTCGGAGCAGTGCTCCTTCCTCAGGTGAATGCTCCGAAAGGTAGTGTTTGAAACAAACCTTTTGGACTTTAACCTGGTGTTGTAAGACTTCTTACTGTGCTCACCCCAGTCCAACGCTGGCATCTCCACATCAAAGCTAACAGACAGAGAAAGTGGGAAATATTTATACTGTGGAGTGAGAATGAAAGATGAGTCATAGCCACAGAAACCCAGGGAAACTGTGTGCTAATAGCCTCAGAAACCAAGGGGAAAGAGTGCTAATGGCAGTCCCCAGAGAGAACAGATACGTGCCTTTCACATCCTTTGTTCTCTCTGGGGACTGCCATTAGCACTCTTTCCCCTTGGTTTCTGTGGCCATTAGCACCCGGTTTCCCTGGGTTTCTGTGACTATGACTCATCTTTCATTCTCACTCCACAGAAAAATATTTCCACTTTCTCTGACTGTTAGCTTTGACAAAGAGTAATCGGACTCGAAACATTAGCTCTTTTCTCTCCCTACAGATGCTGCCAGACCTGCTGAGATTTTCCAGCATTTTCTCTTTCATTGATGACATTCTTGATGACTTACTATTTGGAAGATTGATGTTTGGGATTAGCCATTTGGTGGCTGATGGATGGTAATTGGCAAGTGTTTACTGTTTTAAAAAATCATTAATAATATTTATTTAATTTGATAATTACCCACTTGTAATTAACAATGATTTCAATTAATTAAATTATAGTCAAGAAAACAGTAGATGCTTTTTTTCTTTAGCCCAGTTTGTCCACAGAATAATAGTCTCCTGATAGACTATGGAAATCAGATTTAATGACATAAATGCTGGCTCCCAGAACATAAACTCAATGGACAAGATGATAGGTTTAAAGAAGTATAATAGCATTCTTTGTTTATCTGCAGGTCACCTTCTGTTGTACTATCCTGTTCGAGACGTGGAGTATACACAATGTATCCAGAAGTTACCAACAGGGCATGTATTACTTTTCCTTCTGAGAGCAAATGAGGAGGGGCAATATGTTAGACTAATTTTTAAAATGAAGTTTTCCATATTAAATATGTTGCCTGAATGTTCTGAGTTTTCTGTTAATCTTTGCGATTTGCAGTTATTTGTATCAGTGTTATCGGTGAAATTTCTGTTTTATCCCCATGTCTGCGTGGGTCTCACCCCCACAACCCAAAATGATGTGCAGGGTAGGTGAATTGGCCACGTTAAATTTCCCTTTAATTGGGGAAAAAAAGAATTGGGTACTCTAATTTTTTTAATTTTAAAAAATATTTCTGCTTTACGGAACAAATGCATAACATTGTTCAAATATAATTTGCAAAAATAAAAATGCACATGTTACAAGTAAGCAAGATGAAGTTTAAATGCTGCAGCCATTTGAGAGCAGTGCTTACAGAGTTCACTTGGCTATGTGAGGGAATGTAATGACTAAAATCAGCAGCTGTTGAGAGTAATGGACTCGGACAATAGTCCAGATTTTCCAGGTGATTTGCACCAAAGTAATGGCAAACCTATGTCATCAGGAAAGTTGCAAAAGGAACAGGAAATTATGGAGTCAGTGAGTAATAACGACGAGTCAGAATACAGGAGGGAGATAGAGAACCTTGTGGAGTGGTGCAGCGCCAACAGTCTATCCCTCTGTCCTTCAGTGCCAGCAAAACTAAAGAGCTGTACATTGACTTCAGGAAGCAAAGTACTGTACACACCCCTGGCAGCATCAACGGGGCTGAGGTGGAGATGGTTAGCAGTTTCAAATTCCTCGGGGTACACACCTCCAAAAATCTGTCCTGGTTCACCCACGTCGACGCTACCCCCAAGAAAGCACAACAACGCCTATACTTCCTCAGGAAACTAAGGAAATTTGGCATGTCTTCATTAACTCTTACCAACTTTTACAGATGTACCATAGAAAGCATCCTGTCTGGCTGCATCACAGCCTGGTATGGCAACTGCTCGGCCCAAGACCGCAAGAAACTTCAGAGAGTCATGAACACAGCCCAGTCCATCACACGACCCTGCCTCCCATCCATTGACTCCATCTACATCTCCTGCTGCCTGGGAAAAGGGGCAAAATAATCAAAGACCCCTCCCACCTGACTTACTCTTCCAACTTCTTCTCTCGGACAGGAGATACAAAAGTCTGAGAACACGCATGAACAGACTCAAAAACAGCTTCTTCCCGCTGTTACCAGACTCCTAAACGATCCTCTTATGGACTGACCTCATTAACACCACACTCCTGTATGCTTCACCCGATGCCAGTGTTTATGTAGTTACATTGTGTACCTTGTGTTGCCCTATTCTGTATTTTCTTTTGTTTCCTTTTCTTTTCATGTACTTAATGATCTGTTGAGCTGCTCGCAGCAAAATACTTTTCACTGTACCTTGGTACACGTGACAATAAACAAAATCCAAATCCAACTGTTACGTTATTAATAATAATTGGATTTTTATGTTCAACATTAATATCGCAATTTAAAAAAATGTTTTTATTGGTTTTCATATTTCATGTTTCACACTTCAGTTCATTAAGTTAAATTACATGTTGCATACCCACGTAAAGCAAAACAGAAACAAACATAGAAAGGGAACAAATTGCAGTTATGAAACAAGGGAACCAAGGAAACAAAAGAAAAACAAAATGAAAGACAAGACAAGACAAATAGAAATTCTCACATATATTTCCTGTTTCAATAAGATCACCTCTCATTCTTCTAAATTGATGGATACAATCCCACGCTGTCTAACCTTTTCTCATAAAACCCCTTCCAAGAATCAGTTGAGTGAATCTTTTCTAAACTCCTTCTAATGCAATTATAAAAAGGGAGGTCAGAACTGTACACAGTACACCAGATGTGGTCTCACCAACTCCCTGTACAACTACAGCAAAACTCCCCAACTTTTACGCTCTAATCCGCTTGTAATAAACAACAACATTCAATTTGCCTTCCTCATCACTTATTATTCCTGCATTCTAACTTTGTTTTTCATAAACTAGGACACCAGGGGCGAAATTCTCCGACCCCCCCGCCGGGTCGGAGAATCGCCGGGGGCTGGCGTGAATCCCGCCCCCGCCGGTTGCCGAAGTCTCCGGCACCGGATATTCGGCGGGGGCGGGAATCGCGCCGCGCCGGTTGGCAGGCCCCCCCCCGCTCGATTCTCCGGCCCGGATGGGCCGAAATCCCGCCGCTAAAATGCCTGTCCCGCCGGCGTAAATTAAATCACCTACCTTACCGGCGGGACAAGGCGGCGCGGGCATTGTGTATGTTTTTTTTCCAACCTGGACTTTAATCACCTTGATCTGCACTTCACTGCATCATGGAAGTTGTTTTTTTGCAGCTTTGCTTTGAATCTCTGATGAAGAACAAGATGAGCAGCATCAGCAACACTGACAGCACCCAGAACAGCAGGAGTGTCAGCTGCCATCACCTCAGACAAATGCCACTCCTCACAGTGGAGGAGATAGTGTGATCACAGATCAGTTTTAAGAAAGCGACACGGTCGGCAGAAGGTATACAAGTGGAGAATCAGTTTTCATGACGTATGAACAACAGTGCCTCAGGAAGCTTCATGAACTTCCATGACAAGTTGAATCTGACATTTGCAAGGTTCTGAAATGTGGAAATCTCTTTCCAAGTGGGCCAGGTGAGTACAAGTGCCAAGGGCTGTGAAGGCCACCAGAGCCTCTGGTTCCTCCTAGGGATGTGCTGGTGACATCTGCAGAATTTCTTAATCTTAATTGCGCAAGTACATCTCCCAGGTGAGGGGCGCCATTGTTTTCCAAGGCTGTCACCACTTACATTCAATTTGCTGCCGAGCTACTTTTGTGCTGTAAATGATTTTGATGATGGGGCAACTCAGAACAAGAAGGCTCTTGGATTTGCTGTTCAGATTGGACTCTCATAGGAACAACAAGTCATAGGTTACACATATGTTGCAATCAAGCAGCCAACAATCAACCAGTAGTATTTGTCAATCGAAAGGGATTCTACTCCATCAATATTCAGTGGGGTGTGACCACCAGAAGGTTTTCATCATGTTTGTGCAAGTCCTGTCTGAAGCTGCAGTTGTAATTCTGCAGTTACATCTTTCACAGATATTTGTGTCTCCAGAGATAACAGTTGCTGCTTGGAGACAACAGCTACTCTCTTAAGATGTGGTTGCTGACAGTGTGAGATGCTCTCCACTGCAGAAGAAATGCCCAGCTGGAGCTGAAGATGTGATTCATGTGCCAGACAGTAAATGCCAGCAAGAGTGTGTTGAATGGTCTATGGTGCCTTGAACAACAATGTGTTACAGAGAGGACTGGAACTGCAGCAGGAGAAAGGTTGATGACACTTTCTGCTTGCACACAACGCGCAACAGTGATGTCCAGGGAAACATTAGAAAACCATATGGGTGCCGACTTCCCACGTCGCACATCCATCCTTTGGTTGCTGTATGCTAAGTGAGAGACTACAATGGAGCCATTGTGCCCCCTCTGGGATCTCTTTAAATTGAGTTTGTTCAATTGACGGGCGCAGGTAATCATAGCGCATGCATTTTGTGATTAGTTGGGAAACCCTGAGTGGGTTGTTAATGCCACAGCTGAACTAAACAGCCACACCAAAGTATGTTCCACTCACA
The DNA here is from genome assembly GCF_047496885.1 of Scyliorhinus torazame. Taxonomy (NCBI): domain Eukaryota; kingdom Metazoa; phylum Chordata; class Chondrichthyes; order Carcharhiniformes; family Scyliorhinidae; genus Scyliorhinus; species Scyliorhinus torazame. Next base: position 391,385,048 of record NC_092707.1, read on the forward strand.
AGAGGGTTCCCAAACAGTTGCCAGCTCTTTTGCTGCAAGTGGATTAAGGCTGTTAAAATTTTGCTTCATCTCTCGTAGTATCAAAAAATGATAGATTGTCATCTGTTCCAAATTCGTACAGACTGACATCCAACCACATCTCGACTATACATTGAACAATTGCAGTCGGCCTGAAAAGATTGTTGTTGGTACAGTGAAGTTAATGGCCTCCTCATCTGCTCTAATCTCAGAAGTAGAGCATTTTCTGTCAATATTCTGTCCCGTACAGTAGTTTTTGTCCTGCTAACACTCTTGCTTTCTCTTAGACAATAGAGGATGCCCCACGCAACTTTAAATTAGGTGCTGCCTTATTCAACTTTGTCTGGTATATGGTGAAACTACCGAATGCTGAGAGGTAATTGTTTACATTACAAAATAAGTTGTTAAATTGATGCTTCTCTTTAAAAGTTTTATGTGCAGGCACCTTGTGCTGTTGAGATTTGAAAAGTTCTGTGAGGAATAGAAATATGTTTACTACTTGCTGAAGATATACCATGGAGATACACAAATATAAGCTAATTTTGAGACGTTGACTCATATCTCCTGTGGCAGTTAAACAAGGCTAGGCCTGTGGGCAAGGTTGAGTGGTGGGGACAAGGGGAGCACAGTGAGAATACTTTGGTCATTCTGGGACTTCTGGTGGCTGGGGGAATGTGCTGAGTGGACACACGAAAGGTGGCTCTCCACTGGAAACTCAAAATTAAGTACTTTTAACCCAAAATAGCCCGCCATGCCCGGTACCCGGGTAACCCCCCCCCCCCCCATCTCTCCAACATCACCATTACGAAAGAAACATGCCAAGCAGCAACCTGAGAAGCTGAATAGATGGCTGAGGCAGCAAAAGTCAGGAGAGAAAGACTGAGGCAATGGCGAACACATGGGGCAACGAGGTCCCGGCCACACCCGAATTGGATGGACCACCAGAACATATGCCGGGCTACCTCCCAATGAATGAATGGAAGAAATTCTGAACATTCTTAAAGAGAAGCATCAATTTAACACCTCCAAGAGCTCAAGGATGCCATCAAACTTGAAATGATGGCGACGGTGAAAGTGGCGGTAGTGGAGGTGCTGGTCACCCTGCAAGCAGTGCTGGAAAAGATGGAATGGTGGCTAACATCAAAATATAACATAGAAAATGGAAGCAAGAGGAAGCCATTCAGCCCTATGAGCCTGCTCCACCATACATTATGATCATGGCTGATAATCAAGTTCAATACCCTGATCCTGCCTTTCCCCCATATCTCTTGACCCCTTTAGCCCCAAGGGCAATATCAAATTACACATACACAATGCTTTGTCCTCAAATTCTTTCTGTGGTAGCAAATTTTTTTTGGTTGGCGCGGTTATGTAAAGTGTAACATAGAACATATGAGTTGTGATATATAAAATGTGATAACACAATATAAATTTTTTTTTAAAACATCAGGGGCGGGTTTCTCCGCGAAGTGGCGGGCAACTCCGGTGCGAAGGAGTGACGTGAACCACTCCGGCGTCGGGCCGCCCCAAAGGTGCGGAATCCTCCACACCCTCAGGGTCTGGGCCGGCGCCGGAGTGGTTTGCGGCGGCTGGCGCGGAAGGGGCTTGGCGCCACGCCAACCGGTGCCAAAGGGCCTCCGCCGGCCGCCACGAGTTTGCGCATGCGCGGGAGTGGCAGCATGTGCTGGCGTCATCCCAGTGCATGTGCAGGGGGGTTCATCTCCGCATCAGCCATCGCGGACTGTTACAGCAGCCGACGCGGAGGAATAAAGTGCTCCTACGGCACAGGCCTGCCCGCGAATCGGTGGGCTCTGATCGCGAGCCAGGCCACTGTGGGGGCACCTCCCGGGGCCAGATCCCCCCGTGCCCTCCCGAGGACCCCGAAGGCTGCCCGCGGAGCCAGGTCCCGCCGCTAAGTACCTGTTGTAATTTACGTCGGCGGGACTGGCCCGTAAACGGGTAGCCACTCGGCCCATCGCGGGACGGAGAATCGCCGGGGGCCGCTGCTAGCGGCCGGCAACAGGTGCGGCGCGATTCCCACCCCTATCAAATCCCCGGCGCCGGAGAATTCGGCAGCTAGCGGGGGTGGGATTCACGCCTCCAACCGGCGATTCTCCGACCTGGCGGGGGAGGGGGGCGGAGAATCCCGCCCCAGATTTTCTTGCTGTTAAATTCCTTTGCATCCCAAGGTCCTGGGCAGAGACATGTCCGAGGACTGAACAGCATGAGCTGCTGAGGTTACCATTGAAACAAGAGTTAGTCTCTTGAGCCTGCTCTGTCATTCAATGAGCTCATAGATGACCTGTGATCTAACTCGACATTCCAGATTTTTTCAAAATGCCAGGTGTGACCTGATTCTGAGATTCTTGTTTCTATTCCCATTTCTGACAATTTTTGATGGCATGTGAAAAGCATGCAGCGGACCTTTCCACACGCAAAACTCCCACTCTAATGAGCTCCAATGTTTTGATGGACAGTTTAGCACCACCACAACCTCACAGCAACATCCTCCCCTGCAATTGTATTGGAGTTGGGCTTCAGGAGGCATGAACCACAATGGAGCAAGTACAGTCCCAAATGGGGAACCAATAAAAACAGCTAACTGCTCCTGGAATGTTTTAATTGACAGGCTTTGAAATATTATTTCAGTTTCAATAGTCAAACACTATATTGCAAGTTAGATATGTTTTTCTGCAGTGATTGATTATAGGACTTTCTCCTGCAAAGGTAAGTTAACCATTACATTCACTAGCATTGTACAAGTCTTGAGATGCATAAAAGCCCTTTTTCCAATGGAAAAGTGTTTTCATGCATTAAAACCTGCAGAAAACACTACTTGAGTTTCTAATATAATAATTTTAAAAAATAATTTTAAAATTAAATAATCCCTCAGCAGCTTTCGCTTAGAACAAAAAAGGCTGCCAGTTGATTCTGGATTGCTTTGATGTCAGGACATCTGAGAGAAAAAGGCCATCTGTTTTTTCAGTTTCAATATACTTCATTGTTTATATTTCCCAGGATTTGTAATTATATGTGAGCCAATTATGAATGCTTGGCTGAGTTTCTACATTTCCAGATGATTTGTCTCAGCAGGGGCTGTGGTCATATTTTGATAGTTTTAAGAAGTTAAAGGATGATTATGGGCGCAATCGACCAGCTGTGTTATGCCCGAAAGGCAGCACAACATGATGCGGCCGGTAGATGCCAGGAGATTTGGGGATCTACTCAGCTCACCATGCCTTGCGAAATCTAACGCAATCTCATGAGACATCGCAATGTGAATCCCACCCATTGTGGACGGCTTCCTTTTGAGCAAATCTACATATATGAACAAGACAGCTAGTCTCTCTCTAATATACACTCCTGTGATCTAACCAAGGGGTTGGGATCTAACCCATTCGCCTTGGAGATCTCTGGTGAGCGCCGTTCAGTTTTTTTTCCCGTATACAGGGACCAGATGGAAAGGCACTCATGGCGGTCTCACAGGGAATTGAAGGCCCCCAGGTGCTTGCCACCCTGACACTATTGATGCCACCCAGACACTTTGGCACTGCCAGCCTGACCCCCTGTCGCCAGCAGGAACACTACAATGTTTCCTGCTGGAGCTGACAGTGATGCTGAAGTGTGATTCAAAGGCACCTTGAAGCATTTTGGAGAGGGGCAAGTTTTGCACTGACCTAGAGAGGGACGGCACCTAAAGCCATTGACAGGTCCTGCTCCTCAGAGATCGATCTGAGAATAACAACCCCATCCCCTCACCAAATCACTGGCAATATGCCCCCCCTCCCGCCCCATCGTTGGAAAGCCCTCCACAAACCACTGGTCAGCCCCTCTCCTCCCCTGGCCCTCCAAGGTCAGGGGCAGTACTCAGAGAGCACCTGGTCTTTCTAAGAAGCTCTTAAGAACAAAGAAACAACCTCTTTAAAAAAAAGAATACCTGCTCACAAGAGGATGCACATCAGAGTTAATGGACCATGAAGAGCAATAAAAACAAACAAAGATAAACCCTTCTTTGAAATATAGAAATTTGGACGTTCGGGTATTGCATTCCTATGTCATTACTGCATCATTTGCGTATGTATGCCCGAAGAAGTGCAGGAGCGGCTGAAAGGAAAGAAAATAGAAAATGGTGCGAGTGCACAAGTGCTTGCAGATGTTGCATAATGGATCTCAATTAGAATGGATAGGTAGGTGTACAAGTTATTAGTGTGCTTCATTCTCCTTTTCATTATTGGCTTTTCAACATTTGTGCTGTCTGCACTTATTGCAAGAAACAAAAAAATACAGTTCCTTTTCAACATAAATCATGTTTCTTTTCTGGTATATAATGTTTTGCTGATATTCTGTTCTATACTATCCTTGTTTCAGCTGACATCATTCTGTAACTAACTACTATGAGATACGCAAATTGTCTTGTCCATCGATATTTTTTTCTGTGGTGAAGATTGGTAAGCTTCACTTCATGACTTGAAACACCGTCACGTATAGAATTGGACGTGAGAATGCAGTCTACCACTCTGAATTTGCTTCATCAAATGTGCACGTTGTCATAATTTTGCACATGGACTTCAATTATGTTAATTATTCCAAGGCTTAAATCAATTTATATGCATGTTGCTTCATGTTTGTATCTGAGAGCAAAATACAATTAATTGCAGTGACGATTGTGATTTTGTATTTGTGACCTCTATGGCATGTCTTTTTTGAATGTTTATATTCCCAGCAATGTGCAGTAATTAACAAAATATGATCCTGACAGCTGGTTTTGCTTGATTGAATAGTTTAACATATGACTATGAGGATGACGAGAAGCATGAGTTCATTTACAAACCTATCCAGAAGGATGTAAGTAACTTGATAGAAAAGAGGTTAAAGATTTTGGTGTTTCTTCTGCATCATATTTGTTTAAAGCATTTTTATTGGCAGTCATTTGGCAATTGTGTGTTGTTTAGGAACTCAGGATTTGGGTGGTTGACCCTGAAAAAGCGGTTTCTGCAGAGCTGAATAAAAAAGCTGAAAAGCCTTCTCCAGTAAGAACATAATATATTATCCATTGTTGTTCAGTTTTTACATGAATTTGTTTTCCTGAAAAATATTACACTTGAAAGTTAGTCCTTGATACATGGTAGTATCCATATACAAATTGAAAATCTTGCCAATTATTAGGGACACTCAAAATCAGGGACACATTTAAATATTGAAATTTCCAGTTGGTTGACCTGGGCTTCTTTTTTCCATCCTGTAGCTCTGCTTACAATCCTTCTCAGTTCAGCTATAATCATTTTTCCATTGACATATCATGCAGGTTTTCTTTTGCCTTTGTTCTTCTCCTGATCCTAGATCACTTCATACTCATTATTTAAGATATATAATAAAAGCAGAAATTGCTAGAAATACATAGTAGGTCAGGCAATAAATTAGCAGTTAACAGAAGGAACTTTCCTGCCCCTATGGTCTGGAGGTGGTGGGAGAGATGCGGGGGTTGTGGGAAAGTAAGGGAAAACGACATTGGGATAGTTTCCCAATGCATCCCTGCCTTCTGCCCAAGGAGCTGGGCAACTCATTACAGCTGTTAAGGCCCAACTTAAGGTGATGTTGTTCCATTGCTGGCATTTTTTCAGTGGCGGTGTGTACCCACACTATCTGCAGAGACAGCCAGCTTCTTGCAGGCAGTCTCGCTGTGACAGGCCAGGTGGCCATCAAAGCTGGAGGCTCTGTGCCTCAAAGAGAGGGCTGAGCGCAAGAAAGACTGCAGTCTGGACCAATCCATTGGAGGGGTTTCCTCTCCATGCCAGTCGGCCCATTGGTCTAGTTTCTGGTTATTGAATCATTGCTGCGCAGTCCAGCAAGGATGCCTCATGGTCCCGGACAGCTTTTAACAGTGCTCACCTCTCCTAGCTGGCGTGCCAAAGCTTCAGGGGGATGGGGGGAGGGGGGGGGGGGGGGGTTGAAATACATTTTGCGAGCCATGATGGAGTGAGTGAGGAATATGGATGAGAAGGTGGAGTGGTGAAAGGCCCTCTATAAAGGTTCCCCAAACCTCACTTGTCACTTACCTTCATGTACCCTCAGATTGCCCATGCCACCCTATTCTCCCTCACTTCCCCACCCACACCATATATCCTCAGAGCGCCAATGCCATCTCTATGCGTCTATGAATCTTCCATAGCCACTCACCCAGTATCCACTATGTACAGTCCTCAGGAGCCATGCAATAGGAATTGTTTTAAAATAATTTTAATGGAAATTAAACTTTTATCAATCTAATAAAACCCTGAATTGAAACATTGTCACAAATACTGGGAAAAGTACTCCAGTGCAAAAGTAAATGTAATCCTTTAAATGCCTATTAGGTTTGTAAACACACAATAAACAAGTTCAAAGGCATGTACTGTTATTAGAGTCTCTTAAAAGTTTCAATCATAATTTGATCTATAGACCACCAACTGAAGTGAAGCCATTAATAGCTTTTGAAACTCAGCCAAGCATTCATAATATATACAGCAGTCATAACAAAAGCTCTCAGCTGAACTGTCTGAAGCTGACAAACCAATATAAGTTCAGCATTTTGAGTCCTGATAATTTCAGTATTTTGCATCTTCATTGGCAGACAAAAATCTGATCCTCTGTTTCTCTCTCCACAGAGGCTGCTTGACCTGCTCTGTATTTCTAGCATTTTTCATTTTTATTGTAGCAAAAGCCATACTTGGACAATAGTACAGTACTCCATATCATAGGTTGTTGCTTGTAGTGAAGCTGCCAGGGAGTGGGCTCTGTGAATGCTTCCCCTTACCATGAAAGCGGATAAATAGTGAGTGAATTTAGAGTATTTTTTTATGGAAAACTTAAGAATGGCATTTCAAGAAATCGAGGAAGTAGGTCGCCCACTTGCCCTTCCAGTGAGATTCTGTGGAACCTAAAGAGGGAATAACTGGAGAGACTGGACTCTGTTATTAAAATAAAGGTCATAAGGTCTGTGTTGTAGAAGGATCTGGTATATTATGGGCTATCCTGGGATGAACATAGAACATAACAGCGCAGTACAGGCCCTTCGGCCCTTGATGTTGCGCCGACCTGTGAAACCACTCTAAAGCCCATCTACACTATTCCCTTATTGTCCATATGTCTATCCAATGACCATTTGAATGTCCTTAGTGTTGGCGAGTCCACTACTGTTGCAGGCAGGGCGTTCCACGCCCTTACTACTCTCTGAGTAAAGAACCTACCTCTGACATCTGTCTTATATCTATCTCCCCTCAATTTAAAGGTATGTCCCCTCATGCTAGACATCACCATCCGAGGGAAAAGGCTCTCACTGTCCACCCTATCCAATCCTCTGATCATCTTGTATGTCTCAATGAAGTCACCTCTTAACCTTCTTCTTTCTAACGAAAACAACCTCAAGTCCCTCAGCCTTTCCTCATAAGATCTTCCTTCCATACCAGGCAACATTCCCATAACAGCCTCCCCGAACAGGCGCCGGAATGTGGCGACTAGGGGCTTTTCACAGTAACTTCATTTGAAGCCTACTTGTGACAATAAGCGATTTTCATTTTCATTTCATTCTGGTAAATCTCCTCTGCACCCTTTCCAATGCTTCCACATCCTTCCTATAATGCGGTGACCAGAATTGCACGCAATACTCCAAATGCGGCCGCACCAGAGTGTTGTATAGCTGCAACATGACCTCATGGCTCTTAAACTCAATCCATCTCCCAATAAAAGCTAACACACTGTACGCCTTCTTTTTTTTTTTTATAAATACTTTATTGAACATTTTTGGTCAACCAACACAGTACATTGTGCATCCTTTACACAATATTATAACAACACAAATAGCAATGACCTATTTTATAAACAAAAAATGAATAAATAATAAATAACAAAAATGAAAACTAACCCTAATTGGCAACTGCCTTATCACAAGTAACACTCTCCAAAAATATAATTTAACAGTCCAATATATAATTATCTGTAGCAACGACCTATACATATTATACAGTATATATTAACAACCCTGAGAGTCCTTCTGGTTCCTCCCCCCCCCCCCCCCCTCCCCAGATCCTGGGCTGCTGCTGCTGCCTTCTTTTTTCCATTCCGTCTATCTTTCTGCGAGGTATTCGACGAACGGTTGCCACGGCCTGGTGAACCCTTGAGCCGACCCCCTTAGGACAAACTTAATCCGCTCTAGCTTTATAAACCCCGCCATGTCATTTATCCAGGTCTCCACCCCCGGGGGCTTGGCTTCTTTCCACATTAGCAATATCCTGCGCCGGGCTACTAGGGACGCAAAGGCCAAAACATCGGCCTCTCTCGCCTCCTGCACTCCCGGCTCTTGTGCAACCCCAAATATAGCCAACCCCCAGCTTGGTTCGACCCGGACCCCCACTACTTTTGAAAGCACCTTTGTCACCCCCATCCAAAACTCCTGTAGTGCCGGGCGTGACCAAAACATATGGGTATGATTCGCTGGGCTTCTCGAGCACCTCGCACACCTATCCTCCACCCCCAAAAATTTACTGAGCCGTGCTCCAGTCATATGCGCCCTGTGTAATACCTTAAACTGAATCAGGCTTAGCCTGGCACACGAGGACGACGAGTTTACCCTGCTTAGGGCATCTGCCCACAGCCCCTCCTCGATCTCCTCCCCCAGCTCTTCTTCCCATTTCCCTTTTAGTTCATCTACCATAGTCTCCCCTTCGTCCCTCATTTCCCTATATATATCTGACACCTTACCACCCCCCACCCATGTCTTTGAGATCACTCTGTCCTGCACCTCTTGTGTCGGGAGCTGCGGGAATTCCCTCACCTGTTGCCTCGCAAAAGCCCTCAGTTGCATATACCTGAATGCATTCCCTTGGGGCAACCCATATTTCTCGGTCAGCGCTCCCAGACTCGCGAACTTCCCATCCACAAACAGATCTTTCAGTTGCGTTATTCCTGCTCTTTGCCACATTCCATATCCCCCATCCATTCCCCCCGGGGCAAACCTATGGTTGTTTCTTATCGGGGACCCCCCCAAGGCTCCAGTCTTTCCCCTATGCCGTCTCCACTGTCCCCAAATCTTCAGTGTAGCCACCACCACCGGGCTTGTGGTGTAGTTCCTCGGTGAGAACGGCAATGGGGCTGTCACCATAGCCTGTAGGCTAGTCCCCCTACAGGACGCCCTCTCTAATCTCTTCCACGCCGCTCCCTCCTCCTCTCCCATCCACTTACTCACCATTGAAATATTAGCGGCCCAATAATATTCACTTAGGCTCGGTAGTGCCAGCCCCCCCCTATCCCTGCTACGCTGTAAGAATCCCTTCCTCACTCTCGGGGTCTTCCCGGCCCACACAAAACCCATGATGCTCTTTTCAATCCTTTTTAAAAAAGCCTTCGTGATCACCACCGGGAGGCACTGAAACACAAAGAGGAATCTCGGGAGGACCACCATCTTAACCGCCTGCACCCTCCCTGCCAGTGACAGGGATACCATATCCCATCTCTTGAAATCCTCCTCCATTTGTTCCACCAACCGCGTTAAATTTAACCTATGCAATGTGCCCCAATTCTTGGCTATCTGGATCCCCAGGTAACGAAAGTCCCTTGTTACCTTCCTCAACGGTAGGTCCTCTATTTCTCTACTCTGCTCCCCTGGATGCACCACAAACAACTCACTTTTCCCCATGTTCAATTTATACCCTGAAAAATCCCCAAACTCCCCAAGTATCCGCATTATTTCTGGCATCCCCTCCGCCGGGTCTGCCACGTATAGTAGCAAATCGTCCGCATACAAAGATACCCGGTGTTCTTCTCCTCCTCTAAGTACTCCCCTCCACTTCTTGGAACCCCTCAACGCTATCGCCAGGGGCTCAATCGCCAGTGCAAACAATAATGGGGACAGAGGGCATCCCTGCCTTGTCCCTCTATGGAGCTGAAAATATGCAGATCCCCGTCCATTCGTGACCACGCTCGCCATTGGGGCCCTATACAACAGCTGCACCCATCTAACATACCCCTCTCCAAAACCAAATCTCCTCAACACCTCCCACAAATAATCCCACTCCACTCTATCAAATGCTTTCTCGGCATCCATTGCCACTACTATCTCCGTTTCCCCCTCTGGTGGGGCCATCATCATTACCCCTAACAGCCTCCGTATATTCGTGTTCAGCTGTCTCCCCTTCACAAACCCAGTTTGGTCCTCGTGGACCACCCCCGGGACACATTCCTCTATTCTCATTGCCATTACCTTGGCCAGGATCTTGGCATCTACATTTAGGTGGGAAATAGGTCTATAGGACCCGCATTAAAGCGGGTTCTTTTCCTTCTTTAAGAGAAGCGATATCGTTGCTTCAGACATAGTCGGGGGCAGTTGTCCCCTTTCCTTTGCCTCATTAAAGGTCCTCGTCAATACCGGGGCGAGCAAGTCCACATATTTTCTATAGAATTCGACTGGGAATCCATCCGGTCCCGGGGCCTTTCCCGCCTGCATGCTCCTAATTCCTTTCACCACTTCTTCTACCTCGATCTGTGCTCCCAGTCCCACCCTTTCCTGCTCTTCCACCTTGGGAAATTCCAGCCGATCCAAGAAGCCCATCATTCTCTCCCTCCCATCCGGGGGTTGAGCTTCATATAATTTTTTATAAAATGTCTTGAACACTCCATTCACTCTCTCCGCTCCCCGCTCCATCTCTCCTTCCTCATCCCTCACTCCCCCTATTTCCCTCGCTGCTCCACTTTTCCTCAATTGGTGTGCCAGCAACCTGCTCGCCTTCTCCCCATATTCGTACTGTACACCCTGTGCCTTCCTCCATTGTGCCTCTGCAGTGCCCGTAGTCAGCAAGTCAAATTCTACATGTAGCCTTTGCCTTTCCCTGTACAGTCCCTCCTCCGGTACTTCCGCATATTGTCTGTCCACCCTCAAAAGTTCTTGCAGCAACCGCTCCCGTTCCTTACTCTCCTGCTTCCCTTTATGTGCCCTTATTGATATCAGCTCCCCTCTAACCACCGCCTTCAACGCCTCCCAGACCACTCCCACCTGGACCTCCCCATTATCATTGAGTTCCAAGTACTTTTCAATGCACCCCCTCACCCTTAGACACACCCCCTCATCTGCCATTAGTCCCATGTCCATTCTCCAGGGTGGGCGCCCTCCTGTTTCCTCCCCTATCTCCAAGTCTACCCAGTGTGGAGCGTGATCCGAAATGGCTATAGCCGTATACTCCGTTCCCCTCACCTTCGGGATCAACGCCCTTCCCAGCACAAAAAAGTCTATTCGCGAGTAGACTTTATGGACATAGGAGAAAAACGAGAACTCCTTACTCCTAGGTCTGTTAAATCTCCACGGGTCTACACCTCCCATCTGCTCCATAAAATCTTTAAGTACCTTGGCTGCTGCCGGCCTCCTTCCAGTCCTGGACTGCGACCTATCCAGCCCTGGTTCCAACACCGTATTAAAATCTCCCCCCATTATCAGCTTTCCCATCTCTAGGTCCGGAATGCGTCCTAGCATCTGCCTCATAAAATTGGCATCATCCCAGTTCGGGGCATATACGTTTACCAAAACCACCGTCTCCCCCTGTAGTTTGCCACTCACCATCACGTATCTGCCCCCGTTATCCGCCACTATAGTCTTTGCCTCGAACATTACCCGCTTCCCCACTAATATAGCCACCCCCCTGTTTTTCGCATCTAGCCCCGAATGGAACACCTGCCCCACCCATCCTTTGCGTAGCCTAACCTGGTCTATCAGTTTCAGGTGCGTTTCCTGTAACATAACCACATCTGCCTTAAGTTTCTTAAGGTGTGTGAGTACCCGTGCCCTCTTTATCGGCCCGTTCAGCCCTCTCACGTTCCACGTGATCAGCCGGGTTGGGGGGCTTCCTAACCCCCCCCCCCTTGTCGATTAGCCATCACCTTTTTCCAGCTCCTCACCCGGTTCCCACGCAGCTGTATCTCCCCCAGGCGGTGCCCCCCCGCCCATCCCCTCCCATATCAGCTCCCCCCTCTCCCCAGCAGCAGCAACCCAGTAATTCCCCCCTCCCACCCCCCCCGCTAGATCCCCCGCTAGCGTAATTACTCCCCCCATGTTGCTCCCAGAAGTCAGCAAACTCTGGCCGACCTCGGCTTCCCCCCGTGACCTCGGCTCGCACCGTGCGACGCCCCCTCCTTCCTGCTTCTCTATTCCCGCCATGATTATCATAGCGCGGGAACCAAGCCCGCGCTTCTCCCTTGGCCCCGCCCCCAGTGGCCAACGCCCCATCTCCTCCACCTCCCCTCCTCCCCCCATCACCACCTGTGGGAGAGAGAAAAGTTACCACATCGCAGGATTAGTACATAAAACTCCTCTTTCCCCCCTTTTTAACCCCCCTCTTTGCCCCCCACCACTTTGTTCAAACGTTCTTTTTAATAACCCGCTCATTCCAGTTTTTCTTCCACAATAAAAGTCCACGCTTCATCCGCCGTCTCAAAGTAGTGGTGCCTCCCTCGATATGTGACCCACAGTCTTGCCGGTTGCAGCATTCCAAATTTTATCTTCTTTTTATGAAGCACCGCCTTGGCCCGATTAAAGCTCGCCCTCCTTCTCGCCACCTCCGCACTCCAGTCTTGATAAACGCGGATCACCGCGTTCTCCCATTTACTGCTCCGAGTTTTCTTTGCCCATCTAAGGGACCATTTCTCTATCCTTAAAACGGAGGAATCTCACCACTATGGCTCTGGGAATTTCTCCTGCTCTCGGCCCTCGCGCCATCACTCGGTATGCTCCCTCCACCTCCAACGGACCCGCCGGGGCCTCCGCTCCCATTAACGAGTGCAGCATCGTGCTCACATATGCCCCGACGTCCGCTCCCTCCACACCTTCAGGAAGACCAAGTATCCTCAGGTTGTTCCTCCTTGCGTTGTTCTCCAGTGCCTCCAACCTTTCCACACATCGTTTCTGATGTGCCTCATGCGTCGCCGTCTTCACCACCAGGCCCTGTATGTTGTCCTCATTCTCGGCTGCCTTTGCCTTCACGACCCGAAGCTCCCGCTCCTGGGTTTTTTGTTCCTCCTTTCGCCCTTCAATCGCCTGTAATATCGGGGCCAACAGCTCTTTCTTCATTTCCTTTTTGAGCTCTTCCACACAGCATTTCAAGAACTCTTGTTGTTCAGGGCCCCATGTTAAACTGCCACCTTCCGACGCCATCTTGGTTTTTGCTTGCCTTCCTTGCCGCTGTTCTAAAGGATCCACTGCAATCCGGCCACTTTCTCCTCCTTTTTTCATCCGTGTCCAGGGGGGATTCCCTTCTGGTTTACCGCACGGTGTTTTTAGCCGTCAAAATTGCCGTTGGGGCTCCTATCAAGAGCCCAAAAGTCCGTTTCACCGGGAGCTGCCGAAACATGCGACTCAGCTGGTCATCGCCGCACCCGGAAGTCCACTGTACGCCTTCTTAACAACCCTCTCAACCTGGGTGGCAACTTTCAGGGATCGATGTACATGGACACCGAGATCTCTCTGCTCATCCACACTGCCAAGAATCTTACCATTAGCCCACTACTCTGTCTTCCTGTTATTGCTTCCAAAATGAATCACTCACACTTTTCTGCATTAAACTCCATTTGCCACCTCTCAGCCCAGCGCTGCAGCTTATCTATGTCCCTCTGTAACTTGTAACATCCTTCCGCACTGTCCACAACTCCACCGACTTTAGTGTCATCTGCAAATTTACTCACCCATCCTTCTACGCCCACCTCCAGGTCATTTATAAAAATGACAAACAGCAGTGGCCCCAAAACAGATCCTTGTGGTACACCACTAGTAACTGGACTCCAGTCTGAACATTTCCCATCAACCACCACCCTTTGTCTTCTTCCAGCTAGTCAATTTCTGATCCAAACTGCTAAATCACCCTGAATCCCATGCCTCCGTATTTTCTGCAGTAGCCAACCATGGGGAACCTTATCAAACGCTTTACTGAAATCCATATACACCACATCAACTGCTTTACCCTCATCCACCTGTTTGGTCACCTTCTCAAAGAACTCTATAAGGTTTGTGAGGCACGACCTACCCTTCACAAAACCGTGTTGAGTAGCTCTAATCAAATTATTCCTTTCCACATGATTATACATCCTATCTCTTATAAACCTTTCCAAGATTTTTCCCACAACAGAAGTAAGGCTCACTGGTCTATAGTTACCGGGGTTATCTCTACTCCCCTTCTTGAACAAGGGGACAACATTTGCTATCCTCCAGTCTTCTGGCACTATTCCTGTAGACAAAGATGACTTAAAGATCAAGGCCAAAGGCTCAGCAATCTCCTCCCTAGCTTCCCAGAGAATCCTAGGATAAATCCCATCCGGCCCAGGTGACTTATCTATTTTCACACTTTCCAGAATTGCTACCGCCCACCAATGGTGTAAGAAGGCACCAGACCTTAAGTCATCAGTGTAGAGCTAGGTAGCAACATGTCAGGACATGCCATGTCATCATCTCTGTCTGCACCTGTACCCTCTATTGTAAATATGTTAAACATAGTTAAATAAAGTTAATAAAGACTTCATGGTAACTTTTACAAGACTGCTTGGTGATATCTTAGCAGTACACACTATGGGTAGCAACAACCCAACAAAATAATCTGTACTATCATCCCTGACTTTATTTAGCTTGTGACTATTTAGAACACGTGTGTTTTCGCTCAACAGTTATCTCGTATTTTGACAAAAGAATTCTTCAATCTGGGACAAGAGATAATACTGACAATGTATCCCACAGCTCACAAATATAAAACAGCATTTAATTCTGCAGAGGGGTATGTATTCAAGATAGGCTTATTTAAAGTAACCACAAAAAAACAATACTTTCTTTAATTGCTTATTCATTATTTTATAGGTTTAATAAAGAATTGTTTTTAACAATATTGACCTTTGTTGAATTGGGGATTGTAAATCCTTTGACTGTTACTGCATTGGGTTGTAGAAGGTTTGATAGAAAGGGTTTGATTTTAAATCATTGAATATTGGCACTTACGACCTCATACTGTAGTCGATACCCTCATTACACAGTTAACTATGGCAATATCATGGATGGCACTTTCATAAGTCATTTGGCATTGGTTTCCCGAAGTGCTTGCCTGTTTTAAGTGGTAGGCCTCTTTAATGTGCATATAGGGATCCTATGGCATTCTGTGCAACATACACAAAATCTTCTTGGTAGAACTGCATGAATTTCAGCAAGAAAATTGTTGAATCATATCATAGAATCATAGAATTTACAGTGTAGAAGTCTGCACTGGCCCTTGGAAAGAGCACCCTACCCAAGCCCACACCCCCATCCCATCCCCAGTAACACAGCCAACCTTTTTGGACACGAAGGGCGATTTAGCATGGCCAATCCACCTAACCTGCACATCTTTGGACTGTACTTGCTCAAGATAAATAATCAGCAGTTTATAGACATTTCGGTATGGCAGGTACTCAACATCAATCTAGAAACACAATTTAGTTTTATGGTAAAAAAAAATCCTGTGAGAGCTGGTGTGTACAGTCACATTATAAACATGATAATACAAACAAGCTGAATTTTCTCTTTGAGGAAACTCAATTAAATGCTAAAGACAGACTAGTCAGGTGATAAAAACAGGGCAAAAGTTTGTATGGCCATTATAATTTCTATTTTACTGCATCATTAATGTAAAAAATGGTTTATTTCACTTGATTTCATTAGTCTTGTAATAATGATTTTTTTTCCCCCCCTGACTTTATCTCACCATATTAATTCATCCATTATTCTCTGATATCAAACATACAAATTAGGAACGGGGGCATTTTGCCCACTAGAGCCTACCTTGCCACCTGACAAGATCATGACCGATCTGACTGTGGCCTCAACTTCACTTTCCCGTCTACCTGCTATACCCGTAGGATTTTGATTGACAAGAGAAGCAATCTGCCTCAGCTTTAAAAATATCTCATTACCATGCTTCCATTGCAGTCTGGGGAATGGAATCCCACAGACCAATGATTCTCTGAGACAAAATAATTCTCATATCTGTCTTAAATGGGGGACCCGTTATTTTTAAGCTGAACTAGAACCTTTCCTTTCAACTCACACACACATTCGGACTTTGTCTTGCCAATCAGAACTTAATCATCATTTTGGTCACTTTTAGTATATTTTGCAGGTAAGAAGGTTTTCCTAGCCTGAAGCTTTATGGCACATAGCCAATTGAAGGAGCCATATGAACACCCTTAACAAAATGTCAGTTCATGATTCTTTTCTTAAATTTCTACTGCATTTCTACATCTAAACACTGCTCGTACCATCCGTTCTGCTTAAGGGAGGTTAAAGAAAATGGGCAGGAATCTCCATCGGCTGAAGCCGAAATCGGGAAACATGATTGGGCCAAAAATTGGTTCTGATGCCAAAATCATGGCAGGCGCCGATTTGACACCAAATCGCAATTCTCCATCACCTTGACATTGGCATCAGTGCATTCCAGAACGCACGTACAGTAAATGCCGTTTGCATATTAGCGGGCCCGCCAGGTATTCTCCAGGGCCTCCGCGATTCTCCACCTCCGATGGTCCAAATTCCCGAAGGCGCAGTCCACTTGTGCTTTTAAAAGTCGTGTAATCAGTATTGTGGCTGATGAGAAAGTGAGAGGAGATAGGACACAAAGAGGTGCAATCGTGGGCTGCGGTCCTTACACTGGCCGGGCTGGCTGGGTTAGGTGGTGGGGGGAGGGAAAGGCCCATGGGGTCAGGGTGACATCCCACAGTACTGGGGTGGTGCCCAGGCATGGACTGCCATTGCCATGGCCTGAAAGGCAGCCACCTTGCTGCACACCCCACTGACCACCCATCATGGACGTCTGCTCCCGGTGAGCGTCAAGGTGACAGCCACCCTGAACCGAGTGAAGACCTTTCTGGGATCTCACAGAGCTCCGCGCACAGGGGCATCTGCTTCATCACGGAGGCCCTATATGCCCAGTCGGCACAATTCATCCATTTCAATGTGGACCGAGCTCACCAGGATGCCCGGGCAGCAGGGTTCGCCGCCATCGACGGGATGCCCCAGGCCCAGGGGGTGACCGATGAGATGCATACCCCACTATGAGCGCCTGCAGATGACAGGCCACTCTACACAAACTGAAAGGGGTTTTATTCGATGAACGTGATATGTGACATCAGATGCGCATCATGCATGTCTGTCCGATACCCAGGCAGTGTGCACAACAGGGGTTATCCACTACAGTCGTGGCTGATGGTGCCTATCCGGATGCCAAAGTCCAATGCTGAGACCCACTGCAATGACACCTATGCCTGCAACCAGGGGCATGATTGAGCGGTGCTTCGGCCTCCTGAAGATGCAGTTCAGGTGCCTGGATCGCTCTGGAGAGTTCCTCCAGTATGACGCTGAGAGGGTAGCCCGCATCGTTGCGGCCCGCTGGATCCTCCACAACATTGAGCAGCAGACGGGCGACGTGCTGGAGGAGGAGGATGAACACCAGTCGCATGACGTGCACCAGCGCCAACACGTATGAGACGCTCTGATTGCCTCCAGGTTCACCAACTGGGAGGGGGAGGGGGGAGAACTGGCCAAGGGAATGACACCACATCCCACCGCCCCACTTGCAAACCCCTCCGTGATACATACCTGCTGCACTACAGGGTGCGGGCCCAGGGTTGGCAGTAACATTGATCTGATCCATGGGATGGCGGATGATGACAACACGCTCTGTGATGAGCTCTGATGCTCCGCATCGTATGACAACATTTGACTCTTGCCCACGGTAGCATTTTCCACCACCTGCCTGGGTGATCCCTACATGTGAGCTGGCCATTCCATCACCACGGTCCCATCAGATCCCTGGGGCGACGGTGGTGGGAACGGTCAGGGGAGGGGGGTGGGGCGGAGTGTGAGCTCAGGCCACACACAACGTCTGCCCATTCCCCGCTCCCTCCCCCACACGCCCTCTCTGTCCAGCCCAGACCAGCCCACCCCTCACACCCATCTGACAGAGCACTGAGGCGGGTTGTAACAGTGTTAACAGGTGTTTAATGTGCACAAATATGTGCCCTATCCCCTATAACTAAACTGTGCCCTACAACCATGCCGACTTAACTAGTGATTACTTTTCTGGCCTTACAGGCCCTATCGCTATGTCTACATAGATCTGCAGATGCTACAGCAGGAGTGGACGCGGCCTGCTGTGATTCCCATCCTGCGACCTGGGTCCGTTAGTGGCCGTCTTCTGCGGTGACCGGGCTTGAATAGGCCCGGCTACTGATCACCAGCCGGTCCTGCAAGACACAAGACAAGACGCATGATTAGACCGCAGGCCTGGGAGAGCAGAGTTGAGGGGGTGGGGGCGGTGAGGGCGGTGTGGGGGTGGTGTTGGCATACATGTCACGGGGATGGCAACTGAGCAGGATCTCACTTACATGCCCGTGGCCGATCTCCATCCCAGCGACCTCCCTTTCCTCTGAGCCACAGACCACGTCCAGGACCCTCTGCTCAGCCACGGTGAGGGGCCGCAAGTCCGGCGGTCCCCCTCCAGTTTTCGCCCCCTCCCGGCAATTATGGGCGGCCTTCTCCTGGGGGAGGAGGAACATAAAACAACACTTTTAGCCAGTCCGACGCATGCAGCACAGTGAGTGGGTAGCTGTGGCCTCAGTAGCCAGGGAACCCGACTATGGCGGCCGGTATGGGTGCCGACAAGTGGTGCAGGGTGGGGTCCGGCCGCCACCCGCTGTGGGTGGTCGGTTTACGGGTGTGTGGTATGGGGGTTGGTGCTAGGTGCACAGTGTTGCCTACTCACCCTGGCCATCCTGAGGAGCTCATGCAGTTTTTTACGGCACTGCTGGCAGGTCCGGATGGTGTTGCTGGTGGCGTTGACTGCTTCTGCCACCTGGGTCTCCAGCAGGGTCTCCAGCTTGGCGTCTGTGAAACGGTGTGCCACTCTCCTCGCTGCCACCTTGTTGGCTGGGATGGTGTGTATGGGGAGTGAAGTGTGTATATGTGGCTGAAGCTTCTCAGTCTCCTGAGTGTCAATCACGAATCCCGCACCATTTCTCATTAGAATCGATTGTGTTCCATGTGGCACCGGTGCTAGCCCCTCCACAGTCACTGCATATGTCCAGGTGTGGTGCCTGTTTTGCTGTCGTGGAAGTTTACGAATCTTGCTCAGGAGTCAACACTTAGTCTCAGGAACGGAGAATCTCGCCCAAGGCTTACTTTAAGGTTCCCCTTCTTTGACCCAGTGCTTCTTAATAGTGCTGCATACAGTAGCCAAACTGAAAATTGACATTATTAGCAGAAGTTATCAAGTGAGTGAAGGCATGTTGAAATCATGACCAGTGTCAGAGGGATTTCTGTTTCTGCTTTGTGTTATTCAATCTTCAAACATAAAGATCATTTTCAGAATAATTCTTCTGATTCCTTTGATAGGTACTGGACAGTCACCATTTACAATGTGACTAATGAGATCATTCTAACAGTTCATGGCAGACCTATGACTTTTGAAGATTTATTTATCATGGATACATCCTATACTATTGAAAAACGTCTGGATCTCTCTATCATTAAAGCACTTGGGTATGTTTCGCTGAAACTGGCTAGGGGTAAAAATCCCTTGATCGTGCACCATCCATGCTCGGCCAGCAGTGCCTTACTTCTAACAGATTATGGTACTTTCATAACTCATGATGGTTTTATTACGGCAGAGGAGCTGAAAATCGTGCCCACCGAACTCCAGCTTCAAGAACAGAACAAAGTAATAACAGCAGCTTTCCTGGAGCGAAACATCTTATTTCTTATTGGAGACTCCGTTTATATAAGACATGAGAAAGGCTTTTATACAAAACTTGGGATCAAGAGTGGTCTACCCAAAAATACTATTATTGGCCTACTGAGCAGGACGTCGTGTGCATCTATATATCCAGTAGTGGTATGTCTATTTAAATTATTACTAAATTACAAATATTTCTGATTATTATAAAGTATTACAGATGAGGATGAGAGATATTTAGAGGTGATTTAAAAAAGAGCTGATGGGAATAGTCAGTTTATCAGTGAATGATGCTTTTGAAAAGAGATGCAGAAACCAGGAGAACCTTTTAAGACAAGCTGTCAGAACATGAATGCTATTGCTATTACATGGCTTGATTTTTAAGGATTCCTTTAAAAGGCCTTCCTTACTTGGTCAAAGATATGCTGAAGTTTGGTTTGGCACAAACCTTTCTGTGGTACTGCCTGGGAAATTCCTCACAGCAGACAAGAATAACATTTAGAGGTTTCTGTCGAGATATCCTCTTGTTGATCCAGGTTGGCTCAGCCGTACATTATTATCTTCTCATTTTTCCCTCACTACCCAGGATGCACATACTGACCCTTGTGCAGGCCTTCATAGCTGTATTGGGTCGAATGACTCCCAAAGATTACCAGAAGAAGTTAGTATTTCCCTCACTGCATCCTTCTGAAATTCTGAATTTGGTGGTCAGATCATGCCCCCTATGGGATCCTATCATAATGGCAGCTTTGTGAGCCAACAGAAACAAAACAAAGAAAAGGGCAATAACATGTTTTAATTTTGTTCAGCAGAGATTTGGACATTTTGATACTGTAGGTCAATGGACAAAAATGTTGGCCAGGCCAGCTCCACAACTCCTCATCAAATCTTTTACATCCGATGAAAAGGGCAGACGGGACCTCATTTTTATTTCTCTTATGAAATGCAACAGCACCAAGAATGCAGAAATCCTCATTGCTGCAGTGGGTGTCAGTCAATTTGATGTTCTTAAGGACAGCAATGTGGCGCAAGGGTTAGCACTGCTGCCTCACGGCGCTGAGGTCCCAGGTTCGATCCCGGCCCTGGGTCACTGCCTGTGTGGAGTTTGCACATTCCCCCGTGTTTGCGTGGGTTTCGCCCCCACAACCCAAAGATGTGCAGGTACGTGAACTGGCCATGCTAAATTGCCTCATAGGGAAAAATGAATTGGGGACTCTAAATTTTTTTTTTTTAATTTAAAAATGTGATGTTCTTAAATTCTGAAAATCCATATCTGGCCCAACCCACTATTTTATTTATATCAATGATGTCCCTATTTAGGAGGTTAACACGTAACCATTATTGTAGATGTGCTTGGATTGACACATTTGGAATTGTATGGAATGCAAAACGTGCAGCAAATAAAGTCACGCGTGGCAAAATTGGCAGTTGTTCCACTTATAATGGGAAAACAATGAGATTGCAACAGACTTAATTAACAAGCCATTAACACTGCAGGGCGAGGACTGCAACAAAGTGTGCATCACTCTAAATCTAACTGATGATAAGAGAAAACAGATGGCAAAGATACTGAATGGTTTGGGCAATCATTTTGAACCCCGAATGAATGCTACAATTCAGGAAGACAGAAAACCACAGAGCGAGGGAGAGAATGAGCAGAATTCTCTGGCACTCTGCACAGAAAATCTGGGGACATGACTTTTTCTGTCACGCTGCGGGGCGGGACCTGATACATATGGCAACACTGGCTCCACAGAGGTTGGAGTACCTTTTAAAAAGGGTGTTCTAATCTGCATGAAAAATATAACCCCCCCCCCCGCCACAAGCACCGCGGCAACTCCTCCTGCAGAAGCACCAGAACAACCCCCTTCATTATAGTTCTCTAGACAGCCTGCCAAGGCAATGTCTAGGCATGTCCTTTTCCCCCTGGGGCTACATTTAATTCTACTCCCCCATGGGTTCCCTTCAACTGCTTCACATTTTGCAAAAGCAGTTGTAAATCTCGGCGACGTGCGTCACTTAGTATAGGGGGATTTCTTAATGTGGGGGGAACATTTGGCAGGGACGCCCTTTCTCAGCAGGAATCTTGTTACGTCACTGGTGAGGGGCGGGAGAAAAAAGGGATGTTTGTATCTTTTGTTCAAAATGAAAAGGGACTTTTTGTTTTTTGAAATTTAACAGGTCTGATTGACATGTCTGTCTTTCCATAGTCAAATGGCTATGCCATGGGGCTGTCCCTGGAGGCAGACATCTTAACACCAGTTTAATAAAACCTCTTACAGCGGCAGGTACTGAAGAAGGTTGTCCTTGCTTTGTTACCTGTAAGGCAGGTAATCTGTGCTACTTAACTCAGTTACAGTAGAGGCTTTGGAAGAAGGCTTGAAGTCGTCCAGAAGTTTTACAGAAGGTTTATTGAGCAACACAACTTAAATAACTGCGTGAGTTCTTACTTTAAGAACTGTACTAGTAGAAAGGTTACAACTTTTCTATACACTACAACTAGGCCTGACCACACTAACAGCCCTGAGCTAAATCTCTGCCTCTGTTCTCCTCACAGTCTAATCCACCCAACAGGCCAGAGGGCTGCTTGCTTCCCCTTTTATACACGCCAATGCTGCCCCCTAGTGGTCTTTCCATTACCCATTAGCCCCTTCTGTACATACCCATGTGAGATCACTGCAGTCCTTATATATGAAACCTATCCAGGACACCCCACTTGTAATGTGTTTGTGTGTAGCTTGAAAAAGGACATAATTGTACTCACCTGTGATGCCTTCTTCAGTCAAAACATAACTCGCACGGCAGAATCTTGTGCCAATCGTGAATTTTCAGGACCATTTCCAAATCAGGATACCCATGTGTCCCCAATTGGACAGCAGACAGGTTCTTGAAGTTTCAGGCCCAATTAGGGAGCCCACAGCAGTGGATGGTCCTACAAAGAGAGGCAGACCAGAGAACGAAGGGTACCTCAAAGTGAAGGCAAACTCAGAGTGTTCAATTTTAAAAATAAGAGACCTAAAGCCAGTAAGGCCATAGGAGTAACGGATGTATATAAAACAACTTGGGCGGAATTTTAAATTTGAGAGATTAAGGGTGGGTTTGTCCGTCCCGCCGCGTCAGACCGCCGGTTCAGCACGCCTTTGGGATTCTCCGTTTCGCCAGCTTGTCAATGGGGTTTCCCATTGTGGGGCAGCCCCATGCCGTCAGGATGGAGCATCCGACGGGGAGCATCAAATGGGGCATCCTGACGCAGAGAATTCAGCCGAAGATGAGCAAAAGACCCAGGAGCGGGAGCTTCGGGTTGTGAAGGCAAAGGCTGCCGAGAATGAGGACGATATACAGGGCCTGATGGTGAAGACGGAAATACATGAGGCACACCATAAACGATGTGTGGAAAGACTGGAGGTGCTGGAGAATAACGCGAGGAGGAATAATTTAAGGATTCTTGGTCTTCCTGAAGGTGCAGAAGGAGCGGACGTCGGGGCATATGTGAGCACGATGCTGCACTCATTAATGGGAGCGGAGGCCCCGGCGGGTCCGCTGGAGGTGGAGAGAGCATACCGAGTGATGGCGCGAGGACCGAGAGTAGGAGAAATTCCTAGAGCCATAGTGGTGAGATTCCTCCGTTTTAAGGACAGAGATATGGTCCTTAGATGGGCAAAGAAAACTCGGAGCAGTAGGTGGGAGAACGCGGTGATCCGCGTATATCAAGACTGGAGTGCGGGGGTGCGTCGATGACCAGCTAAGTCGCACGTTTCGGCAGCTCCCGGTGGAACGGACTTTTGGGCTCTTGATAGGAGCCCCAACGGCAATTTTAACGGCTAAAAACACCGTGCGGTAAACCAGAAGGGTGTTCCCCCTGGACACGGATGGAAAAAGGAGAGGAAAGTGGCCGGATTGCAGCGGATCCTTTGGAACAACGGCAAGGAAGGCAAGCAAAAACCAAGATGGCGTCGGAAGGTGGCAGTTTCATATGGGGCCCTGAACAACAAGAGTTCTTGAAATGCTGCGTGGAGGAGATAAAAAAGGAAATGAAGAAAGAGTTGTTGGCCCCGATACTACAGGCGATCGAAGGGCTAAAGGAGGAACAAAAGACCCAGGAGCAGGAGCTTCGGGTCGTGAAGGCGAAAGCAGCCGAGAATGAGAACGATATACAGGGCCTGGTGGTGAAGTCGGAGATACAGGAGGCACATCAGAAACGATGTGTGGAGAGGTTGGAGGCACTGGAAAACAACGCAAGGAGGAACAACCTGAGGATTCTTGGCCTTCCTGAAGGTGTGGAGGGGGCGGACGTCGGGGCATATGTGAGCACGATGCTGCACTCGTTAATGGGAGCGGAGGCCCCGACGGGTCCGTTGGAGGTGGAGGGAGCGTACCGAGTTATGGTGCGAGGATCGAGAGCAGGAGAAACTCCCAGAGCCATAGTGGTGAGATTCCTCCGTTTTAAGGATAGAGAAATGGTCCTTAGATGGGCGAAGAAAACTCGGTGCAGTAAATGGGAGAACGCGGTGATCCGCGTTTATCAAGACTGGAGTGCGGAGGTGGCGAGAAGGAGGGCGAGCTTTAATCGGGCCAAGGCGGTACTTCATAAAAGGAAGATAAAATTTGGAATGCTGCAACCGGCAAGACTGTGGGTCACATATCAAGGGAGGCACCACTACTTTGAGACGGCGGATGAAGCGTGGACTTTTATTGTAGAAGAAAAACTGGAATGAGTGGATTATGAAAAAGAACGTTTGGACAAAGTGGTGGGGCGAATGGGGGGGGCGAAGAGGGGTTTTATGTTCTAATCCTGCGGTATGGTAACTTTTCTTTCTCCCACAGGTGGTGATGGGGGAGGTGGGGAGGGAGAGGAGATGGGGCGTTGGCCATGGGAGGCGGGGCCGAGGGAGAAGCGCGGGCTTGGTTCCCGCGCTATGATAATTATGGCGGGAATAGAGAAGCAGGAAGGAGGGGGCGTCGCACGGTGCGAGCCGTGGTCACGGGGGGAAGCCGAGGTCAGCCAGAGTTTGCTGACTTCTGGGAGCAACATGGGGGGAGTAATTACGCTAGCGGGGGGTCGAGCGGGGGGGGGGGGTGGGAGGGGGGAATTACTGGGTTGCTGCTGCTGGGGAAAGGGGGGAGTGGGTACGGGAGAGGATGGGCGGGGGGGCACCGCCTGGGGGAGATACAGCTGCGTGGGAACTGGGTGAGAAGCTGGAAAAAGATGATGGCTAACCGGCAAGGGGGGGGGGTGGGAAGCCCCCCAACTCGGCTGATCACGTGGAACGTGAGAGGGCTCAAAGGGCCGATAAAGAGGGCACGAGTACTCGCACACCTTAAGAAACTTAAAGCAGATGTGGTTATGTTACAGGAAACGCACCTGAAACTGATAGACCAGGTTAGGCTGCGCAAAGGATGGGTGGGGCAGGTGTTCCATTCGGGGCTGGATGCGAAAAACAGGTGGGTGGCTATATTAGTGGGGAAGCGGGTAATGTTCGAGGCAAAGACTATAGTGGCGGATAATGGGGGCAGATACGTGATGGTGAGTGGCAAATTACAGGGAGAGATGGTGGTTTTGGTAAACGTGTATGCCCCGAACTGGGATGATGCCAACTTTATGAGGCGAATGCTAGGACGCATCCCGGACCTAGAGACGGGAAAGCTGATAATGGGGGGAGACTTTAACACGGTGTTGGAACCAGGGCTGGATAGGTCGAAGTCCAGGACTGGTAGGAGGCCGGCAGCAGCCAAGGTGCTTAAGGATTTTATGGAGCAGATGGGAGGTGTGGACCCGTGGAGATTCAGTAGACCGAGGAGTAAGGAGTTCTCGTTTTTCTCCTATGTCCATAAAGTCTATTCGCGCATAGACTTTTGTGTGTTGGGTAGGGCATTGATCCCGAAGGTGAGGGGAACGGAATATACGGCTATAGCCATTTCGGATCATGCCCCACACTGGGTAGACTTGGAGATAGGGGAGGAAACAGGAGGGCGCCCACCCTGGAGAATGGACATGGGACTAATGGCGGATGAGGGGGTGTGCCTAAGGGTGAGGGGATGTATTGAAAAGTACTTGGAACTCAATGACAATGGGGAGGTTCAGGTGGGAGTGGTCTGGGAGGCGTTGAAGGCGGTGGTTAGGGGGGAGCTGATATCAATAAGGGCACATAAAGGGAAGCAGGAGAGTAAGGAACGGGAGCGGTTGCTGCAAGAACTTTTGAGGGTGGACAGACAATATGCGGAAGCACCGGAGGAGGGACTGTACAGGGAAAGGCAAAGGCTGCATGTGGAATTTGACTTGCTGACTACAGGCACTGCAGAGGCACAATGGAGGAAGGCGCAGGGTGTGCAGTATGAATATGGGGAGAAGGCGAGCAGATTGCTGGCACACCAATTGAGGAAAAGGGGAGCAGCGAGGGAAATAGGGGGAGTGAGGGATGAGGAAGGAGAGATGGAGCGGGGAGCGGAGAGAGTGAATGAAGTGTTCAAGACATTTTATAAAAAATTATATGAAGCTCAACCCCCGGATGGGAGGGAGAGAATGATGGATTTTTTGGATCGGCTGGAAATTCCCAAGGTGGAAGAGCAGGAAAGGGTGGGACTGGGAGCACAGATCACGGTAGAAGAAGTGGTGAAAGGAATTAGGAACATGCAGACGGGAAAGGCCCCGGGACCGGACGGATTCCCAGTTGAATTTTACAGAAAATATTTGGACTTGCTCGCCCCGGTACTGACGAGGACCTTTAACGAGGCAAAGGAAAGGGGACAACTGCCCCCGACTATGTCTGAAGCAACGATATCGCTTCTCTTAAAGAAGGAAAAGGACCCGCTACAATGCGGGTCCTACAGACCAATTTCCCTCCTAAATGTGGATGCCAAGGTCCTGGCCAAGGTAATGGCAATGAGAATAGAGGAATGTGTCCCGGGGGTGGTTCACGAGGACCAAACTGGGTTTGTGAAGGGGAGACAGCTGAACACGAATATACGGAGGCTGTTAGGGGTAATGATGATGGCCCCACCAGAGGGTGAAACGGAGATAGTAGTGGCGATGGATGCCGAGAAAGCATTTGATAGAGTGGAATGGGATTATCTGTGGGAGGTGTGGAGGAGATTTGGTTTTGGAGAGGGGTATGTTAGATGGGTGCAGCTATTGTATAGGGCCCCAGTGGCGAGTGTGGTCACGAATGGACGGGGATCGGCATATTTTCGGCTCCATAGAGGGACAAGGCAGGGATGTCCTCTGTCCCCATTATTGTTTGCACTGGCGATTGAGCCCCTGGCGATAGCGCTGAGAGGTTCCAAGAGATGGAGGGGAATACTTAGGGGAGGAGAAGAACACCGGGTATCTTTATATGCGGATGATTTGCTACTATATGTGGCGGATCCGGCGGAGGGGATGCCAGAAATAATGCGGATACTTGGGGAGTTTGGGGATTTTTCAGGGTATAAATTGAACATGGGGAAGAGTGAGCTGTTTGTGGTGCATCCAGGGGAGCAGAGTAGAGAAATAGAAGACCTACCGTTGAGGAAGGTAACAAGAGACTTTCGTTACCTGGGGATCCAGATAGCTAAGAATTGGGGCACATTGCACAGGCTAAATTTAACGCGGTTGGTGGAACAGATGGAGGAAGATTTCAAGAGATGGGATATGGTAGCACTGTCAATGGCAGGTAGGGTGCAGGCGGTTAAGATGGTGGTCCTCCCGAGATTCCTCTTTGTGTTTCAGTGCCTCCCGGTGGTGATCACGAAGGCTTTTTTTAAAAGGATAGAAAAGAGCATCATGGGTTTTGTTTGGGCCGGGAAGACTCCGAGAGTGAGGAAGGGATTCTTACAGCGTAGTAGGGATAGGGGGGGGCTGGCACTACCGAGCCTAAGTGAGTACTATTGGGCCGCTAATATTTCAATGGTGAGTAAGTGGATGGGAGAGGAGGAGGGAGCGGCGTGGAAGAGATTAGAGAGGGCGTCCTGTAGGGGGACCAGCCTGCAGGCTATGGTGACAGCCCCATTGCCGTTCTCACCGAGGAACTACACCACGAGCCCGGTGGTGGTAGCTACACTGAAGATTTGGGGACAGTGGAGACGACATAGGGGAAAGACCGGAGCATTGGGGGGGTCCCCGATAAGAAACAACCATAGGTTTGCCCCGGGGGGAATGGATGGGGGATATGGAATGTGGCAAAGAGCAGGAATAACGCAACTGAAAGATCTATTTGTGGATGGGAAGTTCGCAAGTCTGGGAGCGCTGACCGAGAAATATGGGTTGCCCCAAGGGAATACATTCAGGTACATGCAATTGAGGGCTTTTGCGAGGCAACAGGTGAGGGAATTCCTGCAGCTCCCGACACAAGAGGTGCAGGACAGAGTCATCTCAAAGAAATGGGTGGGGGATGGTAAGGTGTCGGATATATATAGGGAAATGAGGGACGAAGGGGAGACTATGGTGGATGAACTAAAAGGGAAATGGGAAGAAGAGCTAGGGGAGGAGATCGAGGAGGGGCTGTGGGCAGATGCCCTAAACAGGGTAAACTCGTCGTCCTCGTGTGCCAGGCTAAGCCTGATTCAGTTTAAGGTATTACACAGGGCACATATGACTGGAACACGGCTCAGTAAATTTTTTGGGGTGGAGGATAGGTGTGCGAGGTGCTCGAGAAGCCCAGCGAATCATACCCATATGTTTTGGTCATGTCCGGCACTACAGGGGTTTTGGGTGGGGGTGACAAAGGCGCTTTCAAAAGTAGTAGGAGTCCGGGTCGAACCAAGCTGGGGGTTGGCTATATTTGGGGTTGCACAAGAGCCGGGAGTGCAGGAGGCGAGAGAGGCCGATGTTTTGGCCTTTGCGTCCCTAGTAGCCCGGCGCAGGATATTGCTAATGTGGAAAGAAGCCAAGCCCCCGGGGGTGGAGACCTGGATAAATGACATGGCGGGGTTCATAAAGCTAGAGCGGATTAAGTTCGTCCTAAGGGGGTCGGCTCAAGGGTTCACCAGGCGGTGGCAACCGTTCGTCGAATATCTTGCGGAAAGATAGATGGGGGAAAAAAGAAGGCAGCAGCAGCAGCCCAGGACTTGGGGGGGGGGTGTAGCCTGTGACAAGGCAGTTGCCAATTAGGGCTAGTTTTCATTTGTGTTATTTAATATTTATTTATTTGTTGTTTTTTGTTTATATAAAAAAGGTCATTATTATCTGTATTGTTATAATGTTGTGTAAAGGATGCACAATGTACTGTGTTGGTTGACCAAAAATTTTCAATAAAATATTTATAAAAAAAAAAAATCAAGACTGGAGTGCGGAGGTGGCGAGAAGGAGGGCGAGCTTTAATCGGGCCAAGGCGGTGCTTCACAAAAAGAAGATAAAATTTGGAATGCTGCAACCAGCAAGACTGTGGGTCAGATATCAAGGGAGGCACCACTACTTTGAGACGGCGGATGAGGCGTGGACTTTTATTGTGGAAGAAAAATTGGAATAAGCGGGTTATTAAAAAAGAAAGTTTGAAACGAAGTGGTGGGGCGAGTATGGGGGGCGAAGAGGGGGGAAAAAGGGGGGAAAGAGGAGTTTTATGTTATTAATCCTGCGATGCGGTAACTTTTCTCTCTTCCACAGGTGGTGGTGGAGGGAGGAAGGGAGGTGGAGGAGATGGGGCGTTGGCCATGGGGGGCGGGGCCAAAAGGGAAGCGCGGGCTTTGTTCCCGCGCTATGATAATCACGGCGGGAATAGGGAAGCAGGAAGGAGGGGGCGTCGCACGGTGCGAGCCGAGGTCACGGGGGGAAGCTGAGGTCGGCCAGAGTTTGTTGACTTCTGGGAGCAACATGGGGGGTGTAACTACGCTAGTGGGGGATCTAGCGGGGGGGGGGGTGGAAGGGGGGAGTTCCAGGGTTGCTGCTGCTGGGGAGAGGGGGGAGCCGGTATGGGGTGGGGTGGGTGGGGGGGCACCGCCTGGGGGGGACACAGCTGCGTGGGAACCGGGTGAGGAGCTGGAAAAAGGGGATGGCTAATCGACAAGGGGGGGGGGGGGTAAAAAGCCCCCCAACCCGGTTGATCACGTGGAATGTGAGAGGGCTGAACGGGCCGATAAAGAGGGCACGGGTACTCGCACACCTTAAGAAACTTAAGGCAGACGTGGTTATGTTACAGGAGACGCACTTGAAACTGATAGACCATCTTAGACTACGCATAGGATGGGTGGGGCAGGTGTTTCATTCGGGGCTAGATGCGAAAAACAGGGGGGTGGCTATATTAGTGGGGAAGCAGGTAATGTTTGAGGCAAAGACCATAGTGGCGGATAGTGGGGGCAGATACGTGATGGTGAGCGGCAAATTACAGGGGGAGGCGGTGGTCTTGGTAAACGTATATGCCCCGAACTGGGATGATGCCAATTTTATGAGGCGCATGCTAGGACGCATCCCGGACCTAGAGGTGGGAAAGTTGGTAATGGGGGGAGATTTTAATACGGTGCTGGAACCAGGGCTGGATAGGTCGAGGTCCAGACTGGAAGGAGGCCGGCAGCAGCCAAGGTGCTTAGAGATTTTATGGAGCAGATGGGAGGAGTAGACCCGTGGAGATTTAGCAGACCTAGGAGTAAGGAGTTTTCGTTTTTCTCCTATGTCCACAAAGTTTATTCGCGAATAGACTTTTTTGTTTTGGGAAGGGCGTTGATCCCGAAGGTGAGGGGGACGGAGTATACGGCTATAGCCATTTCGGATCACGCTCCACATTGGGTGGACTTGGAGATAGGGGAGGAAACAGAAGGGCGTCCACCCTGGAGAATGGACATGGGACTAATGGCGGATGAGGGTGTGTGTCTAAGGGTGAGGGGGTGCATTGAAAAGTACTTGGAACTCAATGATAATGGGGAGGTCCAGGTGGGAGTGGTCTGGGAGGCGCTGAAGGCAGTGGTTAGAGGGGAGCTGATATCAATAAGGGCACATAAAGGAAAGCAGGAGAGTAGGGAACGGGAGCGGTTGCTGCAAGAACTTCTGAGGGTGGACAGGCAATATGCGGAGGCACCGGAGGAGGGACTGTACAGGGAAAGGCAAAGGTTACACGTAGAATTTGATTTGCTGACAACGGGTACTGCAGAGGCACAGTGGAGGAAGGCACAGGGTGTACAGTACGAATATGGGGAGAAGGCGAGCAGGTTGCTGGCCCACCAATTGAGGAAAAGGGGAGCAGCGAGGGAAATAGGGGGAGTGAGGGATGAGGAAGGAGAGATGGAGCGGGGAGCGGAGAGAGTGAATGGAGTGTTCAAGTCATTCTATAAAAGATTATACGAAGCTCAGCCCCCGGATGGGAAGGAGAGAATGATGTGCTTTCTGGACCGGCTGGAATTTCCTAAGGTGGAGGAGCAGGAGAGGGTGGGACTGGGAGCACAGATCGAAATGGAGGAAGTAGTGAAAGGAATTAGGAGCATGCAGGCGGGGAAGGCTCCGGGACCGGATGGATTTCCAGTTGAATTTTATAGGAAATATGTGGACTTGCTCGCCCCGCTACTGATGAGAACCTTTAATGAGGCGAAGGAAAGGGGACAGCTGCCCCCGACTATGTCAGAGGCAACGATATCGCTTCTCCTGAAGAAGGAAAAGGACCCGCTGCAATGCGGGTCCTATAGACCTATTTCCCTCCTAAATGTAGACGCTAAGATTCTGGCCAAGGTAGTGGCAATGAGGATAGAGGATTGTGTCCCGGGGGCGGTCCATGAGGACCAAACTGGGTTTGTGAAGGGGAGACAGCTGAATACGAATATACGGAGGCTGCTAGGGGTAATGATGATGCCCCCACCAGAGGGGGAAGCGGAGATAGTGGTGGCGATGGATGCCGAGAAAGCATTTGATAGAGTGGAGTGGGATTATTTGTGGGAGGTGCTGAGGAGATTTGGTTTTGGAGATGAGTATATTAGATGGGTACAGCTGTTGTATAGGGCCCCGATGGCAAGTGTGGTCACGAATGGACGGGGGTCTGTTACTTTCGGCTCCATAGAGGGACGAGGCAGGGATGCCCTCTGTCCCCATTACTGTTTGCGTTGGCGATTGAGCCCCTGGCAATAGCATTGAGGGGTTCCAGGAAGTGGAGGGGAGTACTCAGAGGGGGAGAAGAACACCGGGTATCTCTGTATGCGGACGATTTGTTGTTATATGTAGCGGACCCGGCGGAGGGGATGCCAGAGATAATGCGGATACTTGGGGAGTTTGGAGAATTTTCAGGGTATAAACTGAACATGGGGAAAAGTGAGTTGTTTGTGGTGCATCCAGGGGAGCAGAGCAGAGAAATAGAGGACTTACCGCTGAGGAAGGTAACAAGGGACTTTCGTTACTTGGGGATCCAGATAGCCAAGAATTGGGGTACATTGCATAGGTTAAATTTAACGCGGTTGGTGGAACAGATGGAGGAGGACTTTAAGAGATGGGACATGGTATCCCTGTCATTGGCAGGGAGGGTGCAGGCGGTTAAAATGGTGGTCCTCCCGAGATTCCTCTTTGTGTTTCAGTGCCTCCCGGTGGTGATCACGAAGGCTTTTTTCAAAAGGATTGAGAAGAGTATCATGAGTTTTGTGTGGGCCGGGAAGACCCCGAGAGTGAGGAAGGGATTTTTGCAGCGTAGTAGGGATAGGGGGGGGGCTGGCGCTACCGAACCTGAGTGAGTACTACTGGGCCGCCAACATCTCAATGGTATGTGTGTGGATGGGAGAAGAGGAGGGAGCGGCGTGGAAGAGATTGGAGAGGGCGTCCTGTAGGGGGACTAGCCTACAAGCTATGGTGACGGCGCCATTGCCGTTCTCACCGAAGAAATACACCACAAGCCCGGTGGTGGTGGCTACTTTGAAAATTTGGTGGCAGTGGAGACGGCATAGGGGAAAGACGGGAGCCTCGGTGTGATCCCCGATAAGAAATAACCATAGGTTTGCCCCGGGGAGAATGGATGGGGGATTTGGAACATGGCAAAGAGCAGGAGTAACACATTTGAAAGATCTGTTTGTAGATGGGACGTTTGCAAGTCTGGGAGCGCTGACCGAAAAATATGGGTTGCCCCAAGGGAATGCATTGCGGTATATGCAACTGAGGGCTTTTGCGAGGCAACAGGTGAGGGAATTCCCGCAGCCCCCGACGCAGGAGGTGCAGGACAGAGTGATCTCAAAGACATGGGTGGGGGACGGTAAGGTGTCAGACACATATAGGGAAATGAGAGACGAGAGGGAGATTATGGTAGATGAGCTGAAAGGGAAATGGGAAGAAGAGCTGGGGGAGGAGATTGAGGAGGGGCTGTGAGCTGATGCCCTAAGTAGGGTAAACTCATCGTCCTCGTGTGCCAGACTAAGCCTGATACAATTTAAGGTGTTACACAGGGCGCATATGACTGGAACACGGCTCAGCAAATTTTTTGGAGTAGAGGATAGGTGTGCGAGATGCTCGAGAAGCCCAGCGAATCACACCCACATGTTCTGGTCATGTCCGGCACTACAGGGGTTTTGGGTGGGGGTGACAAAGGTGCTTTCGAAGGTAGTGGGGGTACAGGTCGAACCAAGCTGGGGGTTGGCTATATTTGGGGTTGCAGAAGAGCCGGGAGTGCAGGAGGCGAGAGAGGCTGATGTTTTGGCCTTTGCGTCCCTAGTAGCCCATCGCAGGATACTGTTGATGTGGAAGGAAGCCAAGCCCCCGGGTGTGGAGACCTGGATAAATGACATGGCAGGGTTTATAAAGCTGGAACGGATTAAGTTCGTCCTAAGGGGATCGGCTCAAGGGTTCACCAGGCGGTGGCAACCGTTCGTCGAATACCTCACAGAGAGATAGAGGGAATGGAAAAGAAGAAGACAGCAGCAGCAGCCCAGGGGGTGGAGGGAACCAGAAGGACTCTCAGGGATGTTAATATATAAGTACAATATGTATAGGTTGTTGTTATAGATAATTGTATATTGGACATATTTTTGGAGAGTATTTACTTGGGACAAGGCAGTTGCCGTTTTGTTTTGTTTTTATATTATTTATTTCTTGTTTATAAAACTGGCCATTGTTATTTATATTGTTATATTCCTGTGTAAAGGATACACAATGTACTGTTATGGTTGGCCAAAAATTTTCAATAAAATATATTTTAAAAAAACAAGGAAAAATGCGTTTTCCACACAACCCGGCTAGCCATCCTCGGCTAAGTTGTGTAAAATGGGGTCCTAGGTCCCGATCTTGACCGCATGCGCCCCCTTAAGGAACTCCCCCTCCCCCGCAGCCTCAAGGCCCTCAAACGGTGCTTGGGGCTTTTCTCCTCTTACGCCCAGTGGGTCCCCAAATAAGCAGACAAAGCCCGCCCACTCATAAAGACCACAATATTTCCCCTGTCAGCTGAGGCTCGATCGGCCTTCAGCCACAACAAGGCCGACATCATCAAGGCCGCTTTGCACGTGGTGGACAAAACTATCCCTTTCCAGGTAGAGAGCGATGCGTCAAACATCGCCCTGGCTGCTACCCTCAACCAGGCAGGCAGACCAGTAGCGTTCTTCTCCGGACCCTCACCGCTTCTGAGGTTCGACACTCTGCAGTCGAGAAGGAGGCACAAGCCATTGTGGAGGCTGTGCGGCACTGGAGGCACTACCTAGCCGGTAGGAGGTTCACCCTCGTCACCGACCAACGTTCGGTAGCCCTCATGTTTGATAACGCACAACGGGGCAAAATAGAAAACGATACAATTTTGAGGTGAAGGATCGAACTCTCCACCTACACGTACGATATCAAGTATCATCCAGGGGAGCTCAACGAGCCCCCAGATGCCCTGTCCCGCGGCACGTGCGCCAACGTGCAGGAGGACTGCCTGCAAGCCATCCACAATGACCTCGGTTACCTGGCTCGTCCACTTTATCAAGTCCCGCAACCTACCTCACTGAACCGAGCAGGTCAAGGCCATGATCAGGGCTTGCCAGATCTGCGCGGAGTGCAAACCGCACTTCTACCGGCCAGACAAGGCTTGTCTCGTGAAGGCCTCGGGGCCCTTTGAGCGACTAAGTGGACTTCAAAGGTCCCCTCCCGTCCACCAACTGCAATGCCTACTTCCTCACCATCATCGACGAGTTCTCCCGCTTCCCATTCGCTGTCCCCTGTCCCGACATGACCTCGGCCACCGTGATAAAGGCACTGCACAGCATCTTCACCCTGTTTGGTTTCCCCGCTTATATCCACAGCGACCGGGATACATCGTTCACGAGCGATGAACTGCGTCAGTATCTGCTCAGCAAAGGCATTGCCTCGAGTAGAACGACCAGTTATAACCCGCGGGGAAATGGGCAGGTGGAGAGGGAGAACGCGACAGTTTGGAAGGCTGTCCTTCTGGCCCTAGGGTCAAGAAATCTCCCAACCACCCGCTGGCAGGAGGTCCTACCCGATGCCCTACACTCCATTAGGTCGCTCCTCTGCACGGCCACGAATGAGACCCCTCACAACCGCTTGCTTGTCTTCCCCAGGAAGTCCACCTCCGTGGTCTCGCTTCCACCTTGGCTGACGGCTCCGGGACCTGTGGGTATGTTCTTGTTTCCTTCCATAGGAAGTTTTTAAGCTGCAGGTATCTGAGTTTGTTGCCTTTAGCTAGTTAGAATTTCTGCGTTAGTTCGCCCAGTGTTGTGACCCTACCGTCAGTGTATAGATCCCTGACTGTCCCCCGTCCTGTCTCGGTGAGTGCTGGTGTGAACCTGCGGTTATTGCAGATGGGGGCTTTGTCAAACATTTTGGTCAGTCTGAATTGCTGCTGTAGTTGGTTCCACATCTGGAGGGTGGCTATCACCACTGGGCTGCTCGAGTGTTTCTTGGGAGGGGATGGGAGTGCCGCCGTGGCGAGGGCCCGGAAAGAGGTCCCCTTGCACGAGGCCTCCTCCGTGTGCACCCACTCGGCTTCTGGCTCCTTTGTCCATCCCATCACTCATTCCGCTGTCGCTGCCTAGTGGTCCTGTCCAAAGCTGGAGGATTACTGGAAGGAAGTTTTTAGGGTAATCTCTAAAGTGGTGCACGTGAAACTTGACCCGGGCCCTCTGGAGGCCATATTCGGGGGGCTCGGATCAGCCAGGGTTGGAAGTGGGTGCAGAGGCAGATGTTGTAGCTTTCGCCTCGTTGATTGCCCAAAGGCAGATCCTATTGGGGTGGAGGTTAACCTCTCCACCCACTGCCCTGGCGTGGCGGGGGGACCTGCTGGAATTCTTAATTCTTGAGAAGGCGAAGTTTGAACTGAGGGGAAGGATGGAGGAGTTCTACAATTCATGGGCGTTATTCATTATGCACTTTCAAGAATTGAATGACATCGAACATTAGGGGGGGACGGTTGGGGGAGGGGACTGTGTATGTTGATGGTGACTATGAGTGATTCCGGGGGGCGCGGCATGTGTTTCAGTGTTTAGCACAGGGACTACGGCGCTGAGGACCCGGGTTTGAATCCCGGGCCTGGGTCACTGTCCGTGTGGAGTTTGCACATTCTCTCCATGTCTGCGTGGGTTTCACCCCCACAACCCAAACATGTGCAGGTT
This sequence comes from Scyliorhinus torazame, assembly GCF_047496885.1. NCBI lineage: Eukaryota > Metazoa > Chordata > Chondrichthyes > Carcharhiniformes > Scyliorhinidae > Scyliorhinus > Scyliorhinus torazame. The sequence goes on from NC_092707.1 coordinate 391,421,290, forward strand.
AGATGGATTGGCCACGCTAAATTGCCCCTTAATTGAAAAAAAATAATTGAGTACTCTAAACTTAATTTAAAAAGGCCTTGGGGATATAGATCAGGATGGATTCCAAACGTCGAAAAGGTAAGCCCACTCCACTCGGTCGAATGCCTTCTCAGCGTCCATTGACAGCACAACCTCCAGTGGTCATCATGATAACGTCAAGTAGCCTCCGAATATTTGAAGTCAACGCTCTGCCTTTTGCAAAGCCAGTTTGATCCTCTCCAACCACTTCCGGCACACAAATCTCAATACGGGTGGCCAAGATTTTGGCCAGAAGCTTTGCACCAACATTCAGGAGGGAAATCGGACAGTAAGATCCGCATTGCTCAGGATCCCTATTCTTTTTGGGGATAAGGGAGATGGAAGCCTGTGACAGAGTAGGGGGGAACGAGCCCCTCTCCAGCACCTCTTGTACATCAGTACCCTCAACAGACCCAGCAGCGTACCAAAATGTTATAAAATTTGATGGGGAATTCCGTCCGGTCCTGGGGCCTTCCCTGATTGCATCGAATTCACACATCCCAGCAGCTCCCGCAGACCCACTGGTGCCCCAATCCTTGCGCCCTAGCCTGACCTATCGTTGGAAACTCCAACCCATCTACTTCTCAGTTTATTCCCCTGATTGGTATAGCCTTCGATAAAAGAACGCAAAGATTTTATTAATCCCCACAGGCTCCCCACTCCCCCTAAGTCTACCGAAACTCGAGCCACCACCTGCTTCCTCAGTTGATGGGCGAGCATCCTACCAGACTCCTCTCCATGTTCATACAAGTACCCCCTAGCTCTGCGCAGCTGACTCACCGCCTCTTCTGAGGTGACCAAATTAAACTCCATCTGGAGCTTCTGACACTCCTTCAACAGTGCTTCATCCTGTGATTCCAGGATTTCTGCGGTCAACTGCTAAGATCGCCTCCACCAATCTCGATTGTTCTTATTGCTCCACCTTTAGCCGATGCGCCCGGATCAAAATAAGTTCTCCCCTCACCACCGCCTTCAATAGCACCCCGTCGGACACCTCACCAGTGTCATTCTGATCTATATAATTGCAATCTCTCACATAAACCTTTATTCGCAAAGAGACCGATGTCTAATCTACACTGGGGTCTAGAAGTGGACGGTTTCTCCGTCCGCAGGTCTACTCATTGAGGGGCGTGATCAGACGCCACAATAGTTGAGTACTCTGTCCCCGCAACTCTAGGAATTAGCGGCTTGTCCAAAACAAAAACTTATTGGGGAATAATGTTTGTGGCCATGTGAAAAAAGGAAAACTGCCTCGCCAAAAGCCTCCCAAAGTGCCACCGATCTACACCCCCACGAGCTGCATGAATTTCGACAGCCCCCCAGCCTTGCCAACGTACCCACAGATCTAGGGCTTGATCCGTCTAGCACCGGATCCAAGACTATTAAAATCTCCTCCCAGAATGAGTCTGTGCGAATCTAGGTCCGAGATCAGGGGCAGAACCCACCTCATAAAGTCCACATTGTCCCAATTCAGGGCATATATATTGCACAGGGCTGTGGAGCCCTCCAACCGCTCACTTACTAACACATATCTACTACTCGGAACCGCAATGAACCTCTTAATTGAAAAAGACACTCTTCTACTTATCACTACGGCCACCCCTCTCGCCTTCATATCCAGACCAGAATGATACACCTGGCCAACCCATACTCTTCTCAGTTTTGTCTGGTTCTCCTGAAGAAAAATCAAGTCCGCCCCCAGGCTCTTCAGATGAGCAAATATGCGTGACCGTTTAACTGGGCCATTCAGGCCTCGAACATTCCAAGTTATCAATCGAGTGAGGGGGCTCCTGCCCCCCACCCCCGACAATCAGTCATATTTATGTTTGAGCCAAACTCCCCAGGTCTTCGGCGGGACATAATGATGCCACCACCAGGTTTCCACTGCCATCGACTCCCAGATCGTAAACCCTTAATAAAACTCAGACCGTCAGCTATCCTATATCCCCCCCCAAACCCCACCCTCAAGTTAAGCCAAAAAAATATATATACAAAACACTACCCTCCTTACGCCATTTTGTCCCCCAAATCTCTTCCGTTTACTGGTTTACACACCAGCATGGAGGCTCCCGCGCGAAGCCCACAACGACTCTGAACCCGCCAAATCATCCTTATCCAATCCCAGACAAATAAAAAAGAAAAGTACCCGAGTGAGCAGCTTATGAGCACCAGCCCCATCTCAAAAAAAAGGAAAACCGAGGAGAGTGATGAATAGAGGAACTTAGTAACAGTATTCAAATACGCAACAATCAAGCTAATAATTCAGTCCCCTACAACCCAAAATAAGAACATTTTAACAGTTTAACTTATTTACAAATTCCCAATTCCTTGGTTTAAAAAAAAAACTTGTCTGCCTCCTCCGGGGTATCCAAGAAGTATTCCTTTTTACGGAACGTGATTCAGAAGCAGGCCTGATACAGCAAACAAAATCTTCAACCTTCCTTGTGGAGAACTGCCTTGACTTTATTAAAACTTTTCAGCTGAGGAAACAGCAGTGCTCTGAAAGATAGTGATTCGAAACAAACCTGTTGAACTTTAACCTGGTGTTGTAAGACTTCTTGCTTTATTGAAACCGGCACAACGTTTAGCCAGTTCCGCACGCCAATCAGGGTATATCCTGATAACTCTCCCTCCCACGCACTTTTCTTCGCCTGCTTAGCCCATCTCTAGATTTTTTTCCTTGTCCAGGAATCTATGCAGGCGTACCACCATTGCCCTTGGTTGTTGACCTGCTTTTGGATTCCTTCTGTTATAACCTGCCTACTTACCAGTGGCTGGGGACTAATGACAATCCCACAATCCTGTGGGAGTATGAGCTTCCCCAATGAGGGGGGCGGAGAAACCATTAGTAAACTCCTACTATAAATAAAGCTGGCCAGTTTAGGAACCAGCAGGAAGGAGTGTGCAGCAAGGGAAGTTGCTGCTGCTGTTATATATATATGTTATTGTAAATAAATGTTATTACTTTGTATTCTTAAAACACATACTGAATTCTTTGTGGCCCTCACAAAACTGGCGACGAAGGTTAAAATGAATAGCTGTCTACACTGCTGAAGCCACCTCCCTGGATTTTTGTTGGATACAGGTTGGAAGTTGTTTTCTATTATACCATGCCTCTGTACGGACGTTTGGATGTTTTTGATGCTGCGCTGGAAAGCTGGAACCAGTACACACAACGGATGCGTTACTATTTCCGGGCAAACAATATCACCGAAAACGAGCGCCAGGTGGTCATATTGCTCACCGCCTGCGGCCCGCATACTTTTGGGGTGATTAGGAGCCTTATGTACCCAGCTGCGCCGGACACCAAATCGTTTGATGAACTTGTGAATATAGTGGGGCAATATTTTAACCCAACCCCGTCCACGATAGTCCAGCGTTACCGGTTTAATACCGCTGAGAGGACCCCTGGAGAATCCCTTGCCGATTTTCTATCCAGGCTACGCAGGATTGCGGAGTACTGTGACTATGGTGAGACCTTGTCAGAAATGTTACGCGACCGTTTGGTTTGCGGTATTAACAATGCGGCCACCCAGAGAAAGTTGTTAGCTGAGCCAACATTGACTTTTCAACAGGCCATTCAAATAGTATTGTCCCGAGAGAGCGCAGAACGAGGAGTGCAGGAGCTACAGGGAATAGAAGTGCATGCCTTGGGGTGCAAGCCCTTCCGTCCGAAAACGTCCCCCCGCACTCCTGCGGTACCTTGGGCGAGGCAACGTCCGGACCGACGCCAGTGGCCGTCGGACATTCCTCCCCGAAGGGAGCCTTCTCCAGAACCAATGGATGAGGAGCCATGTCCGTGTCAGACTTGTAGGCGCTGACCCCGACGCGGACGGCAGTCCTGGGGGCGCCAGAGGCGCCGTCGTTCCAACCGAAACTGGGACCAGCCCAGGGGCCGTACCTTCCATGTGGATGAACCTGCGGCGACTACTCCTGAGGACGTGGAGACGGAGGACAACTGCCTGCAGCTGCATTGTGTGGCAGCTCCCCGTGTGGCCCCCATTAAGGTGACAGTACGGGTCAATGGCCACCCGCTTAAGATGGAGTTGGACACTGGCACAGCGGTCTCCATGATCGCCCAGAGGACATTCGACCGCATCAAGCAGGGTATACAGACCCTTACATTAACCGACTCACAGGCCAGGTTGGCCACCTACACGGGGGAACCACTGGACATTGCAGGAACTACAGTGACCCCTGTTGTTTATGGACACCAGGAGGGGCGTTTCCCACTTATCGTGGTGCGCGGCCATGGGCCCAGCCTGTTGGGTCGGGACTGGTTGCGCCATTTGCGGTTGCAATGGCAGCACATCCTCCAAACAGTTTCTGAAGGGTTGACTGAGGTGCTAGGACGATACTCAGAGGTATTCCAGCCTGGTTTGGGGAAAATAAAAGGGGCCGTAGCCCATATCCAAGTCGAACCAGGAGCCACGCCGCGCTATTTCCGGGCGCGCCCGGTGCCTTACGCCTTGCTCGAAAAGGTAGAAGGGGAGCTCACTTGTTTGGAGAGTTTGGGTATTATCAGGCCCGTCCGTTTTGCTGACTGGGCAGCACCAATTGTACCTGTAATGAAGCCAGATGCTACAGTTCGCTTGTGTGGCGACTATAAACTTAGTGAATATGGCTTCCCGACTCGACCGATATCCAATGCCTCGCATAGAGGATCTCTATGCAAAGCTTGCAGGCGGTCTCTCGTTCACAAAATTAGATATGAGTCACGCCTACCTCCAGTTGGAGCTGGACCCTGCCTCCCGACCATATGTAACGATTAATACACACCGGGGCCTGTATGAATATACACGGTTGCCCTTTGGAGTATCCTCTGCCTGCGCAATTTTTCAACGTGTTATGGAGGGCATTTTGAGAGGTTTACCATGTGTTGCTGTCTACTTAGATGACGTTTTGATTACAGGGACGTCGGAGCAGGAACATTTGGAAAATCTGGAGGCTGTCCTTAGACGCCTTTCGGAGGCTGGAGTCCATTTACGTCGCACAAAGTGCGTATTTCAGGCAAAGGAAGTAGTCTACCTAGGTTATCGGGTGGACCGCGAAGGTTTGCACCCCGTCGCAGAGAAGGTGCGTGCAATTCAACAGGCCCCCGCCCCGACTGACACTTCGCATCTTCGTTCTTTTCTCGGTCTCGTAAACTATTACGGGAAGTTCCTCCCCAATCTGGCAACTACACTGGCCCCTTTGCACCTTCTGCTAAAGAAAAATCACACCTGGGTTTGGGGTCAGCCGCAAGAAACCGCTTGCCGGCGGGTAAAGCAACAATTGTCGTCGTCTGGGTTACTAACCCACTATGATCCTGGAAAGCCTTTGCTCGTCACATGTGCTGCATCCCCGTATGATATTGGGGCCGTCCTGTCCCACAAGATGGAGAACGGGGCCGAGCGACCGATAGCTTTCGCCTCCCGCACATTGACTGCAGCGGAGAAAAAGTACGCGCAGATCGAGAAGAAGGGCCTGGCAGTGGTTTTTGCGGTGAAACGCTTCCACCAGTACGTGTATGGCCGCCATTTCACTATCGTGACTGATCATAAGTCTCTGCTGGGACTTTTCAGAGAGGATAAGCCAATACCGTCATTGCTTCCGCACGGATCCAGCGCTGGGCTTTGTTGCTTGCTGCATACAAGTATTCTCTGGAGCAGAAACCAGGTACGCAGATAGCAAATGCCGACGCACTGAGCCGATTGCCTTTATCGACCAGCCCCATGTCGACCCCCACGACCGGTGAGGTGGTTGCAACCCTAAATTTTATGGACACCTTGTTTGTCACGGCATCACAGATCCGTGAGTGGACCCAGACGGAGCCAGTCCTGTCAAAGATTCGGCCCATAGTCCTGTATGGTGGGCAGCATAGACAGCTCCCAGGCGAGTTGCGGGCATTTTCCGCCAAGCTGTCAGAACTCAGCGTGGAAGACGGCATCCTCTTGTGGTGGACGCGTGTGATTGTCCCGGAAAAAGGCCAGGAGCTGATACTAACAGACTTGCACAATGGGCATCCAGGTGTGACCAAAATGAAAATGTTGGCCCGGAGTTATGCCTGGTGGCCAGGCCTCGACACCGACATTGAGAAGGTGGCCCAAAACTGCTCCATTTGCCAGGAGCATCAGAAGCTTCCGCCGGCCGCGCCCCTACATCACTAGGAATGGCCAGGACGGCCTTGGGCACGCTTGCATACAGATTTCGCAGGCCCTTTTCAAGGATCCATGTTCCTTCTCTTAATTGACGCCCAGTCTAAATGGCTAGAGGTGCATAAGATGCATGGGACAACGTCCTGCGCAACAATTGAAAAGATGCGTTTGTCGTTTAGTACACATGGCCTCCCCGAGGTGCTGGTCACGGATAACGGCACTCCATTTACGAGTGAGGAGTTTGCGAGGTTCCCGAAGATGAACGGCATACGCCATATCTGCACTGCCCCTTACCACCCGGCTTCAAATGGGTTGGCAGAGCGCACAGTGCAGACCTTCAAAAGAGGCCTAAAGAAGAAGTCTTCCAGATCAATGGACACGAGACTGGCTCGATTTTTGTTTACGTATAGGACCACCCCCCATGCGGTGACTGGGGTAGCTCCCGCAGAACTCCTAATGGGCCGGAGACTTCGCACCCGCCTTAGTATGGTTTTCCCGGACATTGGCGCAAAAGTACGCCGCACACAAGAACGGCAGAGACAGGGATTTTCTCGGCATCGGCTGATTCGGCAGTTTGTGCCCGGTGACCCAGTGTTCGTTCGGAATTTTGCTGGTGGTGCCCAGTGGGTTCCTGGTGTAATCTTTCGCCAAACGGGCCCTATATCTTACCAGGTGCAAGCCCAGGGTCGTCTCCAGCGCAAACATGTAGACCACGTTCGGTCCAGAAGACTATCCGCTCAAAAGATTCCCCGCCCCCGGAGCTCATTTCTACAGCCGCAGAGACCAGAGACAAGGGAAGGTAGTCCTCACAATCTTCCACTGGTGCCTCATTCGAAGCCTGCGCAGGTCGTTACAGAACCGAATGGAGATAGAGACGCTGACATGACGGAGGCAGCAGACTCTGACTCCGAGATGGAGACACAGGATGCATCAGAGGGGGAATCCTCGGGTCCATGGGCCGTGGATGTACAACCGTTGCGCCGTTCATCACGGAAGCGCCGGTCTCCGTCTCGTTACACGCCACCTGATCCAGCCCCGCTTGCAAATGGTGTCCGGCCTGCAGCAAAACGAGTCCGACGCCCTCCTTCGCCAGGTTCTTCGTTGGATTCCTTGGACTTTGGGGGGGAGGGATGTTATAACCTGCTTACTTACCATTGGCTGGGGACTAATAACAATCCCACAATCCTGTGGGAGTATGAGCTTCCCCAATGAGGGGGGCGGAGAAACCATTAGTAAACTCCTACTATAAATAAAGCTGGCCAGTTTAGGAACCAGCAGGAAGGAGTGTGCAGCAAAGGAAGTTGCTGCTGCTGTTATATATATATATATATATGTTATTGTAAATAAATGTTATTACTTTGTATCCTTAAAACTTGTGCTGGATTCTTTGTGACCCTCACAAAACCTTTCTGGCGCCCTGTATGCGCAATCCACCTCTGTGGGACGATTAAAAACTTTCTACCCTACCAGCTTCCGTAGCATCTGTGCCATATACTCCGAAGGTTGCTAACCTTCCAGCCCCTCCGAGAGACCCACTATCCGGACACTCAGCCGCCGCTCACGGTTCTCTAGCTCGTCCACTCTATCCCGCATCTTTTTAAAACTGCCGGCAATCAGGGAAAGCTCTGTTTCCATCATGGCCAACCAGTCCTAGCATTCTGCGACAGACTCCTCCATTTTTTGGAGTGAAGCACCCTGGGTCTCCAACCATTGCTCGACCCTCTCCACAGCTGCTTTTATCGGGTCAGAGGCCCTTACCAGGTCTTCGGAGGTTTCCATCCATTGTTTCCGGAATTGAGAGGTTAAGAAGTCCACTAATTGGGCTGTAGACCATTGGGCCGGGTGTACAGGCTCCGGGCCGCCGCCAACACACCCTTGACCTCACTCTCCAGAGCCTCGTGGTCAGCCTGCTGCCGTTTCATTTTCTAGTGTTGCACTTCACTGGATGCAAGCTGTACAGCTTTAAGAGAAAAAAAAACAAGCGAGAAAAGTAAACTGCTGGCACTTCCCCAGAGTCAAAGGCGCACTTCGGGGCTAAAATTGCAAGTCCGATCGGGACTATAGATAAGCGAAAAAAACCTCCGCGCGGGAGCCACCAAGTTCACGACCGTCTACAGCATGGCCGCCACCGGAAGCCCCCGCAACGGCTCTTTTGTCGGTACAAGATTAAGTTCCTTCTTCGAGCTCTAAACTTTTGAATGATTGACTACCTCTGATCCGTGTGATAAGTAATTTAGTATGACTTTTCTCAAAATAGAGAAATTAAGTAGTCTATATTTTACCTATTTTATTTCTGATCACATAACTAACTTTCTTCATTATGTATTTCATTTAATTTGTTTGAATTTGTTTTACAGGATGGAATTGTCTTAAGTTCAGCTGTTGTATGGACTAGCCGCAACTTGTATCTTTTAAATTCAAGGTCAGCCATATTTACCAAACATTTAAAACTTAGTGATTGGTCAGGAATCCTTAGATTTCCAGAAAATGCCACAATAACCATTGGTGCTGTATCATTTGGTTCTCGTCCTCCTGAAGTTGGAGTTCTGATGGAGGTCATGGATTTCTTTAATGAAAGGAGACTATTTTTAACTATTTACAATGAAGAGACCAATACATGGGTGCTTTCAACCATTTTCTTATACAGTGATTCACGATCTTTGCCTCTCAGCCCTTTTTGTATGCAATTTATTGAATCAGCTTTGCCAACTGTGTTTATCTGGAGCAATACAACAGTGCTCTATAGCTTGAGAAACAACAGCAAGAGTGGAAAGATGCATGTTAATGGAGACGAAAACCTTTCCAACGCAGTGCACGGAAGCACTATCCATCAAATTATTTTTGGTTAAGTATTATACACTTTGTTTATTTAATATAATTTGTTTCCTGACCAATATACTCTTGATATTGAAATGTTAGGTAAACAGTGAAGCTAGTTGGCCTGATTTTGGTCAGGTGCGAAGAAATATTACTCGCAATTCATCATGCTCACAGCTGCCCATACATGCTTTTTGTGCTGCAACTTAGTATGAGAAATGAGCAATTTATGTTGTTTTTACATGTTGTTTTTACATGAATAACTCTGGTTCACAAATAAGATGTCAAGTGGAGTTTTTTGTAAGCTGCTGGGCCCAAGTTGTTGTAACTGTGAGACTGACCTTCGGGAATGAACAGGATGTACAAGAACAGGATGCAGGTGCAGACTGGGGGCCTAACATAACAAGTCCAAATAAGGAATCACTGATAAGGAAGCTGCCATCAAGGCAGAGAGTGAGCTGTGTTTCACAGAGATTGTATATAAGAAGGAATGCTGTGATAATTCTGTGTGTCTGCCAAGGTTGACAGGCTGCACCCGTTCTGCAAGATCGATTGAATAAAATACTTCTTCAGAATTTGGCTAAGTGTAAATTATTATTAAGTGAGCGATGTTTCTCACAATTGGGGGCTCGTTCCGGGATAGTCTTCATTGATCGAGGGGGGCGGCTCAAGAGGAACCGAGAAGACGCGTCCCGTTATTTAAACGGCCTCGTACTTCATCTTGAGTAGTTACCCACGGTCAACTGAACACGTTCCTAGGGTAGTCATTCTGAAGAAGCAAATAACGGATTATAGTGGCAGGCACGCCGTGAAAGTGAAAGTTAGGCAACTCTGTGCACGGAGCAAGGTAAGAAAAACGACTTTTAAGTATTACCTTGTTGACTTGGGTTTGTATCGAGACATACGTATAAGTGTATGGGTGGATTGATGATATAAGGACTCTGGAGTTTATATCTAGACATCCGTATAAGTGTATGGGCGGATTGATGATATAAGTACTTTCAAAATTGTGATTGTTTTTTTTTAAATATATTTTATTGAAAATTTTTTCCAAACAACAATTTTTCCCTCTTACAAAGCAAACGAAACAATAACAAAACAGAAATTTTTGACAATACACAGGTAACAAAACCCCATTGTCTATTGACCTAAACTAAACTAAACCCTCCCCCCCCCCCCCCCCTCCCCCTGGGTTGCTGCTGCTGGTCATCTGTCTTCCCTCTAACGTTCCCCTAGGTAGTCGAGAAATGGCTGCCACCGCCTGGTGAACCCTTGAGCCGATCCTCTCAGGGCAAACTTTATCTGCTCCAGTTTAATGAACCCCGCCATATCATTTACCCAGGCCTCCATTCCGGGGGGTTTCGCCTCCTTCCACATGAGTAGGATCCTGCGTCGGGCTACTAGGGACGCAAAGGCCACGACATCGGTCTCTTTCGCCTCCTGCACTCCCGGCTCTTCCGCAACTCCAAATAGAGCGAACCCCCAGCCTGGTTTGACCCGGGCCTTCGCCACCTGTGAAATCATTCCCGTCACTCCCTTCCAATACCCTTCCAGTGCCGGGCACGCCCAAAACATATGTGCATGGTTTGCCGGGCTCCCGCCACACCTCCCACATTTGTCCTCCACTCCAAAGAACCTGCTCAATCTTGCCCCCGTTATGTGTGCTCTATGTAGCACCTTAAATTGAATCAGGCTAAGCCTGGCGCATGAGGAAGAGGAATTTACCCTGCTTAGGGCATCAGCCCACATACCCTCCTCTATCTCCACCCCTAATTCTTCTTTCCACTTTCCTTTTAGTTCGCCCACCGACTCCTCCCCCTCTTCCCTCATCTCTCTATAAATCTCTGACACCTTGCCCTCTCCGACCCACACCCCTGAAAGCACCCTGTCCTGTATCCCCTGTGTCGGGAGCAACGGAAATTCCCTCACCTGTTGTCTAGTAAACGCCCTCACCTGCATATATCGCAAGAAATTTCCCCGGGGCAACTTATACTTTTCCTCCAATGCTCCCAAGCTCGCAAAAGTCCCATCTATAAATAAATCTCCCACCTTCCTAATTCCCAACTGGTACCAGCTCTGAAATCCTCCATCCATTCTTCCTGGGGCGAACCTATGGTTGTTCCTGATAGGGGACCCCACCAGGGCTCCCCGCACCCCTCTCTGTCGCCTCCACTGTCCCCAGATATTCAGTGTTGCCGCCACCACCGGGTTCGTGGTAAACTTTTTAGGTGAGAACGATAGCGGCGCCGTCACCAGCGCCTCTAAACTCGTCCCTTTACAGGACTTTCTCTCCAGTCTTTTCCACGCCGCTCCCTCACCCTCCATCATCCATCTACGTATCATTGCCACATTGGCAGCCCAATAGTAATCACCCAAGTTCGGTAGTGCCAGTCCTCCTCTGTCCCTACTACGCTGAAGGAACCCCCTCCTTACTCTCGGAACTTTCCCTGCCCACACGAAGCTCGTGATGCTCCTATCTATTTTATTAAAAAAGGTCTTGGTGATTAGTATAGGGAGACATTGAAATACAAATAAGAACCTCGGGAGGACCATCATCTTAATTGCTTGCACCCTGCCCGCCAGCGATAGAGGCTGCATGTCCCACCTCTTGAAGTCCTCCTCCATTTGTTCTACCAGCCGTGTCAGATTAAGTCTGTGCAAGGTTCCCCAGCTCCTAGCGATCTGAATCCCCAGGTATCGGAAGTTTCTTTCCACTTTCCTTAGCGGTAAGCCTTCTATCTCTCTACTCTGGTCCCCTGGATGTATCACAAATAATTCACTCTTCCCCATGTTTAGCCTATACCCCGAGAATTCCCCGAACCCCCTCAAAATTCGCATAACCTCTATCATCCCCCCCCCGCTGGGTCCGACACGTATAACAATAGGTCATCTGCGTATAACGAGACTCGGTGTTCTTCTCCCCCTCTAATCACCCCTCTCCATTTCCTGGAGTCTCTCAACGCCATGGCCAGAGGTTCAATTGCCAACGCGAACAACAATGGAGACAGCGGGCTGTGGTAGTATGCATTAGGGGTCATGTGGGACTGTGAAGCCGTGATGTCATTGGCTGACAGATCCCGGGTCCTGGTTGGCTGTTGACCTCTAGCTCCGCCCTGAAGGCGGAGTATAAGAACCTGGAGTTCTCCCCCGCAGGCCAGTCAGCTACTGAACTGCGGGGAACAAGTCACGCTTAATAAAGCCTCATCGACTTCATCTCTATTCGTCTCTCGTGAGTCTTTGTGCGCTACAATTTATTAAGCGTTCTTAAAAGAACTATGGAGCTCAGGATCATCCCGGAATGCCTGAGGATCAGCCCCAACGCAGTGAACTCAGCAGCAGTTTTCAAACACTGGCAGACTTGTTTCGAGGCCTACCTCAAAACGGCCCCCGGCCGGGTCACAGAAGACCAGAAACTACAGGTCCTGCACTCGAGGGTAAGCCCGGAAATTTTCCCTCTCATCGAAGATGCAGAGGATTACCAGACGGCGTTCGCAGCACTAAAAAGCATCTATGTTCGCCCAGTGAACCAGATCTACGCACGCTACCAACTCGCAACGAGACGGCAAAGTCCCGGAGAATCGATAGATGATTTCTACGCCGCGCTACTAATTTTGGGACGGGCCTGCAGCTGCCCGCCGGTAAACGCGATGGAACACACGGACATGTTGATGCGTGATGCTTTTGTGGCTGGTATGAACTCTTCCCAAATCCGCCAAAGACTTTTAGAAAAAGAGTCGCTAGGACTCTGAGGCACGGGCCCTTGCAGCCTCACTAGATGTGGCCGCGCGAAACGCCCGCGCCTACGGCCCTGACTGCGCGGCAGCCCCTTGGGCTCCGTGGACCCCCCCCCTCCCCCCCACCCCACAGGCTTGCGCGGTTCAGACGCCAAGTCGTCCCGGGGGAGCCCGCTGCTATTTCTGCGGCCAGGCGGAACACCCCCGGCAGCGCTGCCCGGCCTGCGCAGCGACTTGTAAGAGCTGCGGGAAAAAGGGCCATTTCGCAGCTGTGTGCCGGTCCCGGGAGGTCGCCGCGGTTACCGGCGAACAAGGATTCCGGCGCGCTTCTAACGCTCCCCAACCCCCCCAGCGCCCCATGTACGACCCGCAGGCGCAACCAGTTTGGGTCCCGGCCACCGCTGTCCAGCGCCCCATGTACGACCCGCAGGCGCAACCAGTTTGGGTCCCGACTACCGCTGTCCCCGGAGAACAAGGCGATCTGCGCGTTTCTGACGCTCCCCAACCCCCCCAGCGCCCCATGTGCGACCCGCAGGCGCCGCCATTTTGGGTCCCGGCCACCACGAGGGGAGGAGGGGCGCAGCCATCTTGGGATCCCCCAGACCTGTGCGACGCATGGGGACGGCCATTTTGTCCACCCTCGCCGCCATCTTGTGACCCCCCAGCCATGTGCGATGCATGGGGGTGGCCATTTTGTTCACCCCCGCCGCCATCTTGGACGGCAACAACGGACCCCAGTGTCGACGGCTCCACGGGGTTCGAGGAAGAAGCTCAAACACTACTATCACGTCTGGCCTCAATGACGCTGGACCAAGCACGGCCCCGGACGCTCCAGACGACGACAACAACGGTGCTGATAAACGGGCACGAGACACCATGCCTGGTCGACTCCGGGAGCACGGAAAGCTTCATCCACCCCAACACGGTAAGACGCTGTTTTTTGACCATCCGTCCCAGTGCGCAAAAGATTTCCTTAGCTGCAGGATCCCACTCCGTACAGATTAACGGCTTCTGCATAGTGACCCTAACGGTGCAAGGGAGGGAGTTTAAAAACTACAGGCTCTGTGTCCTTCCCCAACTCTGCGCGCCCACGTTACTGGGATTAGATTTCCAGTGCAACCTGCAGAGCCTAACGTTTCAATTCGGCGGCCCAATACCCCCACTCACTATCTGCGGCCTCGCAACCCTCAAGGTTGAGCCCCCATCCTTGTTTGCAAACCTCACCCCGGATTGCAAACCCGTCGCCACTAGGAGCAGACGGTACAGCGCCCAGGACCGGACATTCATTCGATCCGAAGTCCAGCGGCTACTGAAGGAAGGCATAATCCAGGCCAGCAACAGTCCCTGGAGAGCACAGGTGGTAGTAGTAAAGACAGGGGAGAAGCAAAGGATGGTCATAGACTATAGCCAGACCATCAACAGGTACACACAACTAGATGCGTACACTCTCCCCCGCATATCCGACATGGTCAATCGGATTGCCCAATATAAGGTCTCTCCACCGTGGACCTCAGGTCCGCCTACCATCAGCTCCCCATCCGCCCAAGTGACCGCAAGTACACAGCCTTCGAGGCAGACGGGCGATTATACCACTTCCTAAGGGTCCCATTTGGCGTCACAAACGGGGTCTCGGTCTTCCAACGAGAGATGGACCGAATGGTTGATCAACACGGGTTGCAGGCCACGTCCCGTACCTCGACAACGTGACCATCTGCGGCCACGATCAGCAGGACCACGACGCCAACCTCCAAAAATTCCTCCAGACCGCTAAAGCCTTGAACCTCACATACAACGAGGACAAGTGCGTGTTTAGCACAAACCGGCTAGCCATCTTGGGATATGTAGTGCGCAATGGGATAATAGGCCCCGACCCCGAACGTATGCGCCCCCTCATGGAATTTCCCCTCCCGCACTGCTCAAAAGCCCTAAAACGCTGCCTGGGGTTCTTTTCATATTACGCCCAGTGGGTCCCCCAGTACGCAGACAAGGCCCGCCCCCTAATACAGACCACGACCTTCCCCCTGTCGACAGAGGCTTGCCAGGCCTTCAGCCGCATCAAAGCGGATATCGCAAAGGCCACGATGCGGGCCATCAACGAGTCTCTCCCCTTCCAGGTCGAGTGTGACGCCTCCGATGTAGCTCTAGCGGCCACCCTTAACCAAGCGGGCAGGCCCGTGGCCTTTTACCCCGAACCCTCCACGCTTCAGAAATCCGCCACTCCTCAGTGGAAAAGGAAGCCCAAGCCATAGTGGAAGCTGTGCGACATTGGAGGCATTACCTGGCCGGCAGGAGATTCACTCTCCTCACGGACCAACGGTCGGTAGCCTTCATGTTCGATAATGCACAGCGGGGCAAAATTAAGAACGACAAGATCTTAAGGTGGAGGATCGAGCTCTCCACCTTCAACTATGAGATCATGTATCGTCCCGGAAAGCTGAACGAGCCGTCCGACGCCCTATCCCGCAGCACATGTGCCAACGCACAAATTAACCGCCTCCAAACCCTCCACGAGGACCTCTGCCACCCGGGGGTCACTCGGTTCTACCACTTTATAAAGTCCCGCAACCTCCCCTACTCTGTGGAGGAGGTCCGTACAGTCACAAGGAACTGCCACATCTGCGCAGAGTGCAAACCGCACTTTTTCAGGCCGGATGGTGCGCACCTAATCAAGGCTTCCCGTCCCTTTGAACGCCTTGGTCTGGATTTCAAAGGGCCCCTCCCCTCCACCGACCGCAACATATACTTCCTGAACGTGGTGGACGAGTACTCCCGTTTCCCCTTCGCCATCCCCTGCCCTGACATGACAGCGGCCACAGTCATTAAAGCCCTTAACACCATATTCACACTGTTCGGTTGCCCCGCATACGTCCACAGCGACAGGGGATCCTCCTTTATGAGTGACGAGCTGCGCCAGTTCCTGCTCAGCAACGGTATAGCCTCGAGCAGGACGACCAGCTACAACCCCCGGGGGAACGGGCAAGTAGAGAGGGAGAACGGCACGGTCTGGAAGACCGTCCTACTGGCCCTACGGTCCAGGGACCTCCCAGTTTCACGGTGGCAGGAGGTCCTCCCGGACGCTCTCCACTCCATCCGGTCGCTACTGTGTACTAGCACTAACCAAACGCCTCATGAGCGCCTCCTTGTCTTCCCCAGGAAGTCCTCCTCTGGAACGTCGCTGCCGACCTGGCTGGCGGTCCCAGGACCCATCCTGCTCCGAAAACATGTGCGGGCGCACAAGTCGGACCCGTTGGTCGAGAGGGTTCGCCTCCTCCACGCGAACCGGCAGTACGCTTACGTGGAGTACCCCGACGGCCAACAGGACACGGTCTCCCTGCGAGATCTGGCACCCGCCGGCAACACGCACACCCCCCCGACACCAATCACCCCCTCCCTGCCACCGGCGCACCCCGCGAGCGCCCCCTTCCCGGGGGGGATCGGCCCTCCTCCCAGGTCCGACCAGAAGTGAAGCGGAAGCAGAAACCGTAAGGCTCCCGGAGACGACAACACGGGAACAAGCACCACCACCGGGGCCGAGGCGATCGACGAGGACGACCAGACCGCCCAACCGACTTGTGGCATCAATGTAACACTACTATATTGTGGACTGTAACGAGAACGTTTTCCTTTTCCCCCTTTTACTGTAAATAGTTCAAAACAAAAAAAAAAAACCCTCTGTACATGCAAAAGTTTTCCTCCCAGGACCAGCCTTGTAAACCCTTACCACCATACGAAGCACCACCCCGCCGGGTTCATTTTTAACAAGGGGTGAATGTGGTAGTATGCATTAGGGGTCATGTGGGACTGTGAAGCCGTGATGTCATTGGCTGACAGATCCCGGGTCCTGGTTGGCTGTTGACTTCTAGCTCCGCCCTGAAGGCGGAGTATAAGAACCTGGAGTTCTCCCCCGCAGGCCAGTCAGCTACTGAACTGCGGGGAACAAGTCACGCTTAATAAAGCCTCATCGACTTAATCTCTATTCGTCTCTCGTGAGTCTTTGTGCGCTACACCTCTATCATCTCCCCCGCTGGGTCCGACACGTATAACAATAGGTCATCTTCGTACAATGAGACTCGGTGTTCTTCTCCCCCTCTAATCACCCCTCTCCATTTCCTGGAGTCTCTCAACGCCATGGCCAGAGGTTCAATTGCCAACGCGAACAACAATGGAGACAGCGGGCATCCCTGTCTTGTTCCCCTATATAATCGGAAATACTCCGATCTATGTCGACCTGTAACTACGCTTGCCGTTGGAGCCCCATAAAGAAGTCTAACCCAGCTAATAAACCCGTTCCCAAACCCAAACCTCCTTAACACTTCCCATAAATACTCCCACTCCACCCTATCAAATGCCTTCTCTGCGTCCATTGCCGCCACTATCTCTGCCTCCCCCTCCACTGGGGGCATCATTATCACCCCTAATAAGGAAAGATAAATGAGGTTCAAGACCTTCTATGAGGAACTGTATAGGTCTCAACCCCCAGAGGGCGAGGAGGGGATGCGGCAGTTCCTGGACCAATTGTGGTTCCCGAAAGTGGAGGAGCAGGAGGTGGCAGGCCTGGGGGCGCCGATTGAGGTGGTCGAGGTTATTAAGGGACTGGGAAGCAAGCAAGCAGGCCGGACGCCATTTGCACGCGGCGCTGGATCAGGTGGCGTGTAACGAGACGGAGACCAGGGCTTCCGTGATGAACGGCGCAGTTGTACATCCACAGCCTGTGGACCCGAGGATTCCCCCTCTGATTCATCCTGTGTCTCCATCTCAGAGTCAGAGTCTGCTGCCTCCGTCATGTCAGCGTCTCTATCTCCATTCGGTCCCGTAACGACCTGCGCAGGCTTCGAGTGAGGCACCAGTGGAAGATTTTGAGGACTACCTTCCCTTGTCTCTGGTCTCTGTGGCTGTTGAAATGAGCTCCGGGGGCGGGGAATCTTTTGAGGGGATGATCTTCTGGACCGGACGTGGTCTACATGTTTTCGCTGGAGACGCCCCTGGGCTTGCACTTGGTAAGATATAGGGCCCGTTTGGCGAAAGATTACACCAGGAACCCATTGGGCACCACCAGCAAAATTCCTCACGAATACTGGGTCACCGGGCGCAAACTGCCGAATCGGACGATGCCGAGACAATCCCTGTCCCTGCCGTTCTTGTGTGCGGCGTACTTTTGCGCCAATGTCCGGGAAGACCATACTAAGGCGGGTGCGAAGTCTTCGGCCCATTAGGAGTTCTGCGGGAGCTACCCCAGTCACTGCATGGGGAGTGGTCCTGTACGTAAACAAGAAGCGAGCCAGTCTCGTGTCCCTTGATCCGGAAGACTGCTTCTTTAGGCCTGTTTTGAATGTTTACACTGCACGCTCTGCCAACCCATTTGAAGCCGGGTGGTAAGGGTCAGTGTGGATATGGCGGATGCCGTTCATCTTTGTAAACCTAGCAAACTCCTCACTCGTGAATGGAGTGCCATTATCTGTGACCAGCACCTCGGGGTGGCCATGCGTACTAAATGATAAACGCATCTTTTCAATTGTTGCGCAGGACGTTGTCCCCTGCATCTTATGCACCTCCAGCCATTTGGACTGGGCGTCAATTAGTAGAAGGAACATGGATCCCTGAAAAGGGCCTGCGAAATCTGCATGTAAGCGTGCCCAAAGCCTCCCTGGCCATTCCCAGTGATGTAGGGGCGCGGCCGGCGGAATCTTCTGATGCTCCTGGCAAATGGAGCAGTTTTGGGCCACCTTCTCAATGTCGGTGTCGAGGCCTGGCCACCAGACATAACTCCGGGCCAACATTTTCATCTTGGTCACGCCCGGATGCCCATTGTGCAAGTCTGATAATATCAGCTCCTGGCCTTTTTCCGGGACAATCACACACGTCCCCCACAAGAGGATGCCGTCTTCCACGCTGAACTCTGACAGCTTGGAGGAAAATGCCCGCAACTCGCCTGGGAGCTGTCTATGCTGCCCTCCATACAGGACTATGTGCCGAACCTTTGACAAGACTGGCTCCGTCTGGGTCCACTCACGGATCTGTGATGCCGTGACAGGCAAGGTGTCCATAAAATTTAGGGTTGCAACCACCTCACTGGTCGTGGGGGTCGACATGGGGCCAGTCAATAAAGGCAATCGGCTCAGTGCGTCGGCATTTGCTATCTGCGTACCTGGTTTGTGCTCCAGAGAATACTCATATGCAGCAAGCAACAAAGCCCAGCGCTGGATCCGTGCAGAAGCAATGGGCGGTATTGTCTTATCCTCTCTGAAGAGTCCCAGCAGGGGCTTATGATCAGTCACGATAGTGAAGTGGCGGCCATACACGTACTGGTGGAAGCGTTTCACCGCAAAAACCACTGCCAGGCCCTCCTTCTCGATCTGCGCGTACTTTTTCTCCGCTGCAGTCAATGTGCGGGAGGCGAAAGCTATCGGTCGCTCGGCCCCGTTCTCCATCTTGTGGGACAGGACAGCCCCAATACCATACGGGGATGCATCACATGTGACGAGCAAAGGCTTTCCCGGATCATAGTGGGTTAGTAACCCAGACGACGACAATTGTTGCTTTACCCGCCGGAAAGCGGTTTCTTGCGGCTGACCCCAAACCCAGGTGTGATTTTTCTTTAGCAGCAGGTGTAAGGGGGCCAGCGTAGTTGCCAGATTGGGGAGGAACTTCCCATAATAGTTTACGAGACCGAGAAAAGAACGAAGATGCGAAGTGTCAGTCGGGGTGGGGGCATGTTGAATTACACGCACCTTCTCTGCGACGGGGTGCAGACCCTCGCGGCCCACCCGATAACCTAGGTAGACTACTTCTTTTGCCTGAAATACGCACTTTGTGTGACGTAAACGGACTCCAGCCTCTGAAAGGTGTCTAAGGACAGCCTCCAGATTTTCCAAATGCTCTTGCTCCGACGTCCCTGTAATCAACACATCATCTAGGTAGACAGCCACACGTGGTAAACCTCTCAAAATGCCCTCCATAACACGTTGAAAAAATTGCGCAGGCAGAGGATACTCCAAAGGGCAACCGTGTATATTCATACAGGCCCCGGTGTGTGTTAATTGTTACATATGGTCGGGAGGCAGGGTCCAGCTCCAACTGCAGGTAGGCGTGACTCATATCTAATTTTGTGAATGAGAGTCCACCTGCAAGTTTCGCGTAGAGATCCTCTATGCGAGGCATTGGGTATCGGTCGAGTCAGGAAACTGTATTCACTGTAAGTTTATAGTCGCCACACAAGTGAACTGTGGCATCTGGCTTCATTACTGGTACAATTGGTGCTGCCCAGTCAGCAAAGCGGACGGGCCTGATAATACCCAAACTCTCCAAACGAGTGAGCTCCCCTTCTACCTTCTCGAGCAAAGTGTAAGGCACTGGGTGCGCCCGGAAATAGCGCGGTGTGGCTCCTGGTTCAGCTTGGATACTGACTACGGCCCCTTTTATTTTCCCCAAACCAGGCTGGAATACCTCTGAGTATCGTCCTAGCACCTCAGTCATCCCTCCAGAAACTGTTTGGAGGATGTGCTGCCATTGCAACTGCAAATGGCGCAACCAGTCCCGACCCAACAGGCTGGGCCCATGGCCACGCACTACGATAAGTGGGAAACGCCCCTCCTGGCGTCCATAGACAACAGGGGTCATTGTAGTTCCTGCAATGTCCAGTGGTTCCCCCGTGTAGGTGGCCAACCTGGCCTGTGAGTCAGTTAATGTAAGGGTCTGTATACCCTGCTTGATGCGGTTGAATGTACTCTGGGCGATCACGGAGACCGCTGCGCCAGTATCCAACTCCATCTCCAGCGGGTGGCCATTGACCCGTACTGTCACCTTAATGGGGGCCACACGGGGAGCTGCCACACAATGCAGCTGTAGGCAGTCGTCCTCCGTCTCCACGTCCTCAGGAGTGGTCGCCGCAGGTTCAGCCACATGGAAGGTACGGCCTCTGGGCTGGTCCCAGTTTCGGTCGGAACGACGGCGCCTCTGGCGTCCCCAGGACCGCCGTCCGCGAAGGGGTCGGCGCCTACAAGTCTGACACGGACATAGCTCCTCATCCATTGGCTCTGGAGAAGGCTCCCTTTGGGGAGGAATGTCCGATGGCCACTGGCGTCGGTCTGGTCGTTGCCTCGCCCAAGGTACCGCAGGAGTGCGGGGGGACGTTTTTGGGTGGAAAGCGTTGCGCCCCAAGGCATGCACTTCCATTCCCTGTAGCTCCTGTACTCCTCGCTCTGCGCTCTCTCGGGACAAGACTATTTGTATTGCCTGTTGAAAAGTCAATGTTGGCTCCGCTAACAACTTTCTCTGGGTGGCCGCATTGTTAATACCGCAAACCAAACTGTCGCGTAACATTTCTGACAAGGTCTCACCATAGTCACAGTATTCCGCAATCCCACGTAGCCTGGATAAAAAAATCGGCAAGGGATTCTCCAGGGGTCCTCTCAGCGGTATTAAACCGGTAACGCTGGACTATCGTGGACGGGGTTGGGTTAAAGTGTTGCCCCACTATATTCACAAGTTCGTCAAACATTTTGGTGTCCGGCGCAGCTGGGTACGTAAGGCTCCTAATCACCCCAAACGTATGCGGCCCGCAGGCGGTGAGCAATATGACCACCTGGCGCTCGTTTTCAGTGATATTGTTTGCCCGAAAATAGTAACGCATCCGTTGTGTGTACTGGTTCCAGCTTTCCAGCGCAGCATCAAAAACATCCAAACGTCCGTACAGAGGCATGGTATAATAGAAAACAACTTCCAACCTGTATCCAACAAAAATCCAGGGAGGTGGCTTCAGCAGTGTAGACAGCTATTCACTTTTACCTTCGTCGCCAGTTTTGTAAGGGCCACGAAGAATCCAGCACGAGTTTTAAGGATACAAAATAATAACGTTTATTTACTATAACAATATATACATAACAGTAGCAGTAACTTCCCTTGCTACCTTCTCCTTCCTCCTGGTTCCTAAACTGGCCAGCTTATTTATACTAGGAGTTTCTCCGCCCCCCTACTCCCATAGGATTGTGGGATAGTCATTAGTCCCCAGCCAATCATAAGTAGGCAGGTTATAACACACACACTCCCTCATCTGCCATCAGTCCCACATCTAATCGCCAGAGTGTTCTCTGCTCCCTGTCCTCTCCTACTTCCAGGTCCACCCAATGTGGGGCATGATCCGAAACCGCTATGGCTGAGTACTCAGCTTCTTCCACCCTAGAGATCAACGACCTTCCCAACACAAAAAAATCTATCCGGGAGTACACTTTATGGACATGGGAGAAAAAGGAAAACTCCCTAGCCCTAGGTCTAAGAAATCGCCATGGATCCACTCCCCCCATTTGGTCCATAAACCCCTCAAGTACCTTGGCCGCTGCCGGCCTTCTTCCGGTCCTTGAGCTGGATCTATCTAGCCCCGGGTCCAGCACCGTATTAAAGTCCCCTCCTAAAATCAAGTTTCCTGCCTCCAGGTCCGGTATACGCCCCCAAAATTGTGATTGTTTTGACGGACCAGTCATAACTAGACACTTTACTTAGAAATAAGTTAAAGTTGATTACATTACAATGGGAAGTAAAAACTCGAAACAAGGAGACGGCGCTGTTAAAAAAATCCCTAAGAATATCCCACCAGAAAGTCCATTGGGTCGGATGTTAGTGAATTGGGATTTTGAGAGTTGTACAAAAAAAAAATAAGGACAGGAAAACAATAATAAAATTTTGTTGCTTCATATGGATAACAGAAGCAATCCGTAAACCCTCAGTCTTTTGGCCGAAATACGGTTTGGACGAAGATTGGGTGTGCCAAATTTTGAATATATATGTCAATGATAAAAGACCCTGTTCCGATAAAGAAGTAAGTTACACGACTTCCGGGTGCGGCGACGACCAGCTGAGTCGCACGTTTCGGCAGCTCCCTGTGAAACGGACTTTTGGGCTCTTGATAGGAGCCCCAACGGCAATTTTGACGGCTAAAAACACTGTGCGGTAAACCAGAAGGGAATCCCCCCTGGATACGGATGGAAAAAGGAGGAGAGAGTGGCCAGATTGCAGTGGATCCTTTAGAACAGCGGCAAGGAAGGCAAGCAAAAACCAAGATGGCGTCGGAAGGTGGCAGTTTAACATGGGGCCCTGAACAACAAGAGTTCTTGAAATGCTGTGTGGAAGAGATCAAAAAGGAAATGAAGAAAGAGCTGTTGGCCCCGATACTACAGGCGATCGAAGGGCTAAAGGAGGAACAAAAGACCCAGGAGCGGGAGCTTTGGGTCGTGAAGGCAAAGGCAGCCGAGAATGAGGACGATATACAGGGCCTGGTGGTGAAGACGGAGACGCAGGAGGCACATCAGAAACGATGTGTGGAAAGGTTGGAGGCACTGGAGAACAACGCAAGGAGGAACAACTTGAGGATTCTTGGTCTTCCTGAAGGTGCGGAGGGAGCGGACGTCGGGGCATATGTGAGCACGATGCTGCACTCGTTAATGGGAGCGGAGGCCCCGGCGGGTCCGTTGGAGGTGGAGGGAGCATACCGAGTGATGGCGCGAGGACCGAGAGCAGGAGAAATTCCCAGAGCCATAGTGGTGAGGTTCCTCCGTTTTAAGGATAGAGAAATGGTCCTTAGATGGGCAAAGAAAACTCGGAGCAGTAAATGGGAGAACGCGGTGATCCGCGTTTATCAAGACTGGAGTGCGGAGGTGGCGAGAAGGAGGACGAGCTTTAATCAGGCCAAGGCGGTGCTTCATAAAAAGAAGATAAAATTTGGAATGCTGCAACCGGCAAGACTGTGGGTCACATATCGAGGGAGGCACCACTACTTTGAGACGGCGGATGAAGCGTGGACTTTTATTGTGGAAGAAAAACTGGAATGAGCGGGTTATTAAAAAGAACGTTTGAACAAAGTGGTGGGGCGAATGTGGGGGGCGAAGAGGAGGGTTAAAAAGGGGGGAAAGAGGAGTTTTATGTACTAATCCTGCGATGTGGAAACTTTTCTCTCTTCCACAGGTGGTGATGGGGGGAGGAGGGGAGGTGGAGGAGATGGGGCGTTGGCCATTGGGGGCGGGGCCAAGGGAGAAGCGCAGGCTTGGTTCCCGCGCTATGATAATCATGGCGGGAATAGAGAAGCAGGAAGGAGGGGGCGTCGCACGGTGCGAGCCGAGGTCACGGGGGGAAGCCGAGGTCAGCCAGAGTTTGCTGACTTCTGGGAGCAACATGGGGGGAGTAATTACGCTAGCGGGGGGGGGTGGGAGGGGGGAATTACTGAGTTGCTGCTGCTGGGGAGAGTGGGGAGCTGGTATGGGAGAGGATGGGCGGGGGGGGCACCGCCTGGGGGAGATACAGCTGCGTGGGAACCGGGTGAGGAGCTGGAAAAAGGTGATGGCTAATCGACAAGGGGGGGGGGGGGTAGGAAGCCCCCCAACTCGGCTGATCACGTGGAACGTGAGAGGGCTGAACGGGCCGATAAAGAGGGCACGGGTACTCGCACACCTTAAGAAACTTAAGGCAGATGTGGTTATGTTACAGGAAACGCACCTGAAACTGATAGACCAGGTTAGGCTACGCAAAGGATGGGTGGGGCAGGTGTTCCATTCGGGGCTAGATGCGAAAAACAGGGGGGTGGCTATATTAGTGGGGAAGCGGGTAATGTTCGAGGCAAAGACCATAGTGGCGGATAACGGGGGCAGATACGTGATGGTGAGTGGCAAACTGCAGGGGGAGACGGTGGTTTTGGTAAACGTATATGCCCCGAACTGGGATGATGCCAATTTTATGAGGCGGATGCTAGGACGCATTCCGGACCTAGAGATGGGAAAGCTGATAATGGGGGGAGATTTTAATACGGTGTTGGAACCAGGGCTGGATAGGTCGAAGTCCAGGACTGGAAGGAGGCCGGCAGCAGCCAAGGTGCTTAAAGATTTTATGGAGCAGATGGGAGGTGTAGACCCGTGGAGATTTAGCAGACCTAGGAGTAAGGAGTTCTCGTTTTTCTCCTATGTCCATAAAGTCTACTCGCGAATAGACTTTTTTGTGCTGGGTAGGGCATTGATCCCGAAGGTGAGGGGAACGGAGTATATGGCTATAGCCATTTCGGATCACGCTCCACACTGGGTGGACTTGGAGATAGGGGAGGAAACAGGAGGGCGCCCACCCTGGAGAATGGACATGGGACTAATGGCAGATGAGGGTGTGTGTCTAAGGGTGAGGGGGTGCATTGAAAAGTACTTGGAACTCAATGATAATGGGGAGGTCCAGGTGGGAGTGGTCTGGGAGGCGTTGAAGCCGGTGGTTAGAGGGGAGCTGATATCAATAAGGGCACATAAAGGGAAGCAGGAGAGTAAGGAACGGGAGCGGTTGCTGCAAGAACTTTTGAGGGTGGACAGACAATATGCGGAAGCACCGGAGGAGGGACTGTACAGGGAAAGGCAAAGGCTACATGTAGAATTTGACTTGCTGACTACAGGCACTGCAGAGGCACAATGGAGGAAGGCACAGGGTGTACAGTACGAATATGGGGAGAAGGCGAGCAGGTTGCTGGCACACCAATTGAGGAAAAGGGGAGCAGCGAGGGAAATAGGGGGAGTGAGGGATGAGGAAGGAGAGATGGAGCGGGGAGCGGAGAGAGTGAATGGAGTGTTCAAGACATTTTATAAAAAATTATATGAAGCTCAACCCCCGGATGGGAGGGAGAGAATGATGGGCTTCTTGGATCGGCTGGAATTTCCCAAGGTGGAATAGCAGGAAAGGGTGGGACTGGGAGCACAGATCGAGGTAGAAGAAGTGGTGAAAGGAATTAGGAGCATGCAGGCGGGAAAGGCCCCGGGACCGGATGGATTCCCAGTCGAATTCTATAGAAAATATGTGGACTTGCTCGCCCCGGTACTGACGAGGACCTTTAATGAGGCAAAGGAAAGATCTTGTTAGCCAGATCTTGGTAGAAAGTTAGAGGAATGGCAGGGAAGGGAGTGCAATGTTCCTCCTGCAGGATGTTTGAGGTGAGGGATGCAGTCCCTGCTGATTTTGCCTGCAGGAAGTGCTGCCATCTCCAGCTCCTCCAAGACCGAGTTAGGGAACTGGAGCTGGAGTTGGAAGAACTTCGAATCATTCGAGAGGCAGAAGGGGTCATAGATAGCAGCTTCAGGGAATTAGTTACACCAAAGATTGGAGATAGGTGGGTAACTGTAAGAGGGACTGGGAAGAAGCAGTCAGTGCAGGGATCCCCTGCGGTCGTTCCCCTGAGAAACAAGTATACCGCTTTGGATACTTGTGGGGGGGACGACTTACCAGGGGTAAGCCATGGGGTACGG
Organism: Scyliorhinus torazame; assembly: GCF_047496885.1. Taxonomy (NCBI): domain Eukaryota; kingdom Metazoa; phylum Chordata; class Chondrichthyes; order Carcharhiniformes; family Scyliorhinidae; genus Scyliorhinus; species Scyliorhinus torazame. The sequence continues at coordinate 391,447,288 of NC_092707.1, forward strand.
GCCTCTGGCACGGAGTCTGTCCCTGTTGCTCAGAAGGGAAGGGGGGAGAGGAGCAGAGCATTAGTAATTGGGGACTCGATAGTCAGGGGCACAGATAGGAGATTTTGTGGGAGCGTGAGAGACTCACGTTTGGTATGTTGCCTCCCAGGTGCAAGGGTACGTGATGTCTCGGATCGTGTTTTCCGGGTCCTTAGGGGGGAGGGGGAGCAGCCCCAAGTCGTGGTCCACATTGGCACTAACGACATAGGTAGGAAAGGGGACAAGGATGTCAGGCAGGCTTTCAGGGAGCTAGGATGGAAGCTCAGAACTAGAACAAACAGAGTTGTTATCTCTGGGTTGTTGCCCGTGCCACGTGATAGTGAGATGAGGAATAGGGAGAGAGAGCATTTAAACACGTGGCTACAGGGATGGTGCAGGCGGGAGGGATTCCGATTTTTGGATAACTGGGGCTCTTTCTGGGGAAGGTGGGACCTCTACAGACAGGATGGTCTACATCTGAACCTGAGGGGCACAAATATCCTGGGGGGGAGATTTGTTAGTGCTCTTTGGGGGGGTTTAAACTAATGCAGCAGGGGCATGGGAACCTGGATTGTAGTTTTAGGGTAAGGGAGAATGAGAGTATAGAGGTCAGGAGCACAGATTTGACGTCGCAGGAGGGGGCCAGTGTTCAGGTAGGTGGTTTGAAGTGTGTCTACTTCAATGCCAGGAGTATACGAAACAAGGTAGGGGAACTGGCAGCATGGGTTGGTACCTGGGACTTCGATGTTGTGGCCATTTTGGAGACATGGATAGAGCAGGGACAGGAATGGATGTTGCAGGTTCCGGGGTTTAGGTGTTTTAGTAAGCTCAGAGAAGGAGGCAAAAGAGGGGGAGGTGTGGCGCTGCTAGTCAAGAGCAGTATTACGGTGGCGGAGAGGATGCTAGATGGGGACTCATCTTCCGAGGTAGTATGGGCTGAGGCTAGAAACAGGAAAGGAGAGGTCATCCTGTTGGGAGTTTTTTATAGGCCTCCTAATAGTTCTAGGGATGTAGAGGAAAGGATGGCGAAGATGATTCTGGATATGAGCGAAAGTAACAGGGTAGTTATTATGGGAGACTTTAACTTTCCAAATATTGACTGGAAAAGATGTAGTTCGAGTACAATAGATGGGTCATTTTTTGTACAGTGTGTGCAGGAGGGTTTCCTGAAACAATATGTTGACAGGCCAACAAGAGGCGAGGCCACGTTGGATTTGGTTTTGGGTAATGAACCAGGCCAGGTGTTGGATTTGGAGGTAGGAGAGCACTTTGGGGACAGTGACCACAATTCGGTGACGTTTACGTTAATGATGGAAAGGGATAAGTATACACCGCAGGGCAAGAGTTATAGCTGGGGGAAGGGCAATTATGATGCCATTAGACGTGACTTGGGGGGGATAAGGTGGAGAAGTAGGCTGCAAGTGTTGGGCACACTGGATAAGTGGGGCTTGTTCAAGGATCAGCTACTGCGTGTTCTTGATAAGTATGTACCGGTCAGACAGGGAGGAAGGCGTCGAGCGAGGGAACCGTGGTTTACCAAGGAAGTGGAATCTCTTGTTAAGAGGAAGAAGGAGGCCTATGTGAAGATGAAGTGTGAAGTTTCGGTTGGGGCGATGGATAGTTACAAGGTAGCGAGGAAGGATCTAAAGAGAGAGCTAAGACGAGCAAGGAGGGGACATGAGAAGTATTTGGCAGGAAGGATCAAGGAAAACCCAAAAGCTTTCTATAGGTATGTCAGGAATAAGCGAATGACTAGGGAAAGAGTAGGACCAGTCAAGGACAGGGATGGGAAATTGTGTGTGGAGTCTGAAGAGATAGGCGAGATACTAAATGAATATTTTTCGTCAGTATTCACTCAGGAAAAAGATAATGTTGTGGAGGAGAATGCTGAGCCCCAGGCTAATAGAATAGATGGCATTGAGGTACGTAGGGAAGAGGTGTTGGCAATTCTGGACAGGCTGAAAATAGATAAGTCCCCGGGACCTGATTGGATTTATCCTAGGATTCTCTGGGAGGCCAGGGAAGAGATTGCTGGACCTTTGGCTTTGATTTTTATGTCATCATTGGCTACAGGAATAGTGCCAGAGGACTGGAGGACAGCAAATGTGGTCCCTTTGTTCAAAAAGGGGAGCAGAGAGAACCCCGGCAACTATAGACCGGTGAGCCTCACGTCTGTAGTGGGTAAAGTCTTGGAGGGGATTATAAGAGACAAGATTTATAATCATCTAGATAGGAATAATATGATCAGGGATAGTCAGCATGGCTTTGTGAAGGGTAGGTCATGCCTCACAAACCTTATTGAGTTCTTTGAGAAGGTGACTGTACAGGTAGACGAGGGTAGAGCAGTTGATGTGGTGTATATGGATTTCAGCAAAGCGTTTGATAAGGTTCCCCACGGTAGGCTATTGCAAAAAATACGGAGGCTGGGGATTGAGGGTGATTTAGAGATGTGGATCAGAAATTGGCTAGCTGAAAGAAGACCGAGGGTGGTGGTTGATGGGAAATGTTCAGAATGGAGTACAGTCACAAGTGGAGTACCACAAGGATCTGTTCTGGGGCCGTTGCTGTTTGTCATTTTTATCAATGACCTAGAGGAAGGCGCAGAAGGGTGGGTGAGTAAATTTGCAGACGATACTAAAGTCGGTGGTGTTGTCGATAGTGTGGAAGGATGTAGCAGGTTACAGAGGGATATAGATAAGCTGCAGAGCTGGGCTGAGAGGTGGCAAATGGAGTTTAATGTAGAGAAGTGTGAGGTGATTCACTTTGGAAGGAATAACAGGAATGCGGAATATTTGGCTAATGGTAAAGTTCTTGAAAGTGTGGATGAGCAGAGGGATCTAGGTGTCCATGTACATAGATCCCTGAAAGTTGCCACCCAGGTTGATAGGGTTGTGAAGAAGGCCTATGGAGTGTTGGCCTTTATTGGTAGAGGGATTGAGTTCCGGTGTCGGGAGGTCATGTTGCAGCTGTACAGAACTCTGGTACGGCCGCATTTGGAGTATTGGGTACAGTTCTGGTCACCGCATTATAGGAAGGACGTGGAGGCTTTGGAGCGGGTGCAGAGGAGATTTACCAGGATGTTGCCTGGTATGGAGGGAAAATCTTATGAGGAAAGGCTGATGGACTTGAGGTTGTTTTCGTTGGAGAGAAGAAGGTTAAGGGGAGACTTAATAGAGGCATACAAAATGATCAGGGGGTTGGATAGGGTGGACAGTGAGAGCCTTCTCCCGCGGATGGATATGGCTGGCACGAGGGGACATAATTTTAAACTGAGGGGTAATAGATATAGGACAGAGGTCAGAGGTAGGTTCTTTACGCAAAGAGTAGTGAGGCCGTGGAATGCCCTACCTGCTACAGTAGTGAACTCGCCAACATTGAGGGCATTTAAAAGTTTATTGGATAAACATATGGATGATAATGGCATAGTGTAGGTTAGATGGCTTTTGTTTCGGTGCAACATCGTGGGCCGAAGGGCCTGTACTGCGCTGTATTGTTCTATGTTCTATGTTCTATGAAAGGGGACAACTGCCCCCGACTATGTCTGAAGCAACGATATCGCTTCTCTTAAAGAAGGAAAAGGACCCGCTACAATGCGGGTCCTATAGACCTATTTCCCTCCTAAATGTAGATGCCAAGGTCCTGGCCAAGGTAATGGCAATGAGAATAGAGGAATGTGTCCCGGGGGTGGTCCACGAGGACCAAACTGGGTTTGTGAAGGGGAGACAGCTGAACACGAATATACGGAGATTGTTAGGGGTAATGATGATGGCCCCACCAGAGGGAGAAACGGAGATAGTAGTGGCGATGGATGCCGAGAAAGCATTTGATAGAGTGGAGTGTGATTATTTGTGGGAGGTGTTGAGGAGATTTGGTTTTGGAGAGGGGTATGTTAGATGGGTGCAGCTGTTGTATAGGGCCCCAGTGGCGAGCGTGGTCACGAATGGACGGGGATCTGCATATTTTCGGCTCCATAGAGGGACAAGGCAGGGATGCCCTCTGTCCCCATTATTGTTTGCACTGGCGATTGAGCCCCTGGCGATAGCGTTGAGGGGTTCCAAGTAGTGGAGGGGAGTACTTAGGGGAGGAGAAGAGCACCGGGTATCTTTGTATGCGGACGATTTGCTACTATACGTGGCGGACCCGGCAGAGGGGATGCCAGAAATAATGCGGATACTTGGGGAGTTTGGGGATTTTTCAGGGTATAAATTGAACATGGGGAAAAGTGAGTTGTTTGTGGTGCATCCAGGGGAGCAGAGTAGAGAAATAGAGGACCTACCGCTGAGGAAGGTAACAAGGGACTTTCATTACCTGGGGATCCAGATAGCTAAGAATTGGGGCACATTGCATAGGTTAAATTTAACGCGGTTGGTGGAACAGATGGAGGAGGATTTCAAGAGATGGGATATGGTATCCCTGTCAATGGCAGGGAGGGTGCAGGCGGTTAAGATGGTGGTCCTCCCGAGATTCCTCTTTGTGTTTCAGTGCCTCCCGGTGGTGATCACAAAGGCTTTTTTTAAAAGGATTGAAAAGAGCATCATGGGTTTTGTGTGGGCCGGGAAGACCCCGAGAGTGAGGAAGGGATTCTTACAGCGTAGCAGGGATAGGGGGGTGCTGGCACTACCGAGCCTAAGTGAGTATTATTGGGCCGCTAATATTTCAATGGTGAGTAAGTGGATGGGAGAGGAGGAGGGAGCGGCGTGGAAGAGATTAGAGAGGGCGTCCTGTAGGGGGACTAGCCTACAGGCTATGGTGACAGCCCCATTGCCGTTCTCACCGAGGAACTACACCACAAGCCCGGTGGTGGTGGCTACACTGAAGATTTGGGGACAGTGGAGACGGCATAGGGGAAAGACTGGAGCCTTGGGGGGGTCCCCGATAAGAAACAACCATAGGTTTGCCCCGGGGGGAATGGATGGGGGATATGGAATGTGGCAAAGAGCAGGAATAACGCAACTGAAAGATCTGTTTGTGGATGGGAAGTTCGCGAGTCTGGGAGCGCTGACCGAGAAATATGGGTTGCCCCAAGGGAATGCATTCAGGTATATGCAACTGAGGGCTTTTGCGAGGCAACAGGTGAGGGAATTCCCGCAGCTCCCGACACAAGAGGTGCAGGACAGAGTGATCTCAAAGACATGGGTGGGGGGTGGTAAGGTGTCAGATATATATAGGGAAATGAGGGACGAAGGGGAGACTATGGTAGATGAACTAAAAGGGAAATGGGAAGAAGAGCTGGGGGAGGAGATCGAGGAGGGGCTGTGGGCAGATGCCCTAAGCAGGGTAAACTCGTCGTCCTCGTGTGCCAGGCTAAGCCTGATTCAGTTTAAGGTATTACACAGGGCACATATGACTGGAGCACGGCTCAGTAAATTTTTTGGGGTGGAGGATAGGTGTGCGAGGTGCTTGAGAAGCCCAGCGAATCATACCCATATGTTTTGGTCATGCCCGGCACTACAGAGGTTTTGGATGGGGGTGACAAAGGTGCTTTCAAAAGTAGTAGGAGTCCGGGTCGAACCAAGCTGGGGGTTGGCTATATTTGGGGTTGCACAAGAGCCGGGAGTGCAGGAGGCGAGAGAGGCCGATGTTTTGGCCTTTGCGTCCCTAGTAGCCCGGCGCAGGATATTGCTAATGTGGAAAGAAGCCAAGCCCCCGGGGGTGGAGACCTGGATAAATGACATGGCGGGGTTTATAAAGCTAGAGCGGATTAAGTTCGTCCTAAGGGGGTCGGCTCAAGGGTTCACCAGGCGGTGGCAACCGTTCGTCGAATACCTCGCAGAAAGATAGACGGAATGGGAAAAAGAAGGCAGCAGCAGCAGCCCAGGATCGGGGGGGGGGGGGGGGGGGGGGGGGAGGAGGAACCAGAAGGACTCTCAGGGTTGTTAATATATACTGTATAGTATGTATAGGTCGTTGCTCCAGATAATTATATATTGGACTGTTAAATTATATTTTTGGAGAGTGTTACTTGTGACAAGGCAGTTGCCAATTAGGGCTAGTTTTCATTTTTGTTATTTATTATTTATTCATTTTTTGTTTATAAAATAGGTCATTGTTATTTGTGTTGTTATAATATTGTGTAAAGGATGCACAATGTACTGTGTTGGTTGACCAAAAATTTTCAATAAAATATTTAATAAAAAAAAAAAGAAGTAAGTTACACGAGTTGTTGGCTTCCCAGCAGGAACGCCACCCGAATATATCCATTAATCCCACAGGGCGAAGACGTTCCCACCGCCCCTCTTAAACAATGGGACGTCCTAGATAATTTGCCACCCCCATATAATAAGTCAAACGACAAGGACTCGCCAAATGACCAACAAATGAATAAAGGCAAATCAGAGAAAGTCCCTGAAAAAGAAGGAGAGAGTAAAATGATATTAAGATCCACGAAAGGACAGGAAAAGGAACCAGAAATAACAAAAATGAACCCCCTTCGGGAAGTCCCTATTGGAGAGGGAGAAGTAGGATTTGTAAATTCTCCTTTAAATTCAGGAGAAGTCAAGCATTCAAAAAAAAGAGATGAAGACGTTAATGGAAGAACCCTGGGACTGGCAGACCAATTTGATCAGTTCTTAGGTCCTAATATAATACACACATGGACCGAATTAATGTCCATTATGAGTATCCTATTCACGGGGGAAGAAAGGGGTATGATTAGAAGAGCAGGCATGTGACTGTGGGAGAATAAACACCTGCCAGGGGGAAGAGAGACAGAGAGAGAGAGACAGAGAGATACAGAGAAAGAGAGAGAGAGATACAGAGAGAGAGAGAGACAGAGAGAGATACAGAGAGAGAGAGATACAGAGAGAGAGATACAGAGAGAGAGAGACAGAGAGAGACGTACAGAGAGAGAGAGACAGGCAGAGAGAGAGAGAGACAGAAAGAGAGAGAGACAGAGAGAGACAGGGAGGCAGAGAGATACAGAGAGAGAGAGATACAAAGACAGAGAGAGAGACAGAAACTCATTTTCAACACAGAATTCTTTAACGGAATCTGTAGCTTGTGTGAGCACGGCTCGCAAGAGCTTTCTCTTCCACTATTCAAGTTACAGAATGCTCAATGGGAAATGCAGAAAGCAATTTTAACCAATAAAAAAATGGATGGATTTAGGGTCAAGAGAGATGTAACAATTTTTAAAATCTCAATGTGGTTGACTATTAAATACCCTCTGAGCAAGGGCAAATAGGGATGGGCAATACATTCTGATCGTGTCCCATAAATTATTTTTCTTTAAACTGGAGCTCATCCCACCTGTAAATGGATGATTTCTAGATTTAATGGAGGCAGGATGGGTCAGGTATATAAATCTCTTCCAGGAGGTGGAAAGTCAGTCTCTCGTACAGGTTTAACAGTGGCTGGCTGTGTTTGCAGCCTTGGGAAACTGCAGCACAAAGGAGGTGAGGACATCTCATTGATGATCAAGACTTGCTCCCCCACCCAAAACCCCTCCACCCACGCAAAAGCAAAACAAAGTGGGAGGAGAAATATGGTATTAAGCGACAGAGAAAAAAATGGTGAAACAAAGAGGTAAAAAAATAATTATTTTAATTTCAAATATTTTTTACATATATTATCAATAAAATTTAGTACGGGATAATTTTCAAAGCCAGAGAGATTTTTTTGGAAGTAATTAAGATTTATCATGTTAAGACTTTGCATACGTCTAAGTACAAAGACCCAGGTGCCGATTTTCTGGGGCTGTTGGCCCAGTCGGGATTCCCGTTTATTCATTAAATTGAGCTTGAGGCCCAAAATGGGATTCTTGGCAGACGTCAAATCCCTCGCGTGTCTCCTGGCCCACTTCCCCTGGTGAGATCTGCAGGTTCTCGGCCTGAAACGGCGAGAACCTGATGAGACCTCATTAGCATCCATTTCAATCTCAATAGCAAAATTGAAGTGGAATGCTGCGACCTCCTGGGATGCTGTCCCTCCTCCCCCCTCCACTCAACAGGACTTTCCATGGACATAATTCAGTATTGTTTGCTAAAATCAGAGACCAGGCACCAGAGACACCAAGGGGTGAGTACCCTCTCAACACTTACCTCCAACGTGCCAAAGGTGGGCCTTTAGGTGAGGTGGGGTTTGGAGGCCTTAGGCTGGGCTGGAGCGCTTCATGTCAGGGTTCCTTCTTGGGATGGGGGTCACATGGCAAGTCTTTCCTCTGCAGCCTTGAAAATCTTTGAAATTGACATGCTGGGAGAGAGTTTAATGATCTGTCAGATGAAGGTAAAAGACTTTCTTTGTAGCCCTCAAATCTTTGATGTCAAGTTCAAAAATCAGTCAAGTGAAGGTATAGGTATTCCATTTGATGTGTTAGAAACCTTTGAAGTTCTTTTTTCACATTCTATTTCATTCCACTTTAACTTTTTCAAATCTCTGGGCTTGTTGAGATGCCTAAAAACTTTGAACTGCATTGTTTACATTCAATTTCACCGTCCATTACTTTCCACAACCTCTTGATTGACAGGTCCAGATAATTTCAAAAGAGGGATTTGCTTTGTTTTGGGGATAATTGTGACCCTAATGTTTTCTGACATGTTTAGTGGGCAAGTACAGCACCTTCACCCCCTTCATGTATTTTATTTATATTTTTTAAACTAATTTTATTCAGGGCATTTTACATATATATGTGAGAATATCAGAAAAGCAAACATCAACTTGAATAAAAGCCACAAGCCCCCTACCTCCCCCGATACCAACACATCCCGCCTTCGTAATTTTCCCCCCTTATAACACCCCCTTCCCACCCCCCCCCCTTCTTTCCCCCCCCCCCCCTTCACCCCGCTCACCTGTCAGTTCACCCTGAAGAAATTAATGACTGGTTTCCACCTCTGGGTGAACCCCTCTACTTGCCCTTTTCCAAACGCAGGAATTCTGCCAAGTCACTCGCCCTTACCCCTGCCTTCAGCTGTTCCGAGTCCCGCCAGCACAACAAGATCTGTCTCTGCCTCTATCAGGGAGGCAAAGGCCAATACACCAGCTCGGACTTCCGGATCTTCAGACACGCCAAATAGCACCACTTCCAGACTCGGGGCCACCTCCACACCCAGAATCTCAAACATCACATCCCAGAACCCCTGCCAGAACAACCTCAACCTCAGATAGGCCCGTAACATGTGATTGTGACTTACCCCCCCCCTGCACGCTGTCCATGCCTATCCTCCACCCCGGCAAAGAACCAGCTCATCCTTGCAACTGTCATGTGGGCCCTATGCACCACCTTATACATAGATACATACATAAAGGACAGGAGCAGGAGGAGGCCTTTTGGCCCTTCGAGCCTGCTCTGCCATCCATCATGATCATGCTGATCATCCAACTCAATAGCCTAATCCTACTTTCTCACCATAACCTTTGCTCCATTCGCCCCAAGTGCTATATCTAGCCGCCTCATGAATATATTCAATGTTTTAACATCAACTACTTCCTGTGGTAATGAATTCCACAGGCTCACCACTCTTTGGGTGAAGAAATGTTTCCTCCTCTCTGTCTGAAATGGTTTACCCTGAATCCTCAGACTGTGAACCATTGGGCGTCATTCTCCGCCGGCGGGAGTCTCCGTTTTGCCGGCGCCCGGGGGTTTCCCGACGGCGTGGGGCTGCCCCACAATGGGAAACCCCATTGACCGGCCGGTGTTATGGAGACTCCCGCCGGCCGGTCGGGGCAGAAATGTGGCGAGGCGGGTAGGAGAATTTCGCCCCTGGTTCTGGACAGGGAACATCTTCCCTGCATCCCGTCTAGTCCTGTTCAAATTTTATAGGTTGCTATGAGATCCCCCCTCATTCTTCTGAACTCCAGCGAGAACAACCCCAACCTAGTCAATCTCTCCTCATATGACAGTCCTGCCATCCCTGGAATTAATCTGGTAAACCTTCGCTGCACTCCCTCGAGAGCAAGAACATCCTTCTTCAGAAAAGGAGACCCAAACTGCACACAACATTCTAGGTGTGGCCTCTTTAAGACCCTGTATAGAACATAGAACATAGAACAATACAGCACAGTACAGGCCCTTCGGCCCACGATGTTGCACCGAAACAAAAGCCATCTAACCTACACTATACCATTATCATCCATATGTTTATCCAATAAACTTTTAAATGCCCTCAATGTTGGCGAGTTCACTACTGTAGCAGGTAGGGCATTCCACGGCCTCACTACTCTTTGCGTAAAGAACCTACCCCTGACCTCTGTTCTATATCTATTACCCCTCAGTTTAAGGCTATGTCCCCTCGTGCTAGCCATTTCCATCCGCGGGAGAAGGCTCTCACTGTCCACCCTATCTATCCCTCTGATCATTTTGTATGCCTCTATTAAGTCTCCTCTTAACCTTCTTCTCTCGAACGAAAACAACCTCAAGTCCATCAGCCTTTCCTCATAAGATTTTCCCTCCATACCAGGCAACATCCTGGTAAATCTCCTCTGCACCCGTTCCAAAGCCTCCACGTCCTTCCTATAATGCGGTGACCAGAACTGTACGCAATACTCCAAATGCGGCCGTACCAGAGTTCTGTACAGCTGCAACATGACCTCCTGACTCCGGAACTCAATCCCTCTACCAATAAAGGCCAACACTCCATAGGCCTTCTTCACCACCCTATCAACCTGGGTGGCAACTTTCAGGGATCTATGTACATGGACACCTAGATCCCTCTGCTCATCCACACTTTCAAGAACTTTTCCATTAGCCAAATATTCCACATTCCTGTTTTTCCTTCCAAAGTGAATCACCTCACACTTCTCTACATTAAACTCCATTTGCCACCTCTCAGCCCAGCACTGCAGCTTATCTATATCCCTCTGTAACCTGCTACTTCCTTCCACACTATCGACAACACCACCGACTTTAGTATCGTCTGCAAATTTACTCACCCACCCTTCTGCGCCTTCCTCTAGGTCATTGATAAAAATGACAAACAGCAACGGCCCCAGAACAGATCCCTGTGGTACTCCACTTGTGACAGAACTCCATTCTGAACATTTCCCATCAACCACCACCCTCTGTCTTCTTTCAGCTAGCCAATTTCTGATCCACATCTCTAAATCACCCTCAATCCCCAGCCTCCGTATTTTTTGCAATAGCCTACCGTGGGGAACCTTATCAAACGCTTTGCTGAAATCCATATACACCACATCAACTGCTCTACCCTCGTCTACCTGTTCAGTCACCTTCTCAAAGAACTCGATAAGGTTTGTGAGGCATGACCTACCCTTCACAAAGCCATGCTGACTATCCCTGATCATATTATTCCTATCTAGATGATTATAAATCTTGTCTCTTATAATCCCCTCCAAGACTTTACCCACTACAGACGTGAGGCTCACTGGTCTATAGTTGCCGGGGTTGTCTCTGCTCCCCTTTTTGAACAAAGGGACCACATTTGCTATCCTCCAGTCCTCTGGCACTATTCCTGTATCCAATGATGACATAAAAATCAAAGCCAATGGTCCAGCAATCTCTTCCCTGGCCTCCCAGAGAATCCTAGGATAAATCCCATCAGGTCCCGGGGACTTATCTATTTTCAGCCTGTCCAGAATTGCCAACACCTCTTCCCTACGTACCTCAATGCCATCTAATCTATTTACCTGGAGCTCAGCATTCTCCTCCACAACATTATCTTTTTCCTGAGTGAATACTGACGAAAAATATTCATTTAGTATCTCGCCTATCTCTTTAGACTCTACACACAACTTCCCATCCCTGTCCTTGACTGGTCCTACTCTGTCCCTAGTCATTCGCTTATTCCTGACATACCTATAGAAAGCTTTTGGGTTTTCCTTGATCCTTCCTGCCAAATACTTCTCATGTCCCCTCCTTGCTCGTCTTAGCTCTCTCTTTAGATCCTTCCTCGCTACCTTGTAACTATCCATCGCCCCAACTGAAACTTCACACCTCATCTTCACATAGGCCTCCTTCTTCCTCTTAACAAGAGATTCCACTTCTTTGGTAAACCACGGTTCCCTCGCTCGGCACCTTCCTCCCTGCCTGACCGGTACATACTTATCAAGAACACGCAGTAGCTGATCCTTGAACAAGCTCCACTTATCCAGTGTGTCCAAAACTTGCAGCCTACTTCTCCACCTTATCCCCCCCAAGTCACGTCTAATGGCATCATAATTTCCCTTCCCCCAGCTATAACTCTTGCCCTGCGGTGTATACTTATCCCTTTCCATCCTTAACGTAAACGTCACCGAATTGTGGTCACTGTCCCCAAAGTGCTCACCTACCTCCAAATCCAACACCTGGCCTGGTTCATTACCCAAAACCAAATCCAATGTGGCCTCGCCTCTTGTTGGCCTGTCAACAAACTGTGTCAGGAAACCCTCCTGCACACACTGTACAAAAAACGACCCATCTAATGTACTCGAACTATATCTTTTCCAGTCAATATTTGGAAAGTTAAAGTCTCCCATAATAACTACCCTATTACTTTCGCTCTTATCCAGGATCATCCTCGCCATCCTTTCCTCTACATCCCTAGAACTATTTGGAGGCCTACAGAAAACTCCCAACAGGGTGACCTCTCCTTTCCTGTTTCTAACCTCAGCCCATACTACCTCGGAAGATGAGTCCCCATCTAGCATCCTCTCCGCCACCGTAATACTGCTCTTGACTAGCAGCGCCACACCTCCCCCTCTTTTGCCTCCTTCTCTGAGCTTACTAAAACACCTAAACCCCGGAACCTGCAACATCCATTCCTGTCCCTGCTCTATCCATGTCTCTGAAATGGCCACAACATCGAAGTCCCAGGTACCAACCCATGCTGCCAGTTCCCCTACCTTATTTTGTATACTCCTGGCATTGAAGTAGACACACTTCAAACCACCTACCTGAACACTGGCCCCCTCCTGCGACGTCAAATCTGAGCTCCTGACTTCTATACTCTCATTCTCCCTTACCCTAAAACTACAATCCAGGTTCCCATGCCCCTGCTGCATTAGTTTAAACCCCCCCAAAGAGCACTAGCAAATCTCCCCCCCAGGATATTTGTGCCCCGCAGGTTCAGATGTAGACCATCCTCTCTGTAGAGGTCCCACCTTCCCCAGAAAGAGCCCCAGTTATCCAGAAATCTGAATCCCTCCCGCCTGCACCATCCCTGTAGCCACGTGTTTAATTGCTCTCTCTCCCTATTCCTCATCTCACTATCACGTGGCACGGGCAACAACCCAGAGATAACAACTCTGTTTGTTCTAGTTCTGAGCTTCCATCCTAGCTCCCTGAAAGCCTGCCTGACATCCTTATCCCCTTTCCGACCTATGTCGTTAGTGCCAATGTGGACCACGACTTGGGGCTGCTCCCCCTCCCCCTTAAGGACCCGGAAAACACGATCCGAGACATCACGTACCCTTGCACCTGGGAGGCAACATACCAAACGTGAGTCTCTCACGCTCCCACAAAATCTCCTATCTGTGCCCCTGACTATAGAGTCCCCAATTACTAATGCTCTGCTCCTCTCCCCCCTTCCCTTCTGAGCAACAGGGACAGACTCTGTGCCAGAGGTCCGTACCCCATGGCTTACCCCTGGTAAGTCGTCCCCCCCACAAGTATCCAAAGCGGTATACTTGTTTCTCAGGGGAACGACCGCAGGGGATCCCTGCACTGACTGTTTTTTCCCCGTCCCTCTTACAGTTACCCATCTATCTCCAATCTTTGGTGTAACTAATTCCCTGAAGCTGCTATCTATGACCCCCTCTGCCTCCCGAATGATCCGAAGTTCTTCCAACTCCAGCTCCAGTTCCCTAACTCGGTCTTGGAGGAGCTGGAGATGGCAGCACTTCCTGCAGGTAAAATCAGCAGGGACACTAACGGCATCCCTCACCTCAAACATCCTGCAGGAGGAACATTGCACTCCCTTCCCTGCCATTCCTCTAACTTTCTACCAAGATCTGGCTAACAACTAAATTAAATTGCAACATCCCTGCTCCTGTACTCGAAACCTCTTGCAATGAAGGCCAACATACCATTAGCCTTCTTTACTGCTGCACCTGCATGCTTACCTTCAGCGATGGTGCACAAGGACACCCAGGACCCGCTGCCCACTTCCCTCTCCCAATTTACAACCATTCAGGTAATAATCTGCCTTCCTGTTTTTGTTTCCAAAATGAATAACCTCACACTTACCCAAATTATACTGCATCTGCCATTGGTTTGCCCACTCGCCCAACCTGTCCAGATCTTGCTGTAGGATCCCTGCATCCTCGTTACAATTCACCCACCTAATTTGGCATCATCTGCAAACTTTGAGATGTTACATTTTGTTCCCTCATCCAAATCATTAATGTATATTGTGAATAGCTGGGGTCCCAGCACCGATCCCTGTGGCACCCCACTAGTTACTGTCTGCCAATTTGAAAAGGACCCATTAATCTCTACTCTTTGTTTTCTCTCTGCAAACCTGTTTTCTATCCACCTCAATACACTTCCCCCAATCCCATGCACTTTAATTTTGCAGAAAATCTCTTATGCGGGACTTTGTCAAACACCTTCTGAAAGTCAAAATCTACCACATCGACTTGCTCCTCCTTGTCAACTGCACTAGTTACACCTTAAACTCGATGAGGCTTAACCTCGCACACGGCGAGGACACAACACCCTATGCAGGGCCTCTTTCCATGTCCCGGCCTGCACCTCCCAACCAGCTCCTCCTCCTATTTACACCCCCCGCCCCCACTCAATTCCTCTGCAACCTCTCGACACCCTAAGTGCTCTATTGCCAAAGCGAAGAGCAAGAGGGAGAGCCGGCACCCTGCCTCGTAACCCAAAGTACCTCAAACTCATCCTGTTCATCCGGACACTCACCATCGGTGCCCTGTACAAGAGCCGAAAACCCAATCCATAAATCCGTGGCCAAACCTGAACCCACCCAGCACTTCCAACAGCTAATCCCACTCTACCCGATGGAAGGCCTTCTCCCCATCCATTGCCACAACTACCTCTACCACCTGCTCCTTCAAGGGCATCATAATATCATTAAGCAACCTATGCACATTCACCAACAACTGCTGTCCCTTCACAAACCCCATCTGATCCTCCCCTATCAACCCCGGCACATAATCCTCTATCCGCGATGCCAGCACCTTCGGCAACAGCTTTGTGTCAACATTAAGCAACGATATCAGGCGGTACGGCCCACATTGCTCCGGGTCCTTACTCTTCTCCAAAATCAGGGAAATGGACGCCTGCGACACTGTTGGGGGGAGCTCCCCTTATTATCCCTCCACACGAACAGCGGCCCGAGCTCCATCACAAACGTCTTGTAAAACTCCACTGGGAACCCATCCGGCCCAGGGGCCTTCCCTGTCCGCATCACCCCAACGCCATCCATCATCTCCCTCAGCCCGATCGTGGCCCCCAATCCCTGCACCCTCACCACCTTAGAGAACTCAACCCATGAAGAAACCGTCTCATTCCCTCCTCCCCAGGTGGGGGATCCGACTTATACAGCCTTCTGTATAAGGCTTCAAACACCCCATTAACTCTCTCTGGGTCCACCATCACTTTGTCCCTCTCATCCCTCACCCTACTGTCATGTGAGAGTACCTTTAAGACATGGATGTTTAAGCAATGTACCTTTAAGAAAACAGTGATGTCAGAGAGTGAGTGGGGCTGAGCTCAGGTCAGCCATTTTGGAAGTTTCAGTTTGGAAAAGCAGCTTGTGTGTGTCTGTGTGTTTCCAGAGAGCTGCAGTTTGGAGGAAAAGAGCTTGGGGAGTGTCTGTGTTTGCAGTGAGCTGGATCTCTGCCATGAAAGACTATCTCTGGATCATTTGGGTGATTTAAACTCATAATAGTAAATTAAGCCTTTAATCATAGAATTTACAGTGCAGAAGGAGGCCATTGGGCTTGTCGAGTCTGCACCGGCTCTTGGATAGAGCACCCAAGGTCAACACCTCCACCCTATCCCCATAACCCAGTAATCCCACCCAACACTAAGGGCAATTTTGGACACTAAGGGCAATTTATCATGGCCAACCCACCTAACCTGTACATCTTTGGACTATGGGAGGAAACCGAAGCACCCGGAGGAAACCCACGCACACACACGGAGAATGTGCAGACTCCGCACAGACAGTGACCCAAGCCGGAATCGAACCTGGGACCCTCGAGCTGTGAAGCAATTATGCTATCCACAATGCTACCGTGCTGCTTTAACCTGATGTGATTCTGTTTAAAGGTGTTAAGTCTCTTGGAAGTTTGAAGGAACATTTTGAGGAATTATTTACTGTTGCAGTATTTTCTGAGTTATCTTTGAAGTAAGGGTGTTAAGAGATCTAATGTTTATTTAAGATGTTAAGTTGAGTTCATGGAATAAACATTGTTTTGTGTTTAAAAACCCACGTGTCCATAATTGTAATCCCACACCTAGGGAACAAGCCGTGTGCTAGGAAAAGCAACAAATACATTAAATGGGGAGGTTGGTTGAATCCATGATACATTTTGGGGTTCTGAAAATACCTCGCCCATAACACTACCAATATCCCTCGCCGCTGCCTGCTTCCTCAACTGGTGGGCCAGCAAACAACTTGCCTTTTCCCCATACTTGTACTCTGGCCCTCCCACCTTCCGCTTGGACATAGCCCGAACTCCATCTGGAGCCTCTGCCTTTCCTTTATTTTTAAAAAAGTATTGCTATTCGACAAATTTTCAATATTTTCACAATACAAAAATAACCCCAAACAACCCCGCCCCCCCCCCCCCCGAACACCCCCCTCAATAGTCAACGGTAACCGACTCCCGAAAGTACATGATGAACAAGCCTCAACAGTTGTAGAACCCCTCCTTCCCCCCTCAACTCAAACTTCACCTTCTGCAGGGTCACAAACTCCAGCAGGTCCCAAGCAGTACAGTGGTTAGCACAGTTGCCTCACGGCGCTGAGGAGCCAAGTTCGATCCCGGCCCCGGGTCAATGCCCGTGTGGAGTAGAATAGGTGAATTGGCCATGCTAAATTGCCCCTTAATTTGAAAAAAGAATTGGGTACTCTAAATTTATGGAAGAAAAAAACCCAAGCATATGAATAAAATTCGCGGGGCCCCTCCCACATCGCTCACAGACATCCTCCACACCCTCGACCAGCCAGCTCATCCTTGATTTTGTGAGCTGTGCCCTGTACACTACCTTCAGCTGTATCAGCCCAACCTCGCAACAAAGGCGAGGCATTTACCCTCCACAACACCTCACACCACAGTCCCTCTTCTAGCGCCAACCCCAACTCATCCTCCCAGCTCACTGTAATTCCCCCCATAGACACCCTATCCAAAATCCTCACAAAAGCCTCAACGACGACCCTCTTCTCCAACCCCCTTGCTGGCAACACAGCCTCCAACAAGGAGGAGGCCAGCGCTATCGGGAAGGCAGGGAAAACCTTCCTCGCAAAGTCCCGCACCTGCATACACTTAAACCCTTCCCCTTGCTGCAACCCATACTTCACTCCCAGCTCCTCTTAAGTACGCAAATAGCCCCTCCAGGAACAATCCTGCATTTCCTTGATCCCTCTTTCGTCCTATCCCCGAAACCTCGCAACCATCCTCCCCGGCTCGAACCCTGGTTCTCCCTAATCGACATCTCCCCTGACTCAACCCCCAGCTTAAAATGCTGTCTAAACTGCCTCCAAATCATTAACGTGGCCACCACCACCGGACTCACTGTATACTTCCCTGGGGCCATCAGGAGCAGCGCCATTGGCAGCGCCGCAACCTGGACCTCCTATAAGAGCCCGCCTCCGTGTGTACCCACAGAGACCTCCCTTCCTTGTCTCAGCCTCGAACATTCTCTGCATTCGCCGCCCAATAGTAATACAGCAAGTTTGGGAAGCCTAGCCACACCCCCTCCCCCCTCTGCCGACCACTCTGGAATACCACGCTCCTAATCCTGGCCACCATCCCGAACCCCAAATGAGTGAGGAGGTCAGCTTGTCCACCCCCCTGAAGAAAGACTTAGGCAGACATTGGAACAAAAACAGGAATCGTGGCAAAACATTCATTTTAACTGTCTGCACCTGGAGAGAAACAGTGGCGAGAGAGATAGTTTGGGTACGGGTTAAGGCGGGGAAGTTGATGGTGGCCCTGCCGCCCCCTTCCAGAATCCCCTCATTTACTTCCGCTTTCAGGCACCTCCCAGTATCAACCCCATTCACCCACCTTTCACACTGCCCAGGCCCATCAAAACCTATCTGACCACAGCCCTTCCCCCCCCACCACACCCATCTCTAGCCAACCTACGCTTCCTCGTGCAGAGGCCCCTGCCCAAGTCCCCCGTCCTCCCATTCCTCTCCCCTATTACCCAGTCCTCGAAAAACCAGTGCAAAACCACGCCCAAGAAAACAGATGTAAACCAACTATAAACAAGGGTAAACTACACTCCACTGTTCAACAAACACAAAACCCATACACCCCCACCATCAAATACAAAATGAGAAACAGAGGAAAAGAAAGATAAAGACAAAGCACAGTCCCCATCCCCTCACTCCAAGTCCCAGTCCCATATCTCATTTCAGTCCCAGTCCTTCGGCCTCCACCGTCTTGAAATACAAATCCCTTGAGTTGTGCATCACTCTCAACTTTGCAGAGTAGAGCCTGCCAAACCTCATGCCGTTACTGTACAGTGCTGCCTTCACCCGTCCGAAGACCGCCCGCCTTCTCACCATCTCTGGCATCAAGTCTTGGTATATTCAAACACCACCGCTTTCCCACTTCACCTCTCGCCTTTGCTTTGCCCAACTCAGGACCTTCTCCTTCATATGAAACTTATGGAAGCAGATAATTACTGCCCTTATTGGTTCATTTGCTTTCGGCTTCGACCGATATGCCTTGCCCAACTCGTATCAGGAGGGCTCTTCCCCCTCCCCCAAAAGCTCCTCCAGCATCTTCACAAAGTACTCAGTAGGCCTCGGGCCCGTCATCCCCTCAGGCAGGCCCACAATCCGTAGATTTTGTTGCCTGGACCTGTTCTCCAGCACCTTAGGTCTGAGCCCTTTGTTAGCCTCCTCCACCCTCCACAATTCGAGGTTAACTGGTCACTGCTGCAACAGAGCCTCCTCCACCTTCTTCAACTCCTCTCCTTGCTTCCACAGCTCAGCCGATGTCTTTGACACTTCCGCCTTTACCGGGCAATCACCTTCATCCATTCTTTCATCTCAGCCATCATCTCCCTCCGCAGCACCCCCATGTGCTTGGCAAACTGCCTCTCAAGTTCCCCAACCATCACTTCAGTCAGGGATCCCATTGTGAGGGAAGTGGCCCCACCCAGCGACCCAACCTCCGCCATCTTCCTTCCCGCCGGACTCACCAATCACTCGACAGCGGACCTTCGCTCGCCCCTTTCTTTCCAGTGCCTTCTTCTGGGAATCCCACCTTCCTTATACCTTCCTGCACCAGCTCATTCAAAAACTGCCCTGAAGTCCAAAAACGAGAACCTCAAGTAGGAGCCACCTAACGTGCAACCGGATGTCCTCTGCCTTTCCTTTAACAACCCCTCCTCTGGTGCCACGAGTACTTCCAATCCATCTCAGAATCTCATCTACCAGTCTTACCCAATCCTCTCATTCCATCCCCTCCCTATGCGCCCGATCGAAAAAAATCCACCCCTAACTACCGCCTTAAGTGGCCCCCCACAGCGTGGAGGCCGTGACCTCCTTCGTGTCATTCAGCTCCATGAAACCCAGGATGGCACTCCTCACCCTCTTGCACACACCCTCATCCTCCAACAACTCCACATCCAATCTCCACTGCAGCTGTTGGGCCTCCCCTGTGCCACCTGAAAATCCACCCTGTGCGGTGCGTGGTTACTCCCAAGTCACCGACCCCGCCAGTAGCGCCTTATCCATCACTAAGAAATCGATCGTGGAGTACACCCAATGCACATGTGAAAAGTACAAAAACTCCTTCGCCCTCAGCCTCCCAAACCTCCATGGGTCCGCCCTCACCATTCGATCCATAGCTCCCTAGCCACCGGCAACACTTTTAACATCTTTTAAAAATATATATTTTTATTAAGGCATTTATAAATTTTTAACAGCAATTTTCAAGAGGAAAAACAACAAAGTGAATGACCCCCACCCAACCAACAACCACACTCAGCCAACGTGGCTCACTTTTGACATTTTTGGACTCGATCAGTCCAACTTTGGATCCAGAACCGTGTTAAAATCGCCGCTCTTTATCAGTCGGTGCATGTCCAGGTCTGGAATCCTCCTTAACATCCGCCCCATAAAGTCCACGTCATCCCAATTTGGGACATAAACCTTCTCCAGCTTCCCTCTGACCATCACATACCTACCCCCCCCCCCCCCCCCCCCCCCCGAATCGGCCACAATGCTCCCCACCTCTAAAGCCACTTTCTTATTAACCTGCACCACCATCCCCTTCGTCTTCATATCCCCAACCCTCGAATGGAACACCTGCTCCACACATCCCTTCCTCAGCCTCGCCTGGTTCCCCACCTTCAGGTGCACCTCCTGCAAAAACACGTCCACCTTCAAACCTCTCAAGTGTGGGTAAACACACAACCCCTTTGTCAGCCCATACAACCCTCGCATGTTCCACATAACCAGCCTGGTCAGGGGGTTCCCCATCCACCTCCCCTGCCGATCAGCCATACCCCTTTTTAAGCCAGCTCCCCTCGCCCACATCCGACCTGCGTCATACACCCCTACGCCCCAAGTTGTCCGCCGCTATCTCTCTCCAGCTGCATTGCACCAATCACACCCTTGTCAGCAACCTTCCTCCCACCCCCATTCTCCCACACCCAAGCAAAGAACCAACACCTTCCCCTCTGCCCTACACTTTCCGCCTGACAACTCCTGAACTTCGCTTCCATTAACTAGCCCACCCAGCTAGCATGGTGGCCGCTGCCCCAGGCCTCTGGCTAACCCTCACCTTCCCAATCTACCCCTCCCCCAACCTTCCCAATGACCAGCAAACAAAG